>NW_027518688.1:12710000-13310000 GCF_043159265.1 Tasmannia lanceolata | reverse complement strand
TTATGGATAGCTGAGTCCTTGTCCCCAACTTTCCAAGAGGGAATAAAGGGGTCTCCTCGAACATGGGCATCTCCTTCCGGAAGGTCGACATGATGAAAGAGAAGCTGTGTTTGCCTACTCCCATTAATAGTAGAGGGGGGAAGATTGCTAAGACGTCCATCAGTCGGAACCTCGGAAGTGCTCTCCTTGAGTTTCTTCCCCGGGTCAGGCCTCTCTCCTCCACACGGTTCTTTCGACTTTCCAAAAAGTGTCATCAAAGGAGGGGCGGTACCGGGTTGATGCCCCCCATCTCTAGCTTTTCGAGCCCTCTCTAGAGCCGCCATCGATATTGTCGGGGTGGGTCGCAAAGAAGCCCCACCTTTCTCAAGAACTTTATCCTTCTCGGACTCTCTGCTCTTTTCAGGAACCTCGATTTTTTCCGGGACTTCTCTCCTCTCGGGAACACCCGTTTGTTGAGACGCCATTCCTGCATAAAAGAACATAATTATTAGGACCTTCAACAAGGGTACAACCGAATGAATAAGCAGAAACGAGAATTACCACTCTTGGCGGATCCGTCCCCCTTGATGGAAACTCTAGGGCGAACTACCTCGCGGCACAAACCATATTCTACAAGCTTTTCTTGGTCTTTGAACTCCCGGGTGTCAATCTTAAAGCCCGACGAGATGGACCTGAAAATCTTATTTCCCATATCTCCTAGTTTCCACAAATCACTTAATCTGTCGGCCGAGGGATTTCTCCAATCAAAGGGAAAATCCTATCCAGCGCCCGTTGGAGGCTGGACGAAAACAAACTCATTCTTCCACCCTTTGATTGAAGAAGAGGTTTTCGCCGCAATCATTATGTTTCGGTGATGCGTGATGGTCAACCATTCCCCATCATCCACCAGTTTAAATCACCGACGGAAGATATCAACCGACACATCAGCATTCAAAAGTTTGCTTTTGGCCAAGTAGGCCAATAAATTTATCTAACTGTTCGGAAAGACTTGAGAGGGAGCTATCCCATAAAACTTGAAGATTTGAGGAATTACTTCCGCAACGGGGAATCGTAGACCCCCACGAAAGGCCTCTAGATAAAAGGTCGTTTCACCCGCGACCAAACTTTCCCAAGCTCGCTCGGTGGAGTTGGGTATCCGAATAAAATAATTATCATGAATGAGATACTCCCTACGGATATCATCTACGTTACTCCCTATCAAGGTGCAAACCTGAGTTGGGACTACCTCTGGTCTCTGGGGTCCCCCAACTTCTCCCATAGCCTCAAAAAAATGGGTCGACTCTTTAATTAGGGAAATGTGTTGCTCCCCTAACGTTGTTTTCATTATTAAACACAAGGGAATGTCATCAGGTTTGTAAACCTCACTGGTGGCCCTCGAATCAGTTTTGATCCTCTTAGACAATTTTGGGGCCCTCTCTTTCCTAGTAGGTTTTCTCTTCTTATAAGACTTCGCCGAAGCCGGTGGCTCGCTAGCACTAGCCTCGTACCTAAGATCTTCATTTGATTCTACTCTACGAGGAGACTCTGAGTTCTCCATATGACCCCCACTAGCGGAAATGTTTTGAGAATCTGTAGCCTCTGACATATTGGAAAATAAAAATGAAGAGAAGGGATGAAGGAAGAACTTACTGATTTTCAGGGTGAAAAGAAGAAGTCTCCAGGGAGTCAGTTTCGTACTCGGCCAGTTGCTTGTTGAGTCTGTCTACTTGCTCCTTCGGACTCAGGTTGGCAATGCGCGGGTATGTAATCTCGCTATCCATGGCTAGCATCTTCTCACACATCTCCATCCCCTCACGATGCGCGCAGAAGAACCGGAAACGCTTCCAAGCAACATACTCCTCCAGGGATTCTTCTTCGTGTCAGTGTGGAAGGCGGTGGCGAGGGGGAAAACCCGGTGGAGGAGGAAGGTCCTCCACGGCTCTCTTCTGAGGATTGGAGTTGCGGGAGGAAACCCCAACCTTGGGGGAAAACGCCTCCTTCACTTTTCCCTTGTTTAAAGAAGAGCTACCGTAGAATTTTGACATCTTCAGAAAAAAAGGGAGAAGACAAGTCTCTGTCAAAGAGGTTTTGTGAATAAAATCTAAAGGGAAACCCATATAAATAGAAGTAGAAATGAGGGGAAAAAGGAATTGAACGCTATAAAGCATCCCTTGAGTTTTTCCCACCTCCTGGCCACGTGGCACGCTGCCATCGACCCCAAGAAACGACGTCCATTATGAAGGGACCCTCTCCCGTCACGTCATTATGAGAAAAGCCGTTGTTACGAATACCAAGAGTGATTTGACGGTTCCTCATGATAGACAACGAGGAATTATGAAATTAGAAGTAATTGCATGTATGAGAATCGGTTTCGTTTCCGGGGAAAACCGGCCGAGTATTGTAAATTGGATTAGTCACTACAAAAGTAAGTTCATGAGACCGTCGATACCGAACAAACTCCCTACATAGCAGAAAATCTCTAAACTACTTCCTCGACCCAACCATGGTTCAAGGAAGTGGGGGGCAATATGTTGGGAGTAAAATCGGCACTAACCGTTGATGAACGACACGTGGCACTTCCGACTAATTAGAAACCGACCTACGGGATAAGGGAACGAAATATTATCCTCTCCTTATAAATAGCAACGTTCATAATTGAGAAACCGTCTCTCAAAAAGACAATATGCTCTAAGGCGGTGATTTTCCAAACTAAGGAGACTTATTGTTAGTAACTTAATTGTACAAGGAAATAAGATATTTATCAAAAATCGATATAAACTTATCTCCCGGGGAAGTCGACCAATCAGGAAAGACTTCTAAAAACAGTAAGATTCGAACTATCGTGGACTCCATTCTCTATAAAAGGAGACCATCACCTTCATAATGGAATTACGTTCGACTTGATCCTCAAAAAAGGGGTACGTAGGCAACTTGGGAAGACCAGGTTCAGTTATAATCATCTCCCTTTCTTCTTCGTTGGTAACGCTTCTGAATCTCATCTCCTTCCCTTCAAATCCCCTGTGATTTCGATTACTAGCTTAAATATTGAAGTACAATAATTCTGATACTACTAATATCTTTCTGTGAGTGCAAGTTACTTACAGGAATAACTCTATCACTACTAGATCGTGTAGAGTGGATTTCGGAATCATCAATGCCCAAGCAACCACATTCGACGAGTCACCTTCTGTTAATGAGTTTGAGGGTACTGTTGGTGATAGAAAACAGAAACTGTTGCTTCAAGGCGTGATATCACTTTCCTTAAGACAAGATTCGCCCCCACCAGTAGTGTGCAAAGGGGATCCGTGAATTGCCTGCAAGATACAATGAAGCCTAGTAGGGAAGCCCTACTAAGGTTTGATGACGCCTCACACTAGCGGAATCAAACCCGAAATACCCTCCCGAAATTTCAAGCCTTAGAGAAATTTCTAGATACTGTTTCTGCAGAAGTACAGTATCAAGAATAGTAAATAAAAGGAAAAACAGTATGTAGAAATACTTGGGGATCAGATAGAAGTGTAGAAGAGAGTTTAAAATCTGTCAGAATTGCTAATTCGTTTCTGTTATGAAATGACCGAATTCTGCACATTTCATAGACCACCTGGTGTCTTTTCTGTGTGAAAAACACCTCTACAGGGCACCTTTCCAGAAGTATGAAATTTGACCATTAGATCGCACCCATTTGATATTGAACGGTCTTGATCGATCTTAGAGGTGACTATTGGTTTGAGTAAAACCTCTCTCCAACCCTGTCATCGTTAGATCAACTATCTATGGTGTGGATCGCACCCCCTTGGCTCGACCGTTGGGAGAAGGGACACAACCCATTTGACCACACTACTTGACCGTTGAAGTACTGGGCCGACCGTTAGGCCCAAGTTGAAGCCCAACCCAACCGAACCATTCGGCACTGGGCTTGATGGGCCTACGAACCATTCGGCCCACCCATCCGACCGGTTCACCTTCACCTTAGGGCTGGCAATTTCACCCGAAAAAGCGGGGATCCGCCCCGCCCCGCCCCGTTTGGGGAGGGGATTCCCCGATTTGAAAGGGGAAGGGGAAGGGGAAGGGGAATATAAAAATTCCCCGGTGCGGGGAGGGGAAGGGGAAGGGGATGGAGTTGTCCCCGACCCGCCCCGCGCCCACCCCGCCCCGCCCCGCTAATCAATGCCATTTTTTGTAAATTTTTAAGTGTTTTTTTTAAGGAAAACTACTAGAAGCTCTGTGGATCGGCTACAAGATTCCCCCAAACATAAACTTAGCTTGTCTTTTCCTTTTAATTAGCTTCTGAGAGCATTTTGGGAACTATAATAACCTTTTCACAGATGTTGAAATAATAAAGACAAGCTGAGAGCCTGAGACGCTGAGTGTATGCAATTATCAAAAAATCGTAGTGCCAACAGAATTTTAGGGTTGGATTGCAGGTTTTAATTTTCAACAAGAAAAATTTAGCTACTAGAAATTTGTTTCATGTCAGCACTAGACTGAATTGCAGTTAAAGAAATAAGTCATTTGTTGATTTTGTTCTCTTCTCCATTCTCATTTCTCATGCTCATCTGGGGGTTAACATGCTATACAGAATGAACTAATGAACATTATTTTGCGTGTGTGAGCGCCCACTTATGGACTTTTAAAGTTCATTGTGACTACTGAAATAGTTACTTTTTGCACATTGGCTGCCTGTTAATGAAGGTAATCCTGGTGCTCATTTCCTATTTATCATTCCATAATTTATGCAGAAAATTGCTGAAAGATGAGGTCCTGTTGTTATTTATGTTTGTTGTCTCATCCATGCATTTCTTATTTTGTCTATCTGTTTGTTGATCACATGAATAGAATCATAGCATTCATCACAATATTGTCTGTAATGGACGTAGAAGAAAGAAGCTCTGTTTGCTGGTTTGGTTGGGTTCCAAAGAGGGGGCGGGGCGGGGATTTTGTCCCCGAAGGATGCGGGGAGGGGAAGGGGAAGGGGAAGGGGAAGGGGATTAGATATTCCCCGCGGGGAGGGGAGGGGGATTCCCCACCATCCCCGCAGAGGGGAAGGGGAAGGGGAGGGGGAAAATTCCCCGCAGAGGGGAAGGGGAAGGGGACCCCAACATCCGGCCCCGACCCGCCCCGTTGCCACCCCTACTTCACCTTGATCCAACAGTCCAGATCAAATCTGGAAAAATTAAAGGCTCCGCTCCTCGCAACGTTGCATACGTGCGAAGTGCAAAGTGCGCCTAAAAAGCGCCATTATGCGCCCTATAGCCTATTGCCTGCGCCGCCCGTGTACGTGCGCGTGTGCGAACGGTGCGTTGCACCGTCCCACGGATTCAACCATGGGTTCAACCCAATGTGCAATCAAACAGGTAGTAGAGAAGTGTAATGCTTTAGAAGCCCTTCTCTTTCCCTTCTCTCATTTGGTACGGGACTATCTTTTCAATTACACTTCTACATCCTTTTATAAAAAAGCAAATCTTTTCAAGAAAACATTTTTTTTCCCAAACGCTATTGAGAAAACATTTTCCAAAAACATTGAAACATGGCAAAATATAAGATTTTGAAAATCCAAAATCATTAACAATCCCCCACCATTTTCAAAATCAAAGAAAATTTTCTCATCAGGCTTGGAAATATTATGCATAAATGAAGGTATCTTTCGATTTGAACCTTCACTTAGTGAAAACACATCAAAGTTAACCAGAATTGCATAGTATACGTATCTTTGAACTAGGAGAATAATTAACCGGACACGTTTCACACACAAGATTTCACCTCGTTGGTAATTTCTAAAAAACCGACACATGTATTGGCCTTGTGTCTATATCTTGGTTTCATGAGCGCTCTAGAGACTAAACAGGTCTCATAGGAAGCGGCACCACTCCCACACTCACATAGGTAGGCTTATCAAGAGTGCCTATAAAACTAAAACACTCCAACACTATGTTATAAGTCTATTAAAAGTTTAAATACTCAACTTTCTCCTTTTAAACATTACCGGTACCTACCACTTTACCTTGGGATGGCAAATAATACATATTATAGTGCTTGCAATCACTCCATATGATGTACTTGGACTCATTAAACTCAAGACTTGATGATTCAAGTGTTGAATTGAGTTTCCATCATTGGTGACTATTGGTTAATGGCTTTAACCCCATCCCTAATGATGTTTTACACACCAAATCTCTTGCAAGTGCTTTAGTGAATGAATCGGCCAGGTTTTGGCTCGATCTCACAGAATCAATAGTTACTACCCCATTAGTAAGTAACTCTCTTATAGTAATATGTCTAAATCATGTGTCTGAACTTACCATTATAAACATGATTATATGCCATTGATGGTGTGGCCTTACTATCACAGTGGACATAAATCGATGGCATTGGTTTAGGCCATAACAGATTTCCAATAACAAATTCCGAAGCTATTCCGCCTCTTTACAAGATGCTGCCAGAGCTATAAACTCTGCTTCCATAGTTGAAGTTGTTATGCATGTATGTTTCTTAGAGGCCCAGGAGACTGCTCCCCCACCAAGGGTGAAAATCCACCCACTAGTTGATAAATGGTCTATACGCTCAATTATTCAACTAGCATCAGTGTATCCTTCTACTACAGTTGGATACCCACTATAACATAAACCATAGTCTATAGTTTTCTTCAAGTATTTTAAAACTCTATAGACTACACTCCAATTAGAAAAACTATGATTACTAGTAAACCTACTAAGTTTACCTACAGCAAATGCTATGTCTGTCCTAGTACAAGTCATAGCATACATAAGGCTACCAATCACACTAGCATACCCTAGTTGAGAGATAGTCCTACCAGAATTAAGATACAACTTCATATTTGGGTCAAAAGGTGTTGAAATGGGTGAACAATTAAAATGGTTAAACTTTTTGAGAACTTTCACAATAT
This sequence comes from Tasmannia lanceolata, assembly GCF_043159265.1. NCBI lineage: Eukaryota > Viridiplantae > Streptophyta > Magnoliopsida > Canellales > Winteraceae > Tasmannia > Tasmannia lanceolata. The sequence continues at coordinate 13,303,117 of NW_027518688.1, read as the reverse complement.
AATGTGATTGTGTTAGAATCAAACCATTATCCTGTCTTGTGATTCTAATACCAAAAATCACATCAGCTTCACCCATGTCTTTCATATCAAAGTTTTGAGAAAGAAATGATTTAGTACTTTGAATGCTTTCAATGTCGGTACTAAATATTAACATGTCATCAACATATAAACAAATAACACATTTGCCACCCTTAAAATTACTATACACACATTTATCTGACTCATGTATCCTATAACCATTTGATACTAAGACTTTATCAAATCTTTCATGCCATTGATTAGGGGCTTGCTTAAGGCCATATAAAGATTTGATTAGCTTACATACTTTATACTCTTGGCCTGGCACAATAAATCCTTCAGGTTGTTCCATAAACACTTCTTCATCAAGTTCACCATTTAATAATGCGGTTTTAACATCCATCTGGTAAATGTGAAGTTTGTATATGGAAGCAAGAGCAATCAACACTCTAATGGTAGATATCCTAGCAACTGGTGCATATGTGTCAAAGTAATCAATACCGGGTTTTTGAGTAAACCTTTTGGCAACTAACCTTGCCTTAAACTTTTCTATGGTCTCATCTACTTTAATCTTCTTCTTGAAGATCCATTTACATTCTATAGGTTTAGACCTAGGTGGTAGATCAACCAAAATTCAAGTTTTATTACCCATGATAGAATCTATTTCATCATTAATGGCTTCTTTCCAAATAGCAGCATCTTGTGACTTTATGGCTTCTTTATAGGTTTGAGGGTCACTTTCTATGCTTAAGTTTAACAAGACAGAACCTTGGAGTTTTTCTCTTGTCCCTTCTACCAGGTAGGTTACAAAGTCAGGGCCAAAACTTCTATCATTTCTATCTCTTGAACTTCTTATTTTACTAGGTTGTACACTAGGTTCACCAACTTCTATTTGTGATTTTAAAGGTTGTTCTACAGAAGTTGTAGGTTCAATTTCTTTAGGAATTGAAGTGAACATATTCTCATAGAAAATGGCATCTCTAGACTCAATTATGGTATTGACTTCTATGAAATCATTAGATTCTATAACTAAGAACCTATAGGCTTTACTGTGACTAGCATATCCTAAAAAGATACACTCATTACCTTTTTCACGTAATTTTCTTAAATTAGGTTTAGGGACTAACTATAGCCCTACAACCTCAAACTTTAAGGTAACTTAAGTTTGGTTTCCTTTTCTTCCACAATTCATAAGGCTCCGTTTGGTTGCCAGTTAAATTTTGGTCCCAGGAAGAGTTAGTTAAATTTTGGTCCCATCCCATGTTTGGTTGCCTTTTAGCACTAAGTTTTTTTTAATCCCACTCTTGTAATGATTGCTTGTGTGGTGAATTTTTTAATCCCACTTTTGTAATGATTGCCTTTTCATCCCATCCCAAAATAACCCCAGGAACAAAAATAAACACAGGAACCAAAAATAAGCTTGAGAAGAATTTTTTTTCTACCCAACAGTTCAAGCCACCAAACAAAGGTTTTTTTTTCCCACCAGAATCCGGTCAACCAAACATGGGATTTTTATTTTACCAGGATACTTCTAGGACTTTTTTTTTCCCACCTATCTCTCAGGGTATTTTTTCTCCCACATAACTCCCAGGAACAAAAAAAACCCGGCAACCAAACAGAGCATAAGGGGTTATATTATATTTCTTACTAGGTACCCTATTCAAAATGTGACAAGCCGTAAGGCTTCACCCAAAAAACTCTTATTTAAACCAGAATTAACAAGCATAGCATTAATCATTTCAGTGTCATATTCTTCCTTTCTGCTACACCATTTTGTTGTGGTGTACAAAGGGCGGAAGTTTCATGAACAATGCCTACTGATTCACAGAAATGACGAAAGTGATATTCACCGTCTCTATCTGATCTGAGACACTTAATGCTTGTTTCACATTGGTTTTCGACTTCTGTTTTATAAATCTTAAATTTTTCTAAAACCTCATCTTTAAGACTAAGTAGATATACATAACAGTACTTAGAATAATCATCAATAAATGTAATAAAGTACTTTTTACCTCCCTTTGTGGGAACACCATGTATGTCACATACATCACTGTGTACTAAATCTAACAAGTTAGAAGTTCTATCTACTTTAGAAAATGACTTATAGATTATCTTAGTTTGCATGCATGTTTTACATCTATCTATTAAGTCATTTGCATATTTAGGAATTAAGGCTAACTTAACCATATCATTCATTTTCCTAGTATTTACATGTCCTAAACGATTATGCCATAAAGATAAAGAAGAATCCAAAATATAAGCAAAGGCATTCACTTTATTGATATTGAGTTTGAACATTCATTCATACATATATCCCTTCCCAACAAAAGTACCCCCCTTAGAAAGAATGAACTTATCAGATTCAAATACAAGTTTGAAGCCATTCTTGTTAAGAATGCTTCTAGATACTAAGTTATTTTTAACTTCTTGTACATGATAGACATTGGTTAGAGTGAGTAGCTTGCCGGATGTGAACTCAAGTTTCACCTTTCCTTTCCCTTTGACTTCTGCTAGCAACGAATTTTCCATGTATAACATGCTTCCATCTTCAACTGTTTCATAAGTTGAAAATATGTTCCTGTCTTTACAGTCATGCCTCGTCGCACCAGAGTCAATCCACCAATCATTGCCATCTTCAATGACATTTGCCTTAGAAATTATGGCCACAAACTTGTCTTTGTCTGTTGGTGCACCCGACTTCTTATCCTTAAGAAGCCGACACTCACTCTTGTAATGGCCAGGTTTGCCACAGTTGAAACAAGCACCCTTCATTTTCTTATTAGTCTTCTTTTCAGGGTGTTTGTTTCTCTTCCGATTGCCTTTTCCTTGTTGGTTCGGATTCTTGACATTTTCCACCAAATGGATCTTAGAGGATACATGTTCAGCTTCTTTCTTGTCTCTGATTCTTGACTCTTCCTCAATCCTGAGGCATTGAGCCAAGTCTTCAAGAGACATTTCCTCTTTCTTGTGTTTCAGACTTTTCCTAAAGTTTTTCCAAGATGGTGGAAGTTTGTCAATCATTAAACGGACTATGAATGAATCATCAAGTAGAATCCCTTGCAAATGAATTTGACTCACAATATGTTGAATTTCATGCAACTGGTCTATGACAGACTTGTCATCTACCATATGGAAATTTAAAAACCGACTCACTGTGAATTTCTTACTGCTGGCGTCTTCTGCCATGTACTTCGCTTCTAGTGCATTCCAAATCTCGCTGGCCGATCTCATACTTTGATAAATATCGAACAGTGTATCTGACATAGCGTTGAGGATGTGCCCTTTGCAAATGCAGTCATCCCGTTCCCACTTCATCCTTGCACGAGCCTGCGCCATAGTCTCATTCTCAGTTGGTACTGGCTTTGGAGTTGTCAAAACACGAGCCACTTTGAGCGAAGTCAGAATGAAATGCAACTTCTTCTACCAGCACTTGAAATTTCCTTTGTCGAAACGTTCGAGTTTGACAAAGTATTGGGTCATTTGACGAACCGAATAAAGTGCCATTGAAACAATAGTATGAAATCTTATCTTAAGATTGTTAATGAGTTTGAGGGTACTATTGGTGATAGAAAACAGAAACTGTTGCTTCAGGGCATGATATCACTTTCCTTAAGACAAGATTCGCCCCCACCAGTAGTGTGCAAAGGGGATCCGCGAATTGCCTCCAAGATACAATGAAGCCTAGTAGGGAATCCCTACTAATGTTTGATGCCGCCTCGCACTAGCGGAATCAAACCCGAAATGCCTTTCCAAAATTTCAAGCCTTAGAGAAATTTCTAGATACTGTTTCTACAGAAGTACAGTATCAAGAACAGTAAATAAAAGAAAAAACAGTATGTAGAAATACTTGGGGATCAGATATGAGTGTAGAAGAGAGTTTAAAGTCTGTCAGAATTGCCAATTCGTTTTTGTTATGAAATGACCGAATTCTACACATTTCATAGACCACATGGTGTCTTTTCTGTGTGAAAAAACACCTCTACAGGGCACCTTTCCAAAAGTTTGAAATCTGACAGCTAGATCGCACTCATTTGATATTGAACGGTCCTGATCGATCTTAGAGGTGACTGTTGGTTTGAGTAAAACCTCTCTCCAACCCCGTCATCATTAGATCAACTATCTATGGTGCGGATCGCACCCCCTTAGCTCTTGACCGTTGGGGGAAGGGACACAACCCATTTGACCACACTCCTTGACCGTTGGAGTACTGGGCCAACCGTTAGGCCCGAGTCGAAGCCCAACCCAACCGAACCATTCGGCACTGGGCTTGATGGGCCTACGAACCATTCGGCCCACCCATCCAACCGGTCCACGTTCGTCTTGATCCAACGGTCCAGATCAAATCTGAAAAAAATTAAAGGCTCCAATCGCTCCTCGCGACGTTGCGAAGTACGAAGTACAAAGTGCGTCTAAAAAAGCGCCACTATGCGTCCTATAGCCCATTGCCCACGCCGCGCGCGCGTGAGCGTATGCGAACGTTGCGTTGCACCGTCCCGCGGGTCCAACCATGGATTCAACCCAATGTGCAATCAAACAAGTAGTAGAGAGGTGTAATGCTTTATAAGCCCTTCTCTTTCCTTTCTCTCATTCGGTACGGGAGTATCTTTTCAACTACACTTCTACATCATTTTGTAAGCAAATCTTTCCAAGAAAACATTTTCTTTTTCCCAAACGCTATTGAGAAAACATTTTCCAAAAACACTAAAACATAGCAAAACATAAGATTTTGAAAATTCAAAATCACTAACACCTTCCACTATCAGAGGGCCACAGTTATGAGTTCGGTACCATTGCAGGCCAAACAACAGTCTGCATGCATCTGCTTCGTTGGCATAACACTCCCCAGATGAGCCAGAATAAGTCATGATAGTACGGCCAGTAGAATCCCGAACGACACCCCAAAAACCTACCCTACCTGGGTTGCCGAACGAACTTCCGTCGAAATTAAGTTTGAGCCAACCATCATCAGGCAGCTGCCATTGAGGAGCAATAGACCGACAAATCCTCTGTTCCGATATTACGCCTTAAAATTTCTGAGTATTACTCCAATGGAGTAGGGTATGGCCCCCTTCCCTTTAGCCCAAGAAATTAGTGCCATCTTGACAAACAAGACAATGCGATTCCAGCGCCTTTCCTTTCCTTCAAAAATCCTTTTATTCCTCTCGTCCCAGATATGCCATACAATGGCATAGGGAACAGGCAACCACAACTCCTGACCCAAGCGACCGTGAAAGGAATCAGCCCAGCTCAAAATTGTCGCATGAATGTTCCGATGCCCGACCCATGTCATCCCAAAAAATCGAAACATGCATGTCCAGATCCTATACGAATATGGACAGTGAAGAAAGATATGATCCAGATCCTCTTCCACCGCACAACAAAGCACACACCAGCTAGCAAGGTAAGTAGATCTCTTTTGAAGTCTCTCACACATATTGATGCAACGATGGAAGACGGTCCAAGCAAAAGCCACAATCCGCAGAGGAATGACCGGACGCCATAAACGAGCACGGTTGGGATTCAGATTCTGATCATCCGCGAGTTTAAGGAAAAAAGATCAAACAGTAAAACCACCCTGAGGTTCCGGTGACCATATGAGTCCATCCTGTTCAAAAGCCAATAAATAGCAGCTGGACAAAATTTAGGGTTTAATAATAATAAAAACTCGTGGATGAGTCATTAGTCATTATCCTACGCTGAATAATAAAAACCCGACCCGAACCAACCAGAGAAACTATCTTGGATAGGGTCGGGTTTATGAATCTAGGGTTTTAATTTCTCAAAAACAAAAAAAAATGACCTGACCAACTCAAATTGCAGCCCTATTCAAGATGACGTAAGGAATACATCCAGCAGATATTCAGCGCTGAGCAGTAACCTTTTCGATCGTTTGCAAACCGATCATGTCCGTTCATCGATCAAGGCTCCCTAGACATCCTATTTGGGGTCCGCAAAAACTGCTGTCCATCTTTCGATATAAGCAACAAATCAGAGCAGCACAAAAAAAGATCGAATGTTCATCCAATTCCCATCTGGCTTAAACCAGTATCTCAATCGCAGGCAAACCTGATAGTTGTTCTGCTATCTAGTAGGACAATGCAACACCGATGACAGCTGTTTTTCGGGGCTTGATCACTGCTTAACATCAGTGAAATTGAGGATAGTTCTCAGGTTTCAGGCCATTTGATTGGCGACCAAATCACCGCGGATTCCAACGTTGTTGCAGCCCTCTTTTCGGCTGTGAAACAAAGATCGCCCCGCATACAGCAGGACAAGCGCCGTGAAACGAGGACCCACATCCTTTTTTTTGGGGGCCGTAATCGGTTGGTCAATTCGGTTCGGTTCCGGGTTGGGTCGGTTCGGTTTTCGGTTTCGGTTTCAGTTCCCAAAGGCAAAAAATGCGGTTTAACCGAAAACCGAATTGTCATTGAAAATGCACTTGATATATGCACCCCCCGCCGTTTCACTTAAGACAACCCCCACTTGATATATCCACCCCTACTCAAGAGACAAGAGGTCAAGAAGGAGTTGTCCCAAGTAAAAAATATGAGACTTAATTTTCAAAACAGAGTAAAAAATACTTGTTTTTTCGTTTTCACTTTACACTTTTCACCGTAGCAAAGAAACCCAAAAGCTAGGGGTTTTTCTCAAAACTCCGCCGCCTCTTTACCTCCGAGTCTTTGACTCGGCGGCCTCCGCCTAATCTCCGACTCCGCCGCCTCTCCATCTCCTACTCCGTGGAGACCCATCCCATTATTTCTCGGTAACTCGTTTTTCCTTTATTTTCTTTTTTGTTTCTTTATTGTTTGATTCTAGGGTTTTAGTTTCTTGCTGGTTTTTTTATTCTATACAAGAAGAAGGAGAAGAAGAAGAAAATCTCTTAGGAAACCATCTAGGGTTTAGGTTAAGAACATTACGGATAGGGAGAAGGGAGATTTTGAAAAACCCATATGGGTTTGGGTTCAAATCATGCCTGCAAAATAGGATTTGTTGGAGAGGGTTTTGGGTTGTTGGGTTTATTGTTTTTTTTTTCTGGGTTTTTTCTTTTGGGTAGGTAGCCTACCTCTGTAAAACTTGGGGTTTGGGAGATTTGTGAAAACCGATGAAAACCGATTTGTGAAATTACTGATGATTTTCACTAAATTCGGTTTTTTGGCTGGTTTTAGTTTTCGGTTTCAGTCCAGTTTCTCACAAATTCGGTTTCGGTTTTGGTTCCAATTTTGGGTAACCGAAATAAATTCGATTTTAACTTTTCGGTTATTTCGGTTCGGTTTTAACCGAATACGCATCCCTAAGGGCAGCGACCGAGGTTGAAGACAACCCCTCAAATCGGCATTCTCCACTATTTCGCTGTTCAACCAAAATCCCATTTTTGTTCAAGGCATTCATCAAGATCTTCTCTGCATTTTTTTATTTACACTAAAAATATGATAATGTTAAAGAAGAATAACACAGAATAGTTAGACAAATCCCACATCTGGGACAAATCTCATAGAATAGCTTTCTTGAATTCATAAGAAATTATGCTGCTTACAATAATCCCATTTCATTTATTCGTCCAACAACACGGCCAACGGTTGCAACTTCTAAAGATAAGGGACTAGTGGAGATAAAGATAAGGACTACTCTCTGCTACCATGAAGGACTCTTAAGAAATCCATGAATAACTAATTATAATCTTCTAAGATATCTCGTAGCATATCTCTACTAACAAATTTGTGGGCATGTAACTAATCCTAAACAGGCACATAACATCCCTTACCCCTTGAAGAACAAAAACTTGCATCACAACTTGACCCCTCCCCCTTTTGTGCCTCAGAAGTCAGAAAATGTTGCCATCCATTATATGTTAACTCCATCATTAATTGCATAAAGTCCTGGATGATGGGCCCCAGTGTGGCTAACCATTGTACACCCAGTACCATGTCGCAACCCCCAAGAGGAAGAAGACGCATCTCTGCCTTAACTTTGTATGGTCCACTGGAAGTTTTGGCATATAGCGGTACTTATCAACTTAGTTCCATCAGCCACGGATACAAAAACCACAGATACAAAAACAGGTTAAGTAAGTTGAACATCACACCTAGTTTTGCTTAGCTACCTCTGGGTCCAATAAATTATGAGTGGTCCCAGAATCTATCAAGATTATCACATGATGCCTTTTGATATATCCCTTAATGTGCATGGTTCAGTTTGAGGTTGTTCAAGCCGGCACATCTATTGAGATTTCAAATTCCTCGTCTACATGTCCTTTCGTTCCTTCCTGAATGCCACGGGTTCATCTCTTCATCTTCTTCTAATAAGAACCACTGTTGTTGCTTGCATCTATGGCCCATGGTATATCATTCATCACAATTATAGCACAACCCCTTTTTCCCCCTCACATCCATCTCTGCTTGTGTTAGCCTACGAATAGGAGATAGAGGCGATGATGAAGGGGTCTTGGCGCTTGAGTTCTCTAGTGTGGTGAAAGGGGTCTTTGATCGCCTAGCAATAGCCCCAGTACTTTCTTCTTGTAACCCCACCAGCCCTATCGCTTGTATGATTGTGGATGGTGCGAACATTCGAATTCCGGCCCTTATCACCTTCTTTAGTCCGTTGATAAATCAATTTACAAAAAAGTCTTCTAGTAACATGTGCGTGCAATTAGCGAGCTCTTCGAACTTCTCCTGATATGTCCTGATCGGGCCGATCTGCCTCAGCTTGGTCAAATTTCCTACTGAATCCTCATACGTTGTTTGCCCAAAATGGCGGCATAAGGGTTCTACAAACTCCACCCATCCAACGGGTCCTTTGGTTTTCTTGAGCCACCACAACCGGTGCAGGGCTTTTTCCTCAAAGTGGATGGAGGCCAGTTGTACCTTGTGAGCTTCATCTACTCGGTTGAATTAGAAGAATCTCTCACAGGGATCTTCTCCACTAAAATGAAGAAATTCAATCTTTACATATCGCGTAGGTACTAACCTATTAAATGAAGACGATAGGTTGCGTGGACACGACGAGTCAACATGAACATTGCCCCCAGGTGAAGAAACTTGCATCACTAGTTGATCATATTTCAGGTTCATGGCCAGCCACCAGTTGCCTAAGTTCTGCCTCGGCTTGTTTTGTCGAACTCTCCAGAAAGTGCCTGATCGACTTCTCCAAGCGTCTACTATCCTGTACTCTAGTCCCTCCTAGCACTATCAACTCAAGAATAGTTAGAGTTGGACAAATCCCACTTCTAGGGTTCTTGAATTCATAAGAAATTATTTTGATTACAATAATCCCATTCCATTTAGTCGTCCAACCACACGTCCAACGATTGCAACTCCTAAATATAAGGGACTCGTGAAGATAAAGATAAGGGCTACTGGCTGCTACTAACAAATTTGTTGGCATGTAGCCAAATCCTGAACAAGAACACGATCAAATACTACTGTCAATTATGTAAGTTTAATGATTCAAAAAGGCTTTCCTAGGTGAGGTACTGATTCATTCTAAAGATTGGTACGATTCAAGGAAAAATCTGAGTATCATCCAACAGAGGAGAGTGCCACCTGACGTGCATGATAGAAGAATAATCAATAATTTTTTCATAAAATAATAATTATATATGACGTTAAGATAAACAAAAAAATATTAAAATAGATGAACTTAGAAACTTTGCAGATGACTGAATAATTGAAGAACCAAAAAAAAAAAATTTGGGCCTAGATTTGTTTTGATTTGGCTTGTCGTTATCCAAAAACAATCAGTAGCTTCTAGGGTTCATTATGAATAAAACACCTTTCAGTCTACTCCTAGGTTCTCATCCACTACATGATATAAGAAATGATCATGAGAACAAGATATAAGAAAAAAAATGTCATCATCTTGAACTTAATAGTTGAATCATTCAATAAAATGTGGAGACTATAAACTGTAAAAAGCGATTGCTTCCAACCATTTTCAAAGGTAGAGCTAGCTTCCATCAAACAGCAAGATTCACAGCTAAGCTTCATATTTGTACACAAAATCTTCCAACCATTTTCAAAGGTAGAACTAGCTTCCATCAAACAACAAGATTCAGGGGTAAGCTTGATAATTTGTACACAAAATCCAACCAATATTGTATCAAATTTGTGTAGAAAAAGTAGGTTGAAAACATTTTAATGTCAAATTCCATCATTTGTCAAATTTGAGTGCCGATTAAATTGCATCAATAACTCAAATAATACAAGCTAATTCCATAGCTGAAGTAATTCATAATGGCTTTCTGAACCAGCTTAGTCACCAAACTAATATTGACAAGCCAAAATAAGCAAAAGAAAAAAAAAATCCCAGTTAGACAAGAAACATTTTCATGTTAATTAGTTCTTCTCCAGATCAGTACAACAGGTAAATAGTAACCTGCAGACTTATAGCTTTCATACATTGAAAGACATCAGAGAATGAAGAAATTGGATGATTAAAAATAAACTACAGTGCCGTGGATCAAAACTAAGATTCTTGACTGTTTAAACCTGGAGTTGTGACACTTAAAATGCCAAGTAGGATAGGTGGCCTGAGGAAACAAGTCTGGGCTCAACTCTTATATAAGATTCAAAGAAATTGAACCTCTTGCAATTTACATTTAGTAGTTTATATCAACCGTGTTGAATACAAAAGGATAAAAGAACCACATGTGATCAAATGATGAAATTATTGTATAACAGAGTGACAAAAGAGAGATTACTTAAGCATGCAAAATGAATATAGTCAGGCCCAATGCTAATAAAGAAAAAACCAAGGGCAATTATTAAAAAATGAATCAAATAAATGGCAAAGTTAAGGGTCTTGATGGACTTGAACCACCATCCTCTTGAGAAAAATTGGGCTAAATCCCATTTCTCAAGTGCTCTACCTGATTCGAGCTAAAGACCCAATAGAGATTGTGAAGGAGAAGGAGAAAATAGCAATCATTATTCAAATATAAATATTCAACCCAAAATATATACAGAGACCACAGTATGTATATGATTAGATAGCCAATCAAGAGTAGCAAATTGGAAAGTGGAGATGGTGTGAGAAGTGATGATTCCCAACCATTAGCTTTTGAAGAATCAACATCAGAATTTTGAAAATTAGAGAGACTTTAAAGATTTGCAAAGTTGGTCTTATATTTCTTTTGTACTAGTTGGGCAACATAAATGGAAGCTCCTAGAATAAACAAATTACAAATTATGGTATACAGTTAAATTTGAAAAGCCTCACAACATAATCAATAGAATCCTATGGAGTGTCACTAACGGAACATATGGAATGCGAATGTAGGGAATCCAGAAAAGGTAAAGAATAAGAACATGCACATTTGCACATAAACTTTATAGATTCAACTGTAAAACTTTCATTAAATTAGATTCAAAAACCGTTCATACAATTTCAATCTTTAATACTACAAACATAATGCATCCGACAGTGATTTGAGGTGATTAATTTGTAATTAACAGTAGCATTAAGATCAGATTTGAGGTGATTTTAGTGATAAGTATATAAACTTAGATGGAAAATAGTCACAACTATATGCCAACTAGCAACTCAACTCAACTAAGCCTTTGTCCCTGATAGCTGCGGAAGCTCTGATTTCAAAAAAATTCGTCCGTTGAATCGCTGAACCAGACACGTAATCACGCCAAAGCCGCAATCGAAACCACAATCTGATGGGATGGAAGATGACCGGAAACCCTAAGGGGGTTTGTACGTACACCACGAGGGAGTTCGTAACTGTACACCCATTAGATCTCAGTCCGAAGAAAATGGAAGTGAGAAGGAGGGTTAATGGAAAGATGCTAGAGGGAGAAGAAGAAGAGGGAGATGAGAATCTTACGTGTGTGTAGAGAATGAGTCATAGCTCACTTATATAAAGAGAAGAAATTTTGGTAATTCCCAAATTACCCCCAAAATCTCTACACTCTCAAAGGCAAACAAACAGCCCTCCCTCTTCGACTTTATTACAGTAGTGCCATTAGTGATCTAAAATACCAAAATACCCTCAAGGCATAATGATAATTTCCAACTTACCTAGCCCAAAAGGCAGTCAAATGAATGGCACAAAACTAACCCTTTAGCAATCCTAACCATCCACACCTGATCTCAAATACTGAAACCTAACAGGTGAGACCTCAAGGACCAATTATCTCCTCAACGATAGCACCGTACCAAATCTTCATCTGACCAGAACGGCAACATCACAATCCCATCTAGCCTGCCCTAGACCCACATGATATACACCTAGATGAACTGCTCTAATCCCAAAGAGCCCCCATCCACCTCAGCATGCACTTGTTCATTTGTTGAGCAAACTGATGTTTTGCAAAGTCATTTTCCAAAATAAACTTTATAAATAGATTTAGAAAACAATTTACAAAACGATCGATAAAACCCGATTAAAATACTGCGGCAGATAAATAGAAACAAGTGCATGTCATAGCCCAGCCATAGTGTAAATATCATGAGATCTTCCCCAACCACAATGATATTCTGTATCGGTCTAACTGCTTTCCCAGCAATGTGCCAATAGGTCGAATCGATCACAACAGCAGGTTAGCATGCCAAAGTAGCGAGCATCAGACCTCAAGTTCATAGCAAAGCGAAGGGTCCTAAGGGCATAAGGGTTACCTACGGAACCGGCTCCTCATATACGGCGCTAGGTAAAAGGGATTAATCATGTACCTGTAGGTAGTGGTCTCAAGCACGTGTCGCACCTAGTGCACACGCCATGGTGTAAATCTAAAAAGCTCTCGGCTATCCGGAACTTGATATATCGTCATGCGGTTACACCGTGCAGGATCAATCATCAACGACTATAAGGCTCATCTGACTCATCTCGGGAATACCTTATCCTGGCTCTGAAATAGGTCAATCATCCTGATCTCCTATGGAATCAGGGCGGCCAATTACCTCCTCGCACATCCCAGATGTCGAGGTGATGTATTACCTCCTCGTAATCGGCCTCATCCCGCACATCCCAGATGTATGAGTAGCAGACCGTACCTGTGACAATCATTAATCAATCTCAACGATTAATTAAATCCATCTAGTCACTTAACATGCATCTCCACAGTAATGCAATAATAAGCAAAGACAAGCTTCTAACAGATTAAGCAAAAATAATCACAATTATTATCATGATTAATATAGCTAACATTCACCATATCTAAGTAAAATTGACTAAAATGCCACACCAATGTCTAACAGTCCCAAACTAGTTGGGGTCGGCTAATGAATCCTTTAGAAAATTTTCATGAAGAAGGTGAAAGGATCTCCCCCGCTCAAATTGACTAAGTCTAATCCTGACACTAGTTGGGTTCGTCTATGCCAACTACCAACATGATGCAAATTTTCAACACATTTATTGTTGACCGATATTGTAATGTAAACTTTGTGATTAAACCTAAAAAATTTCAATGGATTCAAAAGAATTTACATTGTTTTCCATCATCTTATCATTAGCATGGGCACAATCAACTGCTCTGTATCCTCTTTTGGAATTTTCTAGCCATTATAGCTAAAACTCTAATGGATAGCTTCTTCAAAGCAGCATTTGGAGCTTAGAGGCTTTGATTTTTGGATTTTAGGCATGAGAGCTGTATTTCTTTCCTATGGGACATGTTTCAGCTCTGTCTGTCTAATTGATAGAACAATGACAGATACTTCTTAACCCCATCTAACACCCTTAATCAATTTGGCTCCGGGGAATAATGTGAAGTGAGAAGTTCTTATTATTGCGGGGCAATCTCATGCACAGGTTCTAATTTGGTAACCTCTTGGATATACAGTATTCATATCCATGTGCTTTGTTCACATTTCATTGCCTAAACAGGACAAAGGAACCTAAGCTGCGGGATGGGTCCTTCTCCCGGTAATGCAACTCACCCTATTTGATCAAGGAGACGTGCTGAAGACCTAGAAACAAGGTTGCCAAAGCGGGAATCAAAACGGGAATCAAAAGCGGGAATCGAAGGCTCCCAGGGAAGAATCCTGCTCAAGGTTGCTAGAGCGGGAATCGAAACGGGAATCGAAAGCGAGAATCGAAGGCTCCCAAGGAAGAATCCTGCTTCCTTGCCTAGAAATAAATGGTGTAGAACTACTCCAATGCCTACCTATCTGGATATCGCAATTATTTGACATATATTAATGATGGAGTTGGTCTATTATGCTAAATTTTTAAATCAAATCAGCTCTTTGCTTGTTTAAAATGGACGAAGTTTGAAAACTGTTTGATTGGACACTTTCATTATCGAGACCAATGTCTATATCTAGAGATTTTTCAATCTAATGCTACAAGCTAGATAAGTGTTAGTTTACTGTAAAACAGAATTTTATTTATAAGGTTTCTTCTGCAATAGTTCCCAAGTAATTGGATGGGCTCATCTCTCAACAGTAGTCCATGGGAATTGAGAAATAGTTCTCCTCTATTACTTTTTTTTAAAAAATTCTGTGTGGTTCTCTTCTGTATCCATTTTTGCGAAAAAAGCATACAAGGCAGAGAGACCATCAGCAAAACCTAAACAGATATTTTTATTTTTATTTTTTAAAAAGTAACGTAAAAGCATCCATTTTCAGTTATAATTTCCTAAGTTGATTCACACTCAAAACCCTTGTGCAGAAAATAAATTTTCAAATAGAGAAAATGAGGGCTTTACAGTTCAACAGTGAGAATGAGAGAGGTTTTTTGCATTAACAGGTAAACTTCTTATAGGGTCTTTGATAGTAAGCGAAATGATTAATATGAATAGAAACAATGTTAAGAATTAAGATACAGAAGCATAAATTCTATGGTAAGATACAGAAATGCATATAGAAACAAAACATGAAATTTACCAATTCTTATACAAATCCATAAAGCTAAGATAAAGAAAAGTTAAATCAATTAAAAAAATAAGAGAATCATAAACCTCGATAAATAGGTTAGAAACTGCGAAGGGAGATAACCATGAACCACCAGAACAAAAATCAAGCATCAGAAACAAGAAAAAAAAACACCATCTAACAAAAGAAAAACAAAAAAATCAAATCTCAGAATACCCAGAATGCAAAAAAAATCTTACCTTCGAAAAGGAGATGATTACGGTAGAGGAAATACGCGAACAAGACAATAACTAAGAAGAATTGGGGAATAGGGTTTTGAAGATTGAGAGGGAGCAATTGAGATTTTTAGGGTTCACCATCAAACAAAAAATCAAACCTTAGAAAATTCCATAATGCCAAAAAAAGAAAAAAAGAAACCAAGTGTAAATAGACGAATAAGACAAGAACTAAGAAGAATTTGGGAAAGAATAGGGTTTTGGAGGGAGAGCAATTGGGGTTTTAGGGTTTTGATTTTGTTTTAATAACTGACCACTTTGAGACCGAGCCAGTCAAAACCACCATCTGTTCCAATCCAATTGACAGATCAATGAACAGATCACTAAAAAAGACCGTACGACTGGGTCCCACCACTCAAGTCTCATATAGTTTCCATAAAACTCGGTCCCAAGCATTCTTTTTACTTCTATAAGAAGCTAAACCGGCCGGGCCAATTTCCACTCTAACCGTCCCCACCCGGTCTATCTTATGTATTTGTCCTTTCTCTCCTCTTTTTTCTCCTCATTTTTTACCCTCCTCACTCCCTCCCCGGATTCCATTGACACCCCGTCAATGGCTCGGCAATTCTTCCCATTTTCGATCGTCTTCTTGACCATTACAGGCTCGGATTCTGCTCGGATTCTTTCGGCGAAACCCACCGAACCATCGTCTTTATACTCTGAAGTTAATGATCTTGATTACCATGCGCCGCCTCCTGATGGTGTCAATGATCTTGATTATAATGACTATGTAAGTATGGGCAAGATTAATGGCCAAAGAAATTTTAGTGAGATGATCAATGACTTGAACAAATTGATTGAGGGCAAGAGCAACAACAAAAGTAATTCATTTGAGAACAATGGGATTAGCGATTTGAATGAGAACACAAACAAAAGCAATTCCATTGACAACAATGGTGGTAGCAGTTCGACTTGGAGTAATTTTACAAGCAACTCGATTGTGAGCGAAGACAAAAGCGATTCGATCGATGATGAAAGGAGTTCACCTAAGAAAAATGACAAAAGCAATTCAATTGAGACCGATGGTGTTGGAAATTCGACTGAGAGGAATGACAAAAGCAATTCAATTGAGAGCAATGGAATTAGCAATTCAACGGAGAGTGACGACGGAATAGATTCCCAAAGCAATGACAAAAGTAATTCGATCGACAGAAACAACATTAGCAATTCCACTGAGATCAATGACAATGGCAATTCGACTCAAAGCGATGACAAAAAAAATTCGTCTCCGACCCATCACAAAAAGACCTATGACAATGTGGATGAGCTCCTCAAGGAGTTAGGTATGAGTCCTGATTCTTTGGACGTGACCAAGGATCCAGATTTCGACCCATCGATCCTTGAAGATGGTCCCATGGGTTACCCCTCCATCATGGCTTTCCCACCAGATGCTCAAATGGGACAAGCTTTACCACCAAGTATTTTTAAGTTTGCTAAAGGTCCTGGAGGTGCTGAAGTGATCATAATGCCACCAATTTCAGTTTTTCTAGAGGCTGTCAGTCAATCGGGGTTGATTGATGATGCTGAGGTGGAGGCAGAGGCACCAACAAAGGATTCGTTGGATCATAAAAGTAAGGCTTCTAACAATGATAGCCATAACAGTGCCTCATCCATGAAGATGTCTAGTATCGTTCTCATTGCCATTGTTGCCATTTTCTTCTTCTATTGAGCAGGGTAGGTCCAATGTAATCAAGGTTCTTCGTCTTTATAGTGTGGGATGGGTTTTTTTTTGGTTGGTAAGCTGGGATCGAACCTGAGACCTTAAGGTTGAGAAGTTAAGCCTCGACTTTTTTTCAATTTTTTTCAAAATTTTTTTAATCTTTATCATGTGTGATGGCTGTGGGGAGTTTTGAGTCCAAATCTAAGTAGAGATCTCTTCTTGTTTACAGTGTTGTTTAAGGATTCTCTGGTATCTTGATTTATAGTAGCATTGATTCTAGATGTATCAGGCGCTGATATTGTCGCCCTTATTTGTATATAATTAATGACCAACTCTTTCTTTTGTCATTATATATTATTTCGCATCAAAATGTCCTTATCTCTTTTATTTGCTTGGATGAAATTTAAAAAGAACAAGATTCTCAGGTATCTTGATTTGCGGTAGCATTAATTGATACTAGATGTATCAGGAGCTGATATTTTCGGCCTTATTTGTATATAAGGACCAACTCTTTCTTTTGTCATTAGATATTATTTTGCACCAAAATGCCATTTATCTCTTTGATTTGCTTAAATGAAATTTAAAAATAACATGAGCAAAAACATGGTGAAGATGGGAAAAGAAGAAAGGTGGTGAGAAGTGAAGAAGAATGTAAAATAGAGAAGAAGGCTGGACATAAAAGAAATAGAAGGCAGAAGGCGTAGAGGAGAAAAAGAGGAGGTGGGAAGATGAGACAATGAAATTAATTTATAAACTATAAGAAATGTAACTCAATGGCCCCTTTTGCTCACCCAATTGAATCAATGACTCCATTGCTTCACCGCATGTGCTATGAACTACAATGATTCTTTCAAATTTATCTCAATCAAATACTTATTCCAGCCACTTTATACACACAACTTCAGTAAGGCTATGTTTCTTTCGATGCAAAATGAACATAAATTTGTTTTAAGTGGAAAAATGGGCATAAATTTGTTTTACACCCATTTTATGTCAAAAGAAATAGAGCCATTGAACGAGATAACTAATTGAGGTAAGCTTGAAAGAACCAACTCATTCTAAATTATGCATGATGGAGAAGCAAGGGAGCTATTATTTCAAATGGTCTCAAACTTTTTTTTGTTTTTGGTGAATGTTGATTTGACTTACATTTGTTTTTTGGGGATTTTCAATTCCCAAAAGTCATTTAAATGGATCTTTAGTTGAGATTAAACTTGAAAGAAACAATTCAAAGCAATGTATAATGGTGAATGTAGAGAGCTATTGATCCAGATTGGCGCAACCATTATCATGGATGAAAATTTGACCCAATTTTGTTTTTGGTGACCATCCCTTCGTGTCGGACTGGACGCAGACGCGGAAGGACTCCTTAGTTGGTGAAGACTTCTCAAGTTACTTTGAGGGGGAGCGACCATTGCTTTGGCCACTAGTCGAGTAGGTTGTTCAGATTCATGCAGGGTCGGTGGTGTTGTTGCTGGTGGGACGGGGTGGGTGCCCCTGTCCACCGTTCTGCAAACCATTGGAAAGGCTTGCTAGGTCCGCCACTTGCTTGGCAAGGTTGTTGAACTCTTCTGCTAGTGGGGACGGCGCCCGACGGCTTTGGTAAGGGGTGCACATTAGCCATCTGCGAGCGGGCTGGCGAACCTTGCTGGAGTGTTAGGCCCTCTACTGAAGGAAATCCTTGGTGAGCTCTCGTACTAGCATGTGTATTTTGGGTGCTTCTTCTGGTAACCGTAGATATTATCTCCTTTTTCTGGTAAGGAGTTAGTCGCGCGGTCACCATCGTGGGTGCCAATCTGCTACTTGAATCCGACTGAGTGCTCAAATAGGTCCCTCTTTGGTCTAGCTGAGGTAGAGAAGCGGTCGGCTGGGTGATCTGTAGTCAAAGAAGTCGATTAGGAATGCCTGGAGTTGGAACTCCGAGAAACCCTTTGACACTCAAGCCAGACGAGGCAACAAATGGAGCTAAGTACAAAGAGGGGAAATGCTCAGAGTCTGAGTTGTCACTCTCGCTTATCTAAACGGTAGTCATCGAATCTTTTGGTTGGAGTGTGGGTTTCCCTTTTATAGGCAGAGGTTATGGAACTCGTGGGGCAAATGTGGCATTGGTGCCTGTATTGGCGCTGCAGAGTTGTCAACGTATTGCATGTAAAGGGTGTGATTAGCTATGCGATGTTGTATGGCAGCGAGATGATTGGTACTGACACTGCACTGTCTTAGGGGCTTTATGGCAGCGTCCGATTGGGTGACGTGGAAGCACGTGGCTTCTGGGTGCCGTGTAGGTTGGAGGTATCGTGTTGGCTAAGAGCTTGGATATCTGCAAAGGACCCTGTTTTTCCATGCCACATGGCAGCATTTGATTGGGGTCCATGGGGGATTATTTTGGCGGTAAAAGCTCAAAAAAAATTCTCAAAAATCAACCCGAGTTGCTATTGGGATTTATGGCATTTTGTGTGGCCTTGCAAGACTATTTCATTGCCGTTGATCTAATTTTCTCCTGTTGTTCTCTAATGTACATCAAGTGATTGATGGATCTTGAAAAATCCTCTTAGCCGGTATGGACCTATATTTCCATGGTGAGCGAGGTGTCAGGAATGTGTACTGACCAAATTCGTGCCAGGACAAGACCACGGAATACATCAGGTAGTGGTGATAGGACCGTGGGACCTGCCGATGGAATTAAGCCCTAAACGTGGTACTTGGAATGTTCTGCTAGGGTTTGTCAAAAAGAATCGGCTCCTGAAGACTGGTGGCCCTATGTGTTTGAGGAAACACGTGGATCATTTGGTGTGTCTCACACTAGGAAGTACTCACACAACGTGTGGAGATATACACATGTGTGAGAGATCAAAAAGTAATTCGACGGACTTAGGCTAATGTACGCTTTTCTGGAATACGTTCAAATTACGTGCACTGTATTACGATAGTGTGTACGCTGCACACTTAACTAGAGAAGCCGTTGTGGTGAACTCTTTGATATGGGCCATACAGAGTGACGAATGCCCATGCTGAGACTCATTGCAATGTGCTGAGACTCATTGCAATGTGTCGACCGAAGTTGAGGAATTAGCTGTGGAATTCCCGATTAAGTTATATTTAATTATATTCAATTTGAGTGTGTTTAGAGGCCTCAACAGATACATGATAATTGAATATAATTACCCTGATTGTATTTGACGATCGATTGATCCTAATTGGAATTTTTATTGGAATATTTTTTAAGAAAAATCAGCGATGTATTTTGCAAAATAATATGTATAATTAAATATTTATTTTCTCAAATAATAAGTCGCAGGAATTTACAAATTAAAACGATTTACAATGTGGTTGACCAAGTTGGGGAACACTTTGAATTGAGGAAATTCGGAAATAAACGGAGGAATTAGAAAACGGAAAAAATCTCATGTTTAGACTCGATTCAAAGTGGGGGTTTAATAGATGTAATTGTTTGGGAAATTATATGAGGGTGTGCACACTTTGGCTTTGTCATAATTACCGATTGATGATGGTTATATTGGTAATTAAGTACTGGTGATGGGAAGACCAATTTGTTCCTCACAAATTGGGAATTGATCAGGGAGACATGACCCTAGGTATTGGATTTTAGGGAAGCCTATAAAAGCCATGAGATCCCACTCCCTGGCAACTGTTCTAATACGTACAATCTCTGGAATTTGGAGATTGGGAAAGAGAGCACCATCTGACTCACGGTTGAACATGAGTGGTTCAATATGGAACGGTACTCAACTTTCAACAGGTTCTTCATGAATCATCTTCTCCAAATCTATTGATCTTCCGATGTGCAAACAAATCAAGGTATGCTTTTGCGTTTTCGGAAGTTAACAGTTGCACCCCTAGAAGTGGGTACAAATTAGCCACTATTTGATGAGAGCAAACTCTTTTGGTTGATTTGGATTCCTGGTTTAGTAGGCTAAATCCAGTATTTTGGTGGATTATTTTCCATGCTCATAGGTTAAGAGGCCTCCATCCTCAATGGATATTGGAGATTCTGAGTTTAAGAGCTCTAAGACTATCTAAATGTTTGAGAGAATTAATCTTTGATTTGTTTCTGACTGTTTTGTTGAACAAACCCATCAGGTAGAAATTAAGGACCAGAATGTAGTATAGTTTGACATCATGATAGGCTTATTCAATCTATGCAACCGCATGCAAAATATTGGTGGAAGATGGAACACAAGGTTACGTTTTTTATATTTCTACTGAGAAGCCCCAACAACCCAACAAACAGAACGACAAAAGAATTCAATACAATGGGTGGTGGATATACACTCACACAGATCATATGATTGCAACCGCTCACCCACCCTCCCTTTGATTATTCATAAACTCCTTTGATTATTCATAATCTCTCTCTCTCTCTCTCTCTCTCTCTCTCTCTCTCTCTCTCTCTCTCTCTCTCTCTCTCTCTCTCTCTCTCTCCACACACACACGAGGAATGCTAAAGGGAAGGGTGCCCTAGAAAAAACCCACCCGCAAGGGCACCCCAATGGCCATGCCACAGGGTTTTAGCAAGTGTGCTCTTGAGTTTAGCATTCATCATATGATATTGTACTAATGTGAGTTTGTTCTTTTATCATTTGTTATTTCATTGAAGTTTTTTATTGGCATTTTTTTCAATATAAAATAAATGTACCAAACATTTTGTAAAGTGATTTTCTATGAAAATCATTTTCCAAAATCGAAAATTCGCCCTTTTCAAAGAAAATTGTAAACATAGTAAACCTATGATTTTTTTTCCAAGGAATATTCTTTTCACCTGATAGTTAGCATGGGTGAGGTCCACCATTTTACACCTCAAATTTTGATGGGGTGTGGCCCATCATTTTACACAAATGCATAGATGATGTTTTGATGGATGGAGCACACTGTTTTATGGGATTCACTGGGCAATTTCGCAGAAAGCCATTTTGTGGCCCACTTTTGCAGGAGAGACCAGCCACCTCAGTTGAATTAAATGAATGAGAAAAAATCTGCTAAAAAGTGATACATGTGTGGCTGCTCTCTCCAGAAAAAGTCAGCCGCAGAATGGCTTTATGCGATATTGCCTAGCAAATCTCTCTTTTTATAGCTGATGTTTGGATGCGTGGGGCCCAGCATTTTGCACCTCATATTTTGATTTGGTGGCTCACCATCTCCACCCAACATTTCTTAAACTCATTTTCTGCTCCTTTTATTTGTCTTTACTTAAAGGAAGGGAGTGAAAGTGAAAAATATCATTAATTTCCCTATATAAAACGGTTTAAAACGTAAAAAGAGAATGTGGAATAACGTTTGAGTCCTCTTTATTATAACAAGGGTCTCTCATGGTCGGTCGATTTGAATAGAGATACGTTGGAGTCATTCTACCATTAAACATTATACCATGCACATGTAACCATGTGCACCCTTCACGGCCAACTCTTTCCTCTTCTCCTTCTCCAAACTATATATCCTTATATAAACTCCATGTTGTGTGTTCTTATATTCTCATTATACCCTCTCACCCTTCTCCAGACTATCCTTATAAACTTCATGTTGTGTGGTCCTAGATTCTCATTTTAGCCTGTAAATTTTTCCTTCTGGGTCTTTCTCGAGTCTTTTCTCTTCTCCTTCTCCAAACTATACATCCTTATAAACTGCATGTTTTTTGGTCTTATATTCTTATTATAGCCTCTCACCCTACTCCAAACTCTCCTTGTAATTGTTCTGTGGTCTTAGATTCTCATTATAGCCTGTAAAGTTTTCCTTTTGGGTCTTTCTAAGAAGGAACATGAAGGGAAGTCTCTGCATCCCAAGACTTCGGGGCGCTCGTCGATCACCAATGTCTTTGTTGGAACGATTTCGAGAAGTAATTTTCCGATTGATCATGTTGTCCGCAATATCAAAGCGGACCCAACACAGTGGTTCTTGTGGTGGAGTCTCTCAGGCTTATTCGCAGGATTCTCATTATAGTGAGGCGGTTGCGGATTGTATAGAGTTCATCAAGAAGTCGGCGTATGAGGTAGGCGGTCGAGAATCTACTGAGAGTTTGGGCGCTGCGGAGGTGGGTTTGCCTGCTATGCCAATTTTGTGAAGGTGGCTTTGTTACTATGCATTTGGGTTGTTGGTATTTGTCTTGCTTTTTTTTTTTCTTTTCATTGATTAATTCATGAGAGAGAAAGGATGCGTGTGAAGATGTGGATAGGTGATGGAATTGGGTGAAATATGTAGGAGTTTGTGTAATTTTTTCTTGGATTGTGAAAGGAATTTCAAGCTATTTGGTCTCTCTCTCTCTCTCTCTCTCTCTCTCTCTCCTTGTGTTTATTACCAGGTCTGTCAACGTGGATGCGATTTCATAAGATAACAATGGAATTGATATTCGCACTCCCTTTCTCTTTTATAATGGCACTCCTCACTTTATTATTGAACATTATTCTCATTAGCTGTTGATAGCAAATCATGGTCTATTAATGGTTAGCTCCCAGCTTAAATAATCACTATTCTAAGCTAATCAGCGAATGCCAAAATTGATAGAGTCGTCAAAATATTAAAGCAAATTAAAGCAGTGAAAATATCATTTCTCAATACCAATCCAATTGAATTTTTAATAATAAATCGCCAGTCTATTATGGCTGTTATCCGTGGTGTTGTGGCTCAAATCCGACCTCAGTGCTTGGATGGGTCCCGCCTTCGGGTCTGGCTTCGGCAGAGGGATGATGGGCTCGGCCTGTGACCGCGGGTCACAGACAATCACCAGGAATTTCTGGAGTCGGAACTCCGGGGAAAACCTTCCGACACTCAAGTAAAACAAGGCTACAGAATGAGAGCTGAACACAAAGGAAAGTGCTTGGAAATCCGAGGGGTTGTCAGTCGTGCGTAGCTGGGGTGAAATGTTCACTATCCTGGGCTTGGAGTGGAGGGTTTCCTTTTATAGGCGGAGGTTTCATGTCTCGTGGCCATGGATGGGATGACGACATAGCGTCTAGGCTATCGTCGGTATGGGCACTTGTGCAGGCACAATACAGTTGGCCAGAAACAACAAATCAGCAGTATGATGATGTATGGGATGTCGTACAGTCCTTGATAGTGACAACCCTAGGTTGGTAGGTGATGGGACACGGCATGGTCCCTGGAGACTATTGGTCAGCGAGTTGGTAAGCGATGAGATGTCGCATGGTCTCGGGAGATGGTGTGTCAGCGGGTTGGTGGGCGATGGGACATTGTACTGTCCCTAAGCTCCTCTTGCCAGCCGAGGGCTTTGGGAGCCTCAGCTGAGGACCTTGCTCCGACCGCTATGGCTCTTGGTTTCTCGGGGATAGACCGACCGAGGCTTAAGTCTCAGCCTGGGTTGCCAAGCCCACGAGCTGTGGTGGATCCTTGTTGTGGTTCTTGGATGTGGGCCAACCGAGGGCTCCTCTCTTGGCCAAGGGCTTTAGGGCCATTGACCCGAGTGGTGGTCCGCGTCTAGGATCTTGGATCTTGGCCGACCGAGGACCTGCATCTCGATCGTCGTCTATAACTTCATTGCGCCGTGTGGTAGCCTTGGGTTGTGGGTCTCGGTGAGCCCCTTGCCACATCTAGCGAACGGTCCTCGACCGATTGGTGCACTGAAAGTCATCCTAGGTGTTCGGACTTCGAAACGGCTCTCGGTCGTACTCCTTCGCATAGTCTGACTCCAAGCTTCACCTGTCGTCAGTCCTTGAGGACATGGTTTGGTCATTTACCGGAGACGATTGCTTCGGTTCTAGCCGAACAACAGGGAATAATGATTGTCATGATGGTGGGGGTCGACGTGGTGTCGATCGCTACCGTGGATTCGAAGAGTTGCGATTTGGTCCGTCAGTTAGGGTGGTGGAGGTCTATAAAAAAGGCCTTACCCCTTTCATTTCTCTACTTTTGCTTTCTTGGTACTCTCGCTCTCTCGATTACATTCTCGGCTTTGGTTTTCAGCTCGGAATTCTCTTCGTTCTCGCTGAGTTCTTCATTCTGAGCTCTTTGTTTTTCATTAAACCAAGTTCCCAAGCTACATCTAGGCCAGGGTCAGAGTCTAGTGAGGACTCCCCGATTCATGATGAGATCTCACCGTCTCTCGATCGACTTTCTCTGTCGAAGTATTCAGTTTTTGAGTAGTCGGCACTGATCTCCGGTCAAGGGATCATGCGGTCATTTCCCCCTCGCAGTGGCAAGGAGGGGTCGGTTCCAAGTGATCAGCCATGCCCAAAAGGTGTTGGCGAGGGCAAGAAGGCTTCCAAGTCATCTAGGCTTCCAGTTGTGGGTGTGGGGTCCCACCCATCAGAGAGTGACCTCGGGAAGTTGAGGGAGTCCTCCTATCTCCTAAGTTCCTAACCTCGGTCAACCTTCATTTTCTAGGGTCAAGGAATGGGCGTGAGGCGAGAGGGAGAGATCTGGATGTACACGAGGACATGTTCTGGGCTGATTTTCGGTCCCTTGTGCACATGTATTATCTATTTACCCTTAACTATTACAAGATTAGCCCTGCCCAGATTGCGCCTAACGTCTGGCGTGCCATCGTCGATTTCTCTTTTCTTTTGTTGAGTTTAGGGAGGAATGCATCCATTGAACTCTTCCGCGCTTGTTCTGTGCTGAGGAAGCATAGTGAGGTCAGGTGGTTCTACTTTGCCCCTCGGCCAGATAGGCGAATGATGGGACATAAATGCGGCGCCACTCCCAAATCTCGCCACGTGTCGTCCATGCACCGATAAAACATTGCCATTCTCCCAAGAAAGGCTCAGGGAAACAGCTAGACCGTGCGATTACGACACCTATCATCTTCTCGCCGTCCAAACCTCATCATCACAAATTATGAAACGGATTATCCAGCGAAACCACGCGCGCCGTCTAGACAGGGGAACGGCCCAATCCCGCCAAGGAAGTTTTCTCTCCATAATGATGAAAAGGTCCGCACGCCGTCCAGGCAGGGGAACGGCCCAATCCCACCAAGGAAGGTTTTCTCTCCATAATGATGAAAATGTCCGCACGCCACCCTTTAAAAAGGAAGAGAGGGGAAGAAGAGAAGGATCATTTTTTCTCAGCTCCCACAAAACAACTGGAAAAAGAGGCAAGGCAACGACAGAGGAGACTAGGAACTTAATCCCACTCCCCCTGTTAGTCCCCTCCGACCCATTCATCCGTACACCCAGAAAAGAACCTGCGCCTTGGCCCTGGTAAACCTGATCGAACCCTCTCCTCTTCTCGCTGTCCTTTATATTGATTGGTCGAAGGATCTGAGTTGGGTGTCGAAGTGGTCGTCCGGGACCCACCCCGGACCCCCCTGACCTCATTTGTTTGTGATTGCAGACCCCGTGGAGGCCCTCTACCGACCGTGCGATCGCAGACCCGGATTCAGACGCCATCATATTGGCACCATCCGTAGGACTCGTCGAGTGCTGAACGCCTTATGGCGATGAGAAACCACACCCAACAGCAAGAAATAGGGGTAATGACCAAGAGCCAGGTTCAACACGCACAAACCCACGCCTCAAGCTCCCAGGAGCCTAACTCGCCGCTCTCGGGCCGACACCAGCCCTCTTCCAGCACACCGCAGATGGTCCCCACCATGGAAATGTTCAACGAACTCCGCCAAGAGCTACTCCAATGCTTGCCTCCGCCGGAACTCAGGCCCCGGGGAGGCCCCTGACAACACATGACCAGACGGAAGCCTATGACGAGGGTGACGAGGAACAGCCGCGGGAGCGTCATCCCCGGCGAAGGCGAGCACCGACCCGCCGGACGTCGTCCCCATCGGCAAATAGCCCTTTGCCCCACACAGCTAGGAGACACCAGCGAGACGACGGGAAGCAAACTACGCTAAGCCGCGCTCCCCCTGCCCGGACTGCTCGTTTCCAGAAACCGCCCCTAGCTCGGACCGAGGAGGTAGCAACCTCAGCGCAACCCCCCGTATGGATCCGATAGCCGACCTACAAAGGCAAATCCGAGAAGTAAAACTGAAAATAAAAAAGCCCTACGCCCACGGCATCCTCGACGAATGGGAGAGGGAAACGGCATCCCCGTTCACCTCGGAGGTCTTAAAGACCCCAATGAAAGCAGGAATAGACCTCTCCCGTTTCGGTCTGTACGATGGAAGCACAGACCCCCTCGAGTTCCTTCAAACTTTCAAAAGGGTAATGAAGCTCCGGGGCACGTCGGACGGATTTATGTGCAGAGCCTTTGCCTCCCTGTTAAGAAAGACCGCTAACGACGCGTACATGAGATTGGAGCCCGACTCCATCGCATCCTTCCACGAATTCGGAAGGAAGTTCAGCGTAAGGTTCGCCAACAACTGCCTCTGCCATGACCCAGCGGATGCCCTCTTAGCCCTCCGACAAGGAAGAAACGAGACCCTAAGAGACTTCATGTTGAAATTCAACGCCGAGCTAGCCCAACTTTCCAACATGGACGTCCAAATAGCGGTCGCAACACTGAAGCATGCCACCACCAACCCAAATCTCAAGCTGCACCTTACCCTCAAGCCACCACGGGACCTGCAGGAACTTAAATCCAAGGCTGACAAGTTCGTGCGAGCAGAAGAAGTCTGCGCCCGAGAGCAGAGCCGGCCCGGCCCCGATGAAAGAAAAAGCAACGACGGCCGAAGGGCCATAAGGCCACGGGCCGAGGAAAGACAGGCGAGCCGGAACCACGTCCCCGTCTTCGAAAGACTGGGAAGCGCCCCACTGAAGGTTCCCCTCTCCCATGTCCTGCTAGCTATCAGAGATCAGGGTCTCCTGACCCCCCCCCAAGAGAATGGCCACGGACCCGAAGAAGCGGTCCACAAGGAAGTTCTGCGAATTCCACGGGGACCACGGCCACGAAACAGACCATTGTTTCCACCTCCGGCTCCAACTAGAAAAACTGGCAGAGGAAGGGCACCTAAATCAATATCTTAGGAGCCCTAGCGAAAACTCGCACGAGGCCCATTGTGGGACCCAATCCCATGAGAGGGGCGGGGTGCGAGCCGCCTCCCTCTCTCTTGGTCTCTCGCACCCACGCGAATGGCGTGTGCTTTTTATTATTGATTTTAATTACCCAACCAAGCAGGCAGTAACCAAGCCATAGGGTGCAAACAAACGTGCAACCCAGTACCCATAAGGGCAGGGGTAAGCCGCCGAGCCTAGCAAGGTGTGATTTAATTCGTCTATTCCGTGAACTTGGGATCACTAAGGCAATCCGAATTCCACGCAAAAGAGAGTGACAGAGTCGCCACCTAGATGAGAGATCTAAGACCCATAATTGACCAGAAATCTAGACTCGTTACCTGGTTACGAGAATGGAAGGTATGGGGAGTTACCACCACATGCACAATTCCTGCCCGATAATCGGTCTTCAATTCCAAAAGTTAACTCTTTTGAATTTCTTTTAAATTGCTCATTTAACTCTATATTAATGTGCGAACTACATGACATGCATCCTAAGATCTAATTTCAAAGTAATTCCTAAATGTGTATCTTGGTTTTCTTAATTTGTTTGAATTCAATCTAAGTGAAAGTTCTCCTAAAATTCTAATTTCATGGAAAATCCTAAATAATTTAATTACTTTTAATTTAAGGATTAATCTACAAAACCCCACCACTTATGTGTGGAGCCGACTCGTGATTGGTATGCCATCAAGTATCCAAGCTGCCTACGTACCCAAGCCTCACTGGGATCAGAGTCGACGTAGTTCGGTGCACCTGAACTAAGCTACTTATGCCTAACTCATCTAGGACACCGACCTAGACTGGATTGACTGTTTTAACAGTTTAAGAGAAATTATTTAATTCAAGTTGAAGATTTTATTATCCTAGGACTTCATCTAAGATGCTATATGGTCCTATCTAAGTGCAAGACGTCACTTAGACTAATGCAGGTTAACCTACATCCTAGGTAACTAGGTTTGTCCTAGGGGAAAATTGGGTGACTAGTGTAACTAGATCTATGGCACGGTTGCTATCCATAGCAAACGCCTGTGATGAGGTTGGACTCTTAACTCTAGGACTCCCTAAAACTTAGGACACAACGTGACGTAAGTGTTCCTAAGGGGCCCTAAAGGTTCCTACGATTGGAGACCGTAATCCAACGGCTCATAAGACACAGATCGAGTTAATTCGATTTGTTGAACTTAATAATTTTTTATTTTTGAGAATTTTCGATTCATAAACATCTAAGGAATACCAAAGGCTCTATGGTACTTAAGAAAATCAGGGAGATGGGTTCGGTGGCTGGGTTTTGGGGGTTTTTTTTTCGAAGTGGGGTTTTTGCTCAAAAATGGGTTTTGGGTAGAGATGGGGATGGAGAGGGGTTTGGAGGTAAAAATAAGGGGGATGGAATGGAGGAGGTGGCGGCTCGGATTCCGGTGGGTTGCTGGCCGGAGATGGGGTCGGAGGTGTAGTTGCAGAGGATGGGTTTTGAAAAAAAGGGGTGGCGGCTAGTGGAGGTGGTCGAATCTGGATGGGTTTCGGTGAAGGGTTCGAAGTGGGTTTGGGTTAGAGGTGAAGGTGGCTAGCAATGGTGGTGTGGGTGGCTGTAGTGGTGGAGAAAATGGTGGTGGCCGGTGGGAATGTGGTGAAAGAGAGGGCTTAATGGAGGTGGTGTCTCGGTGGAGGAGATGGGGAAAATGGTGGCTCGCCGGATTTGTAGAGGTACGAGGGTGGCTGGGAAGAGGCCGGAGGTCGGAGGGTGGCCGGAGGTTGGTGGATGGGTTTCGGTTTTTTTTTCTTTTTTGAAATGGGTTTGGTTTTGAAATGGGTTTTAGGGGCGGAGGAGTTGCAGAGGTATGAGGGTTTGGGTGGGTTGTGGTGGAGTTGCAGAGGTGGCGGTTTGGGTGGGGTCCGGTGGTTTGGTTAATGGAGGTGGGGTGGAAGAGAGGGTGGAGATGGGTTTGGCCTTGCCGGATTTCGGCTGGCCGTGGTGGTGAAGCGGAGGTTTTTTTGAGGTGTTGAGAAGAGGGGAAGAAGAAGAAGGTGGGGGAGGGATAGGCTTGCCGGAGAAGATGGCGGATGTGGATTTCTCTCTTCTTTGCTTCTTTCTCTCTTTTTCTCAAACGAAAAAAATCCTTCCTCCCTTTCTCTCTCTGGTTGGTTTTATAACCCAGATATTTTCATGGGTGTGATCCTAGCCATTCATTGCAAAGCTCATGTGCCTTGTGTAATTTCAACCTTTGATCTCTTCCATTGTCTTTACAAACCCTAATAAAAAATCTCTTCCTCACCTCATCCTACCCACACACTTTCCTTGTTGATCCTATGGCTTAGAATTATTACTTCTCAAGCAAGCAATGTGAACATCCAAGAATACCCTTAAAGATGGGTTGATTTCCTCTTTGCCCAAACCCCTATTTTGAAGAATGATATACTTGCCCCCCCCCCTTTTTGCTCTAGACAGCCCCATCTAGTGTATTTTAACTACTCTTATCTCTACAGGGGGGGTGGCTCGGGTAGAAAAAGGGGGCGGAATAAATTTTCTTCTTCTTTGATTTGCCCTTGGTAAGCTAGTATTGGCACACCCATGCCCTGCTAATTCATCCTCCCTTTTCATATTTCTTTAAACTACGCCCAGCTCGAGCTCGAGACACGGGTTGGGATGCGACTTGGGTTGATTCGTTAAATTCGGGTTGAGATTTTCAACTGGCAATCGGGTTAGGCTCGGATTAATTCCATTCATTTTCCGCCTGACCTCGGGATTTCATTTGAATACGCGGGTTTAGGGCCCTGTCAAAATGGGGTGTCTACAGATGCCCCTCTTTGGCAGAGGGCGCTTGTCGCGCGAATGCCAAAGCCGAACAGACAACACATTTTGACTGGCCCGAAGCTTCAAACAAAAGGGGTGCAAGAGGATAACAAGGTTGATTGACGAGACAGATTCTCATCGGATCAATCAAGAAAGAAATAATAAGATGAATTGACGAGACAGATTCTCGAAAAGAAAACTGAGATGGACTCTCAAGGGATAGTGAGACAGACTCTCACAAATTGCAGAATGGGATGATTAGACAGTCTCTAATTAAGCCACTCAGGGATTTGGAGATTACAAGGCGAAATGATTAGACAGTCATCATGATCAAACCTGAATTAGGATCTGAGAAGACAGCATCTTGACAGATCAACAAAACGGAATGATTAGACAGCATCATGATCAAGCCTGAATTAGGATCTGAGAAGACAGCATCTTGACAGAGCGACAAAGCTGAATGATTAGACAGCATCATGATCAAACCTAAATTGGGATCTGAGAAGACAGCATCTTGACAGATGAACAGAGCGGAATGATTAGACAGCATCATGATCAAACCTGAATTAGGATCTGAGAAGACAGCATCTTGACAGATGAACAAAGCGGAATGATTAGACAGCATCATGATCAAACCTAAATTGGGATCTGAGAAGACAGCATCTTGACAGATAAACAGAGCGGAATGATTAGACAGCATCATGATCAAACCTAAACTGGGATCTGAGAAGACAGCATCTTGACAGATCGACAAAGCGGAATGATTAGATAGCATCATGATCAAACCTGAATTTAGAATCTGAGAAGACAGCATCTTGATCAGATCAACAAAGCGGAATGATTAGACAGCATCATGATCAAACCTGAATTTAGGATCTGAGAAGACAGCATCTTGACAGATCGACGAAGCGGAACGATTAGACAGCATCATGATCATTCCTGAATTAGGACCTGAGAAGACAGCATCTTGACAGATCAACAAAGCGGAATGATTAGACAGCATCATGATCAAACCTGAATTTAGGATCTGAGAAGACAGCATCTTGACAGATCAACAAAGCGGAATGATTAGACAGCATCATGATCAAACCTGAATTTAGGATCTGAGAAGACAGCATCTTGACAGATCGACGAAGCGGAACGATTAGACAGCATCATGATCATTCCTAAATTGGGATCTGAGAAGACAGCATCTTGACAGATCAACACAGTGGAATGATTAGACAGCATCATGATCAAACCTGAATTTAGGATCCGAGAAGACAGCATCTTGACAGATCAACAGGGCGGAATGATTAGACAGCATCATGATCAAACCTGAATTTAGGATCCGAGAAGACAGCATCTTGACAGATCAACAGGGCGGAATGATCAGGATCATTCCCAATTTGAAAATTTGATTTGAAAGACGTGTTCAAGTTTCTCAAATCTTGATTTGTTAAAGCTGATATCTCAAACATCAATGCATGCTGGGTATCTTTTATGGTCTGACTTTCATCAGGACATAAAAGATGCCCCTAGTATAATTTCGCTTCCAGTTCAGGAGTCTTAACAAAACTCAAACAGATTCAAGCTTTCTTTTATGAAACTTGGATTACAAAGATTTTGAAGGTACAAGAGACGGACTCTTGCCGAAAGGTCTACCACTTTTATGCCAATAGCAGGGCTCCGGGCCTCAAAGGCTTTCAAAATGCACAAGAGACTGATTTTGTCTGAAACACTTTCAATTTTCTACCAACTGTCAGAACTTCAGGTTGCAATGGTTTTCAACTTCCAAGCAGACTGATTCTGCCTGACACATCTTCAACCTCCTGCCTGCTGCAGAAATTTCAAATGGGCCTGAGAGCTTGCCGCGCTTCTAGACCATGTATATGTCATTTCGCCTTCTGGAGATGCGACCACCTGTTACCCCAGCGTTTGAAAGGATACTGGACCCAAACAGGTCATTTTGGGACACACCTGACCCGACTGAGTAGATGACTTTGACTTGACAAGAATGACCTTGACAACTGCTTGACGAAGGACTTTTGGTGAGTACACAACCGAGTTACAAGACTGACTTTCAGGAAAGACCGAATCTGCTTCTTAATTTGATAATTGTTTTAAGAGGGTACAGCTTACCACTCTCGGAACTCTTTGAATACCACATTTTAAGGTGATTTCGCCTCTTTCTGGTATTTAGTCATGGTTATTATACCCTTTGGGTTGCTCGGTTTTAACCCCTAGCTTAGAGGAATATCAAAGGAAGCCTTGCCGGCACTATTCAGACCTTGAAGTGATGCCGATACAGGTATGAAAGTCTTGCTAGCTCCTGAAATTTAGTCCTTTACGAGAAGTCACTGCCATGACCAGACTGCCCCTTTTGGGTTTTCAATCTGGCGGACCGCTTGCCTTAATTTTTGCCTGGACTGCCTGCCCTTGCAAATTTTCCATCCAGCAGGCTCCGCACCCTGATTTTTGCCTAAGCTGCCCTTTCGGGTTTTCAACTTGGCGGGCGAATGACCCTAACTTTTGCCTAGACCGCCCTTTCGGGTTTTCAGTCTAACAGGTCTAAGACTCCATTATTATTTTTTCTTTTTCTGTTTCTCCACAAACCTTTGCCTTATCACACCAGGAGGACTTCTAGGTGGGTTAGGGTTTGAAAGAACTGGATCAGGGTGTTTGCATTGACTGGACCGAATCTGGACCCTTCCAGATAGCCTACGTACCTCCAAAGAGTGAGGATCAGGTCCGCGTAGTTCGCCCATTGGGGACTTTGGGTTGAGATTGTTTTGATTTGACTTCTTTTTTTTTCTTTTTGAAAGTTCTCTCCTTTGTTTTTTTTCTTCTTTTCAACCGTTTTGAAAGATTTGACCGAACCCGACGTTGTCAAGTTGCCTACGTACCCTGTGGAAAGGGATCAGGTCATGGCGTAGTTCAGGCTTTGCATCTTTTATGGCGTAAGTCATAAAAGATGCCCCTGGTTTGAGGGTGACAAAGAAATTTTGATTTTGCTTATTGGCTCAAAGTGTTTGCAAACGGTCTTTGACTTTTCTCTTTTGTTTTTCAATTGGATTTGAAGCTCAGATCGACCAAGGACGGCCTCTGGTGTCTTAGGCATAATACTTTTTAAGTTGATCAAGGTTTGTGGGTTCTGTTAGTTTTTCACCATTTTGATCAAGGAGTCTGACGGCTTTTCCAGGCAGGACTTCATCGACAATGTAAGGACCCGACCAGTTTGGTCTGAACTTCCCTCGAGGATCATGGACCGGTGCCCTGTAGGATTTCAAAACGAGGTCACCTTTCTGGAGATCTCTGATCTTCACCTTTTTGTTAAAGGCTTTCTCAATTCGACGCTGATACCCCTGGACATGATACAGAGCTCTGAGCCTCTTCTCATCAATCATCTGCAACTCCTGATACCGGGCCCTTGCCCATTCTGATTCTGGCAAACCAGCTTCCATCATTACCCTTAACGAAGGAATTCTCAGCTCAACTGGTAGGATCGCTTCCATCCCATACACTAGGGAATATGGCGTAGCTCCCGTAGAGGCCCTGATCGACGTTCTGTAAGCCCACAAAGCATATGGTAGGTTATTTGACCAGTCCCTGTACGTCTCTGTTATCTTGCTGATGATGGTTTTGATGTTCTTGTTTGCAGCTTCGACGGCTCCATTTGTCTGGGGTCTGTATGGTGAGGACTTGTGATGCTTAATCTTGAACTCCTCACATAGGCGTACCACTTCTTTCTTGAAGTGCGATCCATTGTCTGAGATCAGCTCATGCGGTACCCCATATCTGCAGATGATGTTCGTTCGAATGAATTTGGCAACTGAGGGTGAAGTCAGCGATGCGAACGATGCGGCTTCGATCCACTTAGTGAAGTAATCAATGGCTACTAGGATGTACTCATGCCCACTTGAAGATTTTGGAAACACCTTTCCGATAATATCGATTCCCCAGACTGAAAACGGCCACGGCGAAGTCAGAGAATGTAACTCAGATGGCGGCACATGAATGAGGTTGGCGTAAACCTGACATTTATGACACTTCTTCACGAATGCGAAGCAGTCAGCTTCCATGGTTGGCCAGTAGTACCCAAGTCTCAGGATCTTTTTCGACAGCATCTTTCCGTTCATGTGAGGCCCACAGACTCCTTCATGCGTCTGTTCTACGAGATTAGCTGCTCGATCTTCATCTACACAAAGAAGCTGGATTCCATCAAATGACCTCCTGAAGAGCTCATTGCCGCAGATAATGAAGTTAGCCGCCAACTTCTGGAGAGACCTCCGCTCTTTTCCTGATGCTTCAGGGGGGTGCCCTTGGCCTAGAATGAGATTCTTTATATCAGTGTACCATGGCTTTCCATCTGGACATCGAGCTGCTATCTCTATAGCGTTCACATGCACTGGAGCCCATTGTAACCGCACTGCTAGAGGCTGAACTTCCATTGATGCAGAGATATCTAACATTGAGGCCAGTGTAGCCAAAGCGTCCGCGAAATGATTTCTTGTCCTCGACAGATGAGTGAATGTAACATTCTTGAATCTCTTGACCAGGGAATCCAGATGCGTGTGATACGGGATCAATCTATCCTCCTTTGTTTTCCATTGACCATTGATCTGACAAATGATCAAGATTGAGTCCCCGAAAACATCTATCTCTTGAATATGCAAAGCTAAGGCTGCTTCGAGACCAGCAATGCACGCCTCATATTCGGCCTCATTGTTGGTACACTTGAACTGCAATTTGATGGATACGGGGATGTATTCTTTCTTCGGAGATATCAACACTGCCCCAACCCCTTGACCTCGGTTGTTCACAGCACCATCAAAGTACATCAACCATCTGGTGCTTGGGACCTCATCTTCTATAGCCATGATCTCTTTATTAGGAAAATCTGCCGTCAGAACTGCATTCTCATCTACAGGCGCATCAGCCAACTGCTCAGCTATCACACGCCCCTTAACTGATTTCTGGGTTACATAGGCAATATCAAATTCAGACAATAGCAGCAACCATCTGGATGTTCTCCCGGTGAGGGCGGGCTTCTCGAACAAGTACTTCAACGGATCCATCCGTGAGAGTAAGAGAACCTTGTTTGATAGCAGGTAATGCCTAAGCCTCTGAGTTGCCCAAACCAGTGCCAGACAAGTCTTTTCCAAGATAGAATATTTGATTTCGTACTCCAGCATCTTCTTACTGATGTAGTAGATAGGCTTTTCTTTCTTCGACTCAGGGTCTTGCTGGGCTAACATGCAACCCATAGCTGTGTCAGTGACGGATAGGTACAGCAACAGTGGCTGGTCCGGAATAACTGGTGACAGGACAGGGGGCAAAGTTAGACACCGCTTGACTTTCTCGAATGCTTCCTGACACTCATCATTCCACTTCTTTGGAGAATTTTTCTTCAATAGCTTGAAGATGGGTTCGCACGTCATTGTCAACTGATTTATGAACCTTCTGAGGTACTGAACCTTTCCCAGGAAACCACGGATCTGCCTCTCGGTCCTCGGTGGATCCATCTCTTGGATTGCTTTGATCTTTTGAGGATCTACCTCGATCCCTCTTTCGCTAACCATGAACCCCAACAACTTCCCTGAAGTGACCCCGAATACACACTTGCTCGGGTTCAAGCGAAGCTTATACTTCCGGATCCTTTCAAAAAACTTCTTCAGGACCACGGCATGCTCTGGTCGAGTCTTGGATTTAACAATCATGTCATCGACGTAAACTTCGACCTCTTTGTGAATCATGTCATGCAATAAGGTGGTAGCCGCCCTCTGATAGGTTGCCCCTGCATTCTTCAACCCAAACGGCATCACTTTGTAGCAATATGTTCCCCATGGAGTGGTGAACGCAGTTTTTATCATGTCCTCAGGGGCCATCTTGATCTGATTATATCCGGAATACCCATCCATAAAGGATAGCAAAGCATGACCAGCTGTATTATCCACCAGGAGATCGATGCTCGGCAAAGGAAAGTCATCCTTGGGACTCGCCTTGTTCAAATCTCTGAAATCCACGCACATTCTGACTTTTCCATCCTTCTTGGGCACCGGTACTATGTTAGCCAGCCATTCCGGATATTCAACCACTTGAATGAAGCCCGCATCTAACAGCTTCTTGACTTCATCATGGACTTTCAATTCCCATTCTGGTTTTAATTTTCGAAGTTTTTGTTTTTTCGGCTTGGCACCTGGGATTAGGGGAAGATGATGCTGGACAATGTCTTCGCTTAATCCCGGCATGTCATCATAGGACCAAGCAAAAACTTCTTTGTATTCCTTAAGCAAAGTGATTAATTCTTCACGCTCCTCCGGGGATAACGTTTTGCCAATCCGTATTTCCTGGATTAAGGTTTCATCACCTATGTTGACGATTTCAATTTCTTCTTCAAGTGGTTTAGCGTGACGCTGCTCCTCCTGAGTAATCATGTGTTTGATCTCAGGGGGAGTTTCGTCGGCATCCTCATAAGAGGGGGAGTCTTGATCATTGTTATTAGTTTTATCAATTTGAGAAGCAGAAACAGAGACAGGAAGATACTGAAACGAGTCTTTCATTTCATTCATAGAATCAAAATTACATCATTGATCAATTGGCCCACAGCAGGCTTTACAGTATGCTCAAAAGAAAAGTTTGTATCGTCAACTGAAATGTTGACACCTGACTCAACTGGACTATGTATGGACTTTGTGGTATATTCTATAACAGACTCATCTTCATAGACAGCATCTATACCGGAGGACTCGCCACCCACACCAGGAATGTCTAAGCTTCCTAAGGTACCTGCATCCAAAAAATTGTTAGAAATAACAGACTTTATATTTGACTCGGAAACAGACACATACTTAGAAACTTTAGACTCTTTTGGAGGAACGTGACTATGCTGAAGGACTAATTGAGGAATGACCTGAGAGGTCCAGTTATCAAGGGGTACCTCAGCTGGGGTAATTCGGCCCTTAGGGTTCAGGATGTGCGCATCTTCTCCGATCATGGCAATGACCGGTGCCTCAACCTCGAAGAGGGAGTCTAGAAGGCGCGGCTCTAAGTTCTCCGCCCAATCAGATTCCTGTTTTTCGACAGCTGTAATCTGCCTATGGAAGTACTCATCCGGCAATTCATCAGCGAAAAAGATTTCAAAACCTGGTAGCTCTTTCCCAGACTCATCCAACCACGGCTCGGGGAAACCACAGAACGGGCGATCAGCTCCTTCTTTCCTGTACCTACCATTCATCAACAGACTGAACGGTCCCATAGGCAGCTCTAGGCCCCGACGACGCAGCTCTGCCCACTTCAGCATGTACTGCTTTCTTTCCCTGATCTCTTTCTTGGTGGGTTCATACCCTAACCCAAACAAATTGTTCGCGACCTTCAGCTCCGGCCACTCAGTTAAACCCTGCAGATTTCTCTCTAGACCAGTTACAGGAATATACCCATATTTGCGCATTATTCGGGCTACCTGCGCATTTGCACTGGACATAAACAGAATTTCTTCGCTCATAGCTTCTTCCATAGTAATGGTCGACACTTCGAGTGAAAACCCAGTCAGACTGACATCTATGGTGCTTGAACCAATCTGCTCTTCGGATATCTGTCCAACCTCTGGTTCTGGGTCCCCTCTAACTGTGATAATTCTGTTATTCTTGATGAACTTGAGCTTCTGATGGACAGTGGAAGGAACCACTCCGACTTTGTGAAGCCAAGGTCGGCCGAGAAGGAGAAAGAAGGAGGTCTTGATATCCAGAACTTGGAATTCTATGTCAAACATTTCACCTCCAATCTCGATTTCGGTGACCAAAGTTCCAATGACATCCCTTCTGGTCCCATCGTAAGCCAGTATCCCCTGCTCTGACGGAATGTAGTCATTTGGCCCAAACCCCAAGGCAGTAGCGGTGCTCAAAGGACACACATTCAGAGCTGACCCGTTGTCAACCAAAACCTCTGGTACCTTCTTCTTATTGCAAACGACGGTAACTCTGAGAGATTTTGTATGATTCTTACCTTCCGGAGTCAGATCTTCATCAGAAAAAGATACGGTCATAGCTGCTCTGGCCATAGATACGAGCCCAACCAGCTCGTCAGGGGTTATATTCACAGACACATGTGCTGTATTCAGTTCGCGAAGTATAACCTGACGATGCTTAGGTGATGACATCAACAGACCCCAGATAGAAACATTAGCTTGGGTCTTTTTAAGCTGCTTCAACAGAACGTCTTCATCTTCTTCAGGACGCAACCTCTGATTCTGATTTTCAACAGCTCTGGCAATCTCAGCGGGATTCTCTGCTCTCAGCTCGGGAGGCTTAAAGACGCGTCCACCACGAGTAACATGGCGAACCTCATCACAGGGATCGTTCAACAGAAGCAAATCATCATCCTCAAGCTTAAGGACATACGGGACTTCGCCTTTCTCTTCCTCCTCCTCGAATCTGAGGACATAAGGGCATCCAGAGGATTCCCCAACTTCTTGCGCAGAGGACAAGACATAAGGCTCTTCACATTTAACTTCCTCATCATCGGATTCCCATCTCAGGATATACGGCTCATCAGAAATAACGGCACATATACGGGAATGATCCAGGACAACCTCTTCAGTGAGAATAGCATAGACATTTGGAGGAGGCATAGTATGCGTTGGCAATGGATTCCTGGTGACATTAGGGAGAGCTTCCACCGCAATTTCTTTTGCCTCAATCTTATCTTGGATCCTATGCCTTAGTGCCATACATCTGTCGGTCAAATGCCCAACACCCTGGTGATATTCGCAGTACTGATCTTTTCTTCAATATTTCGGGAGAGGATTTGGGGCTTCCCGGGGTTCTAGTAGAGTGATCTTCTTGTCCCTCAACAGTTTTTTGAGACCACAGATAGGGAATAGGGTAGAGGAGTGAATTGTCTGGGCTCATTTCTTTCCGGACGTACTCCTCCGGGACCTTCTCTCCTAACCGGACGAGCAGTATTTACATTGTTAACTTCCTTCGGAGGCGCCATAGGCCTTTTTCCCTCTCTGACATCTGATGTGGAGGCCCTAGTTCTCAGGCCGCCCTTAGCCAATATGTCTTCGATTCTAGTCCCGGTCTTGATCAGATGATCGAAGTCATTGAAGTACTGGATTGACATATGAGGAAAGTAGAAGGGGGAAAGATTCTTGACGGCAATCTTGATAAGATCGTCATCCGGTAACTTGTGGGTCATTTGGGCTGCCTTTCTCCTCTATCGCCGAATGAAGGAAGTAAAGGTCTCATTGGGTCCCTGCTTCAGCGATTTCAGGTCCATTTTTGTCACGTCAATCCCCTCTTCCATGGAGAATTGCTGGACAAATTTGTTAGCCACACCTTCAAGGGTCCTGCTTTCTTCTGGTTTCAGATGCAAAAACCACTTCTTGGCTGTCCCAGTCAAAGTCCTAGGGAACACTAAAGCAATCTGCTCTGGGGATAAACCGTGCTGCTGCAACAGAGGAATGAATGACTTGAGATGGCTACGAGGGCACCCCATTCCGTCATATTTGTCGAAGTCTGGCATTTTGAACTTGGGCGGAAGTACGACCCCTGGAGCTATCATGAATTCAGACATATCCAAATTTTTGGAACCTTGGCACTTCATGGTTTCCATATCCCGGGTCAGCTTCTCAATTTGGTCAGCCAATTCCTGTGCTTTATCAGGATTTCCCAGGTTAGGAAGACAGTTCTCTGCTGCGTATTGGCACTCATCAAAGTCTTCGATTTCAGGCAATACAGCTGGCCTGGGAGAAACAAGAGGAACAGAAGGTATAACTGGGGACTGCTGATTGGCCGGGTCTTTGGAGGTAGAAAGACGATCATTCTTCAGGAGGGCTATATCATCCTTCATGGCACTAAACTGAAGGAGAATAGCCTTCATCATTTCATTCGTATCAGGACTGTTGTTTCCGGTCCCTTCCTTTGATTCAGATGCAAGTGGAGAGGATGAAAGAATTTCTGGACGACCAAGGAGAAGCGGCGCAGGAGAGGTGAAGGATTCTGGGGAAAAAGAAAGTCTATTCAGCCTGGAATCTGAAGACTGACGGGACCAGGCCGATTTCGAATTGACTTTCTTGGGAGCGATGATGTCCCGCTAAGACTCCTGAATGGAAGTTAATAAGTTAGATTGCACATTTGATAATTGAGATGGAACACTTCACACAAATTCAAGACGAGAGAAATAGAAGAGAACACATTTTCATTGATCACAAATCAAACTGCAGTTACGATTGATAAAACATGTCACTTTTAATTACAAGTAAATGGAACCAAGTGAGCATAATGAAACTTGAAATTAAAATGACAATTGTATGAAAAGGGTCTTCAATGCTCCATGATCCGAGCTCTCTTTCCCGCAGGCTCTTCTGGTAACTCCTTCCGATGAACTTTAGATGATAGAGCAAATCTCTTAGCGGTAACCTTGTTTCCCCAAGCAGCTACAATAGACTTTATGAGACCAGGAGTAAGCTTTTCGCAAGGAGGAGGGGTTACAAATCCGGGAGGACATGGATTTCCCGTGATCTAGTAAAGCAGACGAGTGGGTGCATAAAAGGTTGACCTTTCCAAACCCATAAGATACACAAATGGATGCGGGCAGGTGCTAGTGATGACATGTAAGTATGAATGACTCACCCAGTGAAATTGATCCTTCTCCACGTGTTGCAACCAATTATGCCACTCATCAATGGATTGGGGTTTATTGGCCATTGGTTGCCACGAAAGATGATCCTTGAGGGTGTATTGAAGGGAACTCTGTGGCCGAAGGATGGTGAGTTTTTCACTGAGCCATAAATAAAGTAGCTTGACGCACCCATGGAAATTATCCTTCACCTCTTGCCGAGCAATTAGATCCAGCCCAGAGAAGGTTTCTGCTAGCATGATTAGGACAGGATTCCTTCCTTCGCTAATTTGATCGACTACACTCAGTAAGGTCACAGGGGCAATACTGGAGTCTTCACGGACAACGTGACGTGCAAGGACACCAAAGATT
Source organism: Tasmannia lanceolata (assembly GCF_043159265.1). Classification (NCBI taxonomy): domain Eukaryota; kingdom Viridiplantae; phylum Streptophyta; class Magnoliopsida; order Canellales; family Winteraceae; genus Tasmannia; species Tasmannia lanceolata. Next base: position 13,261,681 of record NW_027518688.1, on the reverse strand, counting down.
AAGGCACTACGTCGACAATTTTGAAAACGGGAATCGATAGGGTCAACGTTTTTAGAAAAACGTCCAATGAGGTCATCGAATTGCACGTACGTGTCCTTGAAATAAGGCATAGCATCAACAATTTTGTTCTCGAAAAGCTTACAGAAAAGGGAACGAGGAGACGCTATACTCGATGGTTGGATCCAGAGTCCCTCGGGTGGGAGTTCTAATAGGGCGCACCAATCCTCGAATATAGGACAGATTTCAAAGGGACCAAATTGGAAAACATGAAGAATAGGATCCCAGAGTCTTGCAGCTGCTTGAAGAAATTGCCAATTCACACCGGATGCGCTCAAATTATTAAACGTGCTGATGAACCTGTCGGCCATACTCCACGCTGCACGCTCGCGCGGGAGAGCTCGAATTGACTCACTTATCCAAACCCTCATCACTTTGTTCGACATGATTTAACCTAATCACAGATAGGATAAGATCAGAAGAGAGTGAAGATAACCTCGAATATCGAAATAATAAGGATAAATTTGACCGATCATATGGGAAGGATACAACTGGTGACACTAATTTTGTTCATCAATAATCATAGACTTTCGAATAGATCAGAAAAGTAGACCATGGCCACAAAATGACAGAAGTAGGTCATAGACTGGATCTCAAATCTGATGATGGACATTGACAACTGTATGATCAAGAGGATCGATAATGATAGATCATGGTCATAGAGACAGCGGACAAGCCATCAACCACATCTAAGACAGAGCATGCGAGTAGCGAAAATCTAACCCAATGAGTAATATCCACACACAACACGGACCTATGACACATGAATAGACCATGGCCATGAGAGTGACGAGTATAGACCACTAACCAGGTGACTCTGAAAGAATGTACATATGATTGATTGAACCAGGAATCCCTCACTGGAAAAGAGGGTTCTGATCTAACCAACCGACAAAACAGAACATACCAAAGAGATTTGTACAATCTGAGGACAAAATGACAGATATAGTCTCAACAAAGGTAAAAGAAATACTATCGACTGCATCGAAGTAGTGCAAATAGGATGGATCAGACTTGGAACACCTACTGCGAAAGGGAGCCTGATCCGAACGACCGACTCGACAAATAGGGTATGTACAAGAAGATGGCAAAACTGTACATCGACTCAGCGAGTAATACATGTACAAAAGAACAACACCACCGTACACTCAGGAGACAAAACATAGACCATGATCAGGATAAAGACTAGGGAAAATGATTAACCATTTTGAAGACTGGGGAATGAAACTATGTAGCTGATAGTTAGACCAGAAAATTCTATTGACAGACAGACCCTGGTCTAACAGGTTAGCACAAAGACCGATCAGGAAAATAAGGAATCAAGGACTAGACCATGACCATGAAAGGTGGTGAACAAAACCGTCGGCCAGACCCAAACTGAAAGAAGGAATAGACTCTACCTGATGATAATGGATCAGAACAATTCAAACACATGAACCCAACACACCGGGGTGACCATATGATAAGAGATCACAGGGTAAATCATGATCTAGCTGACAACCAAGCAAGAGTAAGGGTCATCGATCAGATTTGAAGGAATGCACGACTGCGACAGACGCAGAAACCTAATCTAGGAGACAGGTCCTAATCTGAGAATAAATACAACACATACACGTACATATATACATACATATCCTAACCAGGGGCACCGACCCTAACCTGATCTAGCGGAGCCAAGAAAATCTTGACTCAAAAGTGCTTGTGAGTGTACTAGATAACGCGACGGGTAACCACGGTGTGACTTACCCTTCTACACTACATGGGTAGGCTGACTTCTATCCTAGGCTCACATATGCTGGTCACACATGGTCGTCCTATATGAGTAGATATATATAGTGTCTTAGCAAGGGTTCCCTAATTTTGGTTCTAAAGGGAGCAACTAATATATACATACATAATATAATGAAGTAAAAGTAGGGCCCAGGCATCTCTGCAGGGTACTATGCTTATGACCATACCCTTGATGTATAACGCCAGCACACCCAACATTATACAAAGTATGTTCATTGCTCATCGGCTGCTGTAGAACACCAGCACACCCAGTGTCTACGGCTGCAGCTCCGGCGCATAGCTCGGAAATAGATACAACGGTTCCCTCAAGGTCATAATTACCCATCTGGTACGCGTCATATCTATTCCCTGAGGCCAATAATGAAAATAATGAAAGAAATAAAGAATATGACAATGCATGATGTGCAGTGTGTGAATCCCTTATTTTATTTACGCACCTACTTGGTGCCCCTGGATTTCTAACGATAAAGTTCCCATTTAACTTGGTTTTGACCCAAATTTCCTCAAAATTAATTAAAAATGGCATTTTTACAGAGTTAGGCAATGTTTCAAAGAATCCCCAGCAAAGTCGCCAGTCTGTGGACCCCGATCCGAGAGGGGCGGGGGGACGTGCCCCCACGCGAGTCTCGCGATCATCCAAGGGAAGGAGAGCTCCGCCAAGGAACTCTCGAAAGAGTGCCCCTCACAGCATGAGCGGCGATGTCAAGTGAGATACCTCTCGATTCGGGGACCAGCCCGCCAAGGAACTCTCGAAAGAGTGCCCCTCCCCAGCAGAGTCGCCAATCTGTGGAACCCGATCCGAGAGAGGCGAGGGGGACTTGCCCCCACGCAAGTCTCAAGATCATCCACGTGAAGGAGAGCTCCACCAAGGAACTCTCGAAAGAGTGCCCCTCACAGCATGAGCGGCGATGTAAAGTGAGATACCTCTCGATTCGAGGACCAGCCCGGATTCGAGACGCACCTTAAACAAAGAAAGAGTCGCCATCCAAGGAAGTAGGCCCTGGATCCCATGCTGTGCTCCGTCGCAACAGATAACCAGAGATACAAAAGGTCCGTGCCTGATGACGAATGGGGAAGGGGTTAGGCGCCCCCAATTCGCCCAAGTGCAAGCACCTGGTCTCTTATGCCATTTATTATTAACTTTGAAGAGTTTTGGGTAAAAATCATGTGGAATGGGAACGAATATCCCCGAGATAACGTCTAGCTAATCATGCATATCTCGGAGATGAATAAGAAGCACATACAAAAAGAAATGAAAGATATGACACCAAAGAATAGCTAGGTTATGAGTGTCATGCCTAATTGGTGTCTATGTTCTGGTGGACAAACACATGCATGCTACAGCTAAAAGTATAGGATCTGTACATGAAAGTAAGAAAACACAGCAAAACATACAATATGACAAACCCTAGACTCTAATGCGATAATTGACTCGGACCAAGATGGCCATCCACCTTAGCTGCACTACGTATCCCGGCCTCGGGAAGAATCAGAGCCAACGTAGTTCGGCGACCTATGCTAAACTACAATGCCTAACCTTCTAGGACCGCTATCCTAGACTCGATCAACTAGACCTGACTAGTTTTTAAAGCTTCTTGCTCCATTACTTAAGTTCAAGTGAATGGTAATTTTTAGGACTCCCTATATGCCCTAACTAATGCAAGTGGACCCTACACCCTATGTGCGACTAGGCTGTGCGTCCTAAGGAAAACCATGGGCTATCTAAGCGCATTCTATTCTAGTCATCGGCTCGACTAAGTGTCTAACCGACCACGACCTGAGGCCTCCTAACTCTAGGGACACTCACACGACCAGGCATGACAAATCCACAAGATCAAGACAGACTCCTAACTCTAAGACACCCCAAACGCCTAGGACAGACTCCTAACTCTATGGGAAGATCTTTTAAAAATTGTTTGCAAGGTTATTTTGAAGAATTTTTGTATTTTGGGAAGATTTTGAAGTTGTGAAAATTGTGAAAGTTGTGAAGTTGTGGAAATATTTACAAAAATGGTGACTGAACTCAGGATGCCAGCTGCACGCCTGAGCTGCCTACGTACCCCTCAGCTAGGGATCAAGCTATCCGTAGTTCGGACTAGATTCTCCTAACTACACTCTCAATGACTCAAGATTTTTGCGATTTTTGATTTTTCAGATGCTTTTGATGTTTTTAAGTTTTGACACAAGAGGACGGAATCCTATCATCATAAGGGTAGGATAGACTCCTGATATCCCGCAAAGGTTGGACAGCATCCTATGCTTTGCGGGGAATTGTACAGAATCACGACTCTGCAAGGGTTGGACAGCATCCTATACCTTGCGAGAGCAGATAAAAATCACGTGATTTGATGAGAGGTTGGACAGAATCCTAACCCCTATGATGATATGACAGACTCCGGAAAGACTGAAGGACTGACTCCTGTGCTGAAGACTGACTCTGGAAGATGGAAGAACGGAATCCTAAACTCTACAAGGGTAGGACAGACTCCCAAACCCTAGGGTGGTAGGACTGACTCCTAAGCTCTCTAGGATTGACTCTAAAGAGGAAGAAATCCCTTCACCTGCGAAGACTCCAAGGCAGGAAGGGAAGGGGTTGGCTCAAGAAGCATTCCGTCATAGCCTTTACCTAAAACAAAAGGAAACTCTGAAATCGAAGGAAAGCACGGAAACGAAGGAAACCTCTAACCCTATATAGAGATCCCAAGAAGGGAAAGAAAGGGAGAAGGGAAATGGGAAACTTGCTTCACTAGAAATGAAGTTGATTGGATCCAAAATACCTAGATTCCTATTTTTCAATCGATGCAGCTCTTTCAACAGCAAGGAATGTGACAAATCTGAACCTTATAATCCACATGCTTCGACTTGAGTTGGTTTGAAATGAAGACCAATAATAATATCAGACGGCACTCTTACTCTAACTCCAAAAGGTAATAAAACAAAAGGCTCAGAGCAAGCTACTAGTATCCGAGGGACATTGGACTGTCAAAGTTGTTTCCACATTACACCAATAATCTAGGCATGAACAGTACTTTTAGATCTGCTAAGACGAGTCCAAAAAAGGTATAACGCACCAATAAATCAATTTCAAAAATTCGTTCTACCAATAGTGTTCATTACCCAATCATAAAAAATCACAGGCAAAGATAAGAAAATGGAATTCTAAAGAAAATCCTAGATTTCCAATACTATCAACTTCATGAACAACAACCTTGTCTATTTAGTATCAAAACACAGTAAGATCCTTCTATCCAGTGATCCTAACATAGCAAGCTCGCTTTATTTATTGATCAAGGATTTCCAGCTTTTGCTATTCTATGACCCCAAACAAATGCAAGTCTACACCCTCTAAGAATCCACATTCAGCAAGCTTATTTCACATGATGATAAGTAAATAGAGAATTACATTGTTTGGTGATTCCACAGAGTACGCCTTCTTCATTCGATGCTCCAAATCATTCATTCGTGGCCCTTGTCCTAAGCGCAGAAAAAAAAAATCTTCTCTATAAAAATGATCCTAACTGCCCAACCTATGATCACATTGGAATAGGTTCAACCACAAGACTTATGGGCGCTTCGCCACTGTGTCACCTGGTTTAAACCTCGAGAAGCTATAGGGTCAGAATCAATCTTGTGTCGACGTTCTGCTAGGCATACTTTATCCAGTTCATGGGCCTACAAACGAATGATTTGGATCACAGAAATATGGACCCTACTGTATTTCGGGCTACATTTGCGCAGCGGTACTCTGTGTAAACCCATGCATGATCCACAAATCAGGCTTATTAGATCCAAACAGATGCCCCTTTCTCCTACCCTCAAATACACTATCAGTGACCAAAACAGCACCCAATGAAATTATGAGAACAAAGTAAAAAGGAATTGGGATAAGACTATCACCTGAAAGAAGATGGCCGAATCCTTGATGGTCTGATGCTGGAAGGAGATGAAATAGTTGACGAATTACCCTCCTTTAGAGACACAAATCCAGTTCAAGCAGCAATTACCGAATGTAGGTGCCTTCCGATTTCCTTTGCTGAAATTTTTAAACAAAAACTAGTTCTCGCAACGTCCAACACCGGATGTATGTTGCACGAATTCGGGGCAGCAATGGCGGTGATAGATGGTCCGACAATGGTGGTGCGACCGGAGTTGGGGAGGTTGCAGAGGCGGAGAAGGTGGCAGTGGCTGGCTGGAGTAGGGGAAATGGATGGGGTGGTGGTGGTCTGTCGGATTCCGGCAAGCTTGCCGGAATCAATGGAGATGTTGGTTATGGGAGTGGAAGATGGGCTTGCAAAAAAAACGGGTTTTAGACTTAAGAAAATCAGGGAGATGGGTTCGGTGGCTGGGTTTTGGGGGTGTAGTTGCAGAGGATGGGTTTTGAAAAAAAGGGGTGGCGGCTAGTGGAGGTGGTCGAATCTGGATGGGTTTCGGTGAAGGGTTCGAAGTGGGTTTGGGTTAGAGGTGAAGGTGGCTAGCAATGGTGGTGTGGGTGGCTGCAGTGGTGGAGAAAATGGTGGTGGCCGGTGGGAATGTGGTGAAAGAGAGGGCTTAATGGAGGTGGTGTCTCGGTGGAGGAGATGGGGAAAATGGTGGCTCGCCGGATTTGTAGAGGTACGAGGGTGGCTGGGAAGAGGCCGGAGGTCGGAGGGTGGCCGGAGGTTGGTGGATGGGTTTCGGTTTTTTTTTCTTTTTTGAAATGGGTTTGGTTTTGAAATGGGTTTTAGGGGCGGAGGAGTTGCAGAGGTATGAGGGTTTGGGTGGGTTGTGGTGGAGTTGCAGAGGTGGCGGTTTGGGTGGGGTCCGGTGGTTTGGTTAATGGAGGTGGGGTGGAAGAGAGGGTGGAGATGGGTTTGGCCTTGCCGGATTTCGGCTGGCCGTGGTGGTGAAGCGGAGGTTTTTTTGAGGTGTTGAGAAGAGGGGAAGAAGAAGAAGGTGGGGGAGGGATAGGCTTGCCGGATTCCGGCAAGCTTGCCGGAGAAGATGGCGGCTGTGGATTTCTCTCTTCTTTGCTTCTTTCTCTCTTTTTCTCAAATGAAAAAAATCCTTCCTCCCTTTCTCTCTCTGGTTGGTTTTATAACCCAGATATTTTCATGGGTGTGATCCTAGCCATTCATTGCAAAGCTCATGTGCCTTGTGTAATTTCAACCTTTGATCTCTTCCATTGTCTTTACAAACCCTAATAAAAAATCTCTTCCTCACCTCATCCTACCCACACACTTTCCTTGTTGATCCTATGGCTTAGAATTATTACTTCTCAAGCAAGCAATGTGAACATCCAAGAATACCCTTAAAGATGGGTTGATTTCCTCTTTGCCCAAACCCCTATTTTGAAGAATGATATACTTGCCCCCCCCCTTTTTTGCTCTAGACAGCCCCATCTAGTGTATTTTAACTACTCTTATCTCTACAGGGGGGGTGGCTCGGGTAGAAAAAGGGGGCGGAATAAATTTTCTTCTTCTTTGATTTGCCCATGGTAAGCTAGTATTGGCACACCCATGCCCTGCTAATTCATCCTCCCTTTTCATATTTCTTTAAACTACGCCCAGCTCGAGCTCGAGACACGGGTTGGGATGCGACTTGGGTTGATTCGTTAAATTCGGGTTGAGATTTTCAACTGGCAATCGGGTTAGGCTCGGATTAATTCCATTCATTTTCCGCCTGACCTCGGGATTTCATTCGAATACGCGGGTTTAGGGCCCTGTCAAAATGGGGTGTCTACAGATGGTAAGTTGGGCCGTCGAGCTGGGAGAGTTTGACATACAGGTCCGACCGAGGCCGGCCATTAAATCTCAGGCCCTTGCCGACTTTATAGTGGAATCCATAGCCCTTGCCACGGAACCAGCAATAATGGAAAATGCCAGGGGCCCCACCGAACAGATGGCTCGTGAATACATGAGGCCAGACTCGGCGGAACAGAGTGGCGAGATTAACTGGACCCTGCACGTTGATGGCTCAGCAGGTAAAATGGGGCGCAGGGCGGGAGTGGTCTTCCACGGCCCCGAAGGATTCACATTAGAATACGCCCTTCGGCTAGATTTCAAAGCCTCCAACAACGAGGCTGAATACGAGGCCTTGCTAGCAGGGCTAAGCCTAGCCACGGAGCTCGGCGCAGGAAAGTTAAAAGTCTATAGCGATTCCCAGCTCGTCGTCAATTAAGTAAACGGGCATACGAGGCCAGAGGCCTCAGAATGAAGAGATACCTCCAGAAGGTAAAAGAAAAGCTGCAGAGAATGGGGGAAGTTGAGATCCTCCAGGTATCACGAGACATGAACAATCGAGCGGATGCATTGTCGAAAATGGCCTCCGAAGAAACTCATGACTTCGGCACCGTGCTCACAGAGATACTGTCCCACCCCAGCATCGATGAGGTACAAGTCTTGGAAATTCCACCAGGACCAAACTGGATGGATCCCATCATGCGATACCTGAAAGACGGGATACTACCCGAAGACAAGCTGGAAGCCCGACGCCTAACCGCAAGAGCCGCCCACTACGTGGTCCACGGACCCAGACTGTACAAACGGTCATACACATGGCCGTACCTCCGATGCCTGGTACCCTCCGAATCAGAATACGCACTACAGGAGGTACACGAAGGAATCTACGGAGACCCCAGAGGCGGCAGGATCCTAGCTCAGAAAATCGTAAGGCATGGCTACTTTTGGCCTACGATCCTCAGGGACACCAAGGAATTCGTCAAAAAATGTAGCCCGTGCCAGAGGTACGCAACCACCCCCCGTCAACCGGCCACCCCATACACTGCGATGGTAGGGCCCCTACCTTTCGCCATGTAGGGCATGGACCTGCTCGGGCCGTTCCCAAAAGCCCCCGGGGGGCACACGATGTTGTACGTCGCCATCGACTACTTCACCAAGTGGGTCGAAGTTAAAGCCGTAGCAAAACCCAATTCAAAAGCAACAGAGAAGTTTTTCTATCATGACGTGGTCTGCCGCTTCGGCATTCCAAGAATACTCGCAACAGACAACGGACCTCAGTTCGCAAGTGTTGAATTCGGCAGATTCTGTGATAACCTAAACATTGAACAACGTTTCGCCTCCGTAGCACACCCGCAGACCAACGGGCAGGTGGAGGTAACTAACAGGATCTTGCTCCAGAGCCTCAAGAAGCGATTGGGAGAAGCTGGAAAGAACTGGGTAGAAGCACTCCCTAGCGTCCTCTGGGCCTACCGAACGACGCCGCAGACCGCAACCGGGGAGTCCCCTTTTAGTTTAACTTTCGGGGCCGAAGCAGTCATTCCGTTGGAAATCGGCCTCTCCAGCTTCCGCACGGAGAACTACGACGAACAAGGAAATTCTGAGCTCCTCCGGAACACTCTCGATCTCATGCTCGAGAAAAGAGAGCAAGCCCTCCTCCGAACCGGCTCCTACCAGCAAAGGGTGGCACGATACTACAATGCCCGAGTAAAAAAGCGCACAGTAAAGCCCGGAGACCTAGTACTACGACGGGCGGAGGTATCCGACCCCCGCAACACCGGGAAACTCGCACCAAAATGGGAAGGACCCTACAGGGTCGTTCGAGCACTCCGCCCCGGGGCCTACCAGCTAGAGCACCTCGACGGGACCCCAGTCCCTCGAAGTTGGAGCATGGATAACCTCCGAGAATTTTACCAGTAAGAAGGTAGGGTAAGGTCCGTGTTTTTCTTTCAAAATATGACGGATGTTTTGTTTCTTTCATTTTTTGTGATTTCTAGAAGCAAAGCCATGTTTTCCCCTTTACAAATCAATGGAATAACGTTTCTACCTGAGCCGTGTGCATCTCCACTTTCCGGCCTATGATGAATAAAGGGCCGGAAAAAGACAGGGAGTGGGACAGAGGTAGCATCGGGGCCGATCCCCCCGAAAATACCCTAAAACACTCCCCATGAAGAAAAGACCTCCCCTTTAAGGGCAGGCGGGACCCATTAACTCCGAGCTGATCACTCGAGGGGAAGATGGTCCTTCCACGAACAAGACGCCCTACAAGGGTGCACTAGAAGTACTCTCGCCAACCAGATTAGAACTTAATAAACCGTCGCGAAGAAAAATACCGAAAAAGCTCAAATGGCCCACGACGCACTGTATAAAAAAAAGGGGGGGAGAAAGAGAAAAGAAAGAGAATTCAAAAGTTATTACAGACCAAGCATGTCAATAGAACTATTAAAAAGAAGCAAATCCCCAAGGCTTCCGAGCCTCACCAATTCCCCGCAGAGGTCTCAGTAACTACGGGAACTTCCGAGGCAACCACCGGATCCTCGACCGATCTCGGTGTTTCCGCGGGTGCCGGCAAAAGATCCTCCGGAACGCCTTCCTCAGCCTCGTGCACCAACTTCTCGAGAGGGAAGGAAGAATCGACCTCGCGAACAGGCCGCCAGCATTCAATAAAAGCATCTATCTCAATGTTCACGTTGAATGAGGCTACGGCCTTGAGAAACTCCTCGGAATCCCGCCATTCCTCCCACGCCTTCGCCAGCTCCTCGGCGTGCGTTTGTCGAGCCACCACCAATCTATCTTCCGCACGGCTTCTCCCATCCACGGTTTGTCAAAGGTCCACCCGAAGTTGAGAAACAGTGTTGCCAAGCACCACCTTTTCCGCTTGGGCCTTCTCCAAGTCCTCCCTTAGCTTTCGGACTCGCTCCTCGAAAGCACATATCTCAGACTCATCCTCGACCATGTACTGCAGCATCTTCCTGGCATAACTTTGAGCCTGCAAAAGGCAAACCGTTAGGAAATTTCCACGTGCAGTCTCAAAGGCAACAAAAAGGGAAAGCACAAGCAGGAAAGCTAGCCACCCGGTACTTACGCAGATCGACTGAAGATACCGAGCCCCCAGGGCCCTGCGGCTGAAGCCTTTTAACTCAGCCTCATTGCCAGGAAGGGCGGTCATCAACCCTAGCTCCACCCCGACCCGGGGATTCCCGATGACGCTATCCTCAACACCAATCTTCCAGTCGGGTTTAAACAGTTCTCCTTGCATCCGAAAGCACTGCGAAGAAAGCTCCATCCGCTCCAGAAGCAGCTTGGTCATAACCGACCCTTCCAGCCGACTCGGCACATCCTCCGTAAAGGCAGGAGGACGGCCACACGGCCGGCTTTCCCCTGTTTAGTGCCAGAAGGGGCAACCCTCTTGGCGGGAGGCTCCAACTCCCTGTGAGGAGACCTAGCCGTACCCTTTTCTCCGACCGATCGACCAGAGGAGCTAGACAACGCGAATACGGGAAGCATAGTTTGCGACAGGTCCAACCTGGCCGCGGCCATAAAACCGGAGGGAATCTTCTTACGGCTCACCAGACCCTTCGTTGTCGCCGCCGCGAGCCCCTTTCCCCTGCCAGCATCACCAGAGGAAGACATACCTGCTGCAAAAAACAGAAGAGCAACAACCACTCAGAGCAAAGAAAAAGGACAACTAAAAAAAATAAATTTGGGGGACAAACCTAAGGAAAAAGGCTCACCACGATGGCTGGCGGAACTCTCCCCTGCTTCCTCGCCCGTACAGCGGGCCCTCCTCTCCACAGCTCCAAGCAAACCGAGCCTCTTCAGACCCCCTCTCCCATCTAAACTCGGAAACATCAATAGCCTCCCCAGAGGCGAGTTTCCCCAAGTCAAACTTGCTACAGTCGGACTCGTCGGGGAGGGACTTCCTTCGCCACTCAACGGAGCACCTCCAAGAACGAGGGAAGCCCCAACCAACATCCGACGGAGGAATAATAAACACATACTCCTCCTTCCACTTCTTAATGGAAGAAGGTAAGTTCGCCGCGATTTTCACCTGAGGACGCTGGTTCTGATACAACCAGCTGTCCTCCCTCTTCACCAACGGGCTAAGAGCAACACAACTCCGGAGCAAAGGGAGGGTAGGCGGCTGAATCTTGTGAAGACCCGCCTTGGCCACAAAGGCCAAAAGAGTACGCCAACTATTAGGCGCCAGTTGGGAGGGCGCCACCCGGTAAAACTCAAGGGCCTCTACTATAATACCCAAGAGCGGAAACCTAATCCTCGCCCGGAAATCCTCCACGTAGAAGGCCACCTCTTCCTCCGTAATGCCCTCACACACCCCCTCCCCAAAGGAAGGAACCCTAATCCCGTAATCATCGGGAATGTGAAACTCCCTCCTAATCTTATTCGCCGCCCCTTCTTCCAAAGTACTCCTATGACACACCACCCGACCAGGGCGGATAACGGCACCAGACCGAATGTCCCTAATCTCCGCCTCACGAGCAGAAGAGACTCGAGCGGGAGATTCAAAGGAAGCGGCCCCCAACGACGATCCAGAAGCCCCGGAGCTATCTTCCAACTCCCTGGGCAGCTGTACATCTTGAGAATCGCCGCCCCCGCCCTTTACCAACCGCCTCCTTTTCCGTGGCGGAGCCCTCTCCACTACTTCTACCGACTCGGAAGACGGACTCTGAGAACCGGTTGCGACAGACATCGCAAAATAATCAAATGTCGGACGAAATAAAAAGCATAGAACTCACTGAGGCAGATAGACGAGGAAGGGCGAAAACCAGAGAAAAGTTGGTGAAGAGCAGCACCCAGAGAAATCACCGCAGAAGGAGCCCACTTCACCCGAGGAAGACGAAGAAATAAGACGAGAACGAAATCCTCAAAAAGGCTTTAAAAAGAGCTAGGGTTTCGACACGCGTCGATTAATCTCCCTTTCCGTCTAATCTGATGGGACACGCACACGTGACGCTGATTGGGAAATTTGAAGGGAACCGCCATGCCCCCGACTGAAAAGACGTTGCTACTCCTACCGCTAAGTAACTTCCCCAGCAAGCCATCCCTATATCCTCCCCACCTAAGGAGAAGGAAGGGTCTGGAGAGGGAAAACCAAGCAAAGGGCCCGGCATATAATGCCGCCAGATGGGAAATACCAAGTACAATGAAAAAGGCTCGGGACCCACCTCAAGGGTCCGGCATACAATGCCGCCAGATGGGAAATACCAAGTACAGTGGGGAAAGGCTCGGGACCCATCACAAGGGCCCGTCATACAATTCCACAAGATGGAAAATACCACATACAGTGGGGAAAGGCTCGGAACCCATCACAAGGGCCCGCATACAATTCCACAAGATGGAAAATACCACGTACAGTGGGGAAAGGCTCGGGACCCATCACAAGGGCCCGGCATACAATTCCATAAGATGGAAAATACCATGTACGGTGGGGAAAGGCTCGGGACCCATCAAAAGGGCCCGGCATACAATTCCACAAGATGGAAAATACCACGTACAGTGGGGAAAGGCTCGGGACCCATCACAAGGGTCCGGCATACAATACCGCCAGAGGAAAAATACCAAGCACATCGCAAAGGGCTCGGGTCGCATAGCAAAGGCCCGGTCTTACTTCTAACGCTCCACTCGAAATAATGCGACTACTGAGCAAAGGCAAAGGAAGCATAAGGTACAAGTCGTAAATACAAGAAAAAGAGAGAGCCATTCATAACTATTTCCTTCTGGCCCGAGGGCCTACAAAAAAGGAGGAGGAGAGTAAAGACAAAAAAGATAAGGGCATGCAGGCCCGGGCCCCCAAGACCCCCAATAAAGAAAAAAAAAGAGGAAGGGAGAGGAAAAAGAGCCCCTCCAAAGTCCCCCTCAGCCCACTCCCTCCCGCCTAAAGCGACTAGCCACTGAAAGAATTGTTCACGTCAGAGAGCTCCTTATCGCTATGCTCCTCCTCCGAAGAGCTCCCCCAACCTGGATCCTCAACAAATCGGGTCTGGTCATTTAACCACCTCACCCGGTTCCTCAACAAATCGTTCTTCGCACGCAAGACTACTATCACTCGATCAATGTCGATCATCCGGCTACAGACCTCCATTTCTTTACGATGAACATAAGAGAAGAACGACCGTTTGCGATGAGCAAAGGATTCATGGGACTCCCTATCGTAAAGGGGAGGAGGATGAGAGCGCGGGGGAAGCCCTTGAGGCGGGTTCCTCTCAGGAATTGTTCGCTGAGGCCCCCACCCGTCAGGGTTTGTCTCGGGGCTACTGGGAGGACTCCCCTCGGTAGCAACTTTTCCCTCGTCACTTACAGAGAGACCCTGGAAAGGCAACGACATCTCTGGCAAGCCCGAAGAAAGGTCGAAAGAAAACAAAGAAGGAGAAAGGAGCGAAAAGGCGATCTGCATAGAAGACAGAAGAACTCACCCCTTATAAACCCCATGAGAAACCCTTGGGTAAGAAAATGAAGCAACTTGCCCTACGCGTGTCCGTTTCCTATTGGAATACCGGCCAGCACCACGTGATGGCACCACAATTTCTCGGGAAGGAACCGCCGGACGAAACAGCACGTCCTCTCGTATCCCAAAGCTCCCATAAATGCCTTCGTCACCATATTCCTTAACCAGATAAACAAGCTTACTCCCTTGGTCCATTCGATGGACCAAAGGCGGTGTTATGATGAGACATAAATACGGCGCTGCTCTCAGATCTCGCCACGTGTCGCCCATGCACCAATAGTGCCTAACCATCATGAAGAAAGGCAATAGGAAACGGCAAGACCATACGAGTACGACACGTGTCACTTCCTCACCGCCCAAACCTCATCATCACAAATCACTTTCAACTCCTCCCCACCTAATGAAATGGAACGGTCCGGAGGTGGGAAACCAAGCAGAGAGATCCGACCTCAATTCCATTAGAGGAAAAACGCGCACCCAGGCCCAGAGCCCCGGCACGAGACCACGACGCACAAACACATCAGGCGGAGGAAACTAAACACGCCAGGAAAAGGCTCGGAATCCCGCACAGGTTCGAACAAAACGCCACAATTCCTCGCAACAAAGATAATTTATGCCAGACACAGTGGAAAAGCAACATAAGAAGCACCGCACAAATTCATAAAAACCGTCCAATCACATCCTCTTGGCCACAGGCCTACAAAAAGGGGGGGATAATAAACCGAACGTAGGGCGCGCAGGCTCCAAAAATCCCCGACATAAAAGGGGAAAGAAAAAAAAAAACAGGAAAACAGAAGAAACTAGAAACTAATCGGAAGAAGACTCCTCTCCCGAAGGGTTCCCCTCCTCCTCCCAGGAACTCTCCAACAAGGGTTCCACCTCGTACTCAAGCAGCTGCTCGTTGAGAGAGTGAACCTTTCTCTGCAACGCCTCGTTCTCCCCCTTCAAATCCTCGATCTCCTTACCCATCTTCGAAACCCGGCCGTGCAGTTCCATCCCCTGGTGATAGGCCCGGGAGAAAAAAGACCTTTCCCTGGCAACACGGGAATGAGACGACTTGTCCTTCCTAGGCAAGGAGAAAAGACGAAGGGGGGGAAAGCCCGAGGAAGGGCCCAAATCCGTCGTAGCCCTTTTCTGGCGGGCTGTAAGGTCCTCCTCCAAGTTAGAAGATAGGTCGGGGTCACCCGACGATTCCTGAGAAAGAGGGGCTTTGCCCCTAACTCGCGAAGAGGAACCGGACATGCTGTTGGAAAAAGGCGCGAAGAAACACCTATCTCAGAAAAAAAAAGAGAGGCAATAACAGAGCACCGGGGTAGTCCTCCTTTTCAAGCTCGAGGAAGAAAACCTTGTATCTCGAAACAAGGCGACCCATGCTACCATTTTCCAGGGATAACCGCCGGATGAAACGGCACGTCTCCTCGTACTACGGAGCCCCCATAAATGCCCTCACCATGGCGTCGCTTGACCAGACATTACTCCCTTGGCCCATTCAATGGACCAAAGGAGTAAGGGGGTGTTATGATGGGACATAAATACGGCGCCACTCCCAAATCTCGCCACGTGTCGTCCATGCACCGATAAAACATTGCCATTCTCCCAAGAAAGGCGCGGGGAAACAGCTAGACCGTGCGATTACGACATGTATCACCTTCTCGCCGTCCAAACCTCATCATCACAAATTATGAAAGGGATTATCCAGCGAAACCACGCGCGCCGTCCAGACAGGGGAACGGCCCAATCCTGCCAAGGAAGTTTTCTCTCCATAATGATGAAAAGGTCCGCGCGCCGTCCAGGCAGGGGAACGGCCCAATCCCGCCAAGGAAGGTTTTCTCTCCATAATGATGAAAAGGTCCGCGCGCCACCCTTTAAAAAGGAAGAGAGGGGAAGAAGAGAAGGATCCTTTTTTCTCAGCTCCCACAAAACAACTAGAAAAAGAGGTAAGGCAACGACATAGGAGACTAGGAACTTAATCCCACTCTCCCTGTTAGTCCTTCCGACCCATTCATCCGTACACCCAGAAAAGAACCTGCGCCTTGGCCCTGGTAAACCTGATCGAACCCTCTCCTCTTCTCGTTGTCCTTTATATTGATTGGTCGAAGGATCTGACTTGGGTGTCGAAGTGGTCGTCTGGGACCCACCCCGGACCCCCACTGACCCCCTTTGTTTGTGATTGCAGATCCCGCGGAGGCCCTCTACCGACCACGCGATCGCAGACCCAGATTCAGACGCCATCAGCGAAGGTAATAGATAAGCTGTCATCGTCCATCCACGTCTAGAAGAGCAGATATGTGTTCGTGACCCTTTGGCCCCAGGAGGCCATATGAGGCTTCAATTGTTCGCGTGTGGAAGATGCTGTGCAAGCAAAATCTGAAAAGGTTAAACTTCAAGCCGATCGTTGACAGTGAGGATTCAGAGACCTTTCATTTGATCAAGGATCATGGCTCTGTCGATCCCGATGACTTCTAGGCCGAAGTAGTTCTCTTCGAGGATGGATTGAGCGAGGCAAAGCTACCAGAACGGTCGGAGCCTCTGAAACCGACTGGCATTCTACCTCTTGTCGTTGCGTATACCGACCCTGTTCCGGGCACTACTGGGTCGGTTTGGAGCCGGTACGAGTGTCGACAAGCTGAGCAAGGACTAGCCCAGTAATGACCACATCTTTTAGATTATTTCCTGGTGTCACTCATCCATCATCGTGCACTGACTGATCGCCGTTTTGCAGATACGAGGCTGAAAAGATTTGTAAACGCTCAGGCGAGGAGGAAGGCCAGAGAGGAGGTCAAGGCTGAGGCCAAGAAGATAGCGGCCGCGGAAGCGACTCAGAAGGAATCAACTACGAAGGTGGCCGAGGAGCCTGTAGCTGTAGCTGTGAAGGCCACGGCCACAAAGGCACCTGCTTGGAAGAACATTATTAAAAGGAATAGGCCAAATGAGAAGAATGACGAGAAGGGGAACGAAATAGCAAATGAGAAGAGAGAATATGAGGAGGAGCAAAAAGAGAGAGAGAGTCGAGTAAAGTGGCCTGCAGATCCGACCAATATGAATACGTGGACACCGACGTTGGCAGAGCGGGCCTCCAACAGTGTGCAACCAACAGTAGTCGAAAGATCCTTGGTGCTGGGACATCGTCGCTCGACGGTACCCTCGATAGTAGTGTCAGAGCCGATTGGATCTCTCTCTTTTCTCTGTGACCACAGACTCAGACCCGCCAACAATGAATGGTTTATGTAGCCACTAGGTTTTTGGTCCCATCCCATGTTTGGTTGCCTTTTAGTACTAGGTTTTTTTTAATCCCACTCTTACTCTTGTAATGATTGCTTGTGTGGTGAATTTTTTAATCCTACTTTTTTAATGATTGCCTTTTCATCCCATCCCAAAATAGAACAAAAATAAACTCAACTCAGGAACCAAAAATAAGTTTGAGAAGAATTTTTTTCTACCCAACAGTTCAAGCAACCAAACAAAGGTTTTTTCTTTTCCCACCATAATCCGGTCAACCAAACATGTGATTTTTATTTTACCAGGATACTTCTAGGACTTTTTTTTTTTTTCCCACCTATCTCCCAGGGTATTTTTTCCTCCCAAATAACTCCCAAGAACAAAAAAAACCCGGCAACCAAACAGAGATCCAAACTGTTTATTTATTGGGCCCAACGTTAATAGGCCCTACTCATAAAATCATCTCCATATATGATCCAAACCCTCTGATCAGCCTCAACGACACTATATATAAACTTCCATTGATCGACATTATATATAAACTTCTAGGGATAGATCGGATGATCCTAAACTTCTATGGATCAACACTATATATAAACTTCTACTATCGGATGATCCTAACTAGAGGCAAGTGAAGTTAGTGAGCCGTATGATGGGCTACCTATCTCTTGATGATTGCAGGGTTTGGGATATTGTTAATTTTATAGGCAGGGCCTATTAACGTTAGGGCGTATTAACGTTGGAGCCCAACAAATGAACGGTTTTGATCTTCGAACAAGGTAGAACAAAGTTTTTATTTTTATTAATTTTTTTTTAAAATTTTCTAGTGTCTTCAAAGATCTAAACCATTCATTGTTGGCTATACCAAGGGTCTCAGTCTCAGCAAAGCTTACGTTAGAACTGAGCCTTCTCTCTTCTCCGGTTGTTCTCCCTCTCTACAGGCAATTTCGAAAACACGAATTTCTCATTGTTTTTTCTTCGAATCGAGACTAATTTTCTGATTCTTGCTTGAAAAAAGAAATCAGAATTTCTGAACTTTCAGATAGAGAAGATGCCAGGTGCGTAGTAGGTCTCCTTCTCTCTCTCTGAAATCTAGGGTTTTATTTTTATATATCTCTCTCTCTCTCTCTCTCACTAGGTTACCTTTTTTAATCCCCTTTTGTTTTAAAGGAGGGCAAGGTGAAACAGAAGAGAAGATCTCGATGGAGTTGACAGAAGAGATATTGAGGAGCATGGAAGTTGGTATGGCTTTCAGAGATTATGTAAGTTTCTCTTTCTAATTCCATCTTTTTTTTTTTTGAAAAGTTTCTAATTCCATCTTATCTTTTGCTGTTAAGGTGAAAATTTCTGTTGCGTAGATCAAAATTTTCGGTATCTTGTGATCTTGGCCTATTGTTATGGAAAGTAATTGGGTTTCTTTTTTTTAGTTGAATTTGAAGAATTTTGATTGAGAGTCGCATCGTTGGGGAGAAAATTGTTTTCTATTTCTTTTTTTTTGCATGAGGGAGGGATTGGCAGCAATTATTTTCTTGACTGTGATTTTCACGTGCGTGGTTTACATGGTTTACACGCATTGCTAGTTGTTGCATTTGAATTTGATTTTATTTGGTCTGTAGGAATCTGATTTTAGATGATTTGCTGGAGTTTGTTTTTAGATGAATTGGAGGAGTATGTTTTTAGGAGTTGCCAATTAGGAGGCTTGGAATAAGATGTATTCGGTGAAAAGGAGAGAAAAAAAAGAAGGCTTCCCCCTTACGAGGGAATTTTATTTTTTAATTGTTCTCTTCTTCCTCTTGAACGTGTCACATCTGGTATCAGAGCGGGGTCTCCTTGGGCTGTGAATAGGATCATAATGTTGGAAGGGACTAGGGCGTATAAAGCAAAGCATGTGGATGAGTCCATCAATCACCTTTGCGAAAGCAATGACAAATATGTCATAGCTCTCACCGAACTTCATCCGATGATGGCAGCCATGAACCGTAAGTACGACCAATTGGCCTCTAAGATGTCTTCTCCAGAAAGCAATGAGGATTGTTTAGATCCAACTGTGAATCATCTACACATTTTCAGGGAGCAGTGCAGACTCACTATGCTAAAGTCGAGTTTCCTCTCTTCCAAGGGGACAATCCCAAGGGATGCGTATACCTTTGTGAAAAGTGTTAGAAATGGGGAAAAGGAAGAGACAGAGAAGAAGAAGAGTGAGGGAGAAGATGGTGAGATTCTCCACTAAGGAGCCCTCCCATCCCATGTAATGATGTATATATAGAGCCCAAAATATGGCAACATAGTACAAAGACTACAATACCCTCACTTATACACGTAATGACCAAAATGACCTTACACTCTTCAACACTCCCCCTCAACCTGGAGTGTATATACTATGGAACTCCAGCTTGCTACAAAGACCATACAACAAAAAAAGACCATACAACAAAAAAGGTACAATAAGCTCATACACACAGCCAGCTTGGTGTAACACTCCCCCTCAAGCTAGTGTGGTGAATACATAACAAAAAAAAGGATAGCAACGGCCACATTGAATAGAATGGCATGCTCAATGGCCACCAAAGATAACAGCTCCTCTAGAATCAACACGACGACGAGAGCGATCACAACAGGGCCTCCCCCTGAATCAAAGCACGACGAACAAATCCGCATACCAATGAGCAATGGAGGCGCCTCAGCAGGAAACAACAACGATCCTATAACAAAATAAGCATGCCAAATGCGCGCACATGAGTAACGGCAAAGCACCACGAGTAGATATCAGCTGAACAACACATTGCCATGAGAAGAACCACCAATCAACCAACGACGATCAACCAATCAATATGGCGATATAAAGACCAGCCCACCACAATAACCAATCAACGACGGCCACACAGCATGTCACCTGGAAGAAACAACAAGAAGGCCGAAAGCAACACTAACGACCGGGCATACATCTCCAACAACGACAAGGCCGAGAGCAACGCTAGCGACTGGGCATGTAGCCCCAACAACGACAAGGCCGAGAGCAACGCTAGCGACTGGGCATGTAGCCCCAACAACGACAAGGCCGAGAGCAACGCTAGCGACTGGGCATATAGCGTCAACAACGACAAAGCCGAAAGTAATGCTAACGACTGGGCATATAGCCCCAACAAAATGGTTTGGAACACAAACCACTACAACCACAACAAAGACGTGAAACTATGCCTAGCAACTACACTCACTACGTAGAAGCACCAACAACGTGGATTGCAATGCAAACCACTACAACAACCACAACAATAAAAGCGTAAAATTATGTCGAGCAACTACACTCACTATGTAGAAGCACCAACAATGTGGATTGCAATGCAAACCACAACAACGACAACAACAATAAAGGTGTAAAATTACGCCGAACAACTACACTCACTATGTAGAAGCATCAACAACATGACTCGCAAAACGAGTCCACCAACAACCAATAACAAACCAACCAACCCAACCAATAAACCAACAAAGAACCAAGAACCAACTACAACCAACAAACACCAACCAAACACTAACCAATCACCAACAACAAGCCAACTAACTCAACCAACGATGATCACAAACCATAGTTGTAAATTTCGTTTTGGCCACCGAAACGAAAATTCAGAAAATTTCGGACAATTTCGTTCGAAACTTTTCGTTAAATTTCGTCAAATTTCTATAAATTTAAGTCAATTCCGGTCAATTTCGGCCGATTTCCGGAATGAAACGAAATTTTCGTCATTTCGTTCTGGTTTTCGGCCGAAACCAAAACGTTTCCTCCATTTCGAACGAAACGAAACGAAATTTACAACTCACAAACCGACCACAACCAACCAACCAACCAACAAACCCACAACTAAACAACAACCACTATGATCTCAACCACGATCAATCCATCCGACAAACCGACCACAAACACAACCAACCAACATTCAACACACACCAACAACCAACCGAACAACTAACTAAAAGACTACCAACAAAGACAAGACCAAGACAACAATAAGACAACAACAAGACAACACCAAAACCACAAGACAATAGCAAGACAACACTAAGACAAGATAGCACCAACAACTACATACTAACACAACTACATGATAACACTCCCCTCAAGTTGAAGGCCTTCAACTTGCAACGAGAATAAAAAAGGACTTTCAAGGCACGACACCTTTCTTAGACATCTTGCCAAACACTTGGTGTGCGCCTTTGACATCAACATAAAAGACATAGAAGACTATGGAAAGAAGTAACAATAAAACAAGGATACAACACACTCCATCCATGGAACTACATGAGGGCTTCAACACTCCCCCTCAAGTTGAGGCCGAAGGCCTTCAACTTCCAATGAAAAGACGACCTTCAACACACATTATACCTTTTGGAGATTTTAACAAACACTTGGTGTGCACCTTTGATATCAACCCAAACGCCATAAGAAACAACGAATATAGAGGGATAAAATAAGAATTGGGATGGAGTAGAAGGGGATGAGACTCAAAACACGAAAGAATGAGAGATAGAAAAGATTTAAACCATAAAGAAAGGGTTAGAAAACTAGAAAGAAACCGACAATGGATTAAGATATAGAAAAGAAAAGATTTATGGATTTAGGACAAAAGAAAGAACAAGAGATTTATGGATGGAGAAAAGGGAACAAAAGAATATACAAGAGGGCACTTTTGTGTTTTTTTTTGTTCGGAAAAATAGTGGATTTACAAATGGTAAAGGGGTTTGGGTTTAGGGGTTCACAACATGGAGGTTAGGTTGTGAGAAACCCAAAAAATGAGGAGTCTCGTCTCGTCGTGTCTTTAGACGGTGGGGGTGTCTCGTCTCGCGTCTCGTCTCGTCTCGCATCTTCAGGATACTATGTTGATGAGAATGAGATGGAGAGATGGGGTGGAAAGGACTCTTCTTTCCTCTTTATTTCCCTTATGATCCTTGCTCTGATACCATGTTAGAAATGGGGATAACGAAGAGACGGAGAAGAAGAAGAGTGAGGGAGAAGATGGTGAGATTCTCCACTAAGGAGCTCTCCCATGTAATGATGTATATATAGAGCCTAAAATAGGGCAACATAGTACAAAGACTACAATACCCCCACTTATACACGTAATGACCAAAATGACCTTACACTCTTCAACATGTGCATCAAACATCTTCGCAAAAGCAATGACAAACATGTCATAGCTCTCACCGAACTTCATCATATGATGGCAGCCATGAACCGTAAGTATGACCAATTGGCCTCTAAGATGTCTTCTCCAGAAAGCAATGACGATTGTCTAGATCCAACTGTGAATCATCTACACATTTTCAGGGAGCAGTGCAGACTCACTATGCTAAAGTCGAGTTTCCTCTCTTCCAAGGGGACAATCCCAAGGGATGGGTATACCTTTGTGAAAAGTTCTTCACCTTCAATCAAATCAGGGATAGTCAGAGGGTACTGTTGGTTTCTATTCATCTTGAAGACAAGGCTCTCTAGTGGTTTCGGTGGCTAGCAATGACCAAGGGAAAGGTGAGTTGGGGTGAGTTCGTACAAGCGTTGTGTGATTTTCCTCAACTGGCTATGGGGATGCTATGGGATAGTTATCCAAGTTGAGACAAACGCACACGATCAACCAATATTAGGAGAAATTTGAATATCTCGCCAACCGAACACAAGGGCTTCCCGAAGAATTTTTGTTAGTTGTTTTATCAGAGGACTTTGGGACGACATCAAGGCTGAGGTTCGTATGTTCGAGCCACGTACAAATACCCAGACAATTGGACTTGAATGTCCTCAAGGCTATTTTTCATGTCTAAAATAGAGGGGTGTCAATATTAAAATAAGGGAGTAAGGATGTCAGCTTCCTTTCAAACACAGGACTTGTTAGGCCTTTGGGGCAATTCACATTGGAAAAAAAATCAACTTCTCCTGCCCTAGTTTTATCTATTTCCTGAAGCATCAAAATCAAAAGACCCTTCACTTGCTAACAAAAATATATTTTAAAAATTACAAAAAATGACAAAAAATGACAAAACCGTAATTTTTTTCTTTTCTTCATCTTCTTCTAATTAGTGCAGGGTGGGGGATCTGAATTGGGGGCTGAAAAGGGGCCTAGGAAATGTGGCTGGGAATGGGAGCCGGGGACGCGGGGTTGTAGGTGCAAGGGTAGGGAAAAGAGGAAAGCAGGAGACGAGGAAGAATTTTGTGCGTAAAGGGTTGGGGCTTTTTTTTTCATTTATATAGAAAATGTTTTACTGGCAGTCACTAAAAGACCGTCAGTATATACAATATCTACGGCTGGTTTTCACATACCGGCTGTATAAGTAAACATATAGCAAAGGTCACAAAAAACTGCAAGTAGATATTGTATATACTGGCAGTTTAAACCTCAGGTGGAAAAAAAAATCAAAATTTACAGACAAAAACATTTAATTTGTGCCGATGGTCAACAATAAACCACTGCTAGAAACACCAGTAACCAAAGGTTCTTTTTGTCCACCGGAATATATTTAGATATTTGTAGTCGGTTTATTATGATTCTCGGTAAAGGGTATTTTTAGAGGCGGTTATTGGTGACCGCCGGTGTATGTCCTCATCTAGAAATCATGTTTCTTGTAGTGCAACCATCATTTGCCTCTCTTGGAGCAAATTCCTCGCTTTGTTCCTGGATTAATGGATAAGTTTATCTAGGCAGATTAGACAATTCATTTGCCCTTTTTTTTATCCCTAGTTTGCTATTCCAGTGGTGTGTAGCCCCAAAAGGATTATCTATGGGAATGAGGAAAACACATTCCTAGTAACATGAAGTTGAGAACATGAGGTAAATAGGAAGCTCTACTTTTTATCTTGCATTATTTTTGTTTGTTTTATTTGATATGATAATTTTGAACTCTTGGTGTAGTTCAATTATATTTGCTACCTGATTTAATTAACCATGCATTGAAATTATGCTGTAGAATCTTTTTATACATATTATGATTGTAGTGAAATAGTAGATATGAATACTCATTTCAAACTCAGTTGACACATGCTTAAAATTGATTGTCATGTCTGTTCTATAAGCTTCTTCATTCGTATATGCATTTTTCCAATATTATTACACCTTTAAATAATATTTTATTGCTACACATGGAAGGTCATTTTTTTTTGCCTCACTGCGTCAAGAGTCAGAGCACCTTTGCAAGTCACCCCATCTCTGATTGCCAATAGATAGCAAGCCTATGGTGCTAGATTAATGCTTGCATAATGGAACAATGTCTAGATTTTTGAGTGTTCGCTACCAATTCCATCGTCCCCCTTGATGTTCTTTTGGCCCTGTGGAATCCCATACTTTAGGATCTCATTGTTTGATGTATTTAAATACTTCTAGGGTTAGGTGTATCTTCACTTAGGTTCGTAAATTGCGTCTTTTCATAACTATATTCAGATTCATACAATTTAAGGGTTATGAACACAATATTCTTTCTTATTTCTTTGAAAATTAAAAGCTAATTTCGCTATCCTAACTGAAATTTTCAGAATGGTAGAATCAGTTCAATGGATTTTCATCGGGCATCAGGTTATCTAGTGACTGCCAGCGATGATGAATCAATTCGCCTTTATGATGTTGCAAATGCAATGTATGTCTCCTCTTTACCTGTCTTGTAGACATATTTCTGTAGAAATGTTAATGCTATTCGAGTTGCAAGTGAGATGATAATGGAGTTCTCTAGTTTATGTATCAACCATCATAAGATCCTACAATTCTAAAGATTATCTCGATGTTCTAATTTTGGAGTTGCTTGATAGATCCAATATTCAACTTGAGATGTTAGCCAACCATTCAGACTCTTTGAATTTATCTTACTTTTCTCGTGTAGATGTTTGTACTCGTCCTTTTTCACCTATTCTCATGTAGATGCATGGACTTATCCTTTTTCATCTATCACAATATTCATCCATATTTCCTTCACAATTGATGAAAATTGCTTTTGTAACTTCTTCGACTGAATTTTGTGTTGTTCAATGTAATTATATTTGTGAGGAATTTACTTATTTGCTTTCTTATTCATAACATGGGAATGATTAAGTTTAATCTTATGTTTAGAGCCTAAAATGCTACATATGCTAAAGATGGTATTTTTCCTCTTTAGAATGGCTATCTAATGTAAGACTATCATTTTCTTTTTCTATTTTCACCAGGGATGCGTAGAATCTGCACTTCTGATTCTGGGCTGCAAGCATAGTTTTAAATTTCGTCTGAAATCCGAGATTTTGCTCCGAAATTTTGGATTTTGTTTGGGACCGAAACTGAAATTTGGCGAAATCCGAAATTTTGGATTTCCCAAATTTCAGAATTCGAAAAAAAATCTTTTTTTTTTAATTTATAATTTTAGCGATTTCAGCCGAAATATCGGTTTCGGCCAAGGCCGAAAACGAAACCAAAATTTAAATCCATGGCTGCAAGTATGTAAACCCATTGTTGTTGAAATCAAATTTGCCATAAAAATATTCGGTTGTTAATCAGATGTCTCCGGACTGGAGATTCCTCCTCTCTTGGGTCCCACAAATATCAACTTTTGAAGTTTTTGGAAAATGCCTAAGGACATCCATTTTGGTCAAAGAGATAGGATTTGTCCATTAGGCATGCGACTGTGCAGCTGATATGGTCTCACGCGGGTCCACAGTATAAACGATATCGATCACCACACCCATGTGTAGGCGAGGCTTCCAGAAATATTAGAAGGATATATGGGCAAATGACATAAGCACAACTCTTCTAGAAAACACCTGAAAATTTTCGCAGGAATAAAATATAATTTGTTTACCCTCCCATAGACAATGATGGTTGTGCTGTCTATGTCTGGACTTGATTGATATGCATCAATCTCATTATTTAAAATTTTTATATAATCAAACTCCTTTTTGTAAGGTGTCTAATATTTTTGTCTTTGATTGAATCACAGACAATGCAACCACAATCTGTCTGGGCTATTCCTCTCTTATAAAGAATTACAAACTTATGTCACAAAAGTTTTCCATTTGTTCCTAATATTGTTGATAAGAACAATATTTCTGCAGCATGCTGACATTTTTTTTTGTGGCCATTGGCATTCCATTTCATTGGAGTTGATTTTATCAGAACTGGTTATCACTTCCACATTAGCTATCTTTGTGGCACCCATTGATTTAATTTGTCTGTCATATGAGCTCGATATCTTTTTCTGGATTACTGAGAATTGTCTCATGAACTCTCTTGGTTAGGGGTCTAAACGAGCCGAGCCGAGCTTGGCCAGGCTCGGCTCGGCTCGTTAAGCTCAAAAGCTCGGCTCGGCTCGGTCAGGCTCGGCCAGGCTCGCGAGCCTTACCGAGCTCGGGTTATATTATGTTCACACCCCTCATCTTCCCTGGACAGCCCTACTAGTGTAATTTGACTACTTTTTTTACACTATGGGGGGTGGTCCTAGTAACAAATGGGGTTCCAAAAATGAAGTCACATATTTTGCCCCCCCCTTTCACTCCCTGGACAACCCTTTTAATGTATAAATTAATATATAATATATATATTTAAATATATTAAATTCTTAACGAGCCTTAACGAGCCGAGCCGAGCCGAGCCTGGCCTAAATTAGGCTCGGCTCGTTAAGCTTAACGAGCCTGGTGAGCCGGCTCGGCTCGTTAAGGATTCGAGCCGAGCTCGAGCGAGCCTCCGAGCCCGAGCCAAAATTGACACCCTTACTCTTGGTCCATGTGCATGTGTAATGCTTGTCTAGTGATGCTCACAAATAGAGATTAATTTTTCAGAATACCATGAAAAATTGACAATGAAATATTCACATACATTTAGGTGGCTGTCAGCCTCATGAATTATATGAATGTATTTTTATTCCATGTTTTTGTCATTGTTAGAAGAGAATAAGGGAAGATAATAGTGAGTTAGGAGAACTACCCCTCACTTATGTATTTATATTAAGACAAATAAAGTTTATAGACAATTATACCCCTAATAGAGCTATCTATGCTAACACTCTTCCTCAAGGTAGGAAAGTATGTATTACATTCCTAGCTTGTTACAATTATCACTCAATTTAGCTTTGCTCAATGACTTTGTGTCAGCCAGCTGATCTGTGGAACGGGTTAATTGTAGTACATATTTCTCTCTTCTGGATTATCTGACGAATAAAATGACAATCAACTTTGACGTGTTTTGTGCGCTCATGGAAGACTGGATTGGTTGCAATGTGTATTGCAACCTTGTTATCACAATACAATTGTGAAGGCGAAGATGGAACAATACTAATCTCAGACAAAAGTGAGCCCAGCCAAATAAGCTCTGTACTCGTGTGTGCCATTGCTTTATACTCGGCGTCAACACTTGACTTGGCAATGACATCTTGCTTCTTGCTTCTCCATGACACTAGGTTACCTCCTACAAAGGTACAATAGCCAGTGGTTGATCTCCTATCTGCTGGAGATCCGGCCCAATTAGCATCAGAAAAACATTCAACTCGCATATGACCATGCCTTTTGAATAAAAGACCTCTTCCTGGCGCACCCTTCAAGTACTTGAGAATCTGGACTACTGCAGCCCAGTGTGAGGTACGTGGGGAGCTCATGTACTGACTAACTACCCCTACAGCATATGATATGTCTGGACGAGTAACTGTAAGATATATGAGCTTGCCCACCAGTCTCCTGTATATGCCAAGGTCTTCCAACAAGTCCCTTTCTTCTGGAACAAGTTTCACATTAGGATCCATAGGTATAGATGCAGGCTTCACTCCAAGGCTCCCTGTCTCATCCAATAAATCCAAAACATACTTCCGTTGTAATAGAGGTAGGCCTCGAGAAGAGTATGCTACATCTATCCCAAGAAAGTATCCGAGGCGACCCAAATTCTTGGTGGAGAATTCTTTCGAAGCTCTTCAACTTCTGTATACCCTTGAATTACTACTTGTGATGATAATGTCATCAACATACACAATCAATAAAATGCAATTGGCTGAGGACTGATGACTGAATATCAAATGATCTACGACGCACTGTTTCATGCCAAAACGCATGACGACCTTGCTGAATCTCCCAGACCACTCGCACGACGATTGTTTCAAACCATAAACAGATTTACTCTGGCGACACACAAAGGAAGACATCTCCCCCTGAGCAACATACCCTGGAGGTTGCTCCATATACACCTCCTCAGTGAGGTCGCCATGAAGAAACACATTTTTCACAAGTAACTGATGAAGGGCCCAACCATGATTAACTGCGAGAGAAAGAAGCACACGGACATACGATATCTTTGCAACTGGAGAGAAGGTCTCCATATAATCAAGCCTAAAAGTCTGAGTATATCCTTTTGCAACCAGGCACGCCTTCAAGCTCTCAACAGTAACATCTCGCAAGTATTTAATCGAGAACACCCATCGACACCCAATTGGCTGAGCTCCAGAAGTTAAAGTAACTAGATCCGAGGTTTGATTCGTATGAAGTGCACCCATCTCTAGATCCATCATGGCACACCATCCTGGGTGAGCAAGAGCCTTAGCCACATACTGTGGTGTTGACTTACCAACTTCTCCTTCTCCAAAAGCTTAAGCTATTGGAGAAAGGCATTATTTATCTTTTATACTTTAACACTCCCCCGCACGTGTGGCCCACTTGGCAAACACGTGGCACTTGTGGTCCTACTTTGGGCCGACCATTGGATGTGGATTTTTGCTATCCAGGAGGTTTGAACTTGAGACCTTTGGCTCTGATACCATGCTAACTTACCAACTTCTCCAAAAACTTAAGCTGTTGGAGAAAGGCATTATTTATCTTTTATACTTTAACATGTGGTAATGAAACAGAAGACAGAGAAGACGTAAAACTTTTGAAAGTAGGAGTTAGATGATCATAAGAAACAAAATGAGAGATAGGATGCGTAGTATAATGCGAACGGGTGCGCGAAGCAATAGGAGAATCAGAAGGACACTAGGAGAAAGTAGAGGGGATACCTGAGTAGGAGAGACCGAGATCTCTGGTTGGGAAGAGGAAGTGGCGTGTGATCATCGATTCGCCAACGTCCCTGATACTGCTTCGTAGTCTCTGGATGAACATGCTGTGCCGAATGGGGAATAGATGGAGGAGCCGAGGTCGGGATAGGCATAGGCGCAGGTGGTGGTGCAGGTAGGACCACAACTAAGTCAGGAAGGACCAGAAGAGGAAGGAAAATCTCTAGTTCAAGAACAGAGGAACGGGACGCAGGCACCCGAGTGAAGAATGCCTCGGAGTCGGACTCGAAGAATGTAATGTTAGCCGATACAAACCAGCGACGGAGACGAGGACTGTAGCAATGATATCCCTTCTGGGTACGCGATTAACCCAAGAAAACACAGCTTTCGGAACGGGGATCAAGTTTATCACAACCAGGACCTAGATGATGGACAAAGCAGACGCAGCCAAAGACTCATGATGTGAGAGGAAAGGGATCCTGTTGAGGGTGTAAAACCATAAAGGATGAGTCGCCACGAGGAATGATTTAGGGAAGGCGATTAGCCAGGAAGCAAGCAGTAAGAATGGCATCACTCCAATATGTCTTAGGCACTTGCATTTGAAAAAGTAGTGTGTGGGCTACCTCAAGTAACGCAGTTTCCTCTCTGCAAAACCATTCTTCTGAGAGGTGTATGCACAAGAGGATTGACGGAGGATGCCATGAATGGAAAGATAATCTTAAAAGCCATGGGATCCAGAGAAATACTCCCTAGCATTATCAGTGGACATTGGATATTGCAATTATATTGATTTTTTTAATTTCAGCATGAAAAGTACGAAAAACATAGAAGACCTAATAACTCTCTTTAAGTAAAAACAACCAAGTCATACACGAATAATCATCAATAAAAGCAATAAAGTACTTAAATCCAGTAGAAGACGCGACCTTAGAGGGTCCCCATACATCTGAATGAACTAACTGGAACGGACTAGAGACTCTACTAATGACCCGGGGAGGAAAAGACACACGATGGTGCTTTCCAAGTTCACGAGACTCGCACTGAAAAGATGAAATAGAGCCAAGAACAATATGCGTCTGCTGAAGCCGCTAAAGCAAAGGGTGGCCAAGACGATAGTGCCACTGAGATGTTTCTACAAAACTATGTAAGGCAGCCGGTGGTTGACAGTCTAGACGATAGAGCCCATCTACCTCACGACCTGATCCAATCGTCTTCCCTGTCGAGAGATCTTGAAAAAGACAATAAGAAGGATAAAATGAGAGAGGAATGGAGGCTTTAGTAAGTTGACTAACCGAAAGCAAACTAAAGGGAGACCTAGGCACACATAAAATTGAAGAGAAAGGGAGACTAGGATGAGGACAAGTAGTACCAACTCCAGTGATGGGAGTAGTGGACCCATCGGCAAGAGTAATGGACTGAGAAACAGAGGGAAAAGATCTAAAAGAGGTAAGCTTAGAAGAGTTACCAGTTATGTGGTTTGACGCTCCCGAATCAATAATCAAGGACCCTGAGCTAGAGAGAAGGGTAATAGGTGAATTACCTGGCTGGGCAAAGCCTGCAGTATGCT
The DNA here is from genome assembly GCF_043159265.1 of Tasmannia lanceolata. Lineage (NCBI taxonomy): Eukaryota > Viridiplantae > Streptophyta > Magnoliopsida > Canellales > Winteraceae > Tasmannia > Tasmannia lanceolata. The sequence continues at coordinate 13,230,900 of NW_027518688.1, read as the reverse complement.
ATCGAGCACTCAGGCAAAGGCGCTGAAACTCCTCATAGTCAGCGCGGGATAAGGTAAATGACTCATCAGCCAGCATAGAGACAGTAGTGGAGGACTGGGCGGTGAGGTGCGCCGAGCGAGACTGACGAAGCTCGGGATGAAGAGTGTAACAGATGTCAATGTGGTGGTCCTCCCGCTGACAATAAGTACAATATAAGCGGCCACGTCCACCTCCACGGCCGGGCCCTCTGCCACGGCTAAAGGATCCACCACCACGAATAGAGCAACTACCACCATCATAGGCTACCTGAATAGAGCTTTTTTTTTGAAATGGCCAGAATAGAGCTATCGGTAGAAATAGTCGAAGAAGAGTCGCCAAGACACTGCTGGGCATGAGAGTTGACCTCCGTGAGGGAGGGAATAGATCTAGAACCAATGATCTGCTGACGGAGATGGATGAACTCAGGACCCAGACTATTAACATGATGAAAAACTCGAAGCTGGTCCCGCTAGCGACGAAGAACTGTGATGTCAGAGGTGAGGGGCATAAAAACATCAAGCTGTTGGTTGGCCGAGAGAAACAAACTGGCCATAATGGGTAGCGAGACATATCATCACGACGGAGGCGCATCCACTCAAAGTACGTGGCATGGATGCAGGTGAGGTGTTCAACCCTAGAGTACAGGAGGGCAGTGTGATCCCATATTTGCTTCGATGTGGGAAGAACCATTATTGTGGCAGCAATAGATGGAGTCATACTCTGCCAAAGAAGCGTGTGAATGAGAGCATCCTCTTGCTCCCATCGAGCATAGGTCGAGTCAGTAGATGATAGAGGATCCTGGCGAATGAGGCTCACCTTGCCCTGAGCAAGGAGATATGTCTCGACAGCAACTTTACATGACAAGTAATTAGTCCCATCTAGTTTAGCAGTGATCATCTATGGGAATGGATCCTCCACAGAAGGAGTATAACTCGAGGATGAAATAGCCGAAGGTGGGTGTGTGGAACGGTCCCCATCGGTTGGGCTGGTCGAAGGATCCACAATCACGGGAGGAACCGGGGACAAAGAAGATAGGAGAAGATAACACCCACAACAAACGGCAAAGAAGAAGTGAGGGTTTGCAGACAACTAGATGAGATGAATCAGCATAGCGCAGCTTCGAACAGGAGAGACGCTTAGAGAGACATGGTGATTAGGGAGAAAGTCAAAGTTGTGAACAAAGAGAGATGAGGAAGCGAAAGAATTTAGCACATCATTGTTTAGGGTTAGGGTTTTCGGGTGGGAGCGAAAAGGGAGAGATAGAGGGGGGGGGGGGGTGTCTCGGGTGACTGAAAAGGGGGGGGGGGCACTCACGGCAGAGAGAAAGGGGGGTTGAGAGGCTTCTCGTGGCAGAGAGAGGGGGGTCGCGATAGAGAGAGGAGGGGGGTTTACGACAGGAGGGAGGAGGTAGGGGCGGGGGAGTTCGGGAGAGAGAGGGGTCGAGGTGGGGCTCACGACGCAGGGGGGTGTTTAACGACGGGTAGGGTTAGGGTTTTGGAGAAGGAGAAGGAGAAGACAATGGTGGTCCCCAGGGGATCAAAACCCTAGGGTTCTGATACCATGTTAGAAGAGAATAGTTAGTTAGGGAGAACTCCCTCTCACTTATGTATTTATATTAAGGCAAATAAAGTACATAGACTTTTATACCCCTAATAGAACTATCTATGCTAACCGTCATGATGGTAGTTAATGTGATGATTTTTATGGAATATTTTTTCACAAGGTGGGAGGGTTTCTTTATCTCTCCAGGCGAGGCTGTAAGTGAGAAAAGTAATTTTTAGGGTCATTTGGAGTTGGAGATGATGATGGGATTTCCAACTGGGAAAATTGAGGATTGCTTAGGATCGTATTTTGGGGGTGTTGAAAAAATACAAAAAAGTGGGTTGTCCCAAGTAAAAAGGGGGGAGGGTGTTGAAAAAACTTATAATTAAAACACAACGTCGACTTTTTAGGGTTTTCTTGGACCATCTCTCTCTACGACTCTCTCTCCTTTCTCCCGTTTTTAGGGTTTTCTTGGACCTTTATTTATGATGCCAACGCCGACTCTCTCTCTCAAAAGGCAACTCTCTCTACGACTCTCTCTCTTCGACCCTCTCTCTGTCTATCTTCGTCACTCTCTCTCCCTCATTTGAGATTGTGACAGCCGATTGAGAGCCCAAAACTGATTATTGGAGTCAAAATTATGTTTAATTTTGAGTCCAATAATCTGTTTGGGGCTCACATTTGGGCTCAAAATTACATTTAGGCTCTGTTCATTTGAGATTGTGACAACTGATTGAGAGCTCAAAACTGATTATTAGAGTCAAAATTATGCTTAATTTTGAGTCCAATAATCTGTTCGGGGCTCACATTTGGGCTCAAAATTACATTTAGGCCCTGTTCATTTGAGATTGTGACACTGATAGTAACAACCGATTGAGATCCCAAAACTGATTATTGGAGTCGAAATTATGTTTAATTTTGAGTCCAATAATCTGTTTGGGGCTCACATTCGGTTGGGAGTTGGGACAATCCCAAACGAACAGGGCCTTAAATTGAATTCCAATAATAGTTTTAAGGTTAACTAATTGTCTTGCCTTGCCTTTTGTAATTGCAATTGTTGGGTTTGCTTACTAAAATTGTTGTGGTTCTTTTAATAGATTTTATTTAAGAATGTCTTCAACTAGTGCTAATGCCAATGCCGCACATACACCTTCTAGTGATGAAGATCTATCGAAGCGTTTATGGAAGCATGTGACTAGATACGATAGAGATCCTAAGGGTGGTGGAAATGTTAGATGGCACTTGTTAAAGATACTTCCAAGAATGAGTGAGCTCGTTGTAATCGAAGCGTGTCCTTAAGTCAAAATGAGTGAGCTCGTTGTAATGCAAAAGTTGGAGGAAGAAGCCAAGGAGATTATGAAGCAAAATGCTTCCAAGAAAGTGCCATTGCCGCCATCATCTAGTAGTGGCTCATTGGGTTGTAAAAGCTTTTTTCCCTCCAAGTTTTGATTTGAAGAAGAGAAAGACAAATGCAATTGGAAGTTTGAGTGTAATTGAAAAGGCATTCAACATTGCGGCCCGTGATCAATTACATGCCGAGATTGCTAGGATGTTTTATTCTCGTGGCTTGCCATTTCACCTAGCAAGAAACCCATAGCATGCAAGTTCATACACTTTTGCCGCCAATAATGCAATTTCGGGTTATTTGCTTCTGGGATACAATTTGTTAAGTACACCTCTTTTACAAAGAGAGGGCTAATATTCATAGGTTGTTGCAACCTATTAGAGATACATGTAAGGAGAAAGGCGTGAGCTTTGTTAGTGATGGATGGAGTGACTCACAAATGAGGCCTCTCATTAATTTCATGGTGGTAACGGAAGTTGGGGTTATATTTCTTAAGGTGATAGATTGTTCGGGAGAAAAAAAGGACAAATATTTCATTGCTAGTTTGTTGAATAAGGTAATCAATGAGGTTGGGCATGATAATGTTGTCCAAGTAATTACCGATATTGCTCCAAATTGCAAGGCAGCCAAACAACTTGTTGAAGCTCAATTTCCTTCATTTTTTTGGACGCCGTGTGTGGTGCACACACTCAACCTTGCTTTGAAGAATATTTGTGCCGCAAAGAATGCGAAAAATAATCAACTTGTCTATGAAGAATGTGGTTGGATCTTGGATATTGCGGGAGATGTCATGCAAATTAAGAATTTCATCATAAATCATTCAATGAGATTGGCCATATACAATGAGTTTAATACTTTGAAGTTGCTTTCCGTTGCGGAGACACGCTTTGCTAGTGTGATTGTGATGCTTAAGAGATTTAAACTTTTAAAGTAAGGTCTTCAATCCACGGTGATTAGTGACAAATTGTGTTTCTATCGAGAGGATGATGTGAGAAAAGCAAGGTTTGTGAAAGAGAAGTTGTTATATCACATTTGGTGGGATTGTATCGAGTTCATACTTCCCTTTACATCTCCTATGTATGACATGCTTAGAGAGAGTGACACGGCATGAAGGAAAGAGGAAAGAAGAGTGACCTAACTTTTATAAAGTAGTGCGTCAAATTCTTTTTGATCGTTGGAAAAAAAGCAACACTCCACTTCATTGTTTGACACATTTATTGAATCTAAGCTGACTTTAATATTTATTTGGAATAGTAGCCCAACATATTATGAACCTTATTTCTTAGTTTTAAGTTTAAACTGAATTATTTTTTTCTATTATTAAAGGTGTTAAATGTATGTGTATGCCTAAGGGCATAATGGTCATGTGTAATATTATCTCATATAAATACATGAGTGGGGGAGATTGCCCTAACTCATTTTTCTCCTCTTCATCTTCTCTGCAAGATGGTGTCAGAGCCCTAGGGTTTTGATCCCCTAGGGACCACCATTGTCACCCCCTCACCAACCTCCATCCCTCGGCCCCACCTTCCCTCTCCCTCGGCCTCACCTCTCTCCATCCCTCGGCCCCCCACCCCCGTAACCCATCTACCTCCCCTCCCTAAACCCGTACGTAACTCCACCCATCTCCTCTCTCTTCTCCCGTATACCCCTCACCCTCCCACCCCGTACCTAACCATCCCCCCTCCCCACCACCCTACATAACCCCATGCCCGTAAACCCTCCCCACCGCCTGTATGTAACCCCACCCCCGTAAACCCTCCCCACCCCCGTATCCACTTCCCCATCCCTCCTCCACCCCCGTATCCCCCCACCCCCCTGTAACACTCACCCCACCCCTGTATCCCTCTCTCTTTCGTAATAGCCCCCTCTCTCTTTCCGACACATCCACCCCCCTTCTCTTCCGTAATACACCTACCCCCTCTCATCTGTAATACCCCGCTCTCTTCCGTACCACCCACGCCCTCCCCCCTTCTGTAACAACCCCCTCCCACGCCCTACTGTTCGTAACCCCTCTCCTCCCTTCAAAATTGTTCCCTCTTTCTTCCCTATCTCAGTACCATTAAAACCCTCATTACACAAACCCTAATTCTTTTGTTTCCTCTCTCTTCTCCTGAGCTTCAACCCTAATCCCCTTCTCTTTTCCTCATGTTTTAAATACCTTAGTACTATTTTTTCTCTTCTCGTGGCTCCGACTTATCTTTTTCGGACACTCTCTATGCCTTCGTTTCGTGTTGTTTCCTCTCGGAGCCGCGCTCTCCATTATTGATCTCTCTGATCTCCATTTTTGGAGTTGCTTCTTCTCGTCAGTAGGTTTTTCGCTTCGGATTCTCTTCCCATGAATTCCCCCATCATTGAGGATCCCTCCATTGGGCAGCCTTCTGTGGCTCCTGTCCCTCCGCACTTCCTCCTCATCCTAGTCTCTCTTCTTCGGTGGATGGTTCATTCCCACCCATGACCACTGTCCAGCTTGATGGTACCAATTACATAAATTGGAAAGTGGCTGTGGAGACGTACCCCATTGCTAGGGGGAGGGTGTAACGACCCAAAAACCATATTGGGCCATTACCACAGAGAACATAAAAACCTGAAATAAATTTACCAAGAATTTTTTTTTTTCTAAAACCATTAGAGAACAACTAATATCCATATTAACTACTTTAACTAACATGCCAAAATAAAACCATCCAAATAAAGTGTCCCCACATCCAAGTTCAATCTCTTCCAAATTGGATTAATTTTAAAACTTCTAATGACTTAAATAAATCTTAAGAACCAAACATAAATGAAAATAAAGAAAATAAATGACGACATCCGTCATGCTACTAAGTCTTATTCCATTGCTCTGCGCATCTATCTAATCGCCCCCATTTGAGTTCATCTCATTATCGTCTAAAGTTGTGAAACCTGTAGGGTGAACTTTTTTTTGTTAGTTCATAGAACTATACATGGTCATTCGCTATTCTAAAGAAGTACAAAAAATAATTACGATATTAAAGTGCATAATTGAACCATTAGTGGGCATAGATTAGTAATAATATCTGCAAGAATATGACAACTAAATAATTAAGAAGAGAAATTATGTATCACAAATTAATCGTAACTACACTTCACAGGACATATCCACACAATTATAACTCTAACTAAGCTATGAATGTGGAATAAAAACTTAGAATTCTTTAATTATGAGATGGGTAACATGAGACAGCTTTCCCAAGGTATCCAGGCTCCCAAATCGCCTGTTACCTCGCCCACCAATACGTTCCACTACCCCTGCCTAAAGGTAGTGGGCATGGGAGACTTTTTATGATGCGCCTACTGGCCGCTCCGCCTCTTGATGTCATGGTCTATAAGAGGATGCATATACCGCCAAGGGGGTGCGCTAAAACCCAAGGTCGGCTTGGAATTCTGTGATTCCTGGACTCCTCCGCCCAAACTACCATATCCCCTCATAGATTTAATTCTCTTGCCAATGTATCGGTATTATTTGTCAACCATTTTTCATATACTAGTTTAAACAATTTATATTCTTCAATTCATCAATCTATAGTAATACGAACATAGCAGGATATGAAACTAAACGTTACACAAAAAATCACTATTATTTAATGATTTTGCAGTTCAACCATATAATGATAATAACCTCATGCTTGCTAAATAATTCTTATCATACACATCTAAAATCAATAATTATTTGAAGCACTTAAATATAGTACCGTCACTTGCCTTGCCTATCTGGTGATATGGAAGATTGAAGGATCTCCTAGGTCTCGTTATGGTTCTCAATAACAGCTGTAATACAAAATACATATGAGTTCTCTAATCATACTTTAAACGACGCACACACACACACAATTAAGGCTTGTTCATAACCATTCCTTTTTATGACTCTTTATCCCCTTTGTTTAAAATTTATATTCGAGTTAGTTATGTGTATGTTATTTGGGTAATTTTTTTTATGTTAAACTGGTCTAGGAAAAGATATCGACACAACCTTATTTTTGATAATTGTACTTAATAAGAAAAGACGAAGTGGAGCTTGTACGGTTATGAAAATATGGTAGTGTCTAAAAATCATCAGCTTTAGCTTTAAGAGACAAGCTGCATTTGTGTAGATCTAATAACTTTTTGCACTAATTTGTAAAAGACAACTGAATGTGGGTATTTATCAAAACATTGGAATGCTAAAATTGGCAGCTTGATCTACTAATTTTAAGAAAAGACATTGTGTGTGTGCGGTTATCAAAACGTTGAAGTGTTAAAATCAGAAGCTTGCTGGATTAAAATAAGAAGGACAAGCTGCTACCAAACATGGGAATGCCCACATTAGTAGCCCTTTTAATATGTATTTGGGAGCATGGTATAACCACCCCCTTGATTTCCCAAGCCAGCCCCTTTTATAATGCAACGAGTAGTCATAAATACATGAAAAGGGGTGCCTCGAAGGAATATAAAGGAGGAAATATATAGCTTCTTTTCCCTGCTATGGTTTTTTTCTCTTGTTATTAGTTTGTGTTAATTTCTTTTTCTTTTTATTTCCAGCTTGGGTATGTGTTAACTTACCAACTTCTCCAAAAGCTTAAGCTGTTGGAGAAAGGCATTATTTATCTTTTATACTTTAACACTCTCCCGCACGTGTGGCCCACTTGGCAAACACGGGGTACATGTGGTCCCACTTTGGGCCGACCATCGCATGTGGATTTTTGCTACCCGGGAGGTTTGAACTTGAGACCTTTGGCTTGATACCATGTCAACTTACCAACTTCTCCAAAAGCTTAAGTTGTTGGAGAAAGGTGTTATTTATCTTTTATACTTTAACACTCCCCCGCACGTGTGGCCCACTTGGCAAACACGTGGCACATGTGGTCCCACTTTGGGCCGAGCATGTGGACTTTTTTGCTATCCGGGAGGTTTGAACTCGAGACCTTTGGCTCTGATACCATGTTAACTTACCAACTTCTCCAAAAGCTTTAGTCAGCCCAAAGTGGGACCACATGTGCCACGTGTTTGCCAAGTGGGCCACATGTGCGGGGGAGTGTTAAAGTATAAAATATAAATAACGCCTTTCTCCAACAGCTTAAGCTTTTGGAGTAGTTGGTAAGTTAACAGTATGAAAAAGGAGGTGTTTGGCTCATGAAGATGATATGAAAACAAAAGGGTTTTTGGTCGAATGATTGCGTTTCAAGATGGATTTTGAATGGTTTTAAGTTGAATAAATTTTGTAATTTATAATGTTTGTGTATTTAACTTATCCCCATTTTTTTTTTTGAAAACGTAATGACCTGTTAGTATCTCAATATATGCTAGATGACGAGAAATAAAGGTGTAGATATCATACATGGGCATGCTGCCATCACCTCATTCCCATATGACATATTTGTACCCTTTTTTTTTTCAGGGCCGCTCCCTGTTAGTGTAAAAGAGCAGTCATATAATCACCAAAGCGGCTGATCGAAGAAAAGAATAGGGGCTAATATTTCATTTTTTTCTTTGCTGAGGTTAGGTATTTAAATTTCTCATCGTCAATATAGATGGCTTGATAAATTTTCAGAGGCTGGAAGTTGGGCAAGGAGGTTTTGAATAAGGCATGGATCTAGAGAAGGTGTAATTTGAGCCGAGGATTTGTGGAACATGAGATGAATAAGGTTAATCATGGTGAGAAGCTAGAAAGAGGAAACAATTTCAATTTAGAAAAAATAAAGAGACATCCAAAGGATTTAGATCAAAGCTACTTACTTGATGGAGAAAAAAGGTTGAAAATTGAAGTGGATAAAAAGAGCCTCTCTTCCCTTTCCTTTTATTTTCTCTTATCTCTTTATTTTTTTTTCTTCAATACTACTGTTGCCGTGCAAGTTTTGGGCGTGAAAGCCCAAGCGATGGAGGTTTACTCTATTTGCTTGGAGGTTTCCTAATTAGCTAGGTTTCTTTATTAGTTAACTTAGTGCCTAAGCAAACCGTAGAAAAATACGTTCTTTTGTTATTGGCACTCCATACAGGGTCCACCCATGACTTGTGCACACTCCCATTCTTGAGACGTGTGTACGACCATAAAATCTGGGGAGATTTTGCCTCCCTTTATTTGATGTAATTTTTTTTTTTTTATTCCTTCTATTAGCATATTACTTAAATACCCCTTCTCACATTACTTATTTAGAGTTCTAATTGAAGTAGTTTCCAAGATAGTTTCTATTGGATCTTGCATGATTTTTTTTAATGTATTTAAAATAATACTTAAGATTATTGATGAAGATTCAAGTGTGGTCGTTACATTCTACCCCCCTTAAAGGAATTTCATCCCTGAAATTCGACCACAACTCTTTTATAGATGTGAGTATGTGACTAATTCTTTTATAACGCTACAAAGCTAACGACATAAGCAACCAACAAAACTAAAGGAGAGGTGTACCTCAAATTAATTCTGGAAATTTATTGAAGAAAAAAAATAAAGAGATAAGAGAAAAGAAAAGGAAAGGGAAGAGAGGCTCTTCTCATCCACTTCAATTTTCAACATTTTTCTCCATCAACTAGCTTTGATCTAAATCCTTTGGATGTCTCTTTATTTTTTCTAAATTGAAATTGTTTCCTCTTTCTAGCTTCTCACCATGATTAACCTTATTCATCTCAGTTCTACAAATCCTCGGCTCAAATTCCACCTTGTCTAGATACATGCCTTATTCAAAACCTCCTTGCCCAACTTCCAGCCCCTGAAAATTTATCAAGCCATCTGTATTGACTATGAGAAATTTAAATACCTAACCTCAGCAAAGAAAAAAATGAAATATTAGCCACTATTCTTTTCTTGGATCAGCCTCTTTGGTGATTATATGACTCTTTGGTGATTATCTGACTGCTCTTTTACAGTAACAGGGAGCGGCCCTGGAAAAAAAGGGGGTACGAATATGTCATATGGGAATGAGGTGATGGTAGCATGCCCATATATGATATATACACTCTTGTTTCTCGTCATCTAGCATATATTGAGATATTAACAGGTTGTTATGTTTTCAAAAAAAAAATGGGGATAAGTTAAATACACAGATATTATAAATTACAAAATTTATTCAACCTGAAACCATTCAAAATCCATCTTGAAATGCAATCATTCGATCAAAAACCTTTTGTTTTCATATCATCTTCATGAGCCAAACACCTCCTTTTTCATACCCAAGCTGGAAATAAAAAGAAAAAGAAATTATTAAACACATAAACTAATAACAAGAAAAAAAAAAACATAACAGGGAAAAGAAGCTATATATTTCCCCCTTTATATTCCTTCGAGGCACCCCTTTTCATGTATTTATGACTACTCGTTGCATTATAAAAGGGGGTGGCTTGGGAAATAAAGGGGGTGGTTATACCATGCTCCCAAATAAATATTAAAAGGGCTACTGATGGGGCATTCTCATGTTTGGCCGCAGCTTGTCCTTCTTATTTTAATGCAGCAAGCTTTTGATTTTAACACTTCAACATTTTGATAACCACACACACAGTTTGTCTTTTCTTATAATTAGTAGATTTGTCTTTTCTTAAAATTAGTAGATCAAGCTGCCAATTGTAGCATTCTAATGTTTTGATAAATACCCAAATTTAGTTGTCTTTTACAAATTAGTGCAAAAAGTTGTTAGATTTTCAGCCCAACAATGTTTTGATATCTACACAAACGCAACTTGTCTCTTCTTATGCCGAAAACTGATGATTTTTAGACACTACCATATTTTGATAACCGCACAAGCTCCACTTGTCTTTTCTTATTAAGTACAATTATAAAAAATATGGCTGTGTCGATATCTTTTCCTAGACCAGTTTAACATAAATAAAAAATACCCAAATAACAGACACATAACTAACTCGAATATACATTTTAAACAAAGGGGATAAAGAGTCCTAAAAAGGGATGGTTATGAACAAAAGCCTTAATTGTGTGTGTGTGTGTGTGTTCACGCGTCTTTTAAAGTATGACTAGAGAACTCAAATGCATTTTGTATTACAGCTGTTGTTGAGAACCATAACGAGACCTAGGAGATCCTTCAATCTTCCATATCACCAGATACGCAAGGCAGGTGACGGTACTCTATTTAAGTGCTTCAAATAATTATTGATTTTAAATGTGTATGATAAGAATTATTTTGCAAGCATGAGGTTATTATCATCATATGGTTGAACTACAAAATCATTAAATAATAGTGATTTCTTGTGTAACGTTTAGTTTCATATCCTGCTATGTTGGTATTACTATAGATTGATGAATTGAAGAATATAAATTGTATAAACGAGTATATGAAAAATGGTTGGTAAATAATATCAATACGTTGGCAAGAGAATTAAATGCATGAGCATGAGGGGATATGGTGGTTTGGGCGGAGGAGGTGTCGTCCAGAAATCACAGAATTCCAAGCCGGCCTTGGGTTTTAGCGCACCCCCTTGGCGGTAAATGCATCATCTTAGACTATGACGTCAAGAGGCGGAGCGGCCAGTAGGCCCATCGTAAAAAGTCCCCCATGCCCACTACCTTTAGGCAGGGGTAGTGGAACGTATTGGTGGGCAAGGTAACAGGCGATTTGGGAGCCTGAGTACCTTGGGAAAGCTGTCTCATGTTACCCATCTCATAATTAAAGAATTCTACATTTTTATTCCACATTCATAGCTTAGTTAGAGTTATAATTGTGTGGATATGCCCTGTGTAGTGTAGTTACGATTAATTTGTGATACATAGTTTCTTTTCTTAATTATTTAGTTGCCATATTCTTGCAGATATTATTACTAATCTATGCCCACTAATGGTTCAATTCTTCACTTTAATATCGTAATTGTTTTTGGTACTTCTTTAGAATACCGAATGACCCTGTATAGTTCTCTGAACTAATGCAAAAAAAAATCACCCTACAGGTTTCGCAACTTTGGATGATAATGAGATGAACTCAAATGAGGACGATTAGATAGATGGGCAGAGCGATGGAATAAGACTAACTAGCATGACGGATGTCGTCATTTATTTTCTTTATTTTCAGTTATGTTTGGTTCTTAAGATTTATTTAAGTCATTAGAAGTTTTTAAATTATTCCAATTTGGAAGGGATTGAACTTGTATGTGGTGACACTTTATTTGGATGGTTTTATTTTGGCATGTTAGTTAAAGTAGTTAATATGGATATTAGTTGTTCTCTTATGGTTTTAGATAAAAAAAATTTCTTGGTAAATTTATTTTAGGTTTTTATATTCTCCTTGTCGTAATGGCCTGATATGGTTTTTGGGTCGTTACAGAAGGTGTCCATTATTCGTCGTGATCCTCCTGCTACCACTGATCCCTTTTATGAGAAGTGGGAATAGGATGATGCACTTATTCGTACTCTCCTCTGGCAGAGTATGTCTCCTCATATTGCTGGTACCATGATCCACCTTCCGACTTCACGAAAGATTTGGGATCAGACTACTACTGTCTACTCCGGGTAGGCAACCTCGCCCGCATTTGTGCCACCTATTCACAGTGAATGCATCTTCGGCGTGGTGACTCCCCACTTTCTGCTTATTATAGTCAGTTTGTTTCCCATTGCCAGCAGCTAGATGTACTTATGTCCCTCATCACTGACTTGACTCTGGCCACCAGCAGCGTGATCAGCTTCGAGTTGTTCACTTCCTTGAGACCTTGGGCCCTGACTTTCTTCATCTTCGACAGCAGCAAATTTTTGGCTAAGGCACTATGCCTTCCCTTCAGGAGGTATATTTGCGAGCCCAACAGTGTCTTCTTGGTGACTCTGTGCTGGTTCCCTCTGTTGATAGCACTGCCACAACGGCCTATGGAGTGGGTGACCATGCTACCCGTGGTGGAGGCACCTTTGGTCGTGGTCGTGGCCGTGACTCTGGTCGTGGTGGTGTTGGCCGTGATCTTCCTGTTGGTCGTGGCGGTCGCCCACGCTCCTATTGCTCTCACTGTCGCTGCGATGGACACTATCTTGAGATGTGTAATGCTCTACACCCTGAGCTATGCCTTTCATCCGAGCCTCGTTTTGGTCGCTCTACGCACCTTTCAACACCGGATACTTCCGAGTCCTTGGCTTCTCCATCTCATTCCAGCCCAGCCCCTACTTTTGATGGGGTGTTTCTATCTCGTGCTAATTATGATGAGTCTCAACGCCTTAGGTTGACCAGCAACCCCCCGAGTGCCGGTTTTGTTCAGCCAGGTAGCTCTTCTGCATCTCTCCTTATTAGCTCTAGCTCTAGCTCTTGGATCATTGATTCTGGAGCCTCCAATCATATGACAGGTACTTCTTTCTCGCTTAGTTCATTTCGTCCCCTTTATTCACAGTCCATTTCTACTTCTATCTCTGGTGTTGGGAATATTTCCCCTCGTCCAGGTCTAACATTGTCATCTGTATTATGTGTTCCAAAGTCACCCTTTAGCTTGCTTTCCGTCAGTTAGCTTACTAAACATCTAAACTGTTCTGTCTCTTTTTATCCCTCTTATTGTTTGTTTCAGGATCTCTTGACTAGGAGGACGTTTGGCTCGGGCCGTGAGGTGGATGGGCTTTATCGTCTGGACTGTGATCCTCCACGTGCCATTTTGCACAGCTCTATTGACGCCTATTAGTGGCACTGCCGTCTTAGTCATCCTTGCCTTGAGCGTTTACGACGGACATCTATTTTTTCTTCACCTGTTCAGTCTTTTCAGTGTGAGGCTTGTGAACTTGGAAAACACCATAGGGTATCATTTCCTTCTAGGCCTGTTAGTCGGGCCTCACACCCTTTTGATGTAGTGTATTATGATGTATATGGTCCCGCACGGACTATCTCTATGTTTGGACATTCGATATTTGGTTATCTTTATTGATGATTATTCACGCATGACTTGGCTTTATTTACTTAAGGATCGTTCAGAAGTTTTCTCTGTTTTTCATACTTTTCATGCTAAAGTTACCAATCAATTTAATTGTACTCTTAAATGTCTTCGTACTGATTATGCACGGGAGTATTTCTCCAAATCTCTTGGTTTTGATGAAGTTCCTGTCCACTTGTGCTATTCTTCATCAAGCTTATTATGCTCACACGTCTCAGCAAAATGGTGTAGTTGAACGGAAGATGAGATCCCTACTGGATGGGGCCGCACTCTTCCTCCTTTTTGTCTAGAAGTCAAAAGGGAGGAAACAAGCATTGGATTTGTCTAGAATTACTTCTCGAAAAATAGTGGAATAGTTGTGTTTTGTTGTGCGGAATAGGCTCAGAGAGTAGGGGAATAAGTAGGAGTGCCATTACCAATATATATATATATATATATATATATATATATATATATAGAGAGAGAGAGAGAGAGAGAGAGAGAGAGAGAGAAAAGTGTAGCTACACATACGTGTAGCTAACTTAGCTACACCGACGGCTTAAAATACAGTGGGCCCCACATTGTTTGGGTGATGCAAACCATCCATTTGATGGGCCCTCACATAGATAGGGTGTGCCCAAAAAATCAGCTCCATAGGATCATCCCAACCCTACGATTTGTTGAGGCAAAAATGGACGTGTAAAAACCTTCACAAATCTGTCCATTTTTGCCTCCACAGTTTGAAGGGTTGAGATCATCCAATGGAGCTGATTTTTTGGGCACACCCTATCAATGTGAGGTCCTATCAAATGAATGGTTTGGATCACCCAAATAATGTGGGCCCACTGTATTTTAAGCCGTCGGTGTAGCTAAGTTAGCTACACGTATGTGTAGCTTCACTTAACTCATATATATATATATATATATATATATATAGAGAGAGCGAGAGAGAGAGAGAGAGAGAGAGGCACAATTTCCAAGATTTTTCAACCAAAATTCTCCCTTTATGGCCCATTTAAAAAAAAAAGAGTAAAAATTTCTCCCTCTATGGTAGAATTTGGTTTGAAAGTGAGGGGGGATATGAATGCCACATGGGCAGACAAGCAAGACTTATGCCGAAAACATGTTGGGGAGTCTCCTGGAAGTTCATTGCAATATTGGCAACCAAATGAGGAATCGGGTTTACTTTTCTATCAAAATTCCAATGGAAGCCGAGAGTTTGTGCAACCAAACACTAACTAGGGGATTTCTTTGCAGTGTAGAGAGTAAGGTTTGATGGGCCTTGTTTGGCGTGATTGGCGAGAATGATTATAATGCTGTGGATATTTAGGCATTGTTGTTTGGAATTCGGCTTGTGGACCAAGATATGCTTGATTTTCTTATAGTGGAATGTGATTCTCTCAACGTTACTCATTGGTTGAAAGAGGGGGCAAGCTATTCTTCGAGATTAGCTGCTGCCGTTGAGATGTGTTGGGTAAGGTTGTGGGGCACTCATTGTCGTCTCAGCTTGTTCGGCATTTGGCTATTACGTATGCTTAAGGGGTGGATAGATTAGCGCTAAGAGACTTCACTTTCTCCCGTCTTGATGCATTTTTTGTTTGTTGCTTTTTCCTATTTGTGTTTATGACTTGTCTGACCATCTCGGTAGTTCGGCTTTGCCCTCCTCTTTTTTAATAAATCATTATGATTGCTTTTTTTTTCTTTTTTTTTTGACTCAATGTTTTATGCTTTGTCATCTGTTGGCGACTTTTTGGCAGAGAGAAGGTACTTGCCACTTGCACTTCCATTTGCATTTGATGCTATTGGTCCATCGGAAATTTCAGTTTTTAAGTGATTACATTTACCCAATTCATATATGCCTTGGTCATTAGCTACAACTCATGTGCAAGCTCTGCTTAATGTATCAAATGTACAACATAACATTGGGCTGTTACTATTTTTTTATTTCATTACACTGGAATAATTATTCTTCGCCTTAAGTTTGCTCGCTTTTGTATTCATCTGGGAAATTTTCTTATCTAATGAGAAATCTGTAGCTGTTTCTCTTTTATCCATCATGCCTGTGATGTTAATCTTATAAGGTTTTCCTTTTTATTCTCAATTGAACCTACATTTTTTTGCCAGGTGCTTGAAGACCATTAATAGCAAAAAGTATGGCGTTGATCTTGTTTGTTTCACTTCTCAGCCAACAACAGTTATATACTCCTCAAAAAACGGTTGGGATGGTGCGTTATTTTTTTTATTTTCTATTTATTTATTTTATTTTATTTTATTTTTCCTCCTAAAAAAGGGGTGCACTAATCGTCATGACATTTATGTAAGTAAAACTTGTCTAGAAATGTTTATTAATTTTATCAACTGATTCAGAATCATTGCGGCTCCTTTCCTTGCATGACAATAAGTACTTGCGGTACTTTAAAGGCCATCATGACAGGTATGGGTGATTGTTTAATTATCCTCCACCATAAATCCCTGATAGGCGTGTGCTTTACTTAGTAGCCCTTCTACTGTATACAACCATTTATAGATAATCTGGTGGTTTTTTGGTAGGGTTGTCTCTCTTTGTTGGTGTCCTCGAAAAGAGTGCTTTATCTCTGGTTCTCTTGATCGAACCGTTTTACTTTGGGATCAACGTGCTGAGAAGTGTCAGGTGAAAGCCTTAACATTTTTGGGTTCATGTTTAAAAATGGGGTACCCTTGTAAGGTAGATAATTTGATTCTGTTTACTCCACGGCAGGGCCTGTTACGTGTACAAGGAAGGCCTGCAGTTGCCTATGACGATCAAGGGATGGTCTTCGCCATTGCCTTTGGAGGATATATAAGAATGTTTGATGCTCGCAAATATGAGAAGGTAAGTCATCGTTGACTTGTTGGCACTTGGCACTGGACATGGACTTTAATTTTTGATAATTTCATTCTCTTTTAGGGTCCTTTTGATACCTATTCTGCCGGGGGAGATTATTCCGAAGCAAATGTAGTAAAATTCAGTAATGATGGTAGGCTCATGCTTTTGACTACTATGGATGGCCATATTCACGTACTTGATTCCTTTCGGGGCACAACTGTAAGTTTTTGTCTGGTTTTCTACCATTCTAGAAATGTTTTCTTTGGACTTCTTTGACATCAAATGGTATTTAAATCTGTATTCATAAAATATTTTAGCATTCTTGGATGGACCATATGTCTGACCTGTGGTGTGGCTTTTAACTGTTTGTTATAGATTAGCAGTTACAAAGTTCAGCCAGTTTCAATCAATGCAACTTTGGAGGCGTCATTCAGTCCTGATGGAATGTTTGTAATGTCGGGTAAGTGATTTTTTCTTCTTTTCATGAATTTGTGCGGGGGACGGAAAATGTTAATATTTTCTAGCTTAAGGGGTGTCTCAATCACTTTTATGTAGTCAATATGTAAAATTTAGCATGATTATGTGTAATCTGGTCGATATGTAAAATTTAGCATGATTATGTGTAATCTGTCAAGGTTAAAAAAACTAGTTGGGAGGCCCTCTTAACTGTTTTGTTTTTTTCCATCTTAGAAGCACCTATTTGGTTGCCTCTCATATTATATTAGCTAAGCTTTGTTCTATTCCTTTGCAGGTTCAGGTGATGGCAGTGTTTATGCCTGGAGTGTCAGAAGTGGTAAAGAGGTATGATAAGCAAGTGTCTTTAAGTTAGATGAGAATGTATCTACATACTCTATTTTATATGTAGGATTTAGTAATCTGTTGTTACGTTACATTTAGGCCCTGTTTGTTAACCGATTATGAGTCCAAAACTGATTAATGGACTCAATTTTGAGTCCAACAATTGGTTCTCAAAATCCAAAACAAACAAGGCATAATACTTCGGTTCTGGGACAGGCCTTGCCATCATGTGAATGGTAACTTTTTTCTTTCTGAATTTCTAGGTTACCAGTTGGCTGAGCACAGAAAGTGAGCCTCCAGTAGTAAAATGGGCTCCGGGAACTCTCATGTTTGCAACTGGGTCTTCCGAATTATCATTTTGGATTCCCGACCTATCCAAACTGGGAGCTTATGTTGGATCAAAGTAGAATTTACACCAAAACCCCTTAATTACTGTCAATATTGGTTGGCTGGTTAGCAGGTACACAATATCTTGACGCTTCATAACCCAGAATAAGTTCAGTTTTTACATGCTTAATTTCACTGTATCAACACAATTTCTGCCTCCCTTATCCATTGTCTGTTTCAGAAGAAATCAGCAGTTTGAAGCTGATGAGTTGTACATAATCATATTATTTCCTTGTACAGTGAAAAGAAAAACATACTTGAACTCATTGATTTTTTAGGGTAATCCTTATAAATTATTCCCTTTGTTTGTCCTATATCGCAACATCTCATACACATCGAGTGATCAAACTTCAATAAGATCGATTTCCCATTCATCTGATATTTTCCTCTTATTTCTAGTATAATTGTGGGAGTCTTTGGTATGTCACAGAGTGGCCAGAAACAAAAAGGGTAGAGTGCTTCTGATATTTTTCTCTCATTTCTACCCTAATTGTGGGTGTCTTTGGTATGTCATCGAGTGGCCAGAAACAAAGAAGTTATACTGCTTTACTCCTATCTCAGAGTGGCTGGAGGAGTAACCTGGAAACCCTCATTCCACTTGGCCATTTTAGATAAGAACAATTCAATTTGTTAAAACTCATCTTAAGTGTGTCAATCCATTTATAAGGGTAAAAACTTCAAGGCCATGATCTTATTATGTGTAAACTAAACTATTATATTGAATAGCTAGAAGTAAGAGGTTCTTAAAGTACTTCAAACAAGTGAAGTGTTTGCATAGTTTGGTAATTTTTGTAATTCAGGTGAGGTGGAATTCTTGTCCCCTCCTAGCTTTCAAACCAATTTCTCCGGAAAAAAGGTAGAATTTTGCTTGAAAAATCTTGAGAATGGCTCTCTCTCTCTCTCTCTCTCTCTCTCTCTCACACACACACACACACACACACGAGCGCACACGCACACACTATATTGGTAATGACACTCCTTTCTTTTCCCCCTACGCTCCAATTCTATGCCGTGCAACCAATCACTACTTACCAGTTACCACTATTCTCCTAGGTAATTTTATGCAAATCCAATGCTTGTCTCCTCCCTTTTGACTACTTATTCCACTACTCTGTGAGTGCGTCGTATCCAAACATATCCTAGAGCTGTGTTTGGATTGGGGGAGTAAGGAATCAGAATATGCTCTTGATTCCGATTTTGATTCCCCCTAAAAAGGAATGAGAAAAAATTAGGGATTTTTGCTGATTAGTCCCTACATGGCACAATAATTGGTTATTAGTCCTTAAGAAAAGCATATTAGCTGAACAATCTTACTATTAGAAAATATTTGTTAAAAGGTCCCTAAAAGTCGGGAACTTCAATTTTCTTTAAATTTTTTTTTTGAAATGGCAAATTTAACCCCCTCCCTCCCCAACTCATTTAATCAGTTTTAGCATTTTTTTAATTTCCTTTCCAATATTTTTGGAAAAAAACTAGGAAATAAGCAACAATATTATTTCTTCCAATATTCTCTTCAAAAAACCTTCAACAAAAAAATCATTTTTCGGAATTAAATAAATTGAAAATCCCTCTAAAATAAATTAAATAGGATCGGTTTGAGTTATCTTTTCTTCATAGATGAATAAAGTAAGAAATTTTAGGAATATTTTTTGTTTCTAACTTTTCTAAGAAATTCCTATCTTGGTTGGATTGCAAGAAAATAGCTATGATGGAAAATTATTTATATGGAATTTTTTGAGGAATTATGTCTAATTAATTTAGAGGGATAGCAACATAAACCAAGGGTTCTTAACTGAAAAATTGAATAGGGTTGGTTTACCTTTTCTTTTTTTGTGTGTGTAAGAAATAAGAAAATTTAGATTTTTTTTCCTTTTCGAACTTTTCCAATAAAATTCCTACAATCCAACGGGGCCTAAGTAGAAGGCATTTTGTAAGAGAAGCACTAATCCATCTTGGATTTAACGAGCTGTAGTTACAAAAAATCTCTTACAAACCAGTTTAAAAGTAGGAGAGCACTTCTAAAACGGGAGGTCTCGGTGTTCTTGATCACAGCCACCGGTTGCAATACGATAGGGTTTTAGTTTGTTTTGGGAATAAGAACTAGGGTTTGGCTTCTAATCTTAGGATCTGTTCACTTGCCCTCGGAAAAGAAAAGAAATGAAAATAGGCTAAATTTTCTCGGGAAAGATAAAATTCCGCTGTTCTTTTGCCTTCTCGGGAAAGTCTATTTAGTGACATGGAAAATGAAAAGAAATGCGTGGAAAATATATTTTCTCGCCAAATGCGTGATTTATTTTCTTGCCAAATCCGTCAAAAAGGCTGGGAAAGAGCGTTTCCCACAAGGCGTGAGAAAATTTATCGGGTTTCTTTTTTTTACTCAACCATCAGAAACAAAACCCTAGCCGGTCCTCATCATCTTCCTCGGCAACTCCGGCGACGGTAATCACTTCGACGAGCAGCGGGAAGACCGGTAAAGCACATATTTTCCCTCTGTGGAAGAAGGTACTGTTGGGTTTCTTTTTTTTACTCAACCATCAGAAACAAAACCCTAGCCGGTCCTCATCATCTTCCTCGGCAACTCCGGCGACGGTAATCACTTCGACGAGCAGCGGGAAGACCGGTAAAGCACATATCTTCATCTTTTTTCCTTTTTTCCTTTGAGTTTTTGATTTATACAAGATCTGTCTCGTTGAGGGTTCGATTTTTTTCCTTTTTATGGTCTGATTTCTTGTTATTGCCTTTGTTTCTTCTCATTTTCCTTTATGTTTCTTGTTTTTTCTTAAAAGTAGAAATGAAACCCTAGCCGCTCGTCTTCATCTTCCTCGGGCACTCCGGTGACGGTAAATACTCAAGCGACCACACAAATACCGGCGAAGCACATCTTCTCTTCCGTCGAACAAGGTACTGTTTCGTTTCTTCTTCCTCGTGCGAGATCTTCATCTCTTTCTTTTTTTCCAAGAGAATTTCTGATTTATACAAGATCTGTTGTGTTGGGGGTTCGATTGTTAGGGTTTTGTGTTTCTTTTTTTGTAAAACAAACTTCTGATTTCATAAATAAAGTGGGTTAGGGTTTGGATCTGTATTTTTCTCGGTTTTTTCTTTGTTATTTTGGTACTGTCTATTAACAAAGTTCTGTTTTTTAGGTTTTTGTTGTTTTGTGTTTCGGATGTTGGGGTTCTTCGGCATTCTATTATTTTTCTTGCATTTTGGTTTCGGTTCTTTGGTGTTTCTCCGCGTTGGATGGTTGTTGATGATGTAGTTTGCTTTAGTTTGCTGTGATCTAGTTTGCTTTGAATTTTTTAACATCGTATTCATCTCCATCATCTAGTTGGCTTTTAAATGTTTTAGCTGTGATCGTTGAAAGTGTAGTGTTTGCAAGGTGGGTTTCATGTGTTGCAAAGGTTCTCGGATGAATGGATTAGATGGTTACTTAGCTTAATGAGTGTGGGTGTTATTACTATTGTTTGGTGCTTTTGTGGTTGTGAGTGGTTGTGGATGCTTTGGTGGTAGGGTGCTTTGGTGTTGTGTTTCTCCGGGGGTTTCGGGGGTTTGAATGTGGGTATTTGTCCTTGTAGGCTACCATCATGCCTCGACAACCAGCAGATAGGCAAATGTTGATCCTTCGAGCTGCAGCTTTAGTAATATCTGTGGCGGCTGCAGTTACGCTTAGGGTTTGACTATACCTTGAGCAAAATATTACAAGAGCCCCTTACGAAAGCGGGTACTTAACCCGTAGGACCTTTGTTAGATGTATCACCACGCAGAAGACCATTGCGTTGCTCTTCTTCGTATGGATGTTCGGTGCTTCCGCACCTTCGTGGGCCTTTTCAGAAACACGACCTTGTTGGAAGACCCAATTCACTGCACCGTTGAAGAACAAGTGGATATTTTCTTTAGTGTGATTGCACACAACGAAATGAATCGTATTGTTAGGGCAACCACAAGAAGGTCAGGGGCAACTGTTTCAAAGTATTTTAATAAGGTTATCGATGTTGTTCTCATTCTGCAAGGGATGTTCATAATACGTCCATCAAGGGAGATACCACGGGCAATCCTTGATAATCCTAATTTTATTTCTTACTTTAAGGTACGTTTACGACAGCTACTCATTTCGACTGTAGGTTGTTAGTAATTGCGGCCGGTATGTTTACACTGATGGTTGACATCTAAATGTCTATATTATAGGATTGTATCAGTGCAATTGACGGGACACACATCCATGCAAAAGTATCTTAAGATATTCAAAAAAGATATATTTATCGTAAGCACTTCCCATCCCAAAATGTGTTAGCTTGTTGCGACTTTGACCTAAAGTTTATGTACGTCCTTGATGGGTGGGAGGGGTCGGCATCGGACTAAAGGGTGTTAGCATCTGCTATATCAAAGCTGAATGGGATTCCTATTTTGCCAGGTAACAGTTAGCTTATTATTTCGTTTGTATCGATGCGGTTTTCATGGGTTACAGAATTTAAGTATAATCCTTTGTTTGATTGTAGGAAAGTTTTACCTTGGTGATGCCGGATATCCGTGTTTGTCCCATTTTATAACTCCAATCCGAGGTATTGGTTACCATCTCAATCAGATTAGAGGGCACAGACCTAGAAAACCCGAGGAGTTGTATAATCAAAGGCATTCTTCAGCCAGGAATGTCATCGAGCTAACTTTTGGTGTCCTGAAGAAGCGATTCAGCATATTAAATACAACACCCATTTACTCATATTCTAAGCAGATCGACATAGTGTTGGCCTGTTGCTGCGTCCACAACCACATTAGGAGGGAGATGCCTGACGATTCCTACATTCAGCTTGTTGATGATGAGCTGGCATCGCTTCCAGCAGAAGAGGAAGAGGAGGAGGAAGATCTGTTCCTTCTCCTCCTATGACCAGGGTCGAGGATGTAAGGGAAGGTCGTAGCATTCGAATCACAATCATGAATCAGATGTGGAATGATTTCCAAGCACGTCGTCGTCGTTAGGAAACGACATGGTCACAACAGTTGTGCACCTGTGTTTGGATGTGGAATGATTTTACAATTTCGATGTGTACTTTGCTGGAACTGTAGCTTATATTCCTTTCTTTGTGGTGTACTATTTTAATAGATACTCATTTGGTGTGCTTTGTTGAGATTTGTTGATGTAATTCTATGTTTGCATTTGTATTAGTTAATGTAACTTCTATGATTGCATTTTAGCTTATTATCTATACTTCTATGATTGAATATTTTTTATATGAAGGCTTTCGAAAATTTGTAGGCGAGATGGCAACAAGTGTAGGTACGAACGAGAAGGGGAATATGTCGTGGAATGAAACTATGGATGTGGTTCTCTTAGCAACCCTGAAGAATCAGATAGCCGAGGAACAGAAGACTGGTGCGGGGTTCAAAGAGTGCGCTTACAATGCTGTTGCACAGGAAGTGTCTAATGTCCTGAATAAGACTCTTACAAAATATCATGTGAAGAATCAGTTAAAGTCATTGAAGACAACCTACATGACTGTGAAGTCCATTATAAATCTCAGTGGGTTTGGCTGGGATGAAAAATTCTGCAAGGTATCGGTTGACGAAGAAGTGAAGAATGATTACTTGAAGGTAATAATTTTTTTTCGTATATCGCTGCATGTCATTTATAAGTTACGTGTTTAAATCATCTTTTCGTGACAATGACAATTATTTTTTGCAGTTGCATCCAGAACACCAGAGGTACTTTTTGAAACGGTATCTACTCTACGAAGAGATGAAAGCTGTCTGCGATGATGATTACGCACGTGGGGAGGAGGTGAGAGATAAGAGAGCAGACCCCACTCAGGCGACGCAGGACACACCGGGTGCTTCTTCATCGACCCTTCCGGTTGGGCTCGATGATATGGACGACAGCTTCCTTCGTACTCTGCCTCCTGCCAGAGCTCCTCCATCTTTGCCTGCTGTAGATGTTAGCATGGGCTTCAATGACTCCTCTCCTATCAAGGGCCCAACTTCTGTTAGTGGTGAGAAGAGGTCAAAGAAGCGACCTAATGCTGCACTGCTATCGGAGATGCAGGTTGTGTCCTCGAGCATTAAAATGGTTGCTGAGGCCATATTTCTACTGGTGAGGTACACAGCCTCCCTGACCTCAAAGATGCTGTGCTCAGCATTGGTGGTTTCCCCAGAGGTGAGCTCCTTGATGCTTATGTGTACCTGCATGGGTGTCACAAGGAAACTGAGGCCTTCCTTTCTCTGGACGAGATGATTGAGTTGAGATGTTGGGGCGCATTCTGCGGTACTTGCCTATGCAGTTATGAGTTCCTTTTTCGGTCGATGGTTTTTTTTTTGTGGTTGGGTCTTTTTGTTGAACCGTTTATATTTGAACTAACTATGTGATGTTTATCTATATTTGATTGTATGGGTTTGATGGAATTGTTATAACTTATGGATGGCTTTTATGGAACTATGGATGGGTTTTATGGATGTGTTTTATGGTATTGTTATAACTATGGATGGGTGTATGGGTTTGATGGAATTGTTATAACTATGTGATGTTTGATGGAATTGTTATCACAAGGAATTGTTATATCTATATTTTGAGTGTATGGGTTTGTTAGTGCATCATTCTATCTCTTTTTAATGGATGGGTTTTCTAGAATTATGTATGTGTTGTTGAATGCTCTTTTTGGGTGAATAGGTTTTATGGATCTAAGTAAACGTTGTTTATCTATCATTTGTTGTTGCAACTATATATGTGTTGTTTATGTGGTACCAGGCATGGTTTTAAATTTCGACCGAAATCCAAAATTTCGGACCGAAATTTTGGATTTCGGTGGGGTCCGAAACCGGTATTTGGCGAAATTAAATATTTCGCCATTTACGAAATTTCGCCCGAAATTTGGAGAAAATGCAATTTTTATTTAAAAAAAAAAAACGTTACAAAATTTCAGAATTTCTGACCGAAATTTCTGTCCGGAATTTTGAACGGGAGTACCAAATTTTGGAATTTCGGTCAAAATTTCGGTTTTCTGAATGTCCGAAACGATTACCGAAACCAAAATTTTAAACCATGGTACCAGGTAATGGCCAATGATTAGTTTTATGTGGTTTTCAAGGGACGACAGGTAGGCATATTCGATAGTTGGACAGACTGTCACTTTCAAGTGAACAGGTATAGTGGAGCATCTTATCGCTCCTATACCACAAGGGAGGAGACAGAAGCAGCCTTAAATGCGTATGCTGAATGTATTAGTGCAGAGCCCCTTGTTCGCCAATCTGGTGAGCGCCATGAAGAGCACTTGGAAGACAAGCATGAAGAGAACATCCACAGTGTTCCTTAGTTTTTGGTGTTAGCCGTTGGTGTGGGGTTAGTAGCTATGAAAGTAGCATTTTAGACTTTTTTCCCACTTGTTTATGAGGTATGTTGACTCACATTATGGTTTTATATGCAAACTGGGCATTAAAATGGTTGCTGATGCCAAAATTACTACTTGTGAGGTGCACAGCCTCCCTGACCTCAAAGATGCCGTGCTGAACATTGATGGTTTTGCCAGAGGTGAGCTCATTGATGCTTATGTGTACCTGCACGGGCATCACAAGGAAGCTGAGGCCTTCTTTCCTCTGGACAAAGATGGACCGAGTGGAGATATTGTGGTGCATTCTGCGCCGTTTGGCTATGTGATTTTTATCTATTTTTTGTTGAACCATTTATATATGAACTAACTATGTGATGTTTATCTATATTTTGGGTGTATGAGTTAGGTGGAAATGTTATAACTTATGTTTAATTTATGTACTGAACAGCGTAATTACCAATTTCCTGCATATTTTCCCTTACTTTCTGTTGGTGGATCATACTATGTATGTGTTGTTTCTGTTGAGAAAAAAATATTTCACGGAACTCCGTCGGTATCCCACAGAGTTCCGTGAAAGCTTCTGTCGGAAAAAATATATTTCACGGAACTCCGTGGGTATCCACAGAGTTCTGTAAAAGCCTATGTTGCAAAAAAAAAAAAAAAAAATCAAGTGAAAAATATGTTTAATATGGGTTCCTGCATATTTTCCCTTGCTTTCTGGGCAAGTGAACAGCGAGAAAACAAGTTTCCTGCATATTTTTCCTCGCTTTCTGGGCAAGTGAACAGCTAGAAAACAAGTTTCCTGTCACAATTTCTTTTTCTTACCTTTCCATTCTGCCACGTCAGATTCCTTTCCTTTCTTTTTCCTTTCCTGCAGCGGGAAAACAAGTGAACAGAGCCTAGGAGAAGAAGAAAGGAGAATGTAAAAGGGAAAGTCAATATTGGAAGAGATAATATTGTTGCTTATTTCCTAGTTTTTTTTTCGAAAATATTGGAAGGGAAATAGAAAAAGGCTAAAAGGGATTAAATGGGGGGGAGGTTGGTGTGTAAATTTGCCATTTTGAAGTTCATGAGTTTTAGGGACTTTTTAGCAAATATTTTCTAAAAGTAGGATTGTTCAACTAATATGCTTTTCTTAGGGACTAATAAGCAATTATTTTGCAATGTAGGGACTAATCAGCAAAAATCCCAAAAAATTAATATAAGATTTTAATTCATAAAAGAAAAAATTCTAATAAAAATTCCATTCGGATTGGGGTGGAACCAGAATACCGCATCTTGGAATGGGATATAGATTCCAGCATTTTCTCCCTCTAGTTCCACCCCAAGTCAATTCTGACCCTTTGTTTATGTGTTTTTTAAGCCAAATGCTGGAATCCGGTTTTACTGGAATCTAATCCAATTCCATCACGTCATGTTAGACGATGGCGAATTTTGAAAAGGGCATCTTTGTATCAAAGGCTTAGATCATTGGATCATGGTAGATCTTGCACCAATTGACAATGTTCTGATCGTTATCTGATGGGCCATGATAAGGTGTGTAAAAATCAAAATTGTAAATGCAATTTTAGGAGGTCTTTTTCGTCATGATTCACAAATGGTCTAAAATTAGAGGCGCAATTTGGGTCGGGTCGAGTTGAGATTTTGCTAAAAAAAAAATTGGAATCAACCCGAACCTAACCCGATTTTATGGTAAAAGCTCAAACCCGATCTGATTTTATGGTTAAACCTAACCTAAAGTCCCATAAATTTACTCCACTTGAATTGAACCCCTATCTTGGGTAATCTGATAAGAGTTAAGGGCATTATTAGACCAGACTTTTGATTACCAACAAAAGTCATAAACCCTATTTCCGTAGACGAGTCAATGCTAATGCATGGTCATTCTTCTTCACGAAAGCAATGCCCCAAGAATCCATATCTCCTTCAATATATCAGAATCCCATTCCTTCTTTACCTGAAAAAACTAAAACCAAAACAAATTACGTAAGCTGACATATGGGGAAATGCCTAAATTTATGGGTGACGATGTCAATTTCAAAATTTGTCAAAAATCTTGTCGTTTTAAACTTGTGGGTCCCTCTAATTTGTGAAAAGTCGTCCAATAAATTCAATTCCACTTGTTGAAGAATGCCGTTTTTATTACTATTAGGATCCAAAAATGCTTTCAAACTGCTGTGCAAAAACACTATTTTAATAACATGAAGAAAAATAGTATCACTTCTGGAGAAATGATAAAAGTCATTTTCAATCTCCAGGCAATAATAATGCCAATTGGAGTCTCACTGTTTGCTAGTATGACATCAGGGGACAGTCGGGCTGATGGCAATATGCCCGCATTCATAAAATCAATGTAAAATAGACTTTTAGGAGATTTTATAAGGTGCCCGAGCGTGAAGTCCGATACTTTTTAAGAGGCTGTTGTTGAATCAAACATCAAGGGTGGTACTTTTATCGTACCTCATACACTGGACTTCAAACTTGGGCATTATATAATTTCTCCTCCTTTTTAGATTTTGATTGATTTTCCCTACGGAGAGCCCTATTTGTCGACCGATTAGACTTCGATCCATATTGGTGTTATCCAGTCATCGGAGATAGCTACGAAGACGGTGGTATTATTTTAAAAATTAATTCCTCACATGGGAGTGTTTTTTTTTGTTAGAAATAGGGTAGATCATAGATGTGAACGCTTAGATGGATGTGCGGCCACACTAGGTTAGATAGAATTAAAAATGAAGAGATCTGTTAAAAAGTACTGGGGGAGGCACCAATTGAGAAGAAGATGAGAGAGCACCGCTTAAGATGGTTTGGGCATATTCAACGTAGGCTTTTGGATGCTCCAATGAGAAGAAGTGACTCGTGCTAAGTTGATGGAGTAAAAAGAGGAAGGGGCAGACCGAAAACAACTTGGGTGAAAACAGTGAGGAACGACTTAATGGCTAGAACATAACAGAGAATATGACCTTGGATAGGAGAGAATGGAAGAAAATGATACATGTAGACGAACCCAACTAGAGTCAGGATTAGACTTAATGAATTTAAGCCGGGTAGACTAGGGGTAGTTATTCGGTTATAACCGAACCGAAATAACCGAAATTTGATAACCGAAATAATTTCGGTTATCAAATTTCGGTAAACCGAAACTTTTAAAAACCCAACTGATTAAAAATTCGGTTATTCGGTTATAACCGAATAAATTGAATAACCGGATAGTGGGTTAAAAAGAGGGAAAAATGCAAAATCTTTGTTTCGATCGGAGGGCTAGGATCATCCAATCGAAATGATTTTTTGAGCACAACCTAATTAAGTTGTGATAAATCAAATGGACGGTTTTGATCATCCTTTGGAGTGCCCATATCACTTTTTTTTAAATAATGGTTTTTATCATAATTTCGGTTATTTCGGTTAACCAATTTTTTTTGGAGATAACCGAAACCGAATAACTGAATTGCCAAAAAAAAAAAAACCGAAACCGAACCGAACCGACCGAACCAATTCGGTTCGGTTCGGTTATTCGGTTTTAACCGAATAATGAACACCCCTAGCATAGACTATTTCATCTTCTTCATGAAAATTTTCTAAAGGATTCATTAGCCGACCCCAACTAGTTTGGGACAAACACTTAGTTGAGTTGAGTTGAGTTGGTACAAATAGGGCGATGATAAATTCACACCCCGTATAGGATAATTGACATAGCCCACGTCTCCCGGTTGAATCCTAGCATATCAAGTTGTTTTACTTTTCTGCTTTGTAAAAGAGTCACAGCATATTTTAATATCTATTGTTTCTAGAACTTAAGGGATCAAATGGTTGTGTCCAGATAGGAATAGAAGTTGAGTTCAAGTAGGGCTAGGATCGCTAGCTTATAGGATGAGGAGTTTAGTTTGATTTGAGTTGTGATAGTGGTGTCCTTCCTAGAGGAGGAGTTGTAGGCTTATAAAACTCACGTTCAAGGGCTTTTGTTTGCACGATTGACTGTTATCCCTATTTTCTTGAATAATGTATTTTCTCTTTCTTCTTAGAATGAAATCTCGTTCTTTGTGGATTCAAAGAACAACTCTTCGTGGATTCGAAGAATCGCACTTCGTGAATTCAACGAGCACCCTTTGTGGATTCGAAGGTTTATTCGATTGGAGGTTGACGGCGTTCAACCCCCAACTTGTTCTTCGCACTTCCGGCTATGCCAAGTGGTATTGGAGCCTTGATACTTTCCATGGCTTCCCACGAAGAACGAGAAAACCAAAAAACCGTGACGATGGAGATGTTTAACACTCTTCAGACTACTGTTGATCAAATAGTGGAGCAATTGGCACGGTTAAACCTGTTGAGTACCAGCAACCCCACATCGACGATGGTTATCAGCGACGAAAAGCTCAAGCTCTACCACGAGTTCCATGCCCCGTTCCTAGAGTTATGTATTTTCCTGACAATGATTACTCTAGCGAGGAGGAATTTGGCGACATCGTCCACCCAAGACATGCCAGTGGTCGTGTTCCACAAGCCACAGCTTGTGATCTCGAATATCGTATTGAATTGAATTTGCTCGAGTTTAATGGCCAACTCCACATAGAAGATTTTGTTGATTGGCTTGTGGCTTTTGAGAAATTTTTTGACTACATGGAAGTTCCAGAGGAGAAGAAGACAAAATTTGTGGTAATCAAACTTAAGGGAGGTGCTTCGGCATGGTGGGAACAACTTCAACTCTAATGTACAAGGATGGGGAAGCGACCAATCCGAACATAGGCACGGATGCGTCAAATCCTTTGTGAGAGATTTCTTCCCATTGATTATGATCAGGTATTTTTTCAACAGTACCAAAATTGTCACCAAGGTAGTAGATTGGTGCGAGATTATAGAGAAGAGTTTTACCGGCTTTCGTTTTGAAACGATATTTCAGAGACTGAGACACAACAAGTAGCATGCTACAAAGGAAGTCTTCATTAGGTAATCTATGATCAAATAACTCTTCACCCAATTTATTCACTGTCTGAGGCGGTAAAGATGGCAGAACAAGTTGAGACCATATTCAATCGGTTGGCCCAGAAGGAATTTTATGTGAGTTAAGCCGTGGTAGAGACACCACGGACGATGATTTCTATGGCAAAAGAGAAGGCGGTTTTGGATCCTCCTGTTGGGGTAAGCATAGAACTGAAATAATAAATTACTAAAATGACCTAGCGGGCAAGTAAACAGCCATAGACTACCCAGCTGCTCAAATTAGCTACTTACTGAAAAATCACTAATACACAAATATATACACAAATTCGTTACACTCGCCATTGGGGAACCTTAGGGTTGTTAATGCTCGTTGTTGTTCTCCCTCTTAGTCAATCTAATTGTGGGTTGCCTAACTCGAACAACTTACTCATCCCACCGGATTCCATATAATAGTAATGACTCTCAGCAATCTCAGAAAATAGGGTATTCTCCCCAAGACATAGTCTATAGGGTATTGTACCAGATTTGGTTATTCTCCTTAATCTCCTGTTACGGACATTCTGCAATCCGGCGGCCCTCCTTCCCGGCACGGGGGAGGGGGGGGGTGCAAGGTCTCAAATACGCTGAGAGTGCAGTTACTCTGTTTCATCTAGAACAGAACATAAAAATATTCCTTGAATATCTGGAGTCATAGAAGTGAATATTAATTTCTTATCATTCAATGATTGTCGATTACCTCTCACAGCCTCCTGATTTGCGTCGAAAGCATTTTTCCAAATCGTCAATGATAGACGGATAGGAATTTGGATCTGTTTTATCCACCCGCTCACCAGCAACCGACTAATCACCCCAAACCGCGTTTCCTCGAGACTGCTAACGACATGACCTCAGGATCATAAGTTTGCCCAAGCATTTCCGACACGAGGAAGAGGACTTGGAGATGTTCCTACTATTTCAGCAGCGACCCAAGTTCCACGACGTGATCCTATGAGGCGCAGTTCGAGTAGCGGATTGTATGCTACATGTGCAACCAATTGTGTCACAAATCCAACGAGTGTTCCAAACGTGGTCGGCATACTATAATCTAGTTGTTGGCTATGAATATGAAGAAGATGAAGAGAAGCATGAGGAGGAACAAAATACAGAAGATCCCATTCCTACTGCTTGTGCTCTTGGGCGATCCTTGGTGATACATTGTGTTATACACACATCAAAAGTAGAAGAGTGCACGCAACACAAAAATCTCTTCAGATGCAAGCTTATGGTCAAAGAAAGGGTTTGCAGCATAATCATTGAGGAGGTAGCATGGAGAATTACGAGTCAAGGGGCGTGGCAAAGAAGCTCAAGTTAAAGACAAAAGCATCCTACTCCCTACAAGTTTGGCTGGATTTCAAAAGTTAATGAAAAGAAGGTAACAGAACGATGTCGAATCCCTTTTGAAATTGGTGCTTACAAGGATGAGGTGTTATGTGATGTTATAAATATGGACACTTGCCATCTTTTGTTGGATAGGCCTTGGCAATTTGACAGGGATTCTATACATAAAGGAAGAGATAATGTCTTCATTTTTCACCAAAACAACAAGAGTTATGCACTTCAACCATTGGCGGATGAGAAGGACCGCAAAGCTTCTCAAGTGGAGGGGCAATCGTGTTTGGTGCTAAAAGAATCCCTTTCCAAATAAAAGAAGAAGAAGAAGGAAAAACAGACACACAATGGTGAAAAAATGAAGCTCGTCAAGTCTAACGCTAAGTATGATGCTGAAAAAGCCAAGTGTTGATGTGCCAGGGCATTTGAAGTTGGAGATACTGTGATGACATCACCACGGAACTCGAGGTCGAGTTCTCCTCAAGTAAAGGGGACTGACGTAATCCATGTCTCCCGGTTGGATAGGGATAGAGGGTTGAGAGACATGAAGCACATCCTTGAATCCTAGCATATCAAGTCGTTTTACTTTTCTGCTTTGTAAAAGAGTCATTATATATTTTAATATCTATTGTTTCTAGAATTTAGGGGATCGGATGGTTGATCCAGATAGGAATAGAAGTTGAGTTCAAGTAGGGCTAGGATAGCTAACTTATAGGATGGGGAGTTTAGTTTGATTTGAGTTGTGATAGTGGTGTCCTTCTTGGAGGGGGAGTTGTAGGCTTATAAAACTCACGTGCAAGGGCTTTTGTTTGCACGATTGACTGTTATCTCTATTTTTCTTGAATAAAGTATTTTCTCTTTCTCCTTAGAAAGAAATCTCGTTCTTTGTGGATTCAAAGAACAAAGAACAACTCTTCGTTGATTCGAAGAATGGCTCTTCGTAGATTCAGCGAGCACCCTTTGTGGATTCGAAGGTTTATTCAATCGGAGGACGACGGCGTTCAACCCCCGATTTGTTCTTCGGGTACGCCAATAATTTGCACCCCTTTAAACTTGAAAAAGCGTTAAAGTCTGCCACATAGTCTCCTTTAAAGGGGTGCGAATTATCCGAATTTATCATCCCCCTTTAACCATTGTCTTACAAAAAGGGCATCCTATTTTCAAAGATTCTAATTTGTAAATAAATAGGTAAACACAGTAAAAAATGGAACCTAAATGACAAAAACAATCTTGAAATTCTAATTGTATCATCAACAAAATGAATATATTTTTCTCTTATTTTTCAATTGTTTTTAATTTTTGTTTCAATTTTCTATTTTTATTTAAATTTATTTATCTATGACATGAGGGTTTAACCCTTGTTTGAACATTGGTTGAACCAATTTTGGATTGAACAGGGAACTTTTTTGTCACTGCCTGTTTTTTTTTTTTTTTATGACATAGGGTGTCCCCACCCCACTTTGTAGAGTGGGACTAATTCCCTCCGGATGAACGCAATCACCCGTAAACCACGCTCATCGGGCAAGCCCAGGTTGTCACTGTCTGTTGTTGAAACTTGAAACATTGTTTCATATCCTCTAACCCTTTTCGTCGTTGGACGATAGGAGCCATGGGCCTCATCTCCTAAAATAGGGGTATATTTGTCATTTTACGCGCACAATGGTTGTGAAAATCCGTGGCATGTGCGTGTCTTAGTCACTCCTGAGACAATGATACATCGAGTCTATGTAGTAGGACCCACTTTAACCACAATGAAACCTCATAAGTCACTAGCCATAATGATGAAACAATCCTAACCATTAAATATCAAGACCCTATAAATGGGCGGTCTAGAAAATGTCCTCATACCCATTCTATGACCATGGTCCATAAGCATCTAGAAGTGATGGAGGTTCATGTACAAAGAAGGGTGTTGCCCACATTTATGGCCACCCATAAATGGAAGTTATTGAATTCTCCCCCTTTTTCTCCTCGGGCCAGCGGTTTAATGGTACATTTTACAGTACAAGGTGTGGCCCAGGGAATAAAAAGGGACGAATATATCATTTCCCATTAATTCATTAAACATATGCATGGAGGCATGGCCCACATTCAACACCCAACAGTACATCTTATTAGGTTAGTCATGATTGTCCAATCAATGTGGTGGGTCCTCAAATTGAATGTAAGGATCGGAATATTTTTCAAACTAAAATGAGTGAAATTTCAGACTTAGGTTATGGAAAAGTCTTTGGTGGTGAGCACTATATTTTTCAAACTAGAATAACTGCACCCAATGGGGGAGCCCTTCCATCTCATTTTTGCAAAGGCCCCCATTCACTCTAGAATCCCTCCTTAAATACCCCTAAAAAAGTCCACATGAAATGTTAAAAATATGAGAGCTACTAGAAACCCTGTTTGGCTAAAGAAAATGAGTTCTTAGTTTCGCTATACAACTGCACAAAAAGACAGGTAATGAGGGCTTAATCATTGACTCAAATGAAGCAGTATTAAAAATCATGCATGTATTAGATAGGTTTCCCTTGTGACGTGTGAAGTGCAAAAAGCGCCAAAAAAGCACCACTAGCACCCTACAACCCACTGCCCATGCCACGAATGCAATTCTATTTTGAAACATAAATATACACATATATGTTTGGAAATTCGTTGATAAACCATTTATCAAATCACCTGACCAGGTTTCAAAGGTCCGTACAATGATCAGAACCTTAAATGACTTTCCTCATTTTGAGGTGGTGGGTTCCTTGTTTGGCATACTTATTGATCTCGTGGGTTACCCTATAATCCAGCATATCCGAATATGATTCCCTACTAAGGACCACTGTAAGGCAAACCAAAACTATAGAGTGGGTCAACAGACCGATATGACCCCTCAGGTCTACATATACTAGTATAATAACCTTTCCATTATTCCTTGTTCATAGTTTATTCTAGGATATAGTGATCCCGTTTAGTGAGTAAACTATTTCTCACAATTAATTTTTTCAACCAAAATATGTTATCATTCCAAAAGATAACACAAGTATTTTTTATGCTAGAAACCAAACATGAATATTATCGTAAAGAAATAGAATCAAAATAAAAAACAGAGTGAAGAATCAGAATAAGAGTCCTTGTTGGACAAATTAGATGTTGTCCAGTAGGGTCTGATATATGGCTTGATTGAATCCAGAAATTAGAAATGTAAATAAATCAGTACTTAGCTTTTGTAGAAAACGTTTCTGTAAAACAGATCAAGAAGAAGAAGGCTGAGTCGTGCCACTGGTCACTCTCCTTAAGAATCGTATCCGCCCCCTACCGGTGCAAACCGGGATCCGCGAACCGATGCTCCAAGATAAAACAGCCAAAGTTGGCTCCAGTCCACGTGCACTCGCTGACTGGTCTACCCAGAATCACCGTAGAATTGTGTTCAGATCAGAACGGAGGAAAGGAAGAAGACAAGCAGAAACTTTGATGTTTTTTCTGTAAAAAACTATATCCTCCAATGGTGCTGTTCTCTTCTTTTTATAGATGAGAATATGACTGTTGGAGGATAATTAATCACCATTAAAAGACCAAAACGTTTCTCTTTTAATCACCATTAAAAGACAAAAAATGTTTCTCTCTTAATCACCATTAAAAGACAAAAAAACGTTTCTCTTTTAATCACCATTAAAAGACAAAAAACGTTTCTCTCTTAATCATCATTAAAAGACAAAAAACGTTTCTATTTTAATCCCCATTAAAAGACAAAAACGTTTCTCTCTTAATTACCATTAAAAGACAAAAACGTTTCTCTTTTAATCACCATTAAAAGACAAAAACGTTTCTCTCTTAATTACCATTAAAAGACATAAACATTTCTCTCTTAATTACCATTAAAAGACAAAAACGGTTTTGGTTTTGAAAACACACCACAAGCACACTCACCAAGGTCTTGGGTTCAAGTCCCCACATATGCAAAAGTCTTTTGCTTTAAAACAAGAGAGGGAAACATAATTTGAATCTTCCCTCCAAATTTTTTTTAAACAAAAAGAAAAAGCATCTTTGACTTTTCAAATCTTTTTATTATTTTGTTTTTTAAAAATTCTAACAATCCCCCACAAGATTCAAAATACAGTTGAAAATTGAAAACGGAAGTATCTGAGCACATTAGAAAATAGAGTGGATTCATACCGGTGTCTTTTGGACTTCAACCGATATTTAGGATAAATAGATTACGTTACCGAGTACGGGTAGAGTTAGACTCCTTCAACCTTTCCTCGTGGGTGTAACTGACTAACCTGTTATCCACACTCTACATTCGATTCCTTGGTGATTCATTCACAGTTTTGGAACATTTTGGCCTTGTTCCCCTCTTGGTTCTCATGAATGTTCTAGAGAATTACTCGTTAAATTCTCATAGGAAGCGGCCTTACCTCCACATTCACTTAGGTCAATCATCAAGTATGCACTGCAAGTAACATACCACCCAATACAGGTTATGATCTGATTAAGAGTCTATAACTCATCCTCTCTCATTTGCAGTGAACAATATCATTCATCATTTTGCATCTAGGAGTAGGGGGTGATAGTGTTAACAAACCATCCGGTGACTTGTTAGTACCCATTGAACCAAATTCCAGGGATCTCCTTTCACATTGGGTGTCCATCACTAATGATTCATGCCACGAGCTTTAACCCCATTCCTTGCGATGTCTCATAAACCACCTTGTTTATCTGTGGTTTTGTTAGAGCCAGATTCCTCTCCGATCTTACAAAGTCGAGTGCTATTGTTCCCTCACTCAAGTATTGCTTTACCAAATTATGCCTCAGGCGTATATGCCTTCTTTTGCCATTATAGGTCTTACTTTTGGCCTTGGCTAAAGCAACTTGACTATCACAGTGTAAAGACACTGAGGGAACCGGCCTTGGCCATAAAGGCACATCTGCCATAAAATTCCTGAGCCATTCGGCTGCAGCTCCTGCTAGGGCTAAGGCTATAAATTCTGCTTCCATAGTGGAACTTGTACTACAAGTTTGTTTAACCGATTTCCAAGAAATCGCACCACCACCAAGGGTGAATACATATCCACTGGTAGACACTGAATCTCTTGAATCAGAAATCTAATTCGCATCACTATAGCCTTCTAAGACAGCAGGATACCCCTTAAAATACAGTCCAAAGTTTATTGTACCCTTTAGGTACCTTAACAACCTAGTCAAAGCCTGCCAGTGTTCATGTCCTGATCTATGAGTGTGTTGACTAAGTTTTCCAACTGCTAGAGCAATGTCAGGTCTAGTACAGTTCATCAAATATGACACTGAACCTATAATCCTTGAGTATTCCTTTTGGGATACCATCTCACCTTTGTTTTTCTTTAGGTGTACCTGACAATCTAAATGTGTCTTTGCAGGTGAACTATCATATTGTCCAAATTTCCTTAGAATGCTCTCTACATAATGAGACTGAGACAATATTATTTCATTTTCTTTTCTGATGATCTTCATCCCTAAGATTACATCAGCTTCACCCATATCTTTGGTTTCAAAGTTTGACATTAAAAATCTCTTAGTAGATTTTACTATGTCCAAATTAGTACCAATAATTAGTATATCATCTACATATACACAAAGTATTACACCTTTATCCCCATTAAACTTACTATAAACACATTTGTCGGATTCATTTATCTTATACCCATTTGTAATTAAGACATTATCAAATTTGTCATTCCACTGTTTAGGTGCTTGTTTCAAACCATACAGTGACTTAATTAGTTTACAAACTTTGTTTTCATTACCAGACACAATGAATCCTTCAGGTTGTTTAATGTAAATTTCTTTTTCTAAATCTCCATTTAAGAAAGCTGTTTTTACATCCATTTGATGTATTACCAATTTATGAATAGAAGCTATAGCTAATAATATCCTAATGGTGGACAACTTAGCAACAGGAGAACAGGTATCAAAATAATCTATCTCCTTTTTCTGTCTAAAGCCTTTAGCTACTAGTCTTGCTTTAAACTTGTCAATTGTCCCATTGTGGACCCCGATCCTGAGGACGGTGCCGAGGGACGCGAGGTCCCCACAGCAATCCTCTAAGATCTCCACAAAGTGAAGGAGAGCTCTGTGGAACCAGATCCGGGACGGGCGTGAGGGGACGGGCCCCCGCGCGAGTCTCTCTAGATCGTCCACGTGAAGGAGAGCCCCACCAAGGAACTCTCGAAAGAGTGCCCCTCACAGCATGAGCGGCGATGTAAAGTGAGATACCTCTCGATTCGGGGACTAGCCCAGATTCGAGGCGTACCTTAAACAAAGAAGAGTCGCCATCCAAGGAAGTGGGCCCTGGATCCCATGTTGTGCTCTGTTGCAACGGATAACCAGAGATATAAAATAGGGTTCGTGCCTGATGACGAATGGGGAAGGGATTAGGCGCCCCCAATTCGCCCAAGTGCTAGCACCTGGTCTCTCATGCCATTTATTATTAATTTTGAAGAGTTTTGGGAGAAAATCATGCGAAATGGGAACGGATATCCCCGAGATAACGTCTAGCTAATCATGCATGTCTCAGAGATGAATAAGAAGCACACACAAAAGAAATGAAAGATATGTCGCCTAAGAATAGCTAGGTTATGAGTGCCATGCCTAATTGGTGTCTAAGTTCTGGTGGACAAGCACATGCATGCTACAGCTAAAGGTATAGGATCTGTACATGAAAATAAGAAAACACAGCAAAATACGCAACACACGACTCAACAAGACAAATCCTAAAATTCTAATGCAGGACTTGACTCGGACCAGGATGGCCATCCATCCTAGCTGCACTACGTATCCCGGCCTCGGGAAGAATCAGAGCCAACGTAGTTCGGTGTCCTATGCTAAACTACAATGCCTAAAACTCTAGGACCGCTATCCTAGACTCGATCCACTAGACTCGACTGATGTTTAAAGCTTTTTGTGCGATTGCTTAAATTCAAGTGGATTGTAATTTTTAGGACTCTATATGCCCTAACTAATGCAAGTTGATTAGCCTTAAGCTAATGCAGGTGGGCCCTATATCCTATGTGTATCTAGGCTGTGCATTCTAAGGAAAACCATGGGTTGACTATATGCTTCCTAGTCTAGCCATCGGTTCGACTAAATGTCTAACCGATCGACTTGAGGCCTCCTAACTCTAGGGACACTCACACGACAGGACACACCATATCAATACAAATCAGGACCGACTCCTAACTCTAAAACACCCTAAATATCTAGGACAGACTCCTAACTCTAGGGGAAGATCTTTTTGAAAAGGTTTTGAAGTTTTTTGTATTTTTTGGAGGTTTTGAAGTTATGAAAAATGGTGAAAGTTGTGAGAAATATTTACAAAAAATGGTGACTGAAAATGGTGAAAGGGTGTAAAAATGGTGTCTAAAAATGGTGACTGAACTCAGGGTGCCAGCAGCACGCCTGAGCTGCCTACGTACCCCTCAGCTAGGGATCAAGCCATCCGTAGTTCGGACCAGAATTCCTAACTACTCTGCACATGACTCAAGATTTTTTTTGAAATTTTGATTTTTAAAATGTTTTTGGATTTTGAATTGTTTTTGAGATGTTTTTGAATTTTCAAGTGTTTTTTGGAATGTTTTTGTTGTTTTCAAGTATTTTTGAAATGTTTTTATTGTTTTTTGACACCAGAGAATAAAATCCTATCATCATACGGGTAGGGAGACTTCTGGAATCCCGCAAAGGTTGGATAGCATCCTATGCTTTGCGGGGGAACGAACAGGAAAATAACTCGGCAAGGGTTGGACAGCATCCTATACCTTGCAGGAGCGGGTAAAGATCACGACTTGATGAGAGGATGGACAGAATCCTAACCCCTATGATGATAGGAAAAACTCCTGGACTGACTGAAGGACTGACTCCTGTGCTGAAGACTGTTATAATTACTATTTATAATTACTATACAAGATTACTATTCAAAAATACTATTCATAATTACTATTTATAGGTACTATTCAAAACTACTATTCATAATTACTATTTATAAGTACTATTCAAAACTACTATTCATAATTACTATTTATAAGTACTATTCAAAACTACTATTCATAGTAGGACTCGTTGATGTGGGACCCGCTGTTGTGGGACCCGCTGTTGTGGGACCCGCTGCGGGACCCGCTGTTGTGGGACCCGTTGATGTGGGACCCGCTGATGTGGGACCCGCTGATGTGGGACCCACTGCTGTGGGACCCACTGTTGTGGGACCCGTTGTGGGACCCGCTGTTGTGGGACCCGCTGTGACCCGCTGGGACCCGTTGTGGGACCCGCTGTTGTGGGACCCGCTGTGACCCGCTGGGACCCGCTGTGGGACCTACTGATGTGGGACCCGCTGTAGGACCCGTTGTGGGACCCGCTTTGGGACCCGCGGATGTGGGACCCGCTGTGGGACCTACTGATGTGGGACCCGCTGTGGGACCCGCGGATGTGGGACCCCCTGTGGGACCCGCTTGTGGGACCCGCTGTGGGACCTACTGATGTGGGACCCGCTGTGGGACCCGCGGATGTGGGACCCGCAGATGTGGGACCCTCTGTGGGACCCGCTTTGGGACCCGCTGTGGGACCCGCGGATGTGGGACCCGCTGTGGGACCCGCTGTGGGACCCGTGTGTGTAGTGCAAAGAATGAATAATTAAAAAATAATAAAAAAAAAATGAACTTACGCCACAAGAGATCCAGGAAGGTGTTGACAGAGTCGTGCTTGTGTGGGGCCCGCTGATGTGGGACCCGCTGATGTGGGACCCGCTGGAGGTGGGGCCCGCTGGAGGTGGGGTGGAGGAGATGTGGATGCCGGTGGAGCTCCGGTGGTTGGTTGGGAGGATGTCGGAGAAGGTGGCCGGAATCCGGTTGGGTTGCCGGAGGAGAAGACTCTCTCTCTCTCTCCCTCTCTCTCTCTACAGATCTCTCCTCTCTCTCTCTCTCTCCCCTCTGCAGATCTCTCTCTCTCTCTCCCTCTCCCTTTCTCTTTTTTCCTCTGGTTTTTCCTTTCTTTTCTTCCTCTGGTTTTTCTTTTTTTTTTCTTTTTTTTTTTTCTCTTCCCCTCTGGTTTCTCCTCGCGAGAGAGAAGAAAACCATCATGAGTCATCATGAGGGGGAGAGAAAGTGAGAGTGGTTGTCCCCCTCATGTCCCCCATTTTCTTAATTTTTTTTTTTTAAAAAAATAAAATAAAAAATCATTACATGCATAGGATACCAAAAGAAAACAAAAAACATAATCATTTGCTTACAAATTTTAAAAATCAAAAGAAAATGATGATGTCCCCTTTCTTCTTTCTTTGAATATAATCGGATCCCACATCAACGGGTCCCACACAAACGGGTCCCACACCAGCGGGTCCCACACAAGTGGGCCCCACACAAGCGGGTCCCACATTATATATATATATATATATATATATTTTTTTTTATTTTATAAAAACAGGGTGGTGATATTGACACTACCAATATTGATGGGCGCACTATTGGCGGAAAAATTGATGGACGCACCATCCAATCGTGTCTTATTCGAAATCTGCTCTGCACCGTTCCAGGATAATTCACCCCCCTTTTCTGGTTTACACTACGGTCCTTTCTCTGCTCGTTCGCTAGGCAAATGTACTCGGATTTTGACGAAATTTTGCGGGGACCTAGCTGGGACCCAAAGCTAGCCTAGGGTTAAGTTTGGGACCCTAGATCATTGATCTGATGGGGTTTTGCACAAAATTGGAAGGTTTAGGGCACGGTCAAAATGGGGTGTCTACAGATGCCCCTCTTTGGCAGAGCGTGCTTGTCGCGCGAATGTCAAAGCTGAACAGACAACACATTTTGACTGGCCCAAAATCAGAGGTTTTTTT
Source organism: Tasmannia lanceolata (assembly GCF_043159265.1). Lineage (NCBI taxonomy): Eukaryota > Viridiplantae > Streptophyta > Magnoliopsida > Canellales > Winteraceae > Tasmannia > Tasmannia lanceolata. Next base: position 13,189,695 of record NW_027518688.1, on the reverse strand, counting down.
TTTTTTTTTTTGATTTTTGAAAATGATACTCACAAAGATAACATGGTGAAATAGCCTTTCACCGGACTCTGACTCTACAAACGCTGGTGAGATAGCCTCTCTTGAACTCGTAACTCAATAATGGATGTATGGATGAGATAGCCTCTCTTGCAGAACCTTAAAAGATTGATTTGGCTGCGAGAGAGCCGGGAAAGATATTGGCATGGTTGCGATTGAACCAGAAGCCTAGAATTGACTTGATTGCGAATGAGTCGGAAGGTCAAAAATTTGCTTGGTTGCGAGCGAACCGAGAAGCGAAGGGTTGACTTGACTGCAAATGAGCAAAAATCAGGGATACTGGCCGAGTTGCGAATGAACTATGAGACCGAATAATTGACTTGGTTGCGAATGAACCAGAAAGTCAGGGATTGACTCGACTGCGAATGAGTCAGAGTTAGGGAGATTAGCTTGATTGCGAATGAGTCAAAGGAACGAGAACTGGCTTGGTTGCGAACGAACCGAAGCGAACGAACCGAAAAGCAAAGGGTTTGACTTGACTGCGAGGGAGTCAGAGTCAAGGATACTGGCCTAGTTGCGAATGAACTAGAAAGTGAGGGATTGACTCGACTGCGAATGAGTCAGAGTCAGGGAGATTAGCTTGATTGCGAATGAATCAAGAAATCAGCAAGAAACTTGGCAGCGAATGAGCCGAAGAGTCTAAGATTTTAGCTTGGTTGCGAATGAACCAAAAGGATGGAATTTGATTTGAGCTGTGAATGAGTTAAGAATTGAAAGATTGACTCGACTGCGAAGGAGTCGAAGTCAGGGAGATTATCTTGATTGCGAATGAATCAAGAAATCAGCGAGAACTTGGCAGCGAATGTGCCGAAGAGTCCGAGATTTTGACCCGGTTGCGAATGAACCAAAAGGCCGGAATGATGACTTGGTTGCGAACGAACTGAAGTCAAAGAGATTAATTTGACTGCGAACGAGTCAAGAGTTTAGAAAACAGGCCTGACTGCGAATGAGTCGGAAACCTAAGATTTTGACCCTGTTGCGAATGAACCAAAAGGTCGAGGATACGAGCTAGACTGCGAATGAGCCAAAACTCAAAGGATTGACCTGGTTGCGAATGAACCGAAAGGTCGAAGATATGCAAACCTGAATTGGGATCTGAGAAGATAGCATCTTGGCAGATGAACAGGGCGGAATGATTAGACAGTTATCATGATCAAACCTATGACCTGGTTGCGAATGAACCGAAAGGTCGAGGATATGAGCGAGACTGCGAATGAGTCAAAACTCAAAGGATTGACCTGGTTGCGAATGAACCGAAAGGTCGAAGATATGCAAGCCTGAATTTGGATCTGAGAAGATAGCATCTTGGCAGATGATCAGGGCGGAATGATTAGACAGTTATCATGATCAAACCTATGACCTGGTTGCGAATGAACCGAAAGGCCGAGGATATGAGCGAGACTGCGAATGAGTCAAAACTCAAGGATTGACCTGATTGCGAATGAACCGAAAGGTCGAAGATATGCAAACCTGAATTTGGATCTGAGAAGATAGCATCTTGGCAGATGATCAGGGCGGAATGATTAGACAGTGATCATGATCAAACCTATGACCTGGTTGCGAATGAACCGAAAGGTCGAGGATATGAGCGAGACTGCGAATGAGTCAAAACTCAAGGATTGACCTGGTTGCGAATGAACCGAAAGGTCGAAGATATGCAAACCTGAATTTGGATCTGAGAAGATAGCATCTTGGCAGATGATCAGGGCGGAATGATTAGACAGCTATCATGATCAAACCTAAATTGGGATCTGGGAAGATAGCATCTTGACAGATCAACATGGTGGAATGATTAGACAGCTATCATGATCAAACCTAAATTGGGATCTGAGAAGATAGCATCTTGACAGATCAACATGGTGGAATGATTAGACAGCTATCATGATCAAACCTAAATTGGGATCTGGGAAGATAGCATCTTGACAGATCAACACGGCGGAATGATTAGACAGCTATCATGATCAAACCTAAATTGGGATCTGGGAAGATAGCATCTTGACAGATCAACACGGCGGAATGATTAGACAGCTATCATGATCAAACCGAAATTGGGATCTGGGAAGATAGCATCTTGACAGATCACCATGGCGGAATGATTAGACAGCTATCATGATCAAACCTAAATTGGGATCTGGGAAGATAGCATCTTGACAGATCAACATGGCGGAATGATTAGACAGCTATCATGATCAAACCTAAATTGGGATCTGGGAAGATAGCATCTTGACAGATCAACATGGCGGAATGATTAGACAGCTATCATGATCAAACCACTCTAAGAATCAAGAACACGAAACTCAAGGAGGAACAATTTTGATTCAAGAAATCGAGATTTCGATCGATTCCATTACATGATTGATTGTCTCTTGCCGAGAACGTTAGGAGTGTGCGATCTCTGCTGAGAACCAGACACAGGTAACTTGCTGAGGTTTTGAGTATTGACCATTTTTCTAATTTTGCCAGGGATTGAAGGCTGCGCGAGCAAATTCTAGACTCTGCTTGGGAAACTGATTTTCTGGGGAAGTTGACCTTTCAGAGAGTGCACTCGTCTGAGAAGTTTGAAGTTTGGCTCGAGATATACTCGTACATCTCTTATCTCAACTTACTGAAAACATTGGCACTGATTGCCTTTTGTGCTTGATATCTTTTATGACGCAAGTCATAAAAGATGCCCCTAGTATATTGTGTTTCCATGACAGGAGTTTTAAGGAGGCAGGGCAATGATGGTTGAAGAAAAGATGCTTCGTTTCATGAAGGCTCGAGGATGCAAAGTTCTTTTGTATGGAGAGAATAGGACAATAACCATGATGGCTGAGTCTGGAAATCTCTTCTTTCACATGGCTCACTTTTGGAGGCTTAAGGTCTCGGGTAGGTTTGAACAAGATGTCTCCCGCCCCTTCTGATACCTAAACCAGGATTTACTCTGAATTTTCTTCGCAATTTGGAGGACACGCTCTCATTCTTCTAGCACCCGACAGTTTGGACTTTGCAAGGAAAGGGAACACAAATATGAAGGAGGAATAGATTTCCAAGGACTCGGTCAAAGAAGATTCTTGTTGTTCGGAGGACTCGACTCGCTTTCGACTCACTCTTGGATCTGATGTGTTATTTTTCAAGGGTATGGCTTAGCCACTCTTAGAGTATTTCGAAGACCGTGTCAAGAGGTACTATTCTCCTTTTTCGGTGTTTATGTCATGATTATTATCCCTTTCGGATTGCTCGGTTTCAATGCCCCTAGTTTAGATGAATGTTAAAGTAAGCTTGCTGGCACTACTTGGACTCCAAGATTTTACCCTGGTTGAAGACTGTTTCTCCACCTCAATGATTCGCTTTTTCGTTGGAAGTCATTGCCATTGACCAGATTGCCTTGTCAGGTTTTCAATCTGGCGGACCGCTTGCCCTAACTTTTGCCTGGTTCGCCCTTTCGGGTTTTCAATCCAGCGGGCTCGATACCCTAACTTTTGCCTAAGCTGAATTTTCAGTTGTCAACTTAGCGGGTGAATGACCCTAAATTTTGCCTAGACCGCCCTCCTGGGTTTTCAGCCTAACGGGTCTTCAGACTCCATCGTTTTTTCTTCTTGACTTTGAACCTCTGCTTGTTCACCAGAAGGACTTTCTAGGCGGGCTTGGGTTCAAAAGGGTTAGATATCGGAAGTTCAAACGATTTGGATCGAATCTGGTCTTGCCAGACTACCTACGTACCCCAAAAATGGAGGATCAGATCCGCGTAGTTCGCTTTGGGTTTAACAAAGAATGGTTTAGCTTTTTAGCTTCAAAAGTTTGAAAAGGGGATGATTTAGTTTTTATCCCCAAGGATTTGACCGAACCTGAATTGATCAAGTTGCCTACGTACCCCCGAAGAGTTGGGGATCAGGTCCGCGTAGTTCGGGTCGAAATGCCCCTGGTTTGCGGGTGTTTGAAAAGAATGTTTGATTTTGTTGAGGCTCGAAGGTGTTCGCAAAAGGATTTTTTTTAAACTTGGGATTTGTGGCGTTTAAGGCTCTGGCGTCCAAGGATGACCTTCTGATGTTTTGGCATACAAGCTTCTTGAATGGCTAAGGTTCAATGGCTTTGAACTTTTTTTTTTTAGGAGTCTGGCGGCATTTCCTGGCAAGACTTCATCTGCACTGTGCAAGCTAGACTGATTGAATTCCCACTTTGTCTTTGAGATCTTGCACTGATATTTGGGATTCTACGACTCTGGGTCTTCTCTGAATGCTGAAGATTTTGAAATTTTCAATCTACTTATCGACTCCGCTTCCTGCGATTCTGATGCTCTTGAGGAGTTGACGCGGGGCATGCTCCCTTCTCCTTTCTTCTCTGGATTCTATCTTATTTTTCTTTGTTCATTCTGATTTTTATTTTTTTGCTTGGATGTGGGGAATGCCCCTACGCCTGGAATGCTTTAACTTGAAATTCCATCGCAATGTATAGCCCAAGTATTCTTTTTGGGGTTCATGCTCTATGCTCATGACTTTGTTGTCCGAAAGTCTTCTCTCAATTTTTCATTCACTGCATTTGATGTTTGGTATTCTTCATTTGAATTTTTTTGCTTTTTTGACCTGTCTGAAGCCGAGGGTGACTCACATTGAACGATGCCAAGGCACGCTTCTGGTTTATCCTCATAGGACCAAGCAACACTTCTTTGAACCCTCTAAATAGGTTTATCGATTCTTTGCGCTCTTCGGGAGATTTTTCCAATCCTTACTTCTCGAGTTTCGGATTTCGATACCACTATCCACGGTATCGATTTCATCTGCAAGTGGCTTTGCTCGACGCTCTTCCTCTCGTTTGATTATCTTTCAAATCACGAGGAGAATTTCATCGGCATCCTCGTCCGAGGAGGGTGTCTTTAGTTATTTTAAACATTAGATCCAAGAGTGAATCATAAAACATTGAAGATATTGAAATCAAACTTTACATTGAAGATATTGAAATCAAACTTTATTGAATTGAAAACTTTCAAGTACATCAATAGTTCTCAACACGCCTCAGTGGGCTCTTCATCAGACTTGACAGAAAATAAAACACCGACTCTAAATGAAAAAGACTGACAAACAGGACACCCCCTTCTTTTTTCTTTTTCTTTTTGACATTGACACTATGACTCACCAACCTTCAACACAAGAGTTGGTATACACTCGATAGAAGTTAAATCTTGAAACATGACATTTCGAACACCTCACTTGAAACACGACACTTGGACGCGGACAAGGACTAGGCACTGAAGTTCAGAAGTACACGTCTTCCTCCATGATGTTGTCGGCTAGTGGTTTCGGTCCTGGTATAGGAATCTCGGAAGAGGCGGTCCCATGCAGTTTTGTCGACCTGGCCCAAACTGCCCTTGAAAACCTGCTGGTGGCATCATGCTCTCTGCCCTGACATTCTTCGGAGGCTCACATTCTGACATTTTTTCTTTCCCTTTCGGTTCATCCCTCTGCTTTGATGCAGCATAAACAGAGGTGGTGGAACCTTTGAAGGGTTGAATAGGTCTAACCGGTGCATAATTCATGAAAGCACAGAGTTCAGGAAGAAGGGAAGAGTCTCCATCTATCTCGTCCTGAATTTTGTGTTTCAATGCCAGGCACTTTTCTGTTGTATGACCAATACCTCTATGGTACTCGCAATACTGATCTCTTCTCCAGTGCTTGGGGAGTGGGTTAGGAATAAGCTTCGGATCTAAAAGTGTCAAACGACCTTCGCTGACCCATTTCTTCATGATAACTTCCTGAGAACATGGTAGCTGAGCGCATTCTCTCCTCAGTCTCTGACCCATCCTCTCTTCCACTTCTATGATTGGCTTCTTAAAAGGTTGACGATAAGGTTCAACATTCTGAACTTCACTGGGAACAAATACAGGCTTCGTCCCACTATGCAAATCAACGTATCTGTCAAGAATTAAACTCTGAACTGATGTTTCTTCTGTCATAGTACCCATATCGGCAAACTGCTTAGGAGCTGAATCACATCCGGTAGACAGATATCGTATCTGAGTTTTCATCTCCCTCACTTCTTCAGTTAACATGGCCATCTGACCAAAGAGTTTAACCATCCAGTTTTCCATTCGGATAAGGGCCGACCTTTCAAAAGATTCCTCCATTAGTCGAAGGCTTGATGGAACAGGTGGCATTTCTGAGATAGGACGAATAAGGGATGCAGGATCCAATAATGGTTCATCTGTAGAGATAGCTCCTACCATCGGTAAAGGGCCAACTGATCTTTGCACTGGTTTTTTGGTAGCCCCGGGTTCTCCAACAACTACCTTACCATCCTTGATAAGTTTTAGGATCTTATGCTTCAAGGCTTGGCAACTGTTGGTTGAATGTCCATGAACTCGATGATACTCACAGAAGTCTTGTTCATAAAAGTTGCTAGGAAGAGGATTTGGAGGAGAAGAAGGTTCAGGAAGTTCAAGTTTACCCACTTCGACCAATCCTCTCAAAGCTTTTTCAAAATTCTTCGGCAATGGAGGAATCTCTTTACCTGGCTTCTGAATAGGCTTGTTTCTTTTCTGAGCCACCTTCTTGAAAGGTTGACGAGAGGTCTCCACATTACTGACTTCTTCAGCTGCCACCATAGTCCTCTTTCCGTCTCTAACATCAGTTGAGGTCCTTGTCTTTAGGCCTTTAGCCAGTGCATCCTCTACTTGGGTTCCCGTCTTGATGAGGTGATTGAAATCGAGAAAGTATTGGATAGCCATATGATGATAATACTGTGGAGACAGATTCTTCACCACAATTTTAATCTGATCTTCATCGGACAATCTGTGGGTCATCCGAACAGCTTTTCTTCTCCATCTTCGGATGAAGGAAGTGAAAGTTTCATTATGCCCCTGTTTCAACATTTTCAGATCCCTTTTGGTTACCTCTATCCCTTCCTCCATGGAAAATTGTTCCACAAACTTGTTAGCAATGTCTTCTAAGGTTCGGATCTCTTCAGACTTTAAGCTCAAAAACCATTTCTTAGCAGTTCCGACTAGAGATCGAGGGAATACGAGGGCAATCTGCTCTGGAGAAAGTCCATGTTGCTGTAGAAGAGGAATGACAGATTTCAGATGACTGGTGGGGCATCCCGTCCCATCATACTTGTCAAGATCAGGTACTGTGAACTTAGGAGGAAGAACAACTCCCGGGACTGTCATGAAGTCGGACATGTTCAACTTCTTAGGGCCTTGGAACTTCATGCTTTCCATTTCTCGGGTTAGCTTATCCAATCTATTTGTTATCGCTCTGCCCTCATTGGCTCTCTCCAGATGAGGGAAACAATTATCTTCTGCATACTGCTCATCCTCGACATCGTCTTCGACATTCAAAACAGCAAGCCTGGCCATTGCAGGATGTGGGGGAGGTATAAGTGGAATTTGCCGGGGTACAGGTTCTTCAGAAGTAGAACCTCTATCACTTTTCAGACGGACTATCTCCTCACTCATATTATTCATCTGTTGGAGCATAGACTTCATCAACTCATTCATCTCGGCCAGAGTATTTCCAGATTCAGCCATAGGTTCTGGTGTGGGTTGAATAGAAATAGGTACTGCAAATGAGTGAGGTCAATAAGGTCAGATTCCCGCCATGGAATGGACAAACACTATAGCTCAATATAGGGTAATCAAATGAAAATCCCATACACAAGCTGAGACAAAAGATGATACGAGTATATCCTCCCATGGATAAAATCCGGCAGCATAACATCTATGCAAGAAATGTGGTAAGACAAGCACATGGTTTGTCAACGAACCAGAAAAGATAATGATTACGCTCAAGGTTTCTAAAAAAAAATCGGCAGCATGACGGCTATACTAGGAGATATGGTACGGTAAGCACATGGTTTGTCAACAAGCCTAAAAAGATAGTGACCACACTCAAGGTATTTAGGAAAAATCCGGCAGCATGACGGCTGTAGTAGGAGAGACTCAGCAACTAAACATGAAGAGTATGCCGTCATGGTCAAGATAAAGCAGGGCTCTCAGCAAGAACACACACTCCGATAATGATAATGGCAAGATAGACTCACAATCAACATGTGGAACACGGTCTGATCAGGATCAATCAAATGATCAAGCTCACGGAAGACAGATCATGACTAAAAGAGCCAAGAATCTGATGATAATCCACAGAATGGATAGATGGGGAAAAATTGATTAGATTAGAAGGAAACCTAACTAAGAAGCAAGCCCTAATCTAATAATAAATATATACATATATATATATATATACATCCTAACCAGGGGCACCAACCCTAGTCTAATCTAGCGCAGCCAAGAAAATCTTGACCCAGAAGTGTCTGTGAGTGTACTAGATAACGCGGCGGGTAACCACGGTGTGACTTACCCTTCTACACTACATGGGTAGGCTGACTTCTATCCTAGGCTTACATATGCTGGTCGCACATGTTCGTCCTATATGAGTACATATATATAGTGTCCTAGCAAGGGTTCCCTAATTTTGGTTCTAAAGGGAGAAACTAATATATATACATAATATAATGAAATAAAAGTAGGGCCCGGGCATTTCTGCAGGGTACTATGCTTATGACCATACCCTTGATGTATAACGCCAGCACACCCAGCATTATACAAAGTATGTTCATTGCTCATCGGCTGCTGTAGAACACCAGCACACCCAGTGTCTACGGCTGCAGCTCTGGCGCATAGCTCGGAAATAGATACAACGGTTCCCATCTGGTACGCGTCATATCTATTCCCTGAGGCCAATAATGAAAATGATGAAAGAAATAAAGAATATGACAATGTATGATGTGCGATGTGTGAATCCCTTGTTTTATTTACGCGCCTACTTGGTGCCCCTGGATTTCTAACGATAAAGTTCCCATTTAACTCGATTTTGGCCCAAATTTCCTCAAAATTAGTAACAATGGCATTTTTACAGAGTTAGGCAATGTTTCAAAAACTCCCCAGCAGAGTCGCCAGCCTGTGGAACCCGATCCGGGACGGGCGTGAGGGGACGGGCCCCCGCGCGAGTCTCTCTAGATCGTCCACGTGAAGGAGAGCCCCACCAAGGAACTCTCGAAAGAGTGCCCCTCACAGCATGAGCGGCGATGTAAAGTGAGATACCTCTCGATTCGGGGACTAGCCCAGATTCGAGGCGTACCTTAAACAAAGAAGAGTCGCCATCCAAGGAAGTGGGCCCTGGATCCCATGTTGTGCTCTGTTGCAACGGATAACCAGAGATATAAAATAGGGTTCGTGCCTGATGACGAATGGGGAAGGGATTAGGCGCCCCCAATTCGCCCAAGTGCTAGCACCTGGTCTCTCATGCCATTTATTATTAATTTTGAAGAGTTTTGGGAGAAAATCATGCGAAATGGGAACGGATATCCCCGAGATAACGTCTAGCTAATCATGCATGTCTCAGAGATGAATAAGAAGCACACACAAAAGAAATGAAAGATATGTCGCCTAAGAATAGCTAGGTTATGAGTGCCATGCCTAATTGGTGTCTAAGTTCTGGTGGACAAGCACATGCATGCTACAGCTAAAGGTATAGGATCTGTACATGAAAATAAGAAAACACAGCAAAATACGCAACACACGACTCAACAAGACAAATCCTAAAATTCTAATGCAGGACTTGACTCGGACCAGGATGGCCATCCATCCTAGCTGCACTACGTATCCCGGCCTCGGGAAGAATCAGAGCCAACGTAGTTCGGTGTCCTATGCTAAACTACAATGCCTAAAACTCTAGGACCGCTATCCTAGACTCGATCCACTAGACTCGACTGATGTTTAAAGCTTTTTGTGCGATTGCTTAAATTCAAGTGGATTGTAATTTTTAGGACTCTATATGCCCTAACTAATGCAAGTTGATTAGCCTTAAGCTAATGCAGGTGGGCCCTATATCCTATGTGTATCTAGGCTGTGCATTCTAAGGAAAACCATGGGTTGACTATATGCTTCCTAGTCTAGCCATCGGTTCGACTAAATGTCTAACCGATCGACTTGAGGCCTCCTAACTCTAGGGACACTCACACGACAGGACACACCATATCAATACAAATCAGGACCGACTCCTAACTCTAAAACACCCTAAATATCTAGGACAGACTCCTAACTCTAGGGGAAGATCTTTTTGAAAAGGTTTTGAAGTTTTTTGTATTTTTTGGAGGTTTTGAAGTTATGAAAAATGGTGAAAGTTGTGAGAAATATTTACAAAAAATGGTGACTGAAAATGGTGAAAGGGTGTAAAAATGGTGTCTAAAAATGGTGACTGAACTCAGGGTGCCAGCAGCACGCCTGAGCTGCCTACGTACCCCTCAGCTAGGGATCAAGCCATCCGTAGTTCGGACCAGAATTCCTAACTACTCTGCACATGACTCAAGATTTTTTTTGAAATTTTGATTTTTAAAATGTTTTTGGATTTTGAATTGTTTTTGAGATGTTTTTGAATTTTCAAGTGTTTTTTGGAATGTTTTTGTTGTTTTCAAGTATTTTTGAAATGTTTTTATTGTTTTTTGACACCAGAGAATAAAATCCTATCATCATACGGGTAGGGAGACTTCTGGAATCCCGCAAAGGTTGGATAGCATCCTATGCTTTGCGGGGGAACGAACAGGAAAATAACTCGGCAAGGGTTGGACAGCATCCTATACCTTGCAGGAGCGGGTAAAGATCACGACTTGATGAGAGGATGGACAGAATCCTAACCCCTATGATGATAGGAAAAACTCCTGGACTGACTGAAGGACTGACTCCTGTGCTGAAGACTGTTATAATTACTATTTATAATTACTATACAAGATTACTATTCAAAAATACTATTCATAATTACTATTTATAGGTACTATTCAAAACTACTATTCATAATTACTATTTATAAGTACTATTCAAAACTACTATTCATAATTACTATTTATAAGTACTATTCAAAACTACTATTCATAGTAGGACTCGTTGATGTGGGACCCGCTGTTGTGGGACCCGCTGTTGTGGGACCCGCTGCGGGACCCGCTGTTGTGGGACCCGTTGATGTGGGACCCGCTGATGTGGGACCCGCTGATGTGGGACCCACTGCTGTGGGACCCACTGTTGTGGGACCCGTTGTGGGACCCGCTGTTGTGGGACCCGCTGTGACCCGCTGGGACCCGTTGTGGGACCCGCTGTTGTGGGACCCGCTGTGACCCGCTGGGACCCGCTGTGGGACCTACTGATGTGGGACCCGCTGTAGGACCCGTTGTGGGACCCGCTTTGGGACCCGCGGATGTGGGACCCGCTGTGGGACCTACTGATGTGGGACCCGCTGTGGGACCCGCGGATGTGGGACCCCCTGTGGGACCCGCTTGTGGGACCCGCTGTGGGACCTACTGATGTGGGACCCGCTGTGGGACCCGCGGATGTGGGACCCGCAGATGTGGGACCCTCTGTGGGACCCGCTTTGGGACCCGCTGTGGGACCCGCGGATGTGGGACCCGCTGTGGGACCCGCTGTGGGACCCGTGTGTGTAGTGCAAAGAATGAATAATTAAAAAATAATAAAAAAAAAATGAACTTACGCCACAAGAGATCCAGGAAGGTGTTGACAGAGTCGTGCTTGTGTGGGGCCCGCTGATGTGGGACCCGCTGATGTGGGACCCGCTGGAGGTGGGGCCCGCTGGAGGTGGGGTGGAGGAGATGTGGATGCCGGTGGAGCTCCGGTGGTTGGTTGGGAGGATGTCGGAGAAGGTGGCCGGAATCCGGTTGGGTTGCCGGAGGAGAAGACTCTCTCTCTCTCTCCCTCTCTCTCTCTACAGATCTCTCCTCTCTCTCTCTCTCTCCCCTCTGCAGATCTCTCTCTCTCTCTCCCTCTCCCTTTCTCTTTTTTCCTCTGGTTTTTCCTTTCTTTTCTTCCTCTGGTTTTTCTTTTTTTTTTCTTTTTTTTTTTTCTCTTCCCCTCTGGTTTCTCCTCGCGAGAGAGAAGAAAACCATCATGAGTCATCATGAGGGGGAGAGAAAGTGAGAGTGGTTGTCCCCCTCATGTCCCCCATTTTCTTAATTTTTTTTTTTTAAAAAAATAAAATAAAAAATCATTACATGCATAGGATACCAAAAGAAAACAAAAAACATAATCATTTGCTTACAAATTTTAAAAATCAAAAGAAAATGATGATGTCCCCTTTCTTCTTTCTTTGAATATAATCGGATCCCACATCAACGGGTCCCACACAAACGGGTCCCACACCAGCGGGTCCCACACAAGTGGGCCCCACACAAGCGGGTCCCACATTATATATATATATATATATATATTTTTTTTTATTTTATAAAAACAGGGTGGTGATATTGACACTACCAATATTGATGGGCGCACTATTGGCGGAAAAATTGATGGACGCACCATCCAATCGTGTCTTATTCGAAATCTGCTCTGCACCGTTCCAGGATAATTCACCCCCCTTTTCTGGTTTACACTACGGTCCTTTCTCTGCTCGTTCGCTAGGCAAATGTACTCGGATTTTGACGAAATTTTGCGGGGACCTAGCTGGGACCCAAAGCTAGCCTAGGGTTAAGTTTGGGACCCTAGATCATTGATCTGATGGGGTTTTGCACAAAATTGGAAGGTTTAGGGCACGGTCAAAATGGGGTGTCTACAAGCTCTGCCAAGGAACTCTCGAAACTGATGCCACCCTCATAGCATAGCTCGAGTGGCGATATAAAAAGAAAGAGATATGTCTTGATCCGGAGCCAGGGCTCGAAACCGAGACATACCTAAAATAAACTCAGAGTCGCCATCCATGGACATGCCATGGAACCAAAACAAATGCTCTGTTTGCAATGGATAACCAGAGATACAAAGGGTCCGTGCCTGATGACGAATGGGGAAGGGGTTAGGCGCCCCCAATTCGCCCAAGTGCGAACACTTGGTCTCTTATGCCATTTTTCATTAACTTCGAAGAAGTTTGGGTAAAAATCATGTGAAATGGGAACAAATATCCCCGAGTGAACGTCTACCTAATCATGCATGACTCGGGGATGAAATAATAAACACACATAAAATAAAATGAAAGATGTGTCACCTAAGCATAGCTAGGTTATGAGTGACATGCCTAATGGGTGTCTAAATTCTGATGTGCAAACACATGCAAGCTATAGCTAAAGGTACAGGATCAGTACAAGAAAGTAAGAAAACACATCAAAACATATAATAACAATACAACAAATCCTAAGACTCTAAATTATTAGCCCGAGTCCTCGGATGGTCTGGTATTCATCCAAAGAAGCCTACGTATCCCCGCCTCCACGAGAATCAAGGCAACGTAGTTCTTCGCGCCTATTCTAAGCTAAGATGCCTAAGACACCTAGACCCCTATCCTAGACTCGATCTAAAAGACCGGACTAGTTATTAAAGTTTATTGTACGATTATTTAAATTCCAGTGAATTGTGGATTTTAGGACACCCTATATGCCCTAACTAAATGCAGATTAGCCCTAGGCTAATGCAGGTGGTTCCTACAACCTATGTGTAACTAGGCTGTGTGTCCTAAGGAAAACAATGGGATCACTAACGCATCCTAGACCTAGTCATCAGTCGGCGATGTGAATCGCCAACTGACCGGACGGAGGCGCTCCTAGCTAGGACAAACTCCTAACTCTAACACAAACACACAACAAAAGACAAACTCCTAACTCTAAAACAACATAAACAAGCACACAACAAATAAAAGACAAACTCCTAACTCTAACACTCTCTATCTAGGACAAATTCCTAACTCTAGAGGAAGATCTTGTTGAAAACAAGGTTTTGAAGAAAAAGGGTTAAAACATTTATTTACAAAGTTTGGATGGACTTGAGATAAGAATCTCAAGCTGCACTACGTACCTCGTGGAAGAGGATCAAGCCAACGTAGTTCGAAACGAACTCTCAAACTACGCTTCTAAAAGAAACACTCAACACTTTAGATTTTTTTTAAGGTTTTTTATATTTTCAAATGTTTTTTTGATATTTTTAAAGTTTTCAAATGTTTTTTTGGATTTTAAAGCTTTTCCAATGCTCAGAATCTTTAAATGTTTTCAATCTTAAAGGGAACACGCAAGAACAACCATAAACTAGGGCAAAGCCCTAAATCCAAAAGGGGAAACCCCGAATAAGCAACTAACGCCTCAAAGAGACGAACCACAACAAGAAAGATAGTGTCCCAAAAAGAGAGAAAACGATCCAAGATCCCAAGCAAGCAAAGCTCTAATAAGACTGAGTTAGTCTCCAATAAGAGCGAAGTAATCAACAACTCTAAAGGAGAAACTCCGAACTAACAATACTAAAGGGGGGGAACAAATGAGTCAGAGACTCTCTAATAACACTACCGAGTTAAAGACTCAACTCTAAAAGGAGAGGCCACTCTAACATGAGGCTAGGTAAGCCTCCTAAAGGGGAAACTCTCTATATGAGACGAGGCTTGTCTCCGAGACACAAATGACGTAAAAAGGAATAAGAGACCCTGTGCATATTTGGCAAAGGTAAAACACCCAGCCGGGCCGGACAGCTACCTAGCCCTAGGGTGCAACAAATGTGCAACCCAATACCCATAAGGGTAGGGGTATGAAGCCAAGCCGAGTAGGATGTTCTCCCAAAACCAAACGGCGCACAAAGAGGAGGTTTAACAAGAGAATGAGACCGGGCGGGTCTAAAAGGAATAAGAGACCTTGTGCATATTTAGCAAAGGTGAAACACCCAGCCGGGCCGGACAGCTACCTAGCCGTAGGGTGCAACAAATGTGCAACCCAATACCCATAAGGGTAGGGGTATGAAGCCAAGCCGAGTAGGGTGTTCCCCAAAACCAAACGGCACACAAAGAGGACTAACGAGAGAATGAGACCGGGCGGGTCTCCCAAACACACACAAAAATGGGCTCCAAGTAACCTTATCATTGCCCTTGCAAAGGGGGAAGCAAGGCTAAGACTCACCCTTATTTTAAATAAAATACCACTCTTCACTCAAATTTTTGAAAACCTTTGATCCAATGTCCGATCCGATCTGACAGTTATTTTACTCTATTCAAGTAGAACATCGTATTAAATTTTGGGACGAAACGGATTTGAAACACTCATGCAGATCGTGATTTTAAGCATACACATTTAATAATGAATTAAAATCATTTAAATGCTTAAAAATCATGCAAAAATCTAAAGAAAATGATGATGTCCTTTTTATCTCTTTGAATACAAGCGGGCCCCACATTAGCGGGTCCCACACGAGCGGGTCCCACACCAGCGGACCCCACACGAGCGGATCCCACATCAGCGGGCCCCACACAAGCGGGTTCCACACAAGCGGGCCCCACACAATCGGGTCCCATATCAGCGGGCCCCACATTCATTCATTTTCCGCCTGACCTCGGGATTTCATTCGAATACGCGGGTTTAGGGTCCTGTCAAAATGGGGTGTCTACACTTAGCTCGTTCGCTAGGCAAACGTGGTCGGATCTTGACGAAATTTCACAGGGACCTTGGTGGGACCCTAAGCTAGCTCAGGGTGCAATTTGGGACCCTAACGCACTGATTTGGGAAAGTTAAGCACAAAACATGGAGGTGCAGGGCACGGTCAAAATGGGGTGTCTACAGATGCCCCTCTTTGGCAGAGTGTGCTTGTCACACGATTGGCAAAGCTGACAAGACAACACATTTTGGCCGACCCGATTGTCAAAACAAAATAATTTTTTTGGGTTTTGATTCTAAAATGGTATTCACAAAGGTAAAATATCAAAGTAACACTATGAAACTCAAAGACTAAAAGCAAAGGGGAGATAACTTCTCACTGACTCTTAACTCGGTGCTTGCATTGAAGAATGAAGATTTTGATTGACAATTTAAACCAAGAATCACTTGGCTAATTATCGGGTGCTAAAACGGGTAAAAAATATTTGAGAAGACTCAAATTATCAATACCGGAATACAAGACGGGTAGAGAATGTTTGAGAAGACTCAAACTTTCAATACCGGATTACAAGACGGGTAGAGAATATTTGAGAAGACTCACATTTTCAATACCGGATACATCGAGTTTTTATCCTGGAATCGAGAGCCAGATCATTCAAAACGGGTAAAGAAATATTTGAGAAGATTCAAACTTTCGATACCGGAATACAAAACGGGTAGAGAACGTTTGAGAAGACTCAAACTTTCAATACCGGAAGGATGATGATATATCGAGTTTTTATCCTGGAATCGAGAGCCAGATCATTCAAAACGGGTAAAGAAATATTTGAGAAGATTCAAACTTTCGATACCGGAATACAAAACGGGTAGAGAACGTTTGAGAAGACTCAAACTTTCAATACCGGAATACAAGACGGGTAAAGAATATTTGAGAAGACTCAAATTTTCAATACCGGATTTCAAAACGGGTAAAAAATGTTTGAGAAGACTCAAACTTTCAATACCGGAATACAAGACGGGTAGAGAATATTTGAGAAGACCCAAATTTTCAATACCGGATTTCAAAACGGGTAACGAATGTTTGAGAAGACTCAAACTTTCAATACCGGAATACAAGACGGGTAGAGAATATTTGAGAAGACCCAAATTTTCAATACCGGATTTCAAAACGGGTAAAGAATGTTTGAGAAGACTCAAACCTTCAATACCGAAATACAAGACGGGTAGAGAATATTTGAGAAGACTCAAATTTTCAATACCGGATTTCAAAACGGGTAAAGAATGTTTGAGAAGACTCAAACCTTCAATACCGAAATACAAGACGGGTAGAGAATATTTGAGAAGACTCAAATTTTCAATACCGGATTTCAAAACGGGTAAAGAATGTTTGAGAAGACTCAAACTTTCAATACCGGAATACAAGACGGGTAGAGAATATTTGAGAAGACCCAAATTTTCAATACCGGATTTCAAAACGGGTAAAGAATGTTTGAGAAGACTCAAACTTTCAATACCGGAATACAAGACGGGTAGAGAATATTTGAGAAGACCCAAATTTTCAATACCGGATTTCAAAACGGGTAAAGAATGTTTGAGAAGACTCAAACTTTCTTTACCGGATTACAAAACGGGTAAAGAATGTTTGAGGAGACTCAAACTTTCGATACCGGATGGGGTGATGATATCTCGAATTTTTTTATTCTGAAAATGACGGTCAGATCACTCCTAACATAACCTCCTAGAGGTCAGAGAGGATGAAAAATAGTTAAAACATAGCATAGCTAGAAGCGATTAGGAAAACATGACTTTTACCCAAAGTACAACTCAAAGAAATTTGATGAAATCTTGCGGGCACTGGCCCCTTTAAACAAGTAAACCAAAAACTCTGCCTATATTTTGAAAATTGCAAATCTGAATTCCAAATTCCAATGAGGATTTTATATTTTTTTTATTTTTTTATAATTGAAAAGAAACTGGAAATCGAGGGCCCAGAGTAATAACCATGAAAAGCCGCACAGGGAATATCAAAAGTCCGTGGCATTATGCCACGAAGAGCCAAGATGACAAAAATCGAGGGTCCACGGTAATAAACCATGAAGAGCCTAGCAATAAATCTGAGGTCCATGGTAATCAACCACAAAGAGCCCAGCTGGAAAGGAATCGGGGGTTCCCAACAATAAACCGTGGAGAGCCAAGCATTAAACCCGGGGTCCGCAGCGATGAGCGACAAAGAGCCCAATAGGAACAAAGATAAGCAATGGGAATGAATGGAATGATCATGGATAGTGGGTCCATGATATACCTTAAAGGATATATAACAAAGAGCCACTCATAGAGCAAGGGTCCATGGTGTACCTGACCGGTAGACCATGAAGAGCCAAGAATGAACAAGGATAATGACAAGCACTGGAGATGGATAGAATGAGTATGGATAGTGGGTCCATGATACAACTTGAAGGGCAGATCACGAAGAGCCACTCGGGAAGCAAGGGTCCATGGTATACTTGAATGGTAGACCACGAAGAGCCAAGAATGCATAAGACCTACACAGAAGACTTACTGATTGGAGAATTGATTTTTCTGGGATTAAACGTCTCTTGCTAAGAAAAATGGGAATACGAGTTCCTTGCTGAGGATCGGACTTAAGTACTTGACGGGGCTTTCAGGTGTTTACCCTTCTTTAACAAGTGAAAAGCATTCTGCTAAGGTTTGACGATTGTGGGAGCAAATTCTAGATTCCGCTGGGGAAATTGATTTTCTTTAGAACTTGACTCTTTTAAGAAAGAGGGCTCATCTGAAGAGTTCAAAGATTTGGCTCAAGACGTGCTCGCATCTCTCTTACTTCAACTTGTTGTAAACACTGGCACTGATTGCCTTTGTATGCTTGATATCTTTTATGACGCAAGTCATAAAAGATGCCCCTAGTGTATTGTACTTCCATGACAAGAGTCTCAAGGAAAGTAGAACAAGGATAGATAAAGAAATTTTGGATTTGCATGGGTTCTTTCTTTGGAATAAAGATGGGATAATGGCTAAGCTCAAAGACTTCTCCTCTCATTGACCACTATGTGAGGTTCGCTCTTTCCCCTACCAACTGCATGAAACTTGACATATTCAGTCTGTCAGAGTAGGATACCTAAACCAGGATCTTTCATTTTGGAAGGTATACACCCCTTCCTTCCAGTGCCATACAACTTTTTAACCTTGAAAGAAAACAAATATGAATGAGGAATAGACTCCCAAGGACTCTATCAAAGAAGGTATAGATTATTCAAGGGACTCGACTACATTTTGATTCACTTTTAGATAAAATATGTTATTTTTTTATGGTAAGGCTAGCCACTCCTACAGTAATCTCGAAAACTATGTCAAGAGGCACTTCCTTCCGTCATCGGGATTTTCGTCATGGTTATTAACCCCTTCGGATTGCTCAGTCTTAATGCCCCTAGTTTAGAAAAGTATCAAAGCAAGTCTTGCCGACACTACTCGGATTCTGGGATCCTGCCTTGTTTGAGAATGCTTCTCCGTCTCCTTGATTTCTCTCTTCAAAAGAAGTCACTACTCAAACTTTGAAAATTCTGCACAACTGAAGAACTCCTTCGGTATCTCATCAATTTTCTCTTCATGGGAATTCTTCGCCTCTGACTAGATTGCCTCTTCAAAATTTCAATCCAGCAGACCGCTACCCTTACTTTGCATAAGCCAATCCCTTTGGTTAATGACTTAGCAAGCACATGATTTCATTTAGGCCGCCCTTTCGGGTTTTCAACCTAGTGGGTCTTCAGACTCTCGTTCTTTTTTCTGTTTTTGCTTTCATTTGCCTTGAACCTTTGCTTGTTTCACCAGAAGGACTTTCTAGGTGGGCTTGGGTTCAAAAGGGGTGGGATATTTAAAGTTCAAACGATTTGGACCGAATCTGGTCTTGCCAGACTACCTACGTACCCCAAAAATGGAGGATCAGATCCGCGTAGTTCGCTGTGGGATTTTTCAAAGAATGGTTTAGCATTTAGCTTCAAAATTTTGAAAGGGATTTTATCCCAAGGTTTGACCGAACCTGAATTAATCAAGTTGCCTACGTACCCCTGAAGAGATGGGGATCAGGTCCGACGTAGTTCGGGCGCATAAATGCCCCGGGTTTATAATGTGTTTGAAAAGAAGTATTGGCTTTAAATTGTTGGCCCAAAGGGTTCTCAAAAGGCTTTTAAAACGTTAGGATTTTGGCTATTAAGGCTCAAACGTCCAATGATGGCCTCCTGATATATTTGATGTACAAGCTCTTTTGCTTAAGGTTCAAAGACTTTGATTTTTTTTTTTTTTTTTTTATTTTTTTCGAGGAGTCTGGCGGTTTTCTGGCAAAACTTCAACCACTGTGCTCCACTCCCTCTGAAAATCTTCTCTCAATATTTCATCAGCTCCACAGGATGTCTGACGCTTCACTTTCTAAAATTTTCACTTTCAACTTGATGTCTAAAGATGGTGGAGCCCTGTCTTGGATCACACCAGAGCATTCACCTGGTTTATCCTTGTAGGATCAAACAAGACTTCCTTGAACCCCTCTAAATAGGTTTATCAATTCCTCACGCTCCTCGGGAGATAACGTTTTGCCAATCCATCTTTCCCGAGTTTCGGATTTCGATACCACTATCGATAACTTCGATTTCTTCTTCAAGTGGCTATGCTAGACGCTCTTCCTCTCGTTTGACCTTTTCAGATCTCGAGGGGAATTTCGTCTGCAATCTCATCCAAGAGGGCGTCTTTAGTTGTTTAAACATTAGATCTAAAGAGTGAATCACAGAACATCGAAGACTTGAAACCAAACCAAAAACTTTATTGAATCGAAGACTCTTAAGTACATCAGTAACTCTCCTTTTTTTTTCGACGCGCCTCAATGGGCTCTACATTGAACTTGACAAAGGATGAAAACAACAGACTATGAATGAACACGACTGACAAACATGACACACTTTTTTTTTTTTTTTTGACATTAACATAGTAAGACTTACCAACTCTGAGAGACGAAAGTTGGTACAAACTTAATGAAAGACAAACCTTAACAACACATGACATTTTTTATTTTTTTTTTCGATACAGATGAACTGGCACTGAAAATATGAGTAGTACACCTTCTTCCATGATGTCGATGACTTGGGGTTCAACCCTGATATAAGTCCTGTTGACTTGATTAGGTGAAATGAAAGGAAACTGGTTTAACCAATGGGTGAGATCAATTAGGTCAGACTCCTGTCATGGAATTGACAAAAACTGATTTTAGTATGAGGCAACCACATGAAAATGATATACACAAGTTGAAACAAGAGATAATACAAACACATCTCTCCCTTGGATAAAACCAACAGCAGAACTGTAAGAAGGATCATGGTAGGGTAAGCACATGACTTATCAATAATCCTAAAGGAGAGCGATCACACTGAAAATGAGTTGAGTAAAATTCGGCAGCATGACGGCCCTAAAAAGGATGTGGTAGAGTAAACTCATGGCTTATCGATAACTCTGAAAAGATAGCGATCACGCTCAAGGTGTTTATACAAAATTCGGCAGCATGACGGCTATATAGGGTGATCCCCACAACTCAACATAAGGGTAAATGAATAGAAACTCAGTAATGTAGGACTCTCAGCAAGGATACTTGCACTCAAATAATGATGGCAAGATAAGCACACAATCAGCAAGCAGAGTATGGTCACCACGGAGATATAATCACATGAGGGATTGACCATGAATGACGACGCTTGGTCATGGGTTGGATTTGCGACCAAAAGATATATCATGGCTATAGAGACACCGAACTAGCCATCGACCAGATCTAAGACACAACAAAGAGTGGATATACAATCAAAAGGGCAGCAAGTAGACTGTGGCCATAAGAGTGACAAGTACAGGCCACCCGTCAGGTGAATCCGAAAGAATGCACATATAATTGATTAAGCCAGGAATCCCCACTAGAAATGGGTCCTAATCTAATCAACCGACAGAATCATATACACACAAGAGATATGTACAATCTGAGGACGAGATGACAGATTATGGTTTCAACAATGGCAAGGGAAATGACACCAACCAAATCAAGAGAATATAGATAGGATGAATTAGACCAGGAATACCCACTGAAAATGGGTCCTAATCTAGACAATCAACTTAACAAATGGTGTAGGTACAAGAAGGTAACTAGAAATCGACTCAGCAAATAAGTTATGTACAAAGGAACGACACAATTATACACTCGAGAGACAAAAGGCAGACCATGGTCAGAATAATGATAGAGGAAAATTATTGACCAGGTCCGAATGCTGGGGAATGAAACAATGTGGCTAATGGATAGACCAGAAAACTTCATTGATAGACAGGCCCTGGTCTAACAGCTAGCAAAAAGAATGGATAACAAAGAATCAAGAAATGAACCCAGGCTATAAAAGGTGGTGAACAAGAATCATTGGCCTGATCCAAAACTGAAATAGTAAACGAACTCTAATCAATGATAATAGGTCAGAAAATCTCAGTAGAAAGTAGGCCCCGATCTCAACCGACAAAAACAGATATAAATCCGAGATATAGGAATAATCATATGATAAAGATGACAGGGTAGACCGCGATCTGGATGATGACCAAGCAAGAGCAAGAGTCATCGACCGGGTCTGAAAGAATGGTACGACTGAACTAGATAGAGAAACCTTATTCGGAAGGATAAGCCCTAATCTAAGAATAATATACTATACACACACACATATATATATATACACCCTAACCAGGGGCACCAGCCCTAACCTGATCTAGCGGAGTCGAGAAAGTCTCGACTCACGACAGACTCGTGAGTGTACTAGGACTGCTGTAGCCACATAAAGTGAGCTACCCTAGTCTACAAATGGGACAAGGCTCCTAACTCTAGGCTTCACATGCGTGAGCAACACATGTTCGACCCTTATATGAATGCAATATACTTATATAAACACAGGTACTTCCTAGTTGGGTTTCACTAAGTCAGTACGTATATACATAATATATAAAACAAAATAGGGCTCCGGACTCAATCTAATGGGTACTATGCGTATGAAACATACTTAATATGTATAACAAAAGTACGCCCAATGTTATACATAGTATGCTTCATTGCTCATCGGCTGCTGTAAACACAAGTACGCCCAGTGTTTACGGCTGCAGCACCGGCGCATAGCTTGGAAATAGATTCAACAGTACCATCAGGGTGTAATGACATCCCAGTCGGGCACGCATTCAATCTATCCCGTGGAGCCAATAATAATGAAAAACAATGAAATAAGTAAAGAATAAACAATATGATAACATATGATGTGCAGTGTGTGAATCCCTTGTTTTAATTACGCACCTATCTGGTGCCCCTGGATTCTAACGATAGAATTCCCATTTAAAATGATTTTAGCTCAAATTTCTCCGAAGTTAGCAAAAATGGCATTTATATAGAGTTAGGCAATATTTCAAGAATTTCCCCAGCAGAGTCGCCAATCTGTGGACCCCGATCCTGAGGACGGTGCCGAGGGACGCGAGGTCCCCACAGCAATCCTCTAAGATCTCCACAAAGTGAAGGAGAGCTCTGCCAAGGAACTCTCGAAACTGATGCCACCCTCATAGCATAGCTCGAGTGGCGATATAAAAAGAAAGAGATATGTCTTGATCCGGAGCCAGGGCTCGAAACCGAGACATACCTAAAATAAACTCAGAGTCGCCATCCATGGACATGCCATGGAACCAAAACAAATGCTCTGTTTGCAATGGATAACCAGAGATACAAAGGGTCCGTGCCTGATGACGAATGGGGAAGGGGTTAGGCGCCCCCAATTCGCCCAAGTGCGAACACTTGGTCTCTTATGCCATTTTTCATTAACTTCGAAGAAGTTTGGGTAAAAATCATGTGAAATGGGAACAAATATCCCCGAGTGAACGTCTACCTAATCATGCATGACTCGGGGATGAAATAATAAACACACATAAAATAAAATGAAAGATGTGTCACCTAAGCATAGCTAGGTTATGAGTGACATGCCTAATGGGTGTCTAAATTCTGATGTGCAAACACATGCAAGCTATAGCTAAAGGTACAGGATCAGTACAAGAAAGTAAGAAAACACATCAAAACATATAATAACAATACAACAAATCCTAAGACTCTAAATTATTAGCCCGAGTCCTCGGATGGTCTGGTATTCATCCAAAGAAGCCTACGTATCCCCGCCTCCACGAGAATCAAGGCAACGTAGTTCTTCGCGCCTATTCTAAGCTAAGATGCCTAAGACACCTAGACCCCTATCCTAGACTCGATCTAAAAGACCGGACTAGTTATTAAAGTTTATTGTACGATTATTTAAATTCCAGTGAATTGTGGATTTTAGGACACCCTATATGCCCTAACTAAATGCAGATTAGCCCTAGGCTAATGCAGGTGGTTCCTACAACCTATGTGTAACTAGGCTGTGTGTCCTAAGGAAAACAATGGGATCACTAACGCATCCTAGACCTAGTCATCAGTCGGCGATGTGAATCGCCAACTGACCGGACGGAGGCGCTCCTAGCTAGGACAAACTCCTAACTCTAACACAAACACACAACAAAAGACAAACTCCTAACTCTAAAACAACATAAACAAGCACACAACAAATAAAAGACAAACTCCTAACTCTAACACTCTCTATCTAGGACAAATTCCTAACTCTAGAGGAAGATCTTGTTGAAAACAAGGTTTTGAAGAAAAAGGGTTAAAACATTTATTTACAAAGTTTGGCTGGACTTGAGATAAGAATCTCAAGCTGCACTACGTACCTCGTGGAAGAGGATCAAGCCAACGTAGTTCGAAACGAACTCTCAAACTACGCTTCTAAAAGAAACACTCAACACTTTAGATTTTTTTTAAGGTTTTTTATATTTTCAAATGTTTTTTTGATATTTTTAAAGTTTTCAAATGTTTTTTTGGATTTTAAAGCTTTTCCAATGCTCAGAATCTTTAAATGTTTTCAATCTTAAAGGGAACACGCAAGAACAACCATAAACTAGGGCAAAGCCCTAAATCCAAAAGGGGAAACCCCGAATAAGCAACTAACGCCTCAAAGAGACGAACCACAACAAGAAAGATAGTGTCCCAAAAAGAGAGAAAACGATCCAAGATCCCAAGCAAGCAAAGCTCTAATAAGACTGAGTTAGTCTCCAATAAGAGCGAAGTAATCAACAACTCTAAAGGAGAAACTCCGAACTAACAATACTAAAGGGGGGGAACAAATGAGTCAGAGACTCTCTAATAACACTACCGAGTTAAAGACTCAACTCTAAAAGGAGAGGCCACTCTAACATGAGGCTAGGTAAGCCTCCTAAAGGGGAAACTCTCTATATGAGACGAGGCTTGTCTCCGAGACACAAATGACGTAAAAAGGAATAAGAGACCCTGTGCATATTTGGCAAAGGTAAAACACCCAGCCGGGCCGGACAGCTACCTAGCCCTAGGGTGCAACAAATGTGCAACCCAATACCCATAAGGGTAGGGGTATGAAGCCAAGCCGAGTAGGATGTTCTCCCAAAACCAAACGGCGCACAAAGAGGAGGTTTAACAAGAGAATGAGACCGGGCGGGTCTAAAAGGAATAAGAGACCTTGTGCATATTTAGCAAAGGTGAAACACCCAGCCGGGCCGGACAGCTACCTAGCCGTAGGGTGCAACAAATGTGCAACCCAATACCCATAAGGGTAGGGGTATGAAGCCAAGCCGAGTAGGGTGTTCCCCAAAACCAAACGGCACACAAAGAGGACTAACGAGAGAATGAGACCGGGCGGGTCTCCCAAACACACACAAAAATGGGCTCCAAGTAACCTTATCATTGCCCTTGCAAAGGGGGAAGCAAGGCTAAGACTCACCCTTATTTTAAATAAAATACCACTCTTCACTCAAATTTTTGAAAACCTTTGATCCAATGTCCGATCCGATCTGACAGTTATTTTACTCTATTCAAGTAGAACATCGTATTAAATTTTGGGACGAAACGGATTTGAAACACTCATGCAGATCGTGATTTTAAGCATACACATTTAATAATGAATTAAAATCATTTAAATGCTTAAAAATCATGCAAAAATCTAAAGAAAATGATGATGTCCTTTTTATCTCTTTGAATACAAGCGGGCCCCACATTAGCGGGTCCCACACGAGCGGGTCCCACACCAGCGGACCCCACACAAATGGGTCCCACATCAGCGGGCCCCACGCAAGCGGGTCCCACATAAACGGGTCCCACACACAGCGGGTCCCACATCAGCGGGCCCTACATAAACAGGTCCCACACAAACGGGTCCCACACAAAGGGGTCCCACATCAGCGGACCCCACATCAGCGGGCCCCACACAAGCGGGTCCTACATAAACGGGTCCCACACACAGCGGGTCCCACATCAGCGGGCCCTACATAAACAGGTCCCACACAAACGGGTCCCACACAAAGCGGGTCCCACATCAGCGTAAACGGGTCCCACACAAACGGGCCCTCATAACTAGAAATATCAAAATCTCAGAAAATCCAGCGAAGACTTCCTTTCACAGTAGTTTTTTTTCTCTTATTATTATTATTATTTTTTTTTTTTAACCAAATTGTTAGGAACATCCATTAAAACAACGAAAGCAGATTCCTATTCAAATCTACTCAAATACAATCAACTGAAACATAAACTTTGTATAAAAAAAAAAAAAAATAAAAAAATAAAATAAAAATCACACAGGAAAAGCTAACATCCAGAGAAAACATGATTTAAATTTCCAGTTCTAAGCATAAGCATTGAAAGTATATAAAAATAAAATGAGAAGAATTATGAAGGGAAATACCTTCTTTTACAAAGATCGGAGAAGACGATCGGAGCTAAGGTTTGGATCGGAAATGAATCGGAGATGGATCGGAGAAGTATCAGAGAAGGATCTCAGATCGGAGCTTAGATCGGAAAAAATGAATCTCAGATTTGCAGAAAAGGCCGGAGGAAAATGGGGGAAGACGATCAGAACACGGCCGGAGAAAATGGAAGCCGTAGGATTGGAGGTGTAGAGGTTGCCGGAGAAGGCGGTGGTGGCGGCCGTTGAGGGAAGAGGAGATGAAGGTTGGATCTCCGGCGGATTTGCCGGAGATGATGAGCTCTCTCCCTCTGCAATTCTCTCTTTCTCTCCCTCTTTCTTTTTTTTTTTCTTTTTTTTTTTCTTTTTTTTCTTTTCCTTGGTCTTTCTCTGGTTTTTTTCCACTGTCCTCTCTCTCGTTCTCCCTTCTTTTCTTTTTTTTTTTTTTGGTTTCTTCTCTCTGGTTTTCTTCGCGAGAGAGATCAGAAGACCCATCATGAGTCATCATGATGGGAGAAAATGAGAATTTTTTGTCCCCCTCTTGTCCCCCCCAAATTCCCTTAAATTTTGCAAAAAAATAAATAAAAAAATAAAAAAACAATTTTCAAATGGCATCGGATGCCATACGAAAACCAAAATTACTCATTACGCCCATTTTTAAAACCAAGAAAATGATGACTGTCCTTATTCTCTCTTTGACCACATAAGCGGGTCCCAAAACAGCGGGCCCCACACAAGCGGGCCCCACGCAAGCGGGCCCCACACAAGCGGGTCCCACACGAGCGGGCCCCACACGAGCGGATCCCACATCAGCGGGCCCCACACAAGCGGGTTCCACACAAGCGGGCCCCACACAATCGGGTCCCATATCAGCGGGCCCCACATTCATTCATTTTCCGCCTGACCTCGGGATTTCATTCGAATACGCGGGTTTAGGGTCCTGTCAAAATGGGGTGTCTACACTTAGCTCGTTCGCTAGGCAAACGTGGTCGGATCTTGACGAAATTTCACAGGGACCTTGGTGGGACCCTAAGCTAGCTCAGGGTGCAATTTGGGACCCTAACGCACTGATTTGGGAAAGTTAAGCACAAAACATGGAGGTGCAGGGCACGGTCAAAATGGGGTGTCTACACCCATCAGGTCTTAGCTTCTTTTTAAATATCCACTTGCTATCTAGTGCTTTTGTTCCAGGTGGAAGGTCCACTAGTTCCCAAGTGTGATTTTCTATTATGGAATCTAATTCACTTTTAATAGCTTCTTTCCAAAATACAGCATCTGGAGATGTTACAGCTTCAGAGTAAGCTACAGGATCTTTATCTATTAGATAGGTGAACATCCCATCTCCTAGATTTGTTTCTTTTCTTTGTCTTTTACTTCTTCTGAGTTCTTGAAACTCAGAATCCAATTCCTTTTCAGTTTCAGGTTGATTTCTTGAATCATTACTAGGTTCTTTAGGAATTTCTTTCTTCATAGGGAAGTGATGTTCAAAGAACTCAACATCCCTAGATTCAATTATAGTGTTATATTCAAGAATATTTTCAACTGATTTCAAAACTAGAAATCTATAGGCTGTACTATTTTGAGCATATCCTATGAATACACAATCACATGTTTTAGGTCCTAGTTTTCTTTTCTTAGGTTCTGGTATTCCACCCTTAGCCAAATAACCCCAAACTTTCAAATGAGATAAACTAGGCATTTTGTTATGCCAAAGATCATATGGTATTTGACCCTTTTTCTTTGGAGGTATCCTGTTATATATATAACAAGCTGAAAGAAGTGCTCCCCCCCCCACAAGTTCAAGGGTAAACCAGAACTTATCAACATAGCATTAAACATATCCTTTAATGTTCTGTTCATTCGTTCTGCTATACCATTTGATTCAGGTTGGTACGGGGCTGTGGTTTCATGGATAATACCATTATCATCACAGAACTTAGTTATAGAGTATTCTGTACCTCTATCTGTTCTAAGTCTTTTAATTCTTCTATCTAACTGATTTTCCACTTCATTTTTATATTTGATAAAGACTTGTTCAGCCTCATCTATAGTTCTAAGAAGATATACTTTAGTGTATCTAGAGTAATCATCTATAAAGGTCACATAGTACCTTTTACCTCCTCTAGATTCAAGATTTCTAAAATCAGCTAGATCACTATGAATTAACTCTAATAAGTCAAATTTTCTTTCAACACTAAAGTGAGGTTTCTTTGTGAATTTTGCTTCAACACATATTTCACATTTTTCTTTACTAGGTTCAATTTTTTCATTTATTAAACCTAAATTACAAAGTCTTTTAATGTAAGGTGCACTTCTATGTCCTAATCTACCATGCCAAATATCAAAGGACTCAACAATGTAAGCAGAAGAAGATGATACTTTTTCATTCAGGATTTCAAGTACATTAAGAACAAATAAACCATTTACATTGTAGCCCTTCCCTACAAACACATTATTTTTGCTAATGATTGCCTTGTCTGCTTCAAAAGTGAGCTTTAGTCCATTCTTGTTCAAGAGCGCACCAGACACCAAGTTACACCGTATATCCGGCACATGCAGCACCTCCTGAAGTGCAAGTACTTTCCCTGAAGTTAACTTCAGCAAGACCTTGCCCTTACCAACGACTTTTGAGGTCTGTGAGTTCCCCATGAAAACTTGATCCCCTTCCTTAACTAAGGTGTAGTTGTAGAAGGAGTTTCGGTTTCCACAAATGTGCTTGGTAGCACCAGTATCCAGAACCCACTCCTTTGGATTTTCCACCAGATTTACCTCAGTCACAACCGCTGCAATCACATCTGCCTCGGTTAAATTAACCTTGGCACTGGACGAACCAGTCTTTCGGTGTCGGCAGTCCTTCTTGTAGTGTCCGGGTTTTCCACATTCAAAACAGACTCCTTTCTTTTTTTGGGTCCAAATTTCTTGAAGTTCTTTTCCTTCTTCGGTTTCAGATTCTTAGACCCATCATTCTTAGTCTCAACAATGTTTGCCTTAGAGGTATACTCTTTGGCATTTTGTTGCTTATCTTTTAGTCTGTTTTTCTCTTCGATTTTAATCCGAACAACTACTTGGTCTAAGGTCCATTCTTTTGTCTTGTGTTTCATTCCGATTTTAAAATCTTTCCAAGACAAAGGTAGTTTCTCAATAAGAGAACCAGCCACGAATGTGTCAGGTAACTTCATACCTTCCTTAGCCAATTCTCCAATTAGGAACTGATACTCATCTATTTGAGCAGATATAGGTTTCCCATCTTCCATATCAAAGTCTAAAAAATTCCCTATCACATATTTCCTATTTCCAGCATCCTCTAAATCATATTTAGTTACCAATGCATTCCAAAGATCAGCAGCATGTTCAAATGAATAGTATACGTTATAAAGGTCATTTGACAAACCATTCAAGAGATGGTTCTTGCAAATATAATCAGCATTATTCCAGTTTTCAAAATCAGCAGAATCTTCAGATGGTTTTGATTGTGTAAGAACAAAAGCGACACTAATTTGTTGTAGAGCAAACAAGGTCTGTTTTTTCCATCTTTTATAGTTCAATCCAGTAAGGCGTTCGATCTTGGAAAAATCTGGAATGGTGTTGAGAATTCTGTTCACAACAGAGGTGCGAACAACCGTTGGATTGGAATTCTCAACAGAGATGGTATCAACAGAAGTTGGGTTCGGATTATCAGAAGCCATATGATCAGATTTGAAGGTTACGATTCTTAAGATTGTTGGACAAATTAGATGTTGTCTAGTAGGGTCTGATATATGGCTTGATTGAATCCAGAAATTAGAAATGTAAATAAATCAGTACTTAGCTTTTGTAGAAAACGTTTCTGTAAAACAGATCGAGAAGAAGAAGGCTGAGTCGTGCCACTGGTCACTCTCCTTAAGAATCGTATCCGCCCCCTACCGGTGCAAACCGGGATCCGTGAACCGATGCTCCAAGATAAAACAGCCAAAGTCGGCTCCAGTCCACGTGCACTCGCTGACTGGTCTACCCAGAATCACCGTAGAATTGTGCTCAGATCAGAACGGAGGAAAGGAAGAAGACAAGCAGAAACTTTGATGTTTTTTCTGTAAAAAACTATATCCTCCAATGGTGCTGTTCTCTTCTTTTTATAGATGAGAATATGACTGTTGGAGGATAATTAATCACCATTAAAAGACCAAAACGTTTCTCTTTTAATCACCATTAAAAGACAAAAAGCGTTTCTCTCTTAATCACCATTAAAAGACAAAAAAATGTTTCTCTTTTAATCACCATTGAAAGACAAAAAACGTTTCTCTCTTAATCACCATTAAAAGACAAAAAACGTTTCTCTTTTAATCACCATTAAAAGACAAAAACGTTTCTCTCTTAATTACCATTAAAAGACAAAAACGTTTCTCTTTTAATCATCATTAAAAGACAAAAACGTTTCTCTCTTAATTACCATTAAAAGACATAAACGTTTCTCTCTTAATTACCATTAAAAGACAAAAACGGTTTTTGTTTTGAAAACACACCACAAGCACACTCACCAAGGTCTTGGGTTCAAGTCCCCACATATGCAAAAGTCTTTTGCTTTAAAACAAGAGAGGGAAACATAATTTGAATCTTCCCTCCAAATTTTTTTTAAACAAAAAGAAAAAGCATCTTTGACTTTTCAAATCTTTTTATTATTTTGTTTTTTAAAAAATTCTAACAGTCCTCGATCCCAAAAACTCCCTAAGTTGCATATACAAATCCGATCAAGCTTAATTACACTTCTCATGATTGGGAGCGAGGGATGGGCATATACAGATCCCGATCAAGCTTATGCTTCTCATGATCGGGGAGGGGGTGGGTGGACAGATTCATATAGCACATAACCAAGGTTATATAAGTCATGTCATAGGAATTAACACATTTTCTTTGGGGAAATACGATTAGGTTGATCATTAAGATCTTATCTTAATAATGAGTTTTGGGTAATTAACTCAATTTATACACACACACATTTAGTCATACACACACATTTAGTGAATATTTTTGCATGCAGGGCATGCTATTCTCTTGTGTAAGTATACTTTCCCATCAAGGTGTCACGAGTAATTAATTTGAAAATTATGGGAGAGTGAAATGGAATGCAGATTGATAAAATTAGAAAATTTCTATTAAACTCGATTAATTTTCATTAATATATAACGTGCTTAAATAAAGCAATTCCAGATAAACATTGTGATGCAAGCCTCTCATAGGCTTCTTGGACTAAGGATCGGAAGAGTGATGAAGAAAATTTTCTTAGAAAAACGTACACTGTTAGGTACTCCAAAGGTACAAATTTTCCATGATTCTTCCATCTAAAGGTACAAATTGTGCTTAAAAAATGACCAGAATCATTATGATGGGAATGCAACTCGATCAGGCCCGAATTGGTGTGTCCATGATCTTGGGCTTGAGCTGGCCTTTACTCTTGGTGGATTCAAGTTGAGCTTGGGCCTTGTGTTGGGCTTGAATGCGGGCTGATCTTCTGACTTGCTTGGGATGGTTCATGTGGGCTTCAAATTTGTCAGCTACATGGCTGTTCGGTGCATCAAATTGAAAGAGATAAAGACAAAGATTAAGAAAAGATAAACATATTCTAAACTACTTGTTGAATCTATTCTGCCTACCTCATCCATCACTTAATCCAATGGTCAAGATTTGACCATATCCGATCTGATAGATCTTAACATAGATATAATCTCCCTAAATTATACACGAAGTACCCTTGCACGCAATGATCCTATGTACGTATATTCGTTACCAATTATTCTCAAAATGCCAGTATTTTTACAAAATAATTTCCCTCTCTACCTATCTCATCTCACTTGCTATAACATCAGAACTATTGTAATCCAAGAGGGAAAACTACTAAAAACCCCCTAGATAAAAACGCATCTACCGAATCCCCTCAAAATTTTCTTAATTACCAATAGCACCTTGATGCCTTTTAAAATTTTTCCTTTTATCCATCTAACCCTAGTTCTAGATACTTAGAAATCCCTAAAATCTCTCATTTCACAGCCTAAAAATCTCTCTTACGAAGGCTACATCTCTTGTAAGATTTTATAAGGTGTAAGCCCGTATAGTCCATTATTTTTCAAAAAGTATTGTACCTGTCACACTGTGGGATGATGCGAACCGTCCATTTGATGGGCCCACCGTAGTATGATCCAACCATTCGTTTGATGGGCAGAAGCGCCGCGATTGGAACACCTTCGGCCAATACCTCAGGAACCACCGCCCACCGCTCTCCCTCTCCCGCATGTGGCCCAAAAATCATTTCCATAAGATAATCCCAACCCTCTGATCTATTTAGGAACTGCATGTTATGGAAACTACTATAGATTTGACGGTTGGGATCATCCTATGGAAGTGATTTTTGGGCCACAATCTATTTACGTTGTGGCTCATCAAATAGATGGTTTGGATCATACAACGGTGTGCCCATCAAATGGACGGTTAGATCATACTATGGTGTGCCCATCAAATGGTCGGTTTGGATCATCCAACGTCGGTAGTGGTATGTACTGTTTTTTTTTAAACAATAATGGTCTGTTCGAGCTTACACCATCTTGCCTTTATGAGAGAGAGAGAGAGAGGATTTGATTTTGCTTTAGTGTAATGAAGGGTATAATGGGTAAATGAAAAACTAAAGAGCTATTTTAGGCTCAAAATTGTATCACTGGTAATTATGAAAAATTTGAGGGGATTCTGGTAGATATGTTTTAATCTAGGGGGTTTTTAGTAGTTTTCCCAATCCAAAAACCGTCAATGTCGTGTGCATGAAAACCTAGGTTTCTCTCTCTAATCTTGAGAATTATAGCTTTGGCCTCATCTAATAAGATAGGGTTATATCTGCTATTTTATGTACAAGGCAAGGATTTTCTCGTCATGCGACGTCATGAAAACGTGGAAGGCCATCATGAGTTCATTAATTAACCATTATAGGATATTTAAGTCATTGATCCACACAGGGATCAACAATTAGTGAAGAGAACGAGAGCTCTTTAGTTGGGGTGTATCAAAAGACCTAAAACTAAGTAAGTCTTCAATACCCTAAGCAAGGCTTCACCCTCTTATTGTTTTATTTCAAAATTAGTCAAAGGTGACCCTAGAGAAGAAAAGTCTGACGACTTTATCTCCTCTTTGTCCCCTTCTCTTCTCTTTTTACTTATTTTATTCATTGTTCTCCTCTAAAAAGTAGTCCCACATCAGAAATGGGGATGGACTTGGGTATGCTAATATATAGAAACTGAAGGTGTTTTAATAAAACCTTAAGCAAAGCTATATACACGTGTGTGCTTGTGCGTGCATGTGCAAATTTTTCAAGAAATACAAATACACTTCTTGTTTGCATAAAGACATAAGTTGAAGGCAACATAAAGGCATATTCGTTGAGGCGGGGTTCGTGGGTCAGTGGGTGCATACTCCCAAGGCTTAGAGTTGAGTTATTTTGTCCACTTAGCTCATAAATACAAATAAACTTCTTCTTTCTCCATAAAGACATAAGTTGAAGGCAACATAAAGGCATATTCGTTGAGGCCTGTTGGGTTCGTAAGTGCATACTCCCAAGGCTTAGCGTTGAGTTATCCTGGAGGCAACAGTCAGAAAACCCATTGTGCACAGTCGATTCGTCGTTATAGTGGCGATATTACCTTAGGGACAGTGGGTTTTTGACCCGTGTTTCAACTGATAAGTTTATCTAACTCTCTTTGGTGTTTCTCAGCATTATTCACTTGATTATTCATTTTTCTTTGATTAGAGGAAGAAGTATCAACACAAGGTACGGGGATTTTATTTAACTTAGTTCAATTCTTATTTGAATTGCTAGTTTGGTATTACTTATTTATTTCCAACAATACATTAAGATTCACAATCTTAAGGCAATGTTGTTGTTGGAATTCCGAACACAAGAGCTGCAAATTTAGAACGATGGTGTCACAATTTGAGAAACCGGAAAAATTCGACGGATTGAATTTTGGTATATGGCAGGAGAAAATACTAATCTACTTAACTTTTTTAAAGTTAGATTATGTAGTGCTTGATGAAAGCCCATTAGAGCAAGAAGAACATGTAAGGACTCATGTAATTGAAAAGAGGAAAATAGATAATTATGTCTGTAAAGGGCTTATATTGAGTGCCCCCAATAATCAGTTATTTGCTGTCTTCTTTAGAATTCAGTTAGCTAAAGAGTTATAGGAAACTCTAGAACGTCAATACTAAGCTGCTAATCAAAGAAACATTTGATCGGAAAATACTATCGATATCAGATGATTGATGGAAAATCCATAATGGCTAGAGTCTCATATCATAACTAGAGGGGTCAAGATAGAAGAACAAATGCAAATATCAGCCATTATGGAAAAGTTACCTCCATCTTGAGAAAAATACCAAGAGACAATTCTGCATGACCGGAATGAATTTTCTCTTCAAGACCTATTTGTATTTCTTAGAACCGAAGAAGATAATCGACTCAGAAAATAAAAATCAAAGTCTTTTGAATTCAATACTAAGGTGAACTTGACAGAATCTGCATCGGAAAAGAAACCTAAATTCAAGCCTAGGTATGAATCACGAAATAATAACGAAAGTCAGGACAAAAGAAACTCTAAAGTCTTTAAGAAAAAGAAAGGCAGTTGCTTTATATGTGGAAAGGCTGTTCATTATGCCAAAGACAACATGCATTATAAAAGGAAGAACCAACAAGTGAATGTTATGGAAAATAAAGCACCTCAGGCGAATGTTGTAGAAGATCAGTATCTATCGGCCGTGATCTCTGAAGTGAACTTAATCAACAATGTGAAGGACTGGTGGGTGGACACTGGGGCCACTAGGCACATTTGTAGCGACATGAGTACATTTTCCTCATATGAAATTATAGGAGATGGAGAGCGACTTTTCATGGGAAACTCTTCGTCATCCAATGTGGTGGCCGGTAAATGAACGGTGATGCTAAAACTCACCTCTAGAAAAGTCTTAAAGCTCAATGAAGCCCTTCATGTACCAGATATTCGGAAGAATCTGGTATCCGGTTCACTCTTGATCAAGAAAGGGTTCAAGCTTGTATTCGAAGTAGGATCTTTTGTAAGAAAGGGCTATTCCTCTGAGGGTTTATTCAAGCTTTATGTAACTGAGAATATCATTAATAAGGCATCATCATCTTATGCTTGTTTTATTGGTTCTTTAAATTTGCGGCATGACGGATTAGGTATAAACTATTTTTATTTTTCATTAAAGAAAATGATGAACTTAGGGCTAACACCTGAGATTGACCAGACATTAGAAAATAAATGTGAGGTATGTGTACAATCAAAGTATACAAAGAAACCTTTCCATAGAATAGAAGAAAGGAAGTATGAAATTTTAGGTTTAATTCATAGTGATGTGTGTGACTTGAATAACACAATCACTCGAGGAGGTAAAAGGTACTTTGTTACCTTTATAGATGATTATTTGCAAAGTATACCTTATTAGGAACAAAGATGAAACATTTGAAAAGTTTATCACTTATAAAACAGAAGTAAAGAATTAGTAAGAAAAGAAAATTAAAATACTTAGGTCTGATAGAGGAGGTGAATACACTTCAAATGAGTTTGGTGAATTCTATGAAAGTCACAGAATAATCCATCAAGTGACACCACCTTATTCTCCGTAGCAAAATTGTGTTACTGAATGAAAGAATAGAACTTTATTAAACATGGTGAATGCTCTGTTAGGAAGTTCAGGATTACCACATAATTTTTAGGGAGAAGCTCTTCTCTTTGCTTGTAATATATTAAATAAGGTACCTTTCAAGGATTCAGACAAAACCCCATATGAATTATGGAATAGTAGAAAACCTACCTATAAATACCTTAAAGTATGAGGGTGCTTAGCTAAAGTAATATTACCAGATCCTAAGAGTTCTAAATTAGGTCCCAAGACTATTGACTGTGCATTTATTGGATATGCACACAATAGTAGTGCTTATAGGTTCTTAGTACTTAGATTCTTGTTGTCATAAAACCTTGGCTTTTTGTCTGATGCTCTTTTAGTGATTTTCACATAATTTAAGAATGAAGGAGCCCCATCTATGTTGGACTGATATGGGTCTCATCATCACTCTATAACATGGGTATCTCTATTTTTGAAGGCAACATTGCTAAGATTTGTGTGATAAGGCCAATAGTTTCTCATATTTTGTCTTTTACTTCCTCTGAATCTGACAATTTATACGGGATGAATCACCATAGGACTTGATTTCTTAAATTCCTAGGTCCAATAATGCCCCTAAGCCTAGAATGACTGCTTCATATTCTCCCATGCTATTTGAAGATAGATAGCTATATTCATATGAGATTCATTTGGTGCAACTAGTGATACCCTTGCTATGTATCCTTTTTTCTACTACACCATCAAAATAGTCATAATCTATATCTTTTTCTTCGACACTATTTGTAGCAACGATGTTCTCGATCACCTAGCAATCATTAACATAAAGGTCTATCTTCCTTTTGAAATTATTGTGAGACGTCAAATTCTCACAAAAGTAGTATTCACCTAGTTGTCCTTCTAGTGAAAGAAGGCTTTTCAAGAAGTATAAGGTACTAATAGTAAGGGTTTTTTTCTTTTGGTTATCGTCATTCTTTGAGACAAATTCTTTATTTCTTTCTCATTCCTTGACGCGTTCAGAGTACCTCATCTTTTTCTTAATTAATTTTGTTTACGTATTGGTTTTTGTTTTCTATTTTTTTTTAAGCGTAGGACTTGATCTATTATTGCTTGTTGCTTATTTTTTCATTTTTGGGGTATTATATATCTAAATAATGTAATGACGTGAGGTAGTAATTTTGAAATAGAATTTTGGCTTGAAGTTGGAATTTAGAAGAGCCTTGACTCTTGACGTGATTGTTTCTCTTCACTGCAAAAGCGTGCAAGGTTGGACAGTGTTTGATTTAATATTATCTGCTAATTTTATTCAAATATTTTCCATCACCTACTTATACTTAGCTATACTTTTCTATACTTAATGCATATGACCATTTCTGCATACACTTTTTAATAGTGGCACACTCGTCTCTTTATTTTACAGTTTTATAATTCCCAGAAATCTATCATCAGGCAATCAGAGATGTAATAAACAAGCATAAAGTTGCCATTATCAAACAAGGGAGTGCGGATATCACATCCCTTTAAGAGTTATACAACACACAGTTTAACCCCCCCCCCCCCCCCCCCCCCCCCCCGCGCCTCACTCGATGCCGGAAAACTAGTCATAATATAATAGAAAGAATGAAAATATCAAAGGTGTGAGCTGAATATATTAATTGAATTGACTGGAAACAGTTGAGAAGACCTCAAAGGCTTCAAACTTACTTCATAACTCTCTCTCTCTCTCTCTCTCTCTCTCTCTCACTTCATGACTCGGTCTCTCCCTTTCTCTCTCACATTTCATGACCCATTCTCTCTCTCTCTTAAACTATCTATAAAACTGTGATCCAAGCAAACCCAAAGATTAAGAAAGAAATCAAGAAAAAGGAAGGGGTAAGAGATGGCTGAAAATTTCGCAGTTGCCGGAGACGAAGAAAACCCTCACATCGGGAACAGAATTCAGCCCCTCTCCTCTACTCCAAGGCAAGAACTTCTTATTTTGTTATAATTGATATTTACATCCTCTTGTTTTGATACCTGTTACATTCCCAAAGGAGATGTAACAGCTAACAGAAAGAGTTAGAAATAAATAGGGTTGAGTTTGAAACAAGCAATTACTCCAAAATCTTAAGCTGTTAGTGTTGGTGTTATTTAATCATTTGTACTTCAATTTTGAGGATGACATTTCATAGAATATTTTGTTGAAAATTGAGAGTAATAGTTTTATGTTTTGCAGGTCAGAAGAATGGAGAATTGAAGAGGATGAAAGATACACTGCCACCACCTTTGGCCAAATACTCTCCGAGAGGCTGGGAAAGAAAGAGTTCTTCTCCTTGAAGGTGAAAACTCTACAAATTCTGAAGAAACAAACTAAGAAAATGCACCCCTTTTTCCATCTTTACCATCTCTTTCTGTTTCTCGTTTCCTAAAAACCTTTTATTTCAAGGCCCTGTAAAATTAATGCATGGCTGAGTAACTTTTTATTGGACAAATTTACCCTTGCTCTTCTCTACTAATTACTTTGGTGATTCAATAATTCAGGTATGGCGAGCATCGGTGGCGGAGCTCCTCGGCACGGCGGTCCTAGTCTTCGTGCTCGACACCTCGGCCGTCTCAGCCTTCGGGACCAACACAAAAACTCCCAATATATTGATTGCGGCTCTCGCAACTCTAACTATCACAATTCTCCTCCTCGCCACGGGCCCAGCCTCTGGCGGCCACATCAACCCCATCGTAACATTCTCCGCTATGCTCCTCGGCCTCATTTCCCCGGCTCGAGCTTCCATCTACATCATCGCCCAATCCATCGGTGGAGTGATTGGAGCCCTCGGATTCAAGGCCGTAGTAAGTTCCACCGTAGAGAGCAATTTCTCGCTTGGTGGGTGCACCCTCACAAGCATCATCGCAGGTCCAAATGGGCCCATTATGGCCGGTATCGATACCCAAACGGGCCTATGGATCGAGATCATATGCTCGTTTGTTTTTCTTTATGCCTCCATTTGGATTGCATTTGATATCCGACAAGCAAGGGCCCATGGGCCCGTTATAGTGTGCTCAATTATCGGTCTAGTGATCGGCCTCCTTGTGTTTATATCATCAACACTAACGGGGAAGAAAGGCTACGCCGGCGCCGGGATTAACCCGGCGAGATGTATCGGGCCCGCAATTGTTAGAGGGGGCCACCTTTGGCATGGGCATTGGGTGTTTTGGGTTGGACCCGCTATCGCTTGCATAGTGTTCTATATCTACACCAAGATCATTCCACATGAGCATTTCCATGCCCATGAGTTTAAGTACGACTCTTTTACTACGTTGAAAGTTCTAACAAAGAGAAGTAAGAGCTTTGTCTAGGGATGTACTAAACTAGTTATGGGATTGTTGTGGGCCCTACCTTTCCCATTGGAGGAAGCAGTGTGCCTGTAGCAAGTAGATATACTTCTTTGCACCTGTTGTGTACTTTTCCTTCTGTATTTTCTGAATAATATGTAATGAGTATATTTATGAGAAGTCTTTGTGAGGGTGGTATAATATAGACTTTCAGACTGCCTTCGGCTATGATTCTGATTTTGTTTCAGGATTTTGATTCTGTTTTTTATTCTATAAGGAGTCTAGAATCATGTTTGGTAACGTAGAAAAAATTAATTTTTCTATTTTAAGAACATAATCATGTTTGACTAATAAAATTGATTAATATAAAATCCATGTACCAAGCATCAACCAAGAAGTGTAGAGTATGTCTTGTAAAGGGAAGACCCGTTCAAATTATAGTGGCTAAGACTGTTCTTCAATGCTTCTCATTCTCCGAACTTTGGAGCAGGCAGAATAGACTCGCATGGAGCAACTTAGCTTTGCTGCCAGAGTTCAGCACAAATCCGACTTTTTTTTTATTGCCCAATAGGTAGAAGTCTAAAATCTTCCTGAGTACAAACCCTAGGATAAACTGATCGAGGGGGTTAAGGGTGCCAAATGCATTTCCACCATTCTTATTCTCCTAGAGAAATGCAATTCCACCATTCTTATTCTCCTCTCTAGCATGGAAAAAGAATTGTGGGAAATTAGTATTGGGACCCATAGATTTAAGCATGTCTCACCATGTCAGTTTCTCTTAGGCCACCTTTGGATACCTCATGTTTTTTGTATTTGGATTTGGATTTGAGTTTTGGATACAAAATACATCAATCATCCTCATGCTCATGTTGTACGAGAGAGAGAGAGAGAGAGAGAGAGAGAGAGAGAGAGAGAGAGACGTTTGGCTGCTGCAGCAAGGTTGAGGAGCAGCGAGAGTGAAGGTGGTTGCCACAAATATTGATTTCCAAATAATGTCTTACAAAACAGATTTGAAAATCATTTTTTTTTCACTGTTGTAGCTGATTTTGAAATCTAAGGATATGACCCGGTTCCAAATCTAATCTCAACTGAAAATATGAGAAATCCAGTTCTAAATCTTGTGGGTATCCAAAACGTGGCCTTATTTGCTTTGCCTTTGCTTAATCGAAATGAAAATTTGCCAAAAACATTCTTTTTTTAATGGCAAAGAATTATATTAATAAAGAAAGCAACACGGCCTACCAGGCAATCTTGGCTGAATAAAAACAAAACTGTCGAAAGAGTAAAAGAACAAAAGAAAAGAAAGTGTCAGACAAAAACCAATCCAGGAAGGAAATCCAAGATTTTGGTTTCCATTGATGCTCTAGATGCTCTCCGTCCCTCGCTAACCTATCTGCCTCACTATTTGCCGACCTTCCAATGTGCCAAAAACATTTTTGTCATGCTTTTTCATAAGTGCTGCATTTTCAACTTCATGTGTCCAGTGTAGACGCAATAGGATCCGTTGATTCTCCTCCCAACCACAATTATGAAGGTTCATGTAAACCCTACCTTGATCGGATGGTCCTGATCTATCTAGCCTCGATTTAGGGTTGTGCCAAGAAAAGCTAAGCAATTGAATACTTTTAGATGGTTGACAAACTGGCACCCTTATCATGTCTATTTTTGCCGGTGGATATCATTCAAAGAAAAATAATTAGATGCATCACGAGAATATGATACGAAGTATGTCTGTATGTGTGAACGCAGGTATTTTTCTAGGGACAACAAAAAAGGTAGGGCCCAATCTGACCAATTTGTCTTTCAGAGTAAACGCCTTTTTATTTTACTAGTAAAAGTGCACGTGCGTTGCAACGTGCTAGTACCGAGAGAATGAATGGAGAAGTTGGTCATTAAAAAGAAGCAAACAATCTTTGAACACTGGAAGTTGAAAAACCATAATCAAGAAACAATATCTTACAAAATGGAGGTAATGAAATTAGAGCAGTGATAGATACAAGGGAGCCCTTGCATAAAGAGCATCAGAAGGGCTCTTGATTGGATCACGTCATTTTCAGTTAAGTTTAAGAAATCTCTTTCTAATAAACTTGGGTACTTCACGAAAAGGAAACTGATATCAGCACTCCAATGCTTTGATATTGACGCTAAGTTCTTCTCTTTTAGTATTTAAGGGGCTTGTGAGAGCTGTTTGGAAACTGTAATAACCTTTTGACAGCCCTTTAAATACTAAAAGACAAGAAACTTGAGCATGAATATCAAAACATTAGAGCGCTGACAAAAAAACCACCTAAACGGACTTGTATCCACTTGGAATCCAATGCTCTTTGTAGGCTTTCTTTCTCGAGGATATAATGCTTGAGTAACCTCAAAGGCTCGGACAATGGTCCATAGT
The DNA here is from genome assembly GCF_043159265.1 of Tasmannia lanceolata. NCBI lineage: Eukaryota > Viridiplantae > Streptophyta > Magnoliopsida > Canellales > Winteraceae > Tasmannia > Tasmannia lanceolata. The sequence goes on along the minus strand of NW_027518688.1, from coordinate 13,148,076 downwards.
AGTTGAGAGAGGCCAATACAATAATGATAGAGCCCACATTTTTAACCAAAGCTGATATCATGTGATTAATCCGAACATGATATCAAGTAATTAAGCCAAACATGATGTCTTACAAGCCTCTTAGAAAAGTGTCATTTCATTAAAAAAAAAAAATGATTCTGCCTAACCCTTGATTTGCACAACATCCTCTCTTCTCCCTGTAACAAGATTCCTGTGTTAAAGCTTGGCAATTTTCTAAAGTCTCATCATTACACTAATGTTATTCGTTAAATTTTAAAGGCAAATAAAAACGTTACAGGGGGTGAATTTATCCTCAAGCAGTGAACCATTCACAGAAACCCTTTATTTTTTTAATTATTATGGGGTGTCATTTCCCTATAAATAATGACAGATTTGTGCCCCAAAGCAAGTAGCAGCTCCATTCCAAGAGGAATCATCATCATCTTACAAGAGGGTGCCAAAAAGAGGAAAAGGAAAGTATTGTTGGAACAGAGAGTCCCATCAAGAAATATGCCAGCCAAATAGCAAACATTTAGACGATTGCGTTTATGCATTGCTCATGTAATATTCAGTTACAAACCCAATAACCAGGCCATAAACCAGTCGCAACACAGAAAAACAGCTCCCTAACAAATCCAACTCATACATTAGGTGCTAACAATAGACATCAATGCCCACACATTTGCTAAAATAGAATTAATTATAAGTTTACCAGACTAACAATTGCAATCCCCAAAGTCACCAGAACAGTGGAGATGGCGATCTACTTCTTCACTGCCTTGATTTCGACATAAAAAATGATCAAACGAAAATGCATACTTTTAGAAAGTCAGCAAGTGCAAGGCACAAAAACACAATTTCAGAATCCAGCATGATCTACATGATAATATCCGTCTAAATTAATCATATTCATAACAGGTCCTATGGGAAGAGAAGAAAACCCAGTTTCAAAAGCCCGTAAGAGTTCAAATAAGTAAAAAATAATAAAAATAGAACACATCAAATGCCCGAAATAGTAAAGCCAACCTGCACTTTTCCCTAGTAGTCCCTTGATAAGTACATTTTTCTCTAAAGTGAAGATCAGACGATAACTATGTTAAGAAATTAAAAAACAAGACAACGTATTGAACTTCGAAGTAACAATGAACTCATCAATCGAATCGAATCACTCCTTGTATAAGGCTGCAACTCACTGGATGACTGTATAACAAAAACCCAGGATCAGTGCGAATTACAGAATTGGAGGCATCTTCGAATCACTCCTTGTATAATGCTGCAACTCACTGGATTCAGGCAATATGACTGTATAACAAAAACTCAGGACCAGTGTAAATTACAAAATTGGAGGCATCTCTATAAACAATTCATCAAACAGCCAAACTACAACTAATGCAAACAAGAAGGGAAAAATAAAAGACTTAAAAACGGGCAGCCATGAGCATCCTCTCTTTTCTTCTATTTAGAGTCATCCAAGTACACCCAAACTAACTTAAGTGCATGCGCGCGTGCACACACACACAAGCAGATTTTTTGTCACTATGATCCATAGACATAGAAGATGACAACATCTTATTTGGGAAAATATGAAAATTTTGAGTTGAAAGAAGGGGAAACTCAACTGGGAATTAAAGTGGTTACTAATCTCTTCTTAGATACTTAGAGATTTGATTTTTATTAGGGTCTGGTGACTAATACAATAGTGGCAAATCACAATTTAAATAGGATCATGTTTACCTCATCAAAATTTTCAAGTAAGCATTATTCAGCCACTTCTCACCCTCCGGTCACTCATGCCTCTCAATTCTGTTCCTCTCCCACCCTCCATACCCCTCTTATATTGAATGCTCCATGTAATAAGAGAGAGAGAGAGAGAGAGAGAGAGAGAGAGAGAGAGAGTAGGATAGCATTTGGATCTTCTCACATAGGCAAAGGGCAGTGCCACATTGGATGGATGCAGCGGCAGTAGTTGGAAGGTTGGTTGTCGATTTTGTATGCATTGACAGATCTAAAGTCTCTATTTCTAAGTAGTTTTTGTAATTAAACCGAATCATCTCTCTGATTTTAGCTTCTTAAATCATCTTTGGAAGTGTTGCTCTTGTTTGAATGTAATCGCTACCATCTTGGTTTCTCAGAGTCATTGATTTGTACTTGTAGCAAAAAAGTACAATATAACTAAGCCCATAAAAACATGAGAAGAACCCATATGTCCCAAGATATAAAACTAAGTAATGTACATTAAATCATTTTTTCCTAAGTACATTTTAGGATCAATGTACATTCTCCTAAAAATCTTGTATGTTTTTGAATCCTTCAAAGAGATCTTAACGTTCCAATTTCAGATGACTACAAAATCGTTCTTTGAAAACTGGTGCCAAGAATCTTAGGAATCATGGAAAGTATCCCTTTGTGGCAAGTTTTCTCTCTTTTTGGCATCCTGTTTTGGATTTTTATCTCTTCATTACTGAACATGACCCTAAAAATCAGTTCCTTTATCAAAGCATCCATCACACATCAAGCTGTTATGGGCACTCCCTTCATCCTTCAGACGTAGCCCTTACAACAAGACTTCTTTGATGCTTTTTTCCCCTAGCATATCATGTAACCAGTCTTTCTTTCTAGATTTACAGACTGTAGAATATAAAAGCATCCAAGCAGCAATGGCATGAAGCTGGAATTTGTATATAGACAAAGATTCTATACCAAAATCACCAAAATTTAGAAGATACAAATCTAAAAAGTTCTGCATATTAGCTAAATTCAAAAACCTATTGGGCAACAAACGAAATCAAATAAACCAAACTGTGAGGGCCATCACCATTATATGCAAGGGCATACACAATAATCTTTTATAATGTTGATAAAGTATAAACACTAAGAATAGGAGAGAAATGTACATAAGAAAGAAATAAAGCATAATAAGAGGATATCTTCTCTTGGCTGCTCAATTTGGTCTATTAAACCAACAACACCTTATACAAGTACCAAAGGCATAGAATTAGCAAATAGCAAACCTCGGGTTACATCACGTGTGTGTTTCAAGAATGGGAAGTTGTTGGGCTGTTGATGGAAGGATGTACTTGGGTTGTTAGTTAAACAAATTAAGACTGAGAGGTGATCATATTTGTTGGGTTACAAGGAAAGCAATAAAGCTAGATGCGGGTCATGGGAAATCTGTTAGCGGTTGTTAATAGGGAATGAAGGTGAAACTTAAAAGAAAATCTATCGACCTATCAGACAACTTGGAAAAAAATGAAAATGAATTGAACTACCAATGGATCTTCAAAGCCTCTAAAACCAATAAAAGATAATGCAAAAAACAGTAAAAGACGACTGAACTGTCTAATGAAGCAAGTCCCCACACAACAGCTTCCTAAACAGATAAATTTAAAAAACAGTGCAAAACTCCAACATTCCCACTTTATCCATCCACAAAACGAATAAAGCATAACCAAGAGAGTAGAAGTGCATTTAAATGTAGAACAATCAAAAAATTCTATGGAATCATGGAAAATTGAGGAGAATACTTCAGACACAAAATATACATCTCTAGTAGTGGGTATCATCTACTATCCAAAGGTTAAATATACAATAAAAATGATAAAATGGAAAAGTTACCAATTGAAGAAGGTTCTTCATTATCAGGTAACTGAAAATCTTAAAGGATATGAGCCCAGGTTTTACTCATTAACATGTATTACCTTGAATGAGGAGATCCTTTGATGGGCTTTTGCCATATTTCTTCCATAACCAGAAATGAGAATGTATAGCTTCACCCCTCTGTTTCCCATGTTTTGGAAATGACCTCTCCTCTTTTTCTAAGATGGCAAATGAATGTGAAGCCTAACACCATATGACTATAGAAGAAGAAAAAAGCCTAGCACCATATTTTTTAGATTATTTTTTCTATGAAAAAAAGGAAGTAAACAAAGTTATAAGTAATAGAGGTGAAAACCCTTTTTCTTTCCCTTTCTTTTAAGGAAGAACTGATTGACTTAGATTCTCTTTGTTTTAGGTTTTTAGAAACGATTTTGAGTCGAGAATTGAATCGGAAAATGAAATAAAATAGCTTAAAAATCTTTAAAATGAAAGAGAAGGGGGAAAGTGTTTACAAAGAAATGAAAGTTATGAATACCCAAATTCATCTCAATCTTGCAATCAAGACTACAATTGTGCATATCAATAAGGCCAATGGGAAAATCTCTGTTGCAGGCTTCGCTATGAAAATCACATAAAGGGAAGTGATATATCCGCCCTTTTTCATTGCTTGGGACACCCGAAATCAGTGTACGTGGCAATCTGGACTTTTTTCCATTAAGATAATGATGAAAATAGAAAGGGCCAAATTGCATAGAAAAATAACTATAATAAAATCAAAGAAGGAAAGCTGCATAGGAAGAAACCCTGATAAATTTAGGGAAAAAATGCCCCGAACAGCCCCATTTCAAGATTAACACAGATAACTAAAAAGTTAAAAGAAAATGGGAAACCGTAGAAACCATGACTGAAAAGACAATACAAATTTTTAGAAACAGCATGCATCAAAACTTTAATTGTCTTTATCAGGTTGTCTTTAGTTGAATAGCTAAATTGTTAGGATCCATAAGCAGTAAAGAGCCCAAGAACTTCACAAAAGAACAAAATCAACACAAACAAGGGCCAAGGCCATAAAAAAAACTTCTTGAACCATTCTTGACCCCTCTCCAATGATTTCAACTTGAGTCGGCCCTATTCTCGGTGATTTCAAACGGCACATGATGCAAGCACAATTCATAGATGAGGCCTCAGACTAAGATGTAAGAGAATTTGACTCAAATAGAAGCAGAACTTTGTTGATTTGCTTAGAATTCAATAGAATTGGATCAACCGTCACTATTCTTGATGTCACTCATTAAAAAAACCCCAACTTCTTCCATATAATTCTATTTCCAAAACCCTGACATCGATTTTGAGAGTTGATTTTGAGTCCAAAACTAATTATAACCTCAATTGCTGCTACAAAAGTTGAAATATCCTAAGAAATGATATCTATTTCAGATTTTCAATAACTATGTGAAACCTAAGCAAGGCATCCACCATTGAATACACAGACTACACCGGTGAAGGACCTGAGGGTTACATTTTAGAACTTGGTAGTAGAGTTAAGGAACCTTCATTGAAGCTTTTGGTAACAACTGGAGTGTGTGGTTCTCACTGTCAAGTAAGCAGGGGAAGATCTGAAATATTACTAAACCAACATCCCAATCAAGGAAGAGGTTTTGGGAAAATAGTTTGAAAATGATGAGACAAAGTTATGTGCATCTGATATTTTAAATCATAAGCTCATTTCTAGATAGTTTAAATGCCATTAGTTTGTAAAAGGTTACAATGTCTTAAAAATGATCAAAAGCGACTCATGCGGACATGATCCAATGGAGCCAAGATCAATCCAACTAAAATTAATCATAAACATTCACCCTATAGGAAATCAGACATGCAGATATAATAAATTAAATAAGGAGAACAAAATGACATAAAGAAAGTAGAATAAATTAAATAAGGAGAAAGCCTAACCTGGATCGAACTGCCTTGGGAAATTCTTAATTCTTCAACATCTGCATCAAACACGAAAAAAAATTCAAAAACCCTACGAAAAACATTAAAAAATCCTACATACAAAAATAAAATGAAAATGAAAATGAAAACACTTAAAATATAAAAAGTTCTTTCATTATTCTCTTCTCTGCAAACAGTGTTTACCACGAATAAAAAAATACCCACGAACCATATCATCTCCATCAGATAATCCTAACCCTCCAATCTATAGAGGTTTCCATAATGTGCAGTCCCATTACGCTAATAGATCAAATAAACCAGTCGAACATTCCTAAGCTTCAAAGCACCCGCCATTAGACCAAATAAACCAAGCCAACATTGTTCTTGGATAAAAATAGTAGCCGAACAAAATAGTAAACAATAGACAAGATAATTTCAGGACAAATTTTGTGCAAGTAGGCCCAGGTTTGAAATTATGCCAATAGATCAAATAAACCAGTCCAACATTCTTAAGCTTCGAAGCTAATCACCCCATAAGACCAGATAAACCAAGCCAAACTTGCTTAATCACAAAACTCATATCCCAATCGATCAAATTGGGTCTCTTCTCTACACGGTAGCAAGCATGAATTTATTTTATCCTTGACAAGAATCGCTATCCTTTGTTCTTGGATAAAATATTAGCAGAGCAAAATTAGTGATAGACAAGATAATTTCAGGAAAAAATTGTGCCGGAAGGATTTCCAATCAAATGAACAATTTATGGAAGGATTTACATAACATTCCCAATAAAAAAAGAAACAATACTCATACCAGCTTCTGAGAGCAGAAACTATTCAAAATTATAAATTTATTAAAACTCATATTGATTGTAATAAACAATAGTAAAAATAAAAAAAATAAAAAAAATCGAGACAACAATAGAAAAGGAATAAGGAAAAAATGATAGTGAAGCTTTGTTGCCAGAACATAAATAAAAATATCAATGTCATGAGATAATATGGAAACAACATAATGAAATGACATTTACCACAAGATCTCCAATCAATTCTGACATGATTAGAAAAAAAGGAATGCATTTGCATTTAAAGAAGAGGAAACACTATCAAATTTCTTCCTCACGGTGTCATTGAATTTGTAAAACTGACCAAAATAACCATGAATTCCCAAATGAAGAAGAAAATTATCAAATGCCCGAATTTAGTGGGATTGATGAGATTATCTCTCTCATTTAAGTAAAAAAAAAGGATCTTTCATTCCTTACATTTTTGTTCAGAAAATTAAACCCTAAATCTGGGCGGTAGGAATAGAGACATTGTTGATGCTAAAATGGTATAGGAAAGGGGCAAGTGTAATTAGCACCAAAGAGGAGATCAAGATGAAACCCATTCACAAGAAGCAAAAAGTAAAAGGAGGAGAGACAAAATAGAATAAGGAATTTGAAGAGAAGAAGGAAAAAAAACCGTTGAAATCGAGAGAGACCTTTAACGTGAGCTACAACCACCGACTCCTCTCTTGTTCGCTGCTGCTGCTGCAATGTGATGGGCTGACCAGAGAGAGAGAGAGAGATTTTCCAAATAGGGTTTTGAAACAATGGGCGGCTAAAATTAAAGGACGCGTATTTAGACATATACGACATCTGCTCTGTTTTCGGGAGACAGATGGCTGTATTTTTTAATGACGAAAATACCCCTCAGTGATGGGACATAATGGAAAGATTTTAGAACACAAGGGCGAGGAATTATAAAAAAAGAGGAATTAAGTGAAAGGAAGGGGCCCTATCGTTGGTATCAACGTCAAAAGTATGTATTCTTTCTTTGACACGTGAAAGGAGATAGACGACATCTGCTTTGCTCCGTAGAAATGCCATGATGACGAAAATGCCCTGTAGAAATGGGACGCAGTAGGAAAATATACAAATGGAAGGGCAAGGAATTTTCGTGAAAGATAGTTGACGAAATTTCCGGTGTTTAGGCTTTTAGAATAGTAAGGATTTTATGACTTAGGGTGTCGCCACTTTGTAGAGTGACTAATTCCCTCCGGGTGCGCACAATCACCCGAAAACCAAGCGCATCGGGCTCACCCAGAGGGATTCGAACTCTCGTCTCTGGGAGCATACCCAAGACTTTCAGAGTAAACGCCTGTGTCCTTTGCACTGTTGTTTCTTCTTTCTTTTAGAAATTCATCCATACCCAGACGACTCGAGATTGGATCGTCTTTAATGGCATAATTTGAAATATTGCAATATCTGTGCACCCTTGGAGCTCAACCTTACCCACCAAAGTTCAGTCCCCAAGATGTGTGGATGATAAGGCCTTGTTTGTTTTTTATTATGAGAACCGATTGTCAAGTATAAAAATGAAATACCCTACAAATTTCCCGTGGGTGAATAAGTTTTTAAGAGAGTATTTTAGTTAAAATTTAAGTGAGAGATTAGAGCTTACTAAAAGAAACATTGGTGTTAGCAACCCACTAAATTGGGTTGCTAATACTAAAAATACCGTCGCTAATGGTAATAGCGACTTTTTTTTCGGATCGTTACGTGGTCGCTAATTCGATGGTTGCTAATAGTCTTTATCGACCCAAATTAACATGAGAGTCGCTAAATGTTACCCATTAGCGACTCATCAAACCGTTGCTAATGACATCATACAACCGTAGCTAAATGTTTGCAGGCAACCAAAAAAAGACAACTAAATCAAGCATTAGCGACGGTTGGCACGGTCACTAATATATATTTGTAGCGACGAAATATGTTGGTGGCTAATAGTGATTATTAGCGATAAGAATAAATTCGCGACGCTAAAACTATGCTAGCGTTCAACATTTTGCGTCGCTTTTAATCATTTGTTTTTCAGCAACCAACTTAATTTGACCATGAATACTATCACTCATCCTACGTGTCTATACTTAAAGTTTTGGTACGGTTCTAGTACCCTATAGGTTCTTCAACTAAACCTATGCTCTGATACCACTTTTCGTCACGCCCCAAATCGAGGTCCCTGTGACAGTGCCGCACGTCCCTTTCCAATAACCACAAGAACGTGCAAGGCAAGATTAACAACATCACACAATAAGGATAAACAGAGCTACTAGCGGAAACAAAATTTATTAAACCAAAGATTCAGATAATTTGATCTCAAAATCCAAGGCCAAACAATGCTCACATCCTTACCGAATTTAAATAAAACTTCAAATACCAATCTAAAATAAATGTTTACTACCCAAATAAATCCCTACAAACTATTAATAAATGTTTGCTTATTCAAAATAAACTCCTACTAGCAACTAATCAGTGTCTTAGAAGTGGAATCTCCTATGTCAGCGAATCTTTCTTCACTCCCATTCCCCACGAGCTCCTAGCTACTTTTCATTATCTGAAAAATGATAGATAACTTGGGATGAGCTTTTACGCTCAATACATAACAAGGAATCTGCATAGGTTTGATCAAGTACACAAAACACGAGCAAAGCATTTAATAAAGATAAATGCATATCTTATTCAAAATAAGCTTGTATCATGAGGTAGAACGGTAAAACAATATAAGTAATAGTTTGGAACAATACACACAAGTTTCATGATACAAATAATCCAACTAGTCCACAATTCCACACTAGACATAGCTATGGCCTCAGTCACCTCCCACACTAGACATAGCTATGGTCTCAATCAACTCCCACAGTGACGGCTATCACAATTTGCCAGCTTCACATCCCATACTAGTGTGGTTGTCGATTGGCTCCACGTAGTCACGACCAAGTTTTACAGCTCCTACCTGGCAGAGGTAACAAATCAGAAACTCTTCCACTATCCAGCACTCACTATGGAGGCAAAAGACTGATCTTTACGTGACTACGCACAAGTTATCATCCTCCAACTGGTTAAGGTAGGAATACCAATTCATATCTATGCTAGTCACCGTGCACAGGACACCAACCGGCCCACTCGGACTCAATCATAAACGTTCCATAGAGTAGTAACGATCATACAACAGATCAAATTCTAGAGATTTTGCACGCAATAAAATCCAACATCTTTAAAACCATAAAAATAACTTGTGGATTTTTGTGCAATTAAAACATGCAAACAACGGCGTACTTAATCCGATTCCATGTATTTAATGATGCTAAAGATATGCTTTAAATAACCAAAAGATATCAGCTCTAAATACATAACTTCAGTTCATAAACATGGCTTTTAAAAAAAAAATTATATGCAGTAAAAACTCCTACACAAACTCACAAGTTACGTACCAACAGTTCGAACAACCAATTCCCTGCAAATCTCCAAATTCAATCTTCCAAATCACCTATAATACAAGTAATATATAATTTAGAAGGTTTGTAAACTCTTAGAATATATATATTTTTAGGTTTAACCTCACCACAAAGGTGCTGCCCGATTTTCAAATACCTTTTTTGACATACTAGACACTCCGCAGAAAAATATTAATATAATATTCATGTGAAATCCAAAAATTATGAAACCAAATTCATTTGAAAGCAAACTCAAAAATCTATAATTTCCTAGAGCACGTCAAAATTTAAATCAGATCATAATACCTTCGTTTTTAGGTCGTAATAGAGATCAGACCCAGACTTCAGACAGATTAGACGCACTGTACGAGAATATTCATTAAATAATCATCTGAAATCCGAAAATTATGAACCAAAAGCCATTTGAAAGAAGACTAAAAAATCTATAATTTCATAGAACACGTCAAAACTTAAATCAGATTATAAGACCTTCGTTTTTAGGTCGTAACAAAGATCAGACCCAGATTTCAGGCAGATTAGACGCACTGTACGAGAATATATATAAAATATTCATTTGAAATCCGACAATTATGAAGCCAAAGCCATTTGAAAGAAAACTCAAAAATCTATAATTTCAAAGAACACATCAAAACCTAAATGGGATCATAAGACCTTTGTTTTTTAGTCGTAACAGAGCTCAGACCCAGATTTCAGGCAGATTAATATAAACTAACATTAGGTCTTTCGAAAATCCATGATTTCTCCTAATCAAAGGACGATCTAAGAATAAATCTAGTTTTTCTTTAATTATTTAATCATAACTATAGAGTTGAAGTAGATTATTAATATCAAAATAAGGAAATAAATTTAATTCACATACCTTTTAGGGAAGAACAATTTTTCTCTCTTCCAAATTCCACGTTCCAAAGTTTTCTTCTTTATTCTTCAGGGTAGAGTTTTGCACATTTTGTGTTTAACGTGACTTTATGGATTTCCTTTAAGTGTCCCATAATTCCTAAATTTCGTGTATCCTAATCTCATTGGACTAGGAAGTTTTTGCTTCTATCAAGCTTCTTAATAAAAGACTTTCTTTAAGAAAGGACTCTTGTCAATTTTCAACTTGGGACAAAAACGCCCCCACCCAAACCACCTAGATGTATATTTTGTTTTTTTTTTCTAAAGAACAAAATAAAACAAAACAAATTTGGGATGTTTCAAGGATGGAAAAAAGAATTGTGGGAAATTAGTATTGGGACCCATAAATTAAAGCACTTCTCACCATGTCAGTTTCTCTTAGGCCGCGTTTATATACCTCATGTTTTTGTATTTGGATTTGGATTTGGATTTGATTTTGAATACAAAATGCGTCAGAGGGAGAGAGTGGGAGTGAGGGAGGGACATCTCGTTGTTGCTGCAGCAATGTCGAGGAGCAGCGTGGGTGAAGGTAATTGCCACAAATTTTGACTTCCAAATAATGTCTTGCGCAAGACATTATTTTGAAAATCAGATTTTTCACTGTTGTAGCTGATTTTGAAATCTAAAGATCTGATCCAATTTCAATCTAATCTCAACTGCAAAGGTGAGAAATCCAAATATAAATTAATCTTGTGGGCATCCAAACGTGGCCTTGTTTGATTTGCCTTTGCATAGTCGAAGTGAAAATTTGCCAAAAACATTCTTTTTTTAATGGCAAGGAACTATATTAATAAAGAGAGCAACACGGCCTACCAGGCAATCTAGTTGAATAAAAACAAAACTGCCCAATGCGAAAAAGAACAAAAGAAAAAAATTTATCAAACAAGAACCAAGCAAGGAAGGAAATCCAAGATTTCAAAAGATGCCCTCTCCCTCCCTCGCTAAGCTATCTGCCTCGCTATTTGCCGACCTTCAACGTGCCAAAAACATTTTTTTCATGCTTTTTGGTAAGTGCGGCATTTTGAACTTCATGAGTCCACTGTAGACGCCGTAGGATCCGTTGATTCACCTGGCAACCATAATTATTAGACCTGGCAAACGGGCGGGTTGGGTCGGGTGGCCCGCGGGTCAAACGGGTTGGGTCAAAAATGACCCGCATGCCTACGGGTCAGCAACTAGGTGGCCCGCACCCAGTACGGGTGGGTTGGGTCGACCCGCGGGTTACCCACATTTTTTTGCCAAACAGTGGTTTTTTTGGGCGGTGATAAATTCACTCCCTAATTTTCAAAATGGACTGTATGACCTACACCATAGGATGATCCAAACCGTCCATTTGATGGGCCACAATGTAAATAGGTTGTGCCCCAAAAATCATTTCCACAGGATGATCCTAACCATCCGATCTATTGAAATTTCCATAATGTGAGTCCCTCTTTAGATCGGAGGGTTAGAATCATCCTATGGTAATTTTTTTTGGGCACAACCTATTTACATTATGGCCCATTAAATGGACGGTTTGGATCATCCTATGGTGTGGGCTGTACCATCCATTTTGAAAATTAGGGGGTGTATTCATACATAGAAGAGACTTAGAAAAAATAAAAACAAAAAAACAAAAGAAGGCCGGAGCCCTTTCACAGTTGATGGTAGCAGAATCTAGGGTAAAGCCCTTAGTACATGCGGAGCAAACTCAAAGAGAGAGCCCCCTTTTGGGTCCTTTACTACTTTATACTAATATACTTACGGTTTTTCCAATGGTCCAATCTTAATGGTTCTTTTCTAATTTTAATTCCACTATTCCAGCCACTTGATGACTTGAACAAAAAAAGAAAAAAAGAAAAGAAAAGAAAAAACGAATTGCGGGTACCCGCAGGTTCACCCAACCCGGGTTGGGTGACCCGCGGGTCAATTTAATATGACGGGTCATACAAATGTCAACCCGTACCCGCAAATTTGAGGGTGGGTTGGGTCGACCCGTGGGCGCGGTCGATTTTGCCAGGTCTAATAATTATGAAGGTCCATGTAAACCCTACCTTGATCGGATGGTCCTGATCAATCTAGCATCCTTTTGGGGTTCTGCCAAGAAAAGTCAACCAATTGAATATTTTTAGAACTGTCTATTTTTGCATGTGAATATCATTCAAAGAAATAAATAATTAGATGCATCACGAGAGGATGATACGAAGTATGTGTGAACGCAGGTACTTTTGTAGGCACACAAAATAAAGGTAGGGCCCAATCTGACCCATTTGACTTTTCGGAGTAAACGCCGGTGGGCTTGGACCGTTATTTTTTCTTTCCTTTAGAAGTCCATCCATACCCGGACGAATCGAGATTGGATAGTCTTTAATAGCATAATTTTAAGGGCAGTGATAAATCAACTCCCTATTCTCTGGGTTAGAGAGAGAAAGAGGAGAGAGACAGACAGATGGGAGTCAATTTAAGATATATGGGAGTTCATTTATCACTCCCCAACTTTAAATATTGCAATATATGTGCATTCCCTGTCGGGAAATCAGTTTTTAAGAGAGTATTTTAGTCAAATTTTAAGTGAGAGAATAGTGCTTCTTAATATTGATATAAATACTAAACTTAAGCAATTTTTCTCAAGGAGAAACCCTAATCCAGAGAGGAGAAAGCGCAAGGGAGAAACAATAGCCGTCGGAGATTGTTTCGGACACCAGAGAGATCCACTGGAGGTAAGGAAACTGTTTGGAGTTCAATTTTAACATTAATTACTTTGATATCATTTAGATTAGGGTATTGAAAAGGGAATTTTCTTTCGTTTCCTCCTTCCGACAAAGTTCCGATAAGATTCTGGCAAGATCATTGGTCTCTTTAGAAATCTATCCCCCGAGCTTTCCAATGAAACTAACCTTGCTTGATTCCAAAGTGAAACGAAGAAGTTAGAGGCCCTCAAAATTTAAGAAAAATTGGAAGAAAATCGCCCCCGGGAGAAAATCAGTCAATCAAGTCTGTGTTCGGTCTGAAGAGGTCACTCGGTTGACCGACGATTGGGTACAATTTTATTTTTTACTAGTTGCAGACCCGTGTGATGCATGGGGCGACAAAAGACAGAAAGCAGCATTGCAAATTGATGGTTATTTAAAAGGAGGATTCAAACTATTGAAAATAGAGAAATTAAATAATTGATAACATTAAAAATTGATTAAAAAATTCTATAAATAATTGATGGCGTTGAACAATAATGAGAGAAGACACACTTAATGAGAAGGACTTGGCATCAAACTTGGAATTTTAAATATCTTTCATGAAAATAGAGAAGAAAGGACCACTTTCCTAATCTTGTTCAAATCATACCCATTTTTGCTGCTAAAATCATAAACATCGTTACCATGAATGAGAGTGATGAGATACGAAGACAACGGTAGTAATAATAAAAATCTTTCGATTGAGGTTTGAGTAGATATGCCGAAACATTAAAAGATAAATACATAGAGCAATACATCATTTATAACATAAGTAGATTGGAACAACTAATACCCATCTGAGGTTCCTCTTCCTCAATAGGGGTGGCCTGAAATGGCATTCAATGCTTGCTTCTGTGGGCAGTTTGCTACTCGGAGCGGTCCATTGCAAAAAAAAAAAACCTGAAATGGCATTCAATGCTTGCTTCAATGGGCAGTTCGCTACTCAGTGCGGTCCATTGCAAAAAAGAAAAAAAAAAAACACTGGATTTTTTGTACCTGAGTTGCATGGAATATGATATGTAAAATGGTAATTCAGACTGATCAATGAATTATATATGTAATGAGTAACATCATGGTACCTGAGTTGCATGGAAAGAGAGTGGGAATTAAAAAGCATATGCACATAAAACCAACTGGAGAGAGAGAGAGAGAGAGAGAGAGAGAGAGAGAGAGAGAGAGAGAGATGTTTAAAAAAAAGGAGACAACACCCATCAACCATAACAGGCAAATCTGAGTTATGAAATTTCTTAGTGTGACTGGAAGCAGCATTTAAACTTCAAATTTGCAAGTGTGACTGGAAGCAGCATTTAAACTTCAAATTTGCAAGTGTGAGGAGTCACTGGTGTCACCAAAATTGGCTTAGTTGTATGGAATGTAAAATCCTGCAGTGCAAATAGGCAAATTTTAATAATAATAATAATAATCATGATGATGATATATGAGAGTAAAATACATGTTGAAAACCGCATAGTTGTACACAATGATAAGTATTCATGAAACATGTCATGAGGAAACTTACAAAAAATTCCTTTACATCCAAGTGGAAATTTTAAAATTCAGGGCTGGTTGGGCTACTTGGTTTCTTATACTCTTATACTAAGAAACAATTTTCTTTTACAGGAAATTTGATTAAGATACCCTAAGGTGCTGCTTGGATTTCAGGAGTTCTTAGAGGAGAAAGAAACTTTTTTTGTTTTTGCCTTTCCTTCATTCAATCACAATTGAGAAACAATCTAAACCACGGTAGTTCAAGTTTTAATTAGAGGTGCCTTCAATTTACAATCATATTATTCTAAGTAAGCCATATCCATATCATTTCCCTCTAAATCAAGGGGAAAACATGGTTAAAAAAACTCTGCATGACATGCTTTTCCTACAGGCATTCTTTAAAAGAAATGGAGTAAAATTCCATTGGAAATGGCAAAACATAAATGGTACTTCCTAAGACGAGAGGTAGCATCCGAATATAAAAGCTTCATTGTCAATAAGCATATGCCGTTTTGGAAAATTAACATAGTCCAAAGATGGGAGCCTCCAATGCTAGGAATGTTGAAAATCAACTTTGATGGTGCTTGTTTTGGAAACCCGGGTCCAGCGGAGGTGGGCGGTCTTTGCCGTGATGAGTTTGGTGAGATTCTTTGGGCTTTTTCTGGTCCTATTGGTGTGTGTGATTCTTCTGAGGCGGAAGTTAAAGCTGCCTATTTTGGGATCAAGAAGTTGAGTAGAGAAGTATTAGACCATATTATTGTTGAAGGGGATTCATTGAATGTCATTCGGTGGTTGAAGGGTGATGTAGCTCCTCCTTGGAGATTTTTGGCGTTATTTGATGAAATTGAGGATTTTGTTGCAAGTTCGGCTATTGTCTTTAATCATGTTTGGAGGTCGGCAAACAAAAAGTCGGATGTGTTAGCCAAGCAGGGAGTTGGGAGGGAGAGTATTCTCTGGTTCGATCATCTTCCCCCGTAATATAATTTTGTTATTTTTATTGTATCTTTTCTTCCTCTTCTCTGTTTCTTCTTTCTTGTTTTTGTTCTCTGGGTTGCCCCTTCTCGGGTGCTCCCTTGTCATTTTTTTTTTCTTATTAATGCAAATCGCTATTTCAACAAAAAAGAAGAAGCATATGCCGTCCACCCTCAGGAAAAAAAACCCTTCAATTGTCAAAGCTACACACATTAGGTGATAAAAAAAATATTGTGTATGTCAAGTGCTTTCAAATCAATTGATAAAATCTACCCATAATCTTGCAAAATATTTTTAAAATATATTAATAAAACAAATAAATAATGGTAGCTATTTTAAACTAATATTAATAAAATATAAACTACCCTTAAGCTCATTTTGTAAACATTACTATAACTTTTGTAATTCATGAACCATCTTGGTATTTTTTGCCCCACCTTTGCTTAATTTTCTCTTGAAATTCTTTACTTATTCCCTATAGATCAGATCACTCCAAATCTTATTTTGCAGTATATTTTTATGAGATGCCACCATTTTACACCCATGCATATCATGTTTTGTCTTATTTAATTAATCACTGGTTGCTGGTCTCTTCTGCAAAAGTGAATTATGAAATGACTTTCCACGAAATTGGTATCTCAAGAAAGTGCAGTTAGTGTTCATTCAATTTTATATTTGTATGCACTGCATATTGTTATATGCCTTATGAAAGTATTTTCATTATTTTTACGGCAGCCAATAGGAGCACCCTGGGTGTGTTTGGTTGCTAGATTTTTCATCCTGGGTGTTTTCCATATCATTTCATCCTTTTGTTTTCCTTTGAATAGGTCTCTTATATGAAATTATGTATCTTATAAACTATCAATCAATATTCATAAATTAACAAATCATGAATAAGAATTTTGAAAGACATAAATAAGTTATAAGATATCACCACTTTTTTATGCATGTTAAATTTCAAATTTATTAAAGGAATATAAAATAAAGCTCAGTGATGAAAAATACCTATTCGGTCGACCGGGCTTATGAATGCATTAAATTAGCTAACGCATCTCTTGTCATATATGCATAAAAAAAACTTGAGAGAAACTTACTAGTTAAGAATATTGGGGCGGTATTCTCTTCCAGTAAGCAATCTACAAACATTAGAAAGTAGTCAACGTTTTTGAACAAACGAAACAGTACCTAAATAAAAAAATGAATTTTATCAAACAGAAATAATATTCTGAATATAAATAGATTTCATTATCAAACTAGCTGTCGTTGAAATCCTAGAATTTACAATTCAAATCGGATCCCATAAAAATGGGTTGCAATTCAAAACAACTCCTATTTGTTAAAAACAAAAAAACCATACATGAATCATGCAATTGATCAAAAAATCAAATGCCTTAATGTTCGATAATAGTAGTTTTAATGTTATATCTTATCAATTCAAGATATATGAAAAAGAGTTGCAGGTAAGATGGAAGAGTGATTTCTTTCCAATTTTATATTTTATGTATGACCCATTTATCTACTTTATAACTGTTGGAAAAAGGTCCGAGAAGATTGCCCAATATAGAGAGAAGAAAGGGACGGTCCTCCTTTGGTAAGGGAATCTACAACCTTGTTAGCCTTCTGTGCAGCATAATAAAAAGAAACATTTAGAATGTCGGGACAGTTATCCTTTGGCAAACGACTCTTCAACCTTGTTAGACTCCTGTACAACATGATAAAAAAGAAACATTTAACCTTGTCATTAAGTCCAAGTGTCTATGATGTTTAACCAACAGCCACAAACCCACATTTTCCTTTAAAACCTACAAACATGTATAGGGAATTGCATTCCACCAAGAGAATCAGTTCATCTTCTAACCCAAATTATTGCTAAACGACCTTAATCTGTTCCTCTATAATGTTTAACCAACAGCCACAAACCCAGATTTTCCTTTAAAACCCACAAACATGTATAGATAATTGAATTCTACCAAGAGAATCAGTTTATCTTCTAACCCAAATTATTGCTAAACTTCCTTGATCTGTCCAATAATGCCCATTTTTGCCTTAATCCGATCGTTTTGGGATGATGAAAAATCCATAATGGGACTAACAAATGGATGGTCCAGATCATTGGACCCATCAATCTTGTGTATGGTGTAGATGGGAGCTGGACCATCTTAGTCCGATTCCATAATTGAATGTTCATGACGCATTATGATTAATTATTAGTTCCTAGAAATGCCATAGAACATTATGAATTAAACAACAGAGAAGTGAACAAGAAACTAAATACTGCGCTTCTTGTGTTTCCCGCTTTATCCCTTTTTCCCGACATCAAGCCTCATGAATCGGGGAGGAATTCCGGCATGAGATAAGCTGAGAATTCCGATCGAGCAACCGGGGCTTCTTTCAAAAAGTTCCTTTGAAACAACGTCCTCACTCATTCACTTCGGCTACAACTTTGGAAGAAGGGGCCCGACTTTTTTCTTAAAAGTTGACTAATTTTTCTTATATGCAATTATGTTTCTTATAAACTATCAATAAAAAGTCAAAATTTTATCTTTTGAAAAGTTAAAATGATTAAAAATAGATTCTTTCCACCACCTTCTATGTTTGACACAAATTTCTCACATTTAGTTGGGTTAGTCAAAAGTTTTCCACATCTAGATGTGAGAACCAAATTGGTTTGCGAACAATAAGAAAGAAAACTCAAAAAGTAAGGGAAGCCAAGATTAATTGACATAATTGTTAGGGATAATTACATTTACACCCCTCTAGTTTCTGACACATCCACTTCAACCCCTATAGTTTAAAATGTGACAAAGACATCCCCTCTAGTTTCGCTTTGTTTAAGGTTTGCCCCCTCAGCTGAAGGTTCGTCCATAAATTGAAGGGTTAGGATGATCCGATGGAGCTGATTTTTTGGGCACACCCTATCTATGTCAGGACCCATCAAATGAACGC
Organism: Tasmannia lanceolata; assembly: GCF_043159265.1. Lineage (NCBI taxonomy): Eukaryota > Viridiplantae > Streptophyta > Magnoliopsida > Canellales > Winteraceae > Tasmannia > Tasmannia lanceolata. The sequence continues at coordinate 13,129,255 of NW_027518688.1, read as the reverse complement.
TTTGGATCATCCAAATAATGTGGGCCCATACCCGAATCCAAACACTACCAAACGAAACTAGAGGGGATGTCTTCGTCATATGAGAAGGTAATAGATCATAAAAAAGGAAAAAAAAGAAAAAAGAAAGAGATGTACAAAACCTGCCATGTGGGACAAACAACATAAGATAAGGAAGAGGTAAAATCTCTACTATAACATACACTAATAATATAAAAACTCTAGTAGGGTATATGTACTATATATCTAATGCATTACAAACTAAAAAATAGACATGACTAGGTAACCTAAGGTGTATGATTTGACAGAAGTGAGGGTATATTTCCTGAGAATCTAATTTGAACCACTTGTGGGACAAAATATATCCTGTTCGTTTTGGATTTTGTGTCCAAAACTGATTATTGGACTCAAAAGTATCATGAATTACAAAATCTAAGAGTTACTTCTTGGACACAATGAATAAAATAGAACTGGTTCTCAAGAGATTAATGGACACAATTAATAAGGAAACAAAAGAGCCCAGGGAAAGTGGCCAATAGAAGAGCAATGAATAAAAAATATATGGTCAAATAGAATATGGAGTACCTTTACTATTCACTGCTTTCCTTTCTTCTTGGAAGAGTGCTTGATTAGCTTTCTTCTTCTAGCGATGGTGAGGAAGAAGAGTTTAAGAGAGGATGTTTTGTTGGACTATGGGAAGCTCTCAAAACGATTTCAAATAGGCAATAAAAAATTCCTAGTATCCCATATCCCAAAATTGTAGCCGCAATAGGCGTCTTTCTATATGTGCAATTAGTTAAAATATCTTGTTGCGAATATCAGTAGCCTTGATAAATATCAGTTAAAATTAAGAGTGCTTGCCCAAAACTGGCCCACATAAAAAAAGCAAAGTAACCAAGGGAAATGATACGTTCTTCCCTTTTTCTTTTTTTACTTGGGAGAGCCCCCCAAACCTATCCTCTTCTCGTACGGATTCTGAAACCCGGACGGGATTTATTTTCAGGGAAACAGGGAGGTTCTTGTTATGAACCCGAATTGGTTCGTAACACGATTGATCTTCTTAGAGGGAAGATCGGCCTCTTGATCCACTTCGAGGGAAGGATCAATAAAGCACTTAAACATAAACATAGAAAGATCTAGAAAGATCTTATGATAAGAATAGAAATAGCTAATTAGAGACTATCCTAATCTAACCTAACTACTAAATATATTAAGATATGATCTTATTAACTAAAATATCTAATTAACCTATTCCACGAAGTGGGACCCATCTAGGTACGTATTAGTTTTTTCCGTGCAAAATTGTATCCGTCAAGAGTTCCTAATCCATGGACTCTGGCCATTGAATCTGAACATTCGACTTACTTATCTTTGCTTCTACAAAATAGATAGAATTATCTGATTGGCCTTTGCTGGTCTTCTTTCCTCTTTATTATATATTAATTAATATTATAATATCTGTATAGATATAGATGTATAGATATAGATAGATATATTACGTAATCTCGAGAATAGCAAAAAAGTGGGAAATTTTTTAGCGAGGGAAAATACGAAACAATCCTGTAATTTAGTTTTTCTCAATAATCAAGCCTAAGCAGAAAATCCCGGAATATGAAAATCTAGTAATTTAGCTTTAAATAGATTTAGGCAAAAAATCAGCTACTTTACTAATTATTTTCCTAATCGTGAATCTTGTGAGGAAAGGAAACTTGGTGTAGAAGGGGTGCCACGTGGCGCACCCACGTTGTCCAGGATTCTGTTTTACATATATACAAGTGGGCAACCCGTGCGATAAAAAAATGGAAACACAGTATGTTCATAGAATTTGCAATTCAATGGTGTATCATCTTTCTATGTGCAATCATTTGTCAATTGTCACCAAACATACACATTATCAATTAGCTCAAGGAAGGGAATATAGTTAGCGGTCATTGACTTCTCATAAGCAAATTATACAAAATTAGAGTGTAATTTCTCCATCATTCAATTTCAATGAAAACGTAAAGATTTGACAAAAAAAAAAAGGAAGAAAAAATGAACTGGATATATAGATATGTCTAAGGAAAAGATCAAACCATTTAAGCATTTTGGTCATTTAAAATTTTAAATGGGGAAAAGCAAAAAGATCAAAAATAGATATCTATGGAAAAGAAAAATGAAAAGATTGAAGCATTTAATCATTTTTCAAGAGAAATTAATTTGTTCAAGAAAATGATATGCAATAAACCAAAAGAGTTTTATGCTTTTTGGATACAAAAAATGAGAGGAAAAAAAGTATATTGAAAAAAAAGAGAGAAAACAAAACAGAATCTATTAAAGTTTAATGTAAGGTTAAAAAGCGGGAACATGAATGAGATGGAATCAAGGAAAACTTTGAGAGTGGAGATTAGCTAGGGCAAGCATACTTGCCTTACATAGGAAACCTTGTCAGTGGAGTCTAATGTGGATTTCTTTGAGAAAAATTGAGCCAGTCATTATTAATTAATAAACTCATTTCTCATGTGTAAGCATGAATTCTAGTGAACAGTTGAAGTCTACTACAACAAAAATAAAAACAAAAAATCCATGTTTCGATGCTCTCCAGTTGAAGAGACTGTAATTACAAAACCACCAACCTCACCATTTTTTTCATTTTCCAAGTTGTCCTCAGTCATTTTTTATTTGCAAGGAAAATATTACTTTCCACAATTTTGAGGGAAATAGAAGGTCCCTCTAAATTACAATTGAACGGGCTGGACTAAAAACTTGCTCATATTGACATCAGATAGTCCACAAAATCCGTGACGGAGATTTCCAAGCTGATGTGGCTTGAGAACCCTCTCCAATCAAAGCGAACAAAATCTCAAAACCTACGACAGAAGTAAACTCAAATGCAATGAAAAGCAATAAAAACCAGAACCCATACAGCAGACCAGGGGTGGAGCCAGGAATTTGCTCCAGGGGCAGAGAATGGTTGTTATAACATTTTGGGCCCACCATTTTACATTTCATGTTTTGATAGGTGAGGCCCACAATCTCCCCATGACCCATGAGTCCACAATTTACACCTCATATTTTGATCTAGTGGGGCCCACTATTTACACCTCATGTTCTGATGGGTGGGGCCCACTATTTTACACCCATGCTGTTAGTGATCTTATAAATTCCAATTGCCCCAAAAGGGGACACTTTTTACATTGAAAATTCCAATAATTCTCAAGACTTTATATGTTTGTGCACATGTAGTGTAGTATATTTCAAAAACTAATATGAGCCCACTTCATAAGATGATCCAAACCGTTCATCTGTTGGGCCATAACATAAATAGGCTGCCCTGCGTAAATCATCTCAAAATGATTATCCTAACCCTTATAGATCGGAGGGTTAGGATCATCATATGGAGATGATTTACAGGGTGCACATATTGGCCCAACAAATGAACAGTTAGGATAATCCTATGAATTGGACCATCTTAAAATTAATTATAGAGTACTGCTATGGATACTGAGTGGAACCAAGAGTGGGATCAACAAATCTCTACATGCAGCATGGCATGGGAGGGGTAGTTTTGCCATTTACATGTAGAAAACAACAAAAAATCAAGGGAAAGATTTCTAATGTGTTGTGTTGGGGAGCTTATTTGTTCAGTTCCACTCCCCTTCCACTACTCGGTTACTATATCACTATTCTCAATTATGCATGAGAGAGATTAGAAACGTTCATTAGAGATAGTGTAAGCTTGATTTAGGAAGAAATCATGCTAATTTCTACTTTACGGGAAAAAATTCTAACCTACGTATTCGGAAAACATCCTGAAAATAGAAGGTGAATAAATAGAAATCTAAACCTTTTTTTCATAAACGAATAAATAATAATTGATGTCAAGTACCCATATCTTGCTATATTATAATAGATTATAAACGAATAGGATTGCCAATATCAATATCGATGGATGTTCTCCAAAGTCAGAAAGAGTGTTCCAAGTAAAAAGTGGGTGCCGCTATCACTTTTGGCGTCTGTAACTTCGTTAAAGGTGCGTGCTAATCCTAATCGGATCACATAAGGTATGGTTTTTAATTACTCTCTCTCAGATTAAAGATCTATAACACACCCAAGCAAATAAAGAAAATGAAGAAAGAAGACAAGGAACAAGGCAGAGGTGAGAGATGGCTGCAAATTTTGCAGTCGCCTGAGACGAAGAAAGCCTCCAATCCGTGGACAGAATCCAGCCCCTCTCCTCCACTCCAAGGCGAGAACTTTTCAGTTGTTAGAACTGATAACATGTACACCCTCCTATTTTGATACCCATCTCTTTAGTTTGAAATCTTTCCATTCACTTTTGAAGTCCTAAAGGCGGTTTTACAGCCAATAGAAAGAATTAGATTTAATTTATTGAACATCGAGAGTAATAGTTTTATATTTTGCAGGTCAGAAGAATGGAAAATTGATGATGAAAGGAAGAGCAGTTCCACTGCCACCACCTTTGGCCAAATACTCTCCGAGAGGTTGGGATTGAGGGAGTTCTTCTGCTTGAAGGTAAAAACAAACTACGAAAAAGTACTCTTTGTTAAAGTATATAAGATTAAATAACGCCATCTCAAAACAGCTTAAACTCTTGGAGTAATTGGTTGTTTCACATGGTATCTTCAAAACTCCTTAATATTAAAATTCCACGCCAACCCAAAAGAAGGGCCACATGTGCCACCTGTAGACCAACCCTTAAAAAAAGGGATTTTTGCTGATTAGTCCATACATGGCTAAATAATTGCTTAGCGGTCCCTAAAACTAACATACCTCAATTTTCTCTGTTAAAAATTTTAAAATGGAAAACTTACCCCCAACCCGTTCAATCCATTTTAGCCTATTTTGATTTCCCTACAAATATTTATGGAAATAATTAGAAAATAGGCAAAAATAGGATCTCCTCCAATATTTTTGTCAAAAATCTTGCAAAATCCTACCAAGTTGTTAACCTTTTAGCCAATTTTTTGACTAAAAAAAGGATCTCTTCCAATATTTTTGACGTTATCCCTCTAAACTAATCAGAATAATTCCCCTCTAAAATCATTAATGAAAAAAATTTCCAAAGAAATAATTTTCCATCAGAAATTTTTTCCTTGCAATCCAACCAAGATAGGAATTATCTGGAAAATGATTGTGAGCTTGACACTCATATAGCTTATATGAGCTTGAGGGCCCAAACACATGGGTCCCACATTTTTTGTGGTGATCTAAGCCATTCATTTGCAAGGCCCTATCATAGATAGGGTGTGTACCAAAAATTTGCTCCATTGGATCATCCTAACCCGTCCAAAAGCAGAGGGCAAAAATGGGCAGATTTGTGGCGAACAGTGTCTGTCTATTTTGCCCTCCACTTTTGGATGGGTTAGGATGATCCTATAGAGCTGATTTTTTGTACACATGCTATCTATGTAAGGACCTTTCAAATGAATGCTTTAGATCATCCTAACAATGTGGGCCCACATGTGTTTGGGCCCTCAAGCTCATATAAGCAATATGAGCTTCAAGCTCACAATCATTTTCCTTTATATTTATATATATATATATATATATATATATATATATATATATATATATAGAGAGAGAGAGAGAGAGAGAGAACGGTTCCTACACATATGTGTAGATAACTTATCTACACATATGTGTAGATAACTAGCTTAAAATACAGTGGGGGCCACATTATTTGGGTGATCCAAACTATTCATTTTTAAGGCCCTCACATAGATAGGGTGTCCATAAAAAATCAATCCATAGGATCATCCTAACCATTCGAACTGTGGAGGTAAAAAATGGACTAATTTGTAAAGGTTTAAAGACATCCATTTTACCTCCCCAAATCGTAGGGTTGGGATGATCCTATGGATCTGATTTTTTGTAGACATCTTATCTATGTGGGGGCCTTTAAAATGGATGGCTTGGATCACCCAAACAATGTGGGCCCCCATTGTATTTTAAGCTAGTGTGTAGAGAACTCTCTACACATATGTGTAGGAACCGTTTTCTCATATATATATATATATATATATATATATATATATATATATATATATATATATATATATATGAGGAAAAGTATTGTACGCTCGACCGTACCTAAGGTTAGGTACGGTAGAGTGCCAAATCACATGGGTCCCACATTTTTTTTGGTCATCTAAACCATTCATTTGCAAGGCCCCATCATAGATAGGGTGCATACCAAAAACCAGCTCCATAGGATCATCCTAACCCATCCATTTGTGGAGGTCAAAATGGACAGACACTGTTTGTCCACAAATCTGCCCATTTTGCCCTCCAGTTTTGGAGGGGTTAGGATGATTCAATGATGCTGATTTTTGGTACACACCCTATCTATGATGGGGCCTTGCAAATGAATGGTTTAGATGACCAAAAAAAATGTGGGACCCATGTGATTTGGCACTCTACCGTACCTAACCTTAGGTACGGTCGAGTGTACAACTCTCTCCTCTCTCTCTCTCTCTCTCTCTCTCTCTCTCTCTCTCTCTCTCTCTCTCTCTCTATATATATATATATATATATATATATATATATAAACACGTATCCTATCAAATCACTATTAATTCTTTTTGCGTACGAATTCCCATAAATCCAACATAAAACATACCTCAAAAAGACTTTTCTCAACTTCCCCAATCAAGGGTCAATCACCTATCATCACACATCACCTCATCATTAGAGGGGTTTAGGGATGTAGAACACATGAGGAGAATACCAAAACTCCAAGGAAAAAAAAAAAAAAAAAAACCCCGCAAATCGAACCGCACGGATAGGACCCTCCACCGTCGACCGTCCAGTGGACTTCCACGAACAGTCTCCCACGGTCGACCATGCGATTGACCGTGTGTACTCTGTTCGGGTTTTCCCTAACTTTTCTGATTTATTTCTAGTTTTACAATTTCAAACAGTTATAACTTGCACTCCGATCATCGAAATCAATAGTTGTTGGATCCGTTGGACTCCTTAGGATGAGAGGGTTCCAACGAATCCAACCCGGCCTCCAGAAAACCATCAGACAGCGATTGGTAGAAATCTAGAGTTTAGGGTAAAACTTCGTGTATTTACTTTTCCTGGCTCCAACGACCAAACCTTTGTTTTATGGGATCTCTTGTGACAACAAGACTCCGAGGAACACGGTAGGGAGATGGAACATACCCAGAGAAGAAGATACAACGAATCTCTATCTTGAGAAAAGAACAACTTCCTACTTTCACAATTCCTCGAACGTGTTTTCAAAGTTTAGGAGGATTTCTTACCTTGATTACGATCTCCGGCTTCAAAATCCGATCCTCCTAAGCCTCTGACAAGATTTTGCTCTTCTCCCACAGCCTCCTCAAGAAGGTTTAGGGTTTTCTCTGTAGTTTTTAGCCAAAGATTAGTATTTATACTAGCTTAAGAGGAAGCCCTAATCAATCATTAAGGTGAGGATGAAAACACCCTCCACTTAAAGGGAAGGGACGAATTTACATGGGGATAGTTGGGGTATTTCATCTCACATCTTTGGCAGTTCGGTCAATGGTTTGACGAGATTATGGATAGAATAGAGGGATCTTCCATATCCTTCCATCACGTAAAACTTTGGAGTTGTTTGATTTTCTTCGCCCTTGAAGTGATTGTGCTATTCTTTTTCCGTTATTTTCCTTCTTTGTAGCTTGATCAATTTCATCTCCGGGCTGATCGTTCTTTTATTTAATCCAATTCATTACCATTCAAAAAAAAAATATTGAAAAGTAGAAGGGAAAAAACATCCCACGAGATTTATGCATGGCTGGTGACTTTTTATATGACAAATTTACCCTTGCTCTTTGCTGCCAATTCCAATAATTTGGTGCTTCAATTTTTCAGGTGTGGCGAGCAGCGGTGGCGGAGCTCCTCGGAATGGCAGCCCTCGTCTTCTTGATCGACACCATCGTTATCTCCTCCTTCGATACCGACACAAAAACTCCCAACATACTGATTGCCGCTCTCGTGTCTCTCACTGTCACAATTCTCATCCTCGCCATCGCCCCTGTCTCCGGTGGCCACATCAACCCCCTGATCAGTTTCTCTGCCATGCTCCTCGGCCTCATTTCCCCGTCTAGAGCCGCCATCTACATCATGGCCCAATGCATCGGTGAGGTGATCGGTGCGCTCGGACTCAAGGCCGTAGCAAGCGCAGCCGTAGAGAGCAACTTCTCACTCGGTGGGTGCACCCTCACAGTGATCACCCCGGGCCCAAATGGGCCCATTGAGGTCGGTATCGATACCGACACGGGCCTATGGCTCGAGATCATATGCTCATTCGTTCTCCTCTATGCTGTAGGGATTGCATTTGATATCCGACAACTGACAGCCCATGGACCCGTTGTAGTGTGCTCGATCATCGGTCTATTGATCGGGCTCCTTGCATTTATATCGACAACACTAACGGCGAAGAGAGGGTACGCTGGTGCCGGGATGAACCCGGCACGATGTATCGGGCCAGCAATTGTTAGAGGGGGCCACCTTTGGCAAGGGCATTGGGTGTTTTGGGCTGGGCCAGCTATCGCTAGCATGGCGTTCTATATTTACACTAAAATCATTCCAAGTGAGATTTTCCAAGCCCACGAGTTTAAGTATGACTCTTTTACTACTTTGAAAGTTCTGACCAGAAGGAATAAAAAGTGATGCATAAGGATGTACTTAAACAGAACTGGTTGTGGGCCCTACCTTTCCCTTTGAGGAAGAGTTTGGCCCATAGAAAGTAGATGTACTTCTTCGTACATGTTTTATACTTTGCATTCTATATTTTGTGGATAATATGTATGATTCTTTTTTAAGAGGACTAGTGATAATCGTAACATCCATTGCTGGCCCCATAGGCCTAAGTCAATCGAGAGAAATTATATGATTAAAGGCCGTATAAACACTTAAAGGCGGTACAATAGAAGTACCGCGGTTGATAATTGATCCAAGGGTAGCTCCTTAAAAAGTGAGCTGCTGTTGGGTCAAATATCAAAGATGGGATGCTGAGTATGGGTTCATACGGCCCTTCAGCGTATTATTTCTAGTCAAATAAAATTTTTATTTAACTTTTCAGTAAAATTTCACTAGATTTTGTCGGGCCCTCTGTAGAGAAAACATGAATCTTTAGAACAGCAACATGTAATATGCTTCTAGGCTGTTCCTCCAAAAATCATTTCCATAAGATGATCCCAGCCTTCCAATCTATAGAGGAACTGCATATTATTGAAACCTCTATAGATCAGAGGGCTAGGATTATCCTACGGAAAAGATTTTTGTGGAACAACCTATTTACGTTGTGTTCCATCTTATGGGCAGTCTGGTTCAACGATATGGTCCGTATAGTACTTTTTTGAAAAATAAGGGACTATAAGGGCTTACACCATGTAAAAACTCCTTAGATATTTCTGTTCCAATTTTTGCCTCTTCCTCTCCCTCTAAATCAAACTTTTCCTAGCCATAATGGTTCAATTCCTATTATTATCAATGATACGGGTTGGATCCTAGATGTAGAAATATAAGAAATACAAGAAGAGGGATTCTGGTTAATTCATTTTTTTTTCCGGAATATGGGTGTCCGATTCTTATGGTCGAACCGGAAAAGTACAATATGTAAATCCAGTGGTGGCGCAGAAGGTTTTGATCCTTTTGTTCCGGAAGGAATAGCCTCTCATCATATTGCAGCGGGGACATTGGGAATATTGGCGGGACTCTTCCATCTTAATGTTGGTTAATAATAAAAGGGTACTCTTCGACACTGAACACTGCAACCTAATCGTTCCCGAATAGCACGGTCCAAATGGACGCCTCTACTGGTAATTCTTCAAAGAAAGGATGTATTCTAAGACAAGTGCATTTCTCCAAGTCCTGTAATAAAGCGAGACGAACGAGCTCTCCATGAAAAAACTGAACTTCTGAAGGGACCACGCTTTTGTTTTAGATTGGAGGAAAACCTCCGGTTCGGGCCTCCGCCGTTTGGACTTACTGATTTCAGAGAGAACATACTCCATAGAATCCTACCAATAAGCTTTCCATCCACAAAATGGAGTTAGGATGATCTGTGTAGGACTGTTGAGGATTTGCATAGCACACAGGCCCTTCCCGCATGCCACAAATGACCCACGAATAGGAAGAATCCTAGAACAAAATGAGAGGCCCCCTCTTCCCCTCGCTCTTCTTTCCCTAATATGAACCTTGAGTCATCAAAGCTTTTCTGACCTGGACTGGCCCCATGCATAAGGGACCAGCCCCTTTTCTTATCAGAATTTTAAGGACAGGACCCTACCCTATTCTCGAACCCTCTGTCGAGCTCTACCCTGCCCGCATATCTTTTGAAGGGTGGTCCAAGTTCTGGTTCAACAGATGGTGTTCTGAGGTTGTTGATGGAGATGCTCCCTCATCTTTCTTCGGTGGCTGCTGACAAGGAGTTTTTGTCTGTGATTGTTTGAGTGGGTTGAAGGGAGGAACGAGAAAAGGAAATGCGAATGAATTGATTTGATTTTTCAAATCCGAATGAAATGGGAAAGCAATGGATAGGAGTAAGGATAGAAATAGGGATGGGAGCTCAAAAGGACTTATTATGGGGTAGGGTAAATTGAAATTTGATGTGCCATAATTCTAAATTAGAAACTAATGAATGGGTACTGAAAGAAAATATTCTGGTTCACTCAATGAAATAATATCGGGCCTTTCAAACAAACTCTTTCGTTATTCGGGGTTCCGACCGAATAGAGCGCGGAGCCAATGAGAAGTCGTTGAGAGTCACTTAAAATGAACATAAACTTCATTGCCCACAAGGTATAAATATTAAGTATAAATATTATGTGGTATACCAATGAACGGAACTATTACTATTTTGTCGAAGCTCATGAATGAAGGAAGTTTTTCCTACAAATTCTGATATCTCGAGAACTTTTGATTTGATTATAATCTAAAGAAAAAAAAATCAAATAATACAATCATTCTATGATGAAAATAGAATAAGCATCCATTTTGTGTGCATAGTGTGTATACCCACACAATCGAAATATCAAAAAAAATCCATGGGACAACAGTAAATATAGGAAACAAGGTCAAGCAAAGAAGCAAGGGAAGGAGTGGTTGGTCACCTTGTCAGTGGTAGTGTGGAGACCAAGTCGAGTGGGCCCTAAGCGGCCTTAATAAGTAGTGGGCTTTTGATTATGTCGTGATCGTTTGGTGGCTTTGCCAATGTGTTGTAGATTGACAAAGGTGTAGAGCTATGATATACAATCGCCTCGCACTATCGATAGCACAATACCGTAATTATGATGAGACACCAGGCACATCATCGTGTCCGTTCCATATAGTCCCATATTTTTCAAAAAGTACTGGACGGACCACATAGGGGTGCGTATTCGGTTATAACCGAACCGAAAAAACCGAAATCGTGAAACCGAAATTATTTCGGTTATCCAAAATTGGAACCGAAACCGAACCGAATAAAAATTTTGGTTGTTCGGTTAGTTCGGGTAAAACAGAATTGAACAACCTAACCACAACACAACAATTTTCCTAAGCAAAAGACCAAATTGAGAGAGACAGAGAGAGAGAGAGAGAGAGAGAGACTCACAGTGATGGTGTAGGTGGAGGTGGAGGATCTGAGAGAGATGACAAGCCTCTTCTTCTCTTTCTTCTTAACTAAATCGAGTGAGAGAGAGCATGAGAAACCCCCTTCTAGTTTTTTTTTCCCCTTTTTTTATACTGTTCAAACCCTAAAGAGCTCCTCCTCAAAACCCCATATGGATTTAATGTCTTGTAATGCCGATTCTTTGCCAAACACTGCATCAAGAAGATGGGATACAAATACTTGTGCTATTTCTGCCATATCTTCTCCTCATGTAAAGAAGAAAATCCCAAGAACAAACCAGATGTTTGTGTATATTGCAAATAAAGAAAATAAACTTTAATCAAAGCTCCTGCGACAAAAGTTTAGGTATTCTCAAAGGAAGTGATATCTCCACTCCCTTTTTAAGTATTTTCACGTTTTTTTGCAAACAAAAGGGGTGGAGATATCATTTTTCCATAAATTGGAAAGTAATGGACAGTTAATCAGTCATTAATGTGATGCAACTCCTTGCAGCACTTTTGACTATCACAGGCTGCCAGTCAATGATTTTTCAACTATGCATTAAAAGCTGGAAATTATATGTTCGCCCCTTTTTCTTCTTGGTAGTTGGTACAACCCCTTTAGTGTAAAGAAATAATGATATTAAATACATTAGAGGGGCTGTTTGAGTTAAAAACAAGGTTAGTGTATCACTTCCACTGAGTCTTCATGATGTGAACCCACCTGGCACAACCTCCTGTACTCTCTTTACCTTTCCTAGGAAAGAATAGGACTATAGAACTTCGGTTTTCGGTAAAACCAAAATAATTATTGGGAAAACCAAAACCAAAAACCAGATTTTGTAAAATGTGAAAACCGAAACCGAACCGATTAACCTGATGACCGAACCGAAATGACCGAACTATTTCGGTTTGGTCGGTTACTTCGGTTTTAAACGAATAATGCTCATCCCTAGGACCACATGATGGGATGATCCAAACCATCCATAAAATGGAACACAAGGTAAATAGGTTGTTCTCCAAAAACATTTCCTTTAGATGATCCCAGCCCTTCGATACTTTTTGAAAAATATGGGACTATAAGGGCTTACACCATAGAAAATCTCTACTTTAAGGATTCTCTAGAATAGATGTTAGGATTTAATTAAGTTGATCTAAGGGATAAAATTGGTCATATACCAATGGTTAGGATTAAACTAGGGTTTTAAGGTGTTTTGGGAGTATAGATGTCAAGTTTTGATATACTTTTTGGAGATTAATGAATAGTTGCCTATGCTGATCATGTTTTGATCAAATCTGTTGTCTTTTATCTCTGACATTGTTTGTGAAGCTCTATTAGATTATTTGTTTGATTGTTCAATTCTCTAGCAAGTATTCTGCTCTTGGGTTATTCCTAGCAGTTTACTTGCATCACCAAGAGATTTGAACAGCATTCCATACATTGATAAACATCAAGTTTGATTCCCTAAACCTTATTCACAAACAGATATGAGAGCAAACTGAGTTCTTTCAATGATTATGGTGCTATGAACCTTTTGCAGAACTGCGTTCTTTAACTACTAAAAACTTTTCAGAGTCCTTGCTTATAGGGTTGTCTTTTCTTGAAGTCTTTGTTATTCCCACAAAGTTATGCATACTGCAAAAAGTTCAAAGACCCATTCTTTATTTTTATTTTTTATTTTTATTTTTTTTTGTGTGTGTGCACGCGTGCATAACCTGATTTTAGAGGAAACACTTCAGATCAACACCAAGATTAATAGATTAGGTGTTGTAGTTGTTGAATTAAAATCTAGGAAGCGTAGGAATCATTGGTGTATTGAGATTTGTGGACCACAGAGAGGTTTTGATTTGAAAGAATCAACATAAATAATTTTCCATAGTGTTAGAAACTTACCGACTTCTCCAACAGCTTAAGCTGTTGGAGAAAGGCGTTATTTATCCTTTATACTTTAACACTCCCCCGCACGTGTGGCCCACTTGGCAAACATGTGGCACATGTGGTCCCACTTTGGGCCGACTATCGCATGTGGATTTTTTGCTATCCAGGAGGTTTGAACTCGAGACCTTTGGCTCTGATAAATTTAGAGAAATTCTATTATTCTTGGATACATTACAAATAGACTAAGAGTGTTTATATAGAACACTCGAAACATAAACATAGAAAGACAAGGAATAATTAGGGAAAGATATAAAGACAGAATCATCCTAATCTAACCTAATTGCTAATTTAATTAGGTTCCCTAATATATAGATTGCCCCAATTATGCAACTTGCCCAATCTTCTTCCAAGATGATCTGACGGTGATATCTCAACCTGATCCAACGGTGAGATCTCACATATTCTAACATGCCCCCTCAAACGTATGTGGATAGAAAAAATCAACATATGTTTGATTACAATAAAATTCCCCACTATGAAAATAGAACTTTCCACCAGAATTCTTCATAAGAAAATAGAATCCTTTCATTTGAAGTGCACAGCCAAAATTTGATGATGAATATCCCTTGATGTTATTGCTGAATGTATTGCTGAAGAAGACGCCACTTTTCTAATGTGCTGCAAAGAGATGGATCAGAACAAATCATAACCTCAATGGGCTATACAAAATTCAAGCCTCGATGGGCGAGTAGTAATGGATCACTATGGACCAATGCCAGAATGGGTCACAATTGACCAATGCCGGATGGGCAAAAATGAGCCTCAATGGGCAAGACAGCATGGGTCGGCTTTGAATACCGATCCTCATAGAATTAAAAATCCTCCTTCAGGCACGCACTTCAAAATGAATGAAGCACCTCAATTGAAATGGGTCAATATTTCAGGCACGCACCTTAGGAAAGGTACCTCAACTGAAATAGGAGACGAATTGAGAAATAAGAGTTTGTAAGAAAAAGAAAATAACATGAGCGACAATGAACGACAGACGATGGTGGCAAAAATAAAATTCACAAACAACAGGCCGAAAAGCACAACAATATGAATTTTGAGAATGAAATCCCTTTTTCTGGAGGGTGTTGATATCAAAATAGGGAGTTTAAATGCAAAGGGAAAAATTGGAAAGGGGCGGCAATATCAATTTCAAAACGTAGGTAGTTTGACTAAAAACAGACAAGGGGCGTAGTATTTCACCAAAGACATATCGTGGAAAGATTAGATAGAACTAAAGGCAAGACAAATAATCCAGAAAATTAGCATGAGAATGGAGTGCTTTTTCAAATGTGGGGGAGATGCAAATTGATAATAATGAAAGAGTGTGAATCTATTTAGAGACTAGGCTCTAAGGTTTTGAAAAGCAGCCGGTCACCAATAAATAGGTGTAGAATAAAAATAGCAGTAGAAATAAATGAGCAACAGTAGACTAGGGCTCCATTCCAATTTCATGGTGAAAGATTTGTTCATGGATTCCTAGCTTTGGATCCCAAGTCTGCAATTTTGCTTGGTTGGTTTTATCTATCATAAATTGAGACGAAAAGCCCACGAAGAACAGACCCACTGGAATCTAAAGAATCTGAGGGCATCTGTTCGTACACCTTTCCAATAGAACCAAGCTACCGAACAGGCACCCAAAAGCAAAGCAAAACAGTTCCCACATTGAAAACAAGCAAGGTATATCGAGAGCAAGATCTTGAACAGAACCAAAGGAACAAAACTAGTACTGAAACTACACTGAAAACAAAGAAGAGAAACAAACCAAAGGAAGGAGAGCAGCGGAAACAACTAATTGGTGCAATGCCAGGCGGCCGTCCGCCAGAAAATGGAATTGATGGAATTTGTAGTCAGGGCCGGATCGGCCGCTCTGATACCATGTTAGAAACTTACCAACAACTCCAAAAGGTTAAGCTGTTGGAGAAAGGCATTATTTAATATTTTATACTTTAACCCAGAGAAAAGTAATTAATTAATCCTGGGATTTTTTTGTGAGTATTTGGGAATAAAATTATTTATTAGTCACGTACTTGCATCAATCAAAAACTCATATTATCCACCAAAGGGCTTTTATGCAGCATTTCAATCATATTATTTATAAATGTGTTAGCATTCGCACTCCTTGAGATTATAGAAAAAGGTTGTCTTATATCATAATAAATTTTACCACCATTCAAGAAAAAATAAAGAGATTAATAGAGAAAGGTTACTGTACTGGAGACATATTGGTAGTAATATTTTAATACATAGAACATTGGATAATACATGTAACTATCATGAAAACACAATACGTCATCCTTTGTTGCCTTTTTGGAACTTTATCATTTCAAGAATATAAGAAGACAGTATGCTGATGCATTTACAGACACTTCGATTGATCATACCTTGAAACTAATTTCATCCTCATTGAGGTCTTGAAGGCTTATAGTTGGCAAATCAGACTTAACTATCTGCAGTGCTCATAAAACCTCCCATGAAGCCTGCACCATTGCAGTTCCCACATAAAATCTCTCTTTTACCCCTGCAAACAAAATTAAATAATAAATACTTCAATATAATGGAACAGCATGCATTATTAGCTGGTCTAGAACCCAAGGATGACAAAACTTATCAGCATTCAACCACAGAATTATGAGCTAGGGTAGGTGATAGAGAGTAAAGATGCAATGATAAGGACGGTCCAAGATGGATCTAAACAAGAACCACGGCCAGTTTTATATCTTAAAATCAGAGGAAATTCAATGACCGTAAAGAGTAAGAGACAATATATTTCTGAAACAACCTAAAACTCGGCCAAGCTATTTTTTAGAAAATCGAGTGAAGTGCTAGAATGACTCAGCCGATGATGTTAACATCAGAAATGTAAAATATATAGCCAACCACAGGAAAAATCGAATCTGCGAGCTTCTGCTTTATGCAAGGGTTCCCTTCTCTCTCTCTCTCTCTCTCTCTCTCTCTCTCTCTCTCTCTCTCTCTCTCACATCACCCAAACAATGTGGCCCCTACTGTATTTTAAGCCTAGGGAGTAGATAAGTTATCTACTCTAGGGTGTAGGAACTCTTTTCTCATATATATAAATGGAAAGCCTAACATGTCATTTTCGGGGCCTGCAGGTGGTTGTGACTCCCGTTTTCTCATATATATATATATATATATATATATATATATATATATATATTGATAGGCTTTCCATTCGAATCCCCTATGACCCCTCCAATACCAGCTAACCCCGGATTGTCAACGACACTCCCATCAAAATTCAGCTATCTATAGGGGAAAAATACAATTAGGGGGTGTGGGGGAAGTCTAGAGAAGAAAAATGGAGGGGGATTGCTATTGTGACGATTGAGCTTATCGGAACTTCCAATGGAGGCGGTATTGTCGCTAGGAAAAGCAACACAATCGGAAACATGCACCTGGAAGTATTCCCCTAAACTCATGGCAGTGGAAAAAAAAGAAGAAGAAAAGAAAAAGAGAGAGGTATTGAGGGTTCTAAATGAGGAATTAGTTGATTGGTGGTGCCCCTCCTGTAAATATTTTAATTTTAGTTGGAGAGTTGGAGAGTCAGATGCCGGAGATGTTGCTTGGGATCAAAGGATGGGATTCAGTCTTTGGGTAAAAAATACAATGATCTGGATCCCGAATCAGATCCTAATGAAGATGATCTTTGGCCCGACTCAGGGACAATCTCCACTATCTCTAATGTAGGCTCTCTGGTCCTCTCCATGTTGGGGAAGGAGGTGGAATCAAGATTATCGTCACTTAGATGTTGTCTAATTGGAAAAACTAAAGAGTCGGGATCTCCGGCCCTCTCTATACTGGCTAACGATAATCTTTATGATCTTTGGCGGTGGGCCAAACGAATCTGGAACCTCCCTTTCCTTTCAAGCCCATGTCTTTTATCAGTGGACGAAGTTTTATTTATCTTCGAATCGGAACAAGAAGCTACATCGATCCTGGACAAAGGCAATGATATGTGGGAAGATCGATTCCATTCCCTCCTCCCTTGGACCAAAGATTTCTCCCCGGGGCTGGAGGAATTTTGGGTCAGATTTTATGGCATTCCTCTTCATGTATGGGCCACATCAACAGTTCAAGCTCTAGGTAATCTTTTTGGTCGAGTTCTATAAGTAAAAATGGAAGGGAGCCACAACCAGTGTATGACTTTTTCTTTGCTAAGATTCTTGCTCCGTGGTGGAAGTTTGTACCACCCTCTATTCAAATTCAAGTTTCCGGACAAGTTTCCACAATTGGAATTGAATCTTTGGGAAGTAGGGGTTCATCGTCTTTGAATAAAGAGCCACTCCTATCAGGCTCTGCCCCTTGAATGCTGGCTCTCAAATTCCGGAAAACTCTGTGTTGGTGGCGGAATGTCCGCTCGCTCTTTCGCCGGAAAACCTTGGCCAGGGAGCCATTGGACCCTCGGGGCCCTCCCCTTTGAATTCAAATTTCAAACCTCCCTCCATGTCAGATTGGCCTCCTGCCTGTGGCCCGAACTATCCCTTAATCCTCCCTAGTACGGGAAATGGGTTAAAGTTTAAGAAATCTCTGGCGAAGAGCCATTCAAGGCATGTCGGTCCTTTTCGCACTTGGTCAAGGAAAGGACGTTTTACGGGAGTCAAGAAATATTTAGGTACTTTCAGAAAAGGAACTATCCCATCCCTTCTGGAAAGAGGTAAAGAGGGTTGCGTGAAGAATCCCCAAATAAAAAAGCCTGATGCAGACTATTGTTGGGGATCCCTGCCCAAGATAAAGGAAAAAGTAGTTGGGCCCCCCTTGGATTCATTTGGTAAGCCCGCCTTGCATTGTAATCTCCTCGTTTCTTGTGGATGAGGAGTTCTCCTATTTGGTAGATAGGCCTCCTATTTGGAAGATAGGCCTCTTATTAGGTAAAATTTTGGACATTTCTATTGTGTGGGAGGGTTGAGTAAGTTAGGAGTATATGTGGTTTTGTGGTTATCATCTTCTAGAATGAAAAAGGATAAGGGCGCTTGTGGACTGGCATAGGGGATTGTGGTGACGGCTCTTTTTGTCGATATCAGGACTGCCTTGTTCGGGAAGAAACAAAATCTTGTAATAACTGATACTATCGAGAAGAGATTGTGGGCCCAAGGACGCGAAGAAATGAGCCTTATTTAACTATAGGTATATAATGGGAGAGTAGGTCAATTTATCAGGTTTGTTCGTATTCTTCAGCAAAGGTAAGTACTACCCTTATCTAGTGGTTAAGAGAATGGTTGATCCTTCCTCTTCTTCTTCTGCTCCCCGTACCTATAAGAGATTAAGGAGAGAGATTCTAGATTACACAGAGTGGTTTCAGCATCGTCGATGGGTTCGTAGCCTGCAATACAATACTGCAAAAGCTTCGGTGGAAGCCCCCACCATCCCAGAACAAGTTAAAGGGATTATCAAGCGACAGTGGAAGCAATTTCAGGAGGACTACAAACTCATTGCTGAAGAGTTCTTCCCTCTAACAGGTACACTCAATATAAAGGAGATTTGTATACCGGTGTATAAACTTCCTTTTTTCCGGCGCTGGTTGGAGTATACTAATAACTTGAGACGACTTGAATGGGAGGCAAAACGAACCCTTTGCATTTGCAAGATAGCAGAGCTTATAGCTATCCGGAAGAACCCAGTGGAAGAGGTTCCCTATCCACAGTTTGCCCCGAATTTTTTCCCTGATGATTTGGAACTAGAATTGGATATTGGGATCCTAATGGTGGAGCTGAGCGAGTGTGTGTGATAGTCTCGAATTAAGGGTTAGTTTTGTTAATTTGTTTTGGAAAATTGATAGATGGATTTCTTTTTTTGGAGTTGGAACATAGCATCTGACTGGATGGAGAAAAAAGTAAAGATGAAAAAGTAGACTGAATCTTAAGTAATAGGTTATATGGATGATACACTTGGGGAATCCTAACTTTGTTTTCTGAAGAAAGTAAGGAATGGTGGGAAGTCCTGGAGGGTGTCCTAAAATTGGAAGATATATACGGGTGCTTTTGGAAAGTATACGGTGTTTCATCTAAAGAGTAAAATGATCATCGAATGTGCAGGACTGATAGTCCCAATACTCCTTTGGTAATTCAGAGTATGCCCTGAATTGCTTATACAGATGCCATATAATGTTTCTAGGGACTTCTTCTCCCCTTTGTACCTTTCATAGTATCAATAAATATATGTCACTTTTCAAATATATATATATATACTTTTCAAATATATATATATATGAGGAAAGTGTTGGTGAGCTTAAGCTCACCAAACTTATGGTGAGCTTAAGCACCCAATCACATTGGGCCTACTTTATTAGGATGATCCAAAGCATTCATTTGAAAGGCCCTTACATAGATGGGGTGTGTACCAAAAATCAGCTCCATAGGATCATCCTAACCCATCCATTTGTGGAGGTCAAAATGGACAGACATTATTTGTCCACAAATCTGCCCATTTTTGTCCTCCACATATGGAGCGGTTAGGATGATCCTATGGAGCTGATTTTTGCTACACACCCTATCTATGATAGGGCCTTGCAAATGAATGGTTTGGATCACCACAGAAAGTGTGGGACCCATGTGATTGGGGCGCTTAAGCTCACCATAAGTTTGGTGAGCTTAAGCTCACCAACACTTTCCTCTATATATATATACACACACACACACACACACACACACACACACACACACACAAGCTTAAAATATAGTGGAGGGCATATTGTTTGGGTGATCAAAACCATTCATTTGATTGGCCCTCACATAGATAGGGTGTCCACAAAAAATCAGCTCCATAAAACAGCCCCATAGGATCATCCCAACCCTACGATTTGTGGAGGTAAAATGGACGTGTATAAACCTTCACAAATCTATCCATTTTTTGCCTCCACAGTTCGAAGGGTTAGGATGATCCTATGAAGCTGATTTTTTGGGCACACCCTATCTATGTGAGGGCCCATCAAATGAATGCTTTGGATCACCCAAACAATGTGGGCCCCCACCGTATTTTAAGCTAGTGTGTAGATAACTAATCTACACTTGTGTGTAGAAACCGTTCTCTCTCTCTCTCTCTCTCTCTCTCTCTCTCTCTCTCTCTCTATATATATATATATATATATATATATATATATATATAGGAAGCGCGGTTCGTGAGCTAGAGCTGAGAAGACACCATCTCCCATAGTTGTTTGATTCATCCAACCCATTCATTCTATAGGACCTCACATAGATAGGGTGTTCCTAAGAAACCATCACCATACCATAATCCTAACCATTCGATCTATAGGAGCGTAATTTCTAGCCATCCATTCTAAACCTTCAGAAATCATAACCCTAACCATAACCATAACCATAATCCTAACTATAACCTATAAAACTAATGGGTTGGATGAGTCAACCAACTATGGGAGATAGTGTTTGTGAGCTCTAGCTCAGCCTGAGCTTTAGCTCACAAACAATATCCCTCTCTCTCTCTCTCTTTCTCTCTCTCTCTCTCTCTCTCTCTCTCTCTCTATATATATATATATATATATATATATATATATATATATATATAGATATAGATATAGATATCTGCGCCAAAGTGTTTTTATAAACATGCGCTCCACTTGTCTGTTGTGTAGTATTTAAAGGGATGTCAGAGGATATTATGGTTCTCAAAAAGCTCTTAAAGTCCTTTAAATACTACACGACAAACAAGTGGAGCGCATGTTTATCAAAACACTTTGGCGCAGATATCATTTCCCTATATATATATATATATATATATATATATATATATAGCTTACATGAGGTCGAGTGCCACAAAGACATGGTCCCACATTTTTTAGGGTGATCCAAAGCATTCATTTGGAAGGCCCTCCCATAGATAGGGTGTGTACCAAAACTCAGATCCATAGGATCATCCTAACCCATCCAAAAGTTGAGGGGAAAATGGACGGACTGTTTGTCCACAAATCTGCCCATTTTTTTCCCTCCACTTTTAGAGGGGTTAGGATGATCCATAGAATCTGATTTTTTGTGGACACCCTATCTAGGTAAGGGCCTTTCAAATGAATGATTTGGATCACCACAAAAATGTGGGCCCGCCCTGCTTTGTGCACTCGAGCGCATATAAGCTTATATGTGCTCGAGCGCACAATTTTCCCATATATATATATATATATGAGAAAAGTGTCTCTAGTCTGCCGACTAGAGATCATTTTCTAGTCCGCCGACCAAAAACACATGGGTCCCACATTTTTTGTGGTGATCTAAAGTATTCATTTGATAGGCCCTGACATAGATAGGGTGTCCACAAAAAATCAGCTTCATAGGATCATCTTAACCCTTTGATTTGTGGAGCTAAAAAATGGACAGATTTGTGGCAGTTTATAGTCGTCCATTTTAAGCTCCACAAATCGTAGGGTTGGGATGATCCTATGGAGCTGATTTTTTGTGGACACCCTCTCTATGTCAGGGCCCATCAGATGAATGCTTTGCATCACCCAAATAAGGTGGGACCCATGTGTTTTTGGTCGGCGGACTAGAGAATGATCTCTAGTCAGCAGACTAGAGACACCTCTCTCTCTCTCTCTCTCTCTCTCTCTCTCTCTCTCTATATATATATATATATATATATATAGGAAAAGGTTTCTGAGCTCGAGCTCAGCCTGAGCTATAGATCAGAAACCACTACTCCCATAGTTGGTTGAGTCATCCAACCCATTTAGTTTATAGGTTATGGTTAGGGTTATGGTTATGGTTATGGCTATGGTTAGGATTATGATTTGTGGAGGTTTAGAATAGATGGCTAATTATGGTCCTATAGATCGGATGGCTAGGATTATGGTATGGAGCTGGTTTGTTAGGAACACCCTATCTATGTGAGGTAGTGTAAAATGAATGGGTTGGATGAGTCAAACTACTATGGGAGATGGTGTATTCTAAGCTCTAGCTCAGCCTGAGCTAGAGCTCATAAACCACGCCCTCATATATATATATATATATATATATATATATATATATATATACTAGTAAAAAACCCCGTGCGATGCACGGGCCGACAAAGAACTGTACGGACCACATTATAGGTTGATCCAAACCGTCCATGTGATGGAACACAACATAAATAGGTTGTGCCCCAAAAATCATTTCCTAGGCTGATCCTAGCCCTCCAATCTATAGAGGTTTCCATAATATGTTGTTCCTCTTAAATCGGATGGTTAAGATCACCCTATAGATTTTTTATTAACAAAGCATAGAGGGGGGTAAGATTGAAATTATGTTGCTTTGTTAAAAAGTATAAAGGAGGGGGTATGATTGAAAATATGTGGGTTGAATGGGTGCCTTTGTTAAAAAAAGTCAAAAAAACTGATGTGTAATTCTCTTAGAATTTTGGGAGAAATTTAAAAAATTCAAACATTTTCTCTTCTGCTATATAGAAGTAGATATATATATATATATATATATATATATATATATATATATATATATATGAGAAAAGGGTTCCTGCAAACGTGTGCAGGTAAGTTACCTGCACACGAGTGCAGAAACAGGGTGGGGGCCACATTTTTTTGGGGATCAAAACCATTCATTTGGAAGGTCCTTCCATGGATAAGGTGTGGCCCAAAAATCAGCCCCATTGGATCGTCCTAACCCAATACTGTGTGCCCATGTTTCTGCCCATTTTTCCCCTCCACAAATGACAGGGTTTGGATGATCCAATGGGGCTGATTTTTGGGCCACACCCTATCCATGGAAGGGCCTTCCATGTGAATGCTTTGGACCCCCAAAAAATGTGGGCCCCCACCTTGTTCCTGCACTCGTGTGCAGGAACCCTTTTCTATATATATATATATATATGGGAAAAGTGAACATACTCGGTCGAGTAGATAAGCTTGTCTACTCGGTCGGCTAAAAACAATGGGGGCCCACATTGTTTGGGCGATCCAAACCATTCATTTGAAAGGTCCTTACCTAGATAGGGTGTCCACAAAAAATCAGCCCCATAGGATCATCCTAACCCATCCAACAGTGGAGGGAAAATGGTCAGATTTCTGGACAAACTGTGTCCGCCCATTTTTCCCTATTTTTCCCTCCACATTTGGATGGGTTAGGATGATCCTATGGATCTGATTTTTTGTGGACACCCTATGTAGGTAAGGGTCTTTCAAATGAATGGTTTGGATCACCCAAAAAATGTGTGCCTCCACTGTTTTTAGCTCGACCGAGTAGATAAGCTTATCTACTCGACCGAGTACGGTCACTTTTCCGTGTATATATATATATAGAGGAAACTGTTGGTGCGCTTAAGCTCACCAACCTTATGGTGCGCTTAAGCGCCCAATCACATGGGTCCCACATTTTCTGTGGTGATCCAAACCATTCATTTGCAAGGTCCTTACATAGATGGGGGGTGTACCAAAAATCAGCTCCATAGAATCATCCTAACCCATCCACAAATCTGCCCAGTTTTGTCCTCCACAAATGGAGGGGTTAGGATGATCCTATGGAGCTGATTTTTGGTACACCCCCTATCTACGATAGGACCTTGCAAATGAATGGTTTGGATCACCACAGAAAATGTGGGACCCATGTGATTGGGCGCTTAAGCGCACCATAAGGTTGGTGAGCTTAAGCGCATCAACAGTTTCCTCATATATATATATATATAACACGAGGGGGTGGAGGTTGGTATGGACCGTATGGTATGAACACCCTTAAAATTCGGCATGTAACACATGTTTAGTTTGTGTGCAGATGACTATACTTATGGGTGTCAATACAAATTCCATATATTATGTATTTTTAAACGAAAATACACTAGTTTTCATTCATTCACCAGTGACTCAACCAAGTCAATTTGAGTCGGTTCATTTTCAAGTTTATGAAATATGATTCAGACAATTAGAATCTTCGTCAACACCAAACCAAGTTTGAACAAAATGATCACTAGCGGCATAAACAACATTGCAA
This sequence comes from Tasmannia lanceolata, assembly GCF_043159265.1. Classification (NCBI taxonomy): domain Eukaryota; kingdom Viridiplantae; phylum Streptophyta; class Magnoliopsida; order Canellales; family Winteraceae; genus Tasmannia; species Tasmannia lanceolata. Next base: position 13,104,805 of record NW_027518688.1, on the reverse strand, counting down.
TGATAACAATGAATTTGATTTGATAAATTTGCAATGCAATGGATGCATCTAATGAGTTAATTACCAATGGTACAAGCAACTTACATAAGCAACCTTTGTGTTTGTGGTTGATATCTATCTTAGGGTTGGAGTCGAAGCCCCTTTTTTAGTTTCTTATACGTGCAATAAAGACAAAGGATAATACATATGTTTGAAATGGTTGAAAGATATACCTGCAAAGCCAACATAATCCACCAGCTTTAAACTGCCCATTAAAGTGGTCAACAGAGTTGACTCCATAACCTTCGCATTGGGTACACACTTTTGCACCTGATAATTTTAATAGCAAGATATCAATCTCTGATTGCTGAGAGATTTAAGTGTTTCAAAGAGAAGAAAATCAAAAAATAAAAGAAATGGTTGAATAAATAATGAAATAAAAGAACATGTAAAAAGGGACTTCCCAATGTACATTTGACCAAACACCAGCTATTTGTTTACAGAATGATAAGTAACAGTCACGACGACCACTTTGTTCAGATAAAGAAAATTCCTCAAAAGTGTTGCTAGGTTAATAAGCAATAAGGAAAGTATAATTAAGGAGGCACTCATAGTAAATACTTTTTTTTTTAAAATTGACAAATATATTCATACCAGCAAAATTTACAATGGGGACCAGTAGTCCCACCAGATTTACATAGTATGAATTGCCCAGGAGCATTCTCCTTGGCCCAAAAGAAAAACCCATTACCCCTTACAGTACCCAATAACATCAATTGTATCGAATCCAACAAAAAATGCCATATTGTGGGGCCCACCAAGTCAAGATCGTGACCTGCCACGTCACACAAACTTCTCCACCACATTCCGAATTCGATTTTAAAAAATCCCGCTCAAAAGCCCAGAGCAATCGTGCACAGGGGCGATGGCACTTGAAAGTTAAGGGGGACAATTGTCCCCCTTAATTTTTTGGGAAAAAAAATATACCTTTATTTTTTAATATTTTTTTATACTTACCCCCTTTTTAAAAAAATATGCCCCCCTTTCCAATCATCCCTAAGATAGAAAATAATTTTTGCCCCCCTCGTGCAAAATTTCTGGCATCGCCCCTGATCGTGCGCACCTTATCGTGCACGATAGCCAACCACCCAACAGCATCGTCGGATCTCCGGCGGCCTCCACCTCGTACCACCACCAATCACTAGTAGCTCATCCTCCCCGCCGACGACCACCTCCTTTTCCATGGTTACCACCTCTAGCCCCTCCTACATCTCCTCCAAAAAAGACATCTCTGCCGGGGGTGTCTTAGCCATCGCCACCGTCATCAAGAATCCGGCAACCTCCTTTGCCACTGGCCACCACGCCCATCCTCAGGCCACCAGCAGCGATCTTGATTCCGAAGACCACAGCCTCATACAGCCAAGCCCAGCAACCCCATTGCTAATCCGGCAATCCACAGCTTCCCAGATCCTCCACAGCCAACAGATCTGATAATCCACATCCTCCACGGCCTCGCTCCGCCTATAGCCGGCCTTCCACGGCTCCGGATCCCCCAACCCACGGCCTTTCACGGCCTCCGGCCACCTCCGCAGTTTTCCTTGACTCCAAATCCTGCTCACGGCCCCAAATCCAACCTCCACAGCCCCAGATCTATCCACCACGGAAGAGCCATGCTCCAGATCTGGCCTCCACGGTTCCAGATTCGGCCTCCAAGGCTCATCTTTTGCCAGGAATGGGGAGAGACGAGAAAGAGAGGGTGAGACTCAAAAGATACTGAGGAAAAGAGGGACACGGGAGAGAGCAAGTAATGGGGAGAGACGAGAGAGGGCGAGACTCAAAAAATATAAGGGAAAAGAGGGAGACGAGAGAGAAGGGGATGAACGAGAGAGAGAAGGGGACGAGAGAGGGAGGGAGACGGGAGACAGAGGGAGAGAGGGAGAGGGAGGGAGAGGAGACAGAGAGAGGGAGGCGAGAGTGAGAGTGAGAGAGGGTGACGAGCGAGAGAGAGAGAGAGGTATACGAGAGAGAGAGAGAGAGAGAGAGATGAGAGAGAGAGAGAGAGAGAGAGGGATCGCCTATCACCATAAAGCATCCGTTGACCTAGGGAGGGAAAACTAATAAAAAGAAATTCCCAATCCTCATTCCTTTAATCTTTTTTATATGAATTGGTAGTTTATTCAGAGCTTCTACATTCAAGTATACAAAACTAAAAGAACAAAAAAATAGCAACCAATGAAGAATTACAAACCAGATGGTTTAACCAAGCTAAAGCTTTATTGGACAACTTGTCAACCACAAATGTTTTTTTTTTTAAATTGACTTTTATTAACTATAGGCAACAAGCCCAGTGAGGACAAGTTGTCCCGCCAGAATACAATACACATACACCCTCATGGTTTTTTTTTTTTTTTGAATGATAGCAAATTTTATTGAGAAGGGACCGAGATGGTCAAATTACAAAAGAAAGGGAAATATAATCGGGGAATAATATACACAGAGATACAACACATTAAGGAGGGAGCGAATCAAATAGAGCTAGTGCCTCTTTCGAAACCCCCATTCTCGCCAAATTATCCGCCATCTCGTTAGCCTGTCTCCGAAAATGCTTAAAGGATAGAGATAACGACATAGAACAATCATCTATCTCATCAAAAAATTTATCGAATCTCCAAGGATTTTTTATAAGACCTTTGAGCCATCTTATAACATTTAAAGAGTCTCCTTCAATAATCACTTTGTCAACACCCTTGATTGCAAGAAATTTAATTCCTTGATGGACGGCTCTAACCTTGGCTTCCGATGCGTCTGCAATCCCGATCGGACCCGCATAAGCCCAAGCAACAATACCAAGTTCATCTCTAAGAACCCCGCCTATCCTAGCTGGACCCGGATTGCCAAAGCTAGACCCATCGAAGTTAAGTTTAAGATGACCAGAAGGAGGGGGATCCCAAGGCTGGACCACCTTTGGCTTCCTCTCCAAACTCATGCAAATCTCCCTCCAACCTTCCCATAAATCATATGCTGACCCAAATGCAAATTCCGGAAGGGATTTTGCCCAAGCAATGGACAAAGCTATCACCTTATTGAAAAGGAAACTAGCTCCTCCAACAAAACCTTTAAAGAGTCTCGCATTGCGTTCCTTCCACAAGACCCATAAAGTAGCTAAGAAGGAGATCTCTCAAAGGATTTTCCCTTTCTTTCGCCACGGAACCACAAACCAACATTGCAAAACCTCCATCAAAGATTCAGGGAAAACCCAATAAATACCAAACCGAGAAAGAAGATTGCCCCACACCTCTCCCTAGCAACCTTGCAGTGGATTAGAAGATGGTTTGCAGATTCTCCTACCTCCACACACAGAACAATGGTTGACAATAATCATTTTCCTCTTTCTTAGAAAATCCACAATCTGAAGTCTTCCTAGGCAAGCTGCCCAACCAAAAAAAAAAAACTCTTGGGGGGCTTAAATAGTCCATACTTTGGCAACATTGGCAACAACATCAGATGACATGCAACCAACTAAATGGAAGTAAAAAGATTTGACCAAGAAATCCCCAGAGGAATCCCAAGTCCATACCATCTTGTCTTCACCATCTTGCTTGACATATCCTTCTTCTAGAGTTCCCAACAACCGAATTAAATGAGATATCTCCCAATCGAAAAGATTTTTTCTGAATACCGGCTTCCAAACGACCTTGCCTTCCCTTTTTTCCATAAATTCCTTCACAGCTCCCTCTTTATTTACTGCCATAGAAAACAATCTTGGAAATGTTATTTTGAGGGGCTGATCCAAGCACCATTTATCAATCCAAATCTAACCCCGTGTCCCTCATACACTCTGAATTTGACTCCCTCCTCAAATCGATTCTTAACCCCTAAGATATCCCTCCAAATGGTTCTTCCCTTGCGGTTAAATCTGTCTTTTGATACCCAGTGGCCCGACGAGGAACCATACTTTGCCTCGATAAGTTTCACCCATAACTGACTTGACTCCTTCCCAAACCTCCATAGCCATTTCCATAGGAGGGCAACATTCATTTCCTTAACCCTTTTGATGCCAAGACCCCCTTTCTTAAATGGTTTACAAACTCTTTTCCATCTAACCAATGGAATACCCTTTTTTTCCTCTTTACCCCCCCACAAAAATCTTCTTTGAATCTGCTCGATCTTCTTCTCCACATTGACTGCACATTTGAAAAGTGATAAAAGATTAGCGTTAATCTAAACCCCCCCGATACAAGATTCCTCTTCCAAGTATCCAACCTTTTGCCCTACTCTTTCCACTACATGATTCCAATTATGCTTACTAGAAATCCTCCTTCCCAACGGCAAGCCAAGATAAGAGGTGGGAAATGAATCAGCCTCACAACCCAATATTCCAGCAAAGCCTTTTAACCAATCCTCGTCAACCTTAATGCCAAACACGCTAGACTTAGACAAGTTTGATCTTTGCCCCGTAATAGCTTCATAACACCGTAAAATAGCTCTCAAGTTCAACATACTCTTCACTTCCGCCGCACTGAATAACAAGGTGTCGTTGGCAAACTAAAGATGAGAAACTTCTAACTCTCTATCATAAACCTTAAAACCTTCCACCAAACCACAATCTTTACATTCTTCAATCAACCTACTAGGAGTCTCAGGAACTATTACAAATAGGAATGGAAATAGAGGGTCACCTTGCCTTAAGCCACAAGATGATTTGAAAAAACCTTTAGGAACACCATTGATGAGAATAGAAAACCACGCCGACGATACACACCTATCAATCCACTTCCACCATTTTATGTCGAAACCCATTCTACCCATAATGAAGTCCAAGCAATTCCACTCCACCCGATCTTACGCTTTTTCCGTATCCAGTTTGCATACAATTCCACTTCTACCCAATTTTTTATAGTAATCAACCACTTCATTTGCGACCAAGGAGCAATCAAGTATTTGTCTATGACTTACAAAAGCACTCTGACTTTCCGAAATAATGATAGGGAGAACCACCTTCAGTCTTTCAGCGAGCACTTTAGCTAAAATTTTATACAAACAACCTACTGGACTTATGGGCCGAAACTCTGTCACCACAGATGCACCTTTCAGTTTTGGAATTAGAGCAATGAAGGTTGCCCCAGTGCCTCGATCCAACTCCAAGCCGTCAAAAAACTCGCACAAAAAACGCATCAAATCATCCTTTACGCAATTCCAACAACTTTGAAAAAATGCTAAACAAAACCCATCGGGTCCAAGAGCCTTAACCTTCTCCAAAGAAAATAATCCCCCTTTAACCTCCTCTTTAGAAAATGGTTTCTCCAAGTTTTTACTTTCAAGTTCTCCCATTACTCTGGAGTCAATACCTTCAGGACGAGGCCGAAAAGTCATCTCTGACGTAAACAAATTGGTGAAGAATTCAATAATCTCCTTTGTAATTATGTCTATATCAAAGCTTAGATCTCCCTTCACCTTGATAGCTTCAATTATGTTCCTTCTCCTTTTGGCACTCGCTATACCATGGAAATACGTCGTGTTCTTATCTCCTTTTTTTGAAGGGGTATTGTATTGAATTAATAGAAGGAGCCAAGACGGCCCTCAATATTTACAAAGGAAAGCAAAAAGAAATACAAAGAGGCTCAAGGCGGAAGAAAGTCAAACCACTCCAAACCCACTCTACTGACTCCGGATCTTGCTAGCGAATCAGCTTCACCATTAGCCGATCTCCTACCATGATTAAAAACAATAGAGGAACCGAAAATCTTATCTTCGATCTACTCAAAAAAACTAAGGAACCTCCAAGGAGGAACCGCCACCCCGGATAACCAACTAACGATATTGGAAGTCTCCTACTATCACAGAGTCAAACTGCTCTTTATCTAAATGCATGATACCATGAAATGCCGCCTTGACTTCTGCCTCAGTCGAATCAGATATACCAATTGGGCCCGAGAAAGCCCACACAACCTCACCTAAAGCATCTCCGCATAATCCTCCAATACCCGGAGGAGCCGGATTACCAAAACATGACCCATCAAAATTGATTTTGAGGAAATTACGAGGAGGAGAAACCCAATGCTGAAAACAGGAGACCTTTATGCTTCGAAGCAAACTGTCTGCCAACCCTCCCATAAATCAAAAGCCGATACAAATCTAAACATAGGAAGGGATCTTGCCCACAAAATAGATAAGCCAATGATTTTAACGTATAGCCAATAGGGAGATTTAGCATCACCAACAAAAACCCTATTATTCCTTTCTTTCCAGATCATGATCAGCCCACGACATCTCGAGTAGTTGATCCTTCTCATTTATCGCTGATGGATACCACCCCTTTGCCAAATTGTCCCTCCATGTGACAGGTATAGCCTCGCCCCTACTATACGTACTGTTACCAGGTCTTCCACGATTTCCTTCCGCCAATCCTTCCATGGCGCGTACTCCATTATAGTGATTTGGCAGATATTGCGTGCTGCCTGCCTTCTGATTTTGAATTTTCGAGTCCACATGGACGGTGCGATCACCTACATCCAATTGGCCATCAACATCGACGCCCACTTCTTTTCCTTTCAAGGATTTTTGCAAGCACCAATCCCATGACTCAGATTTGGATGGACTGTTAGATTGATGATCCCTTTCAATCAACGGTAGATCAATCTTCTTCTCCAATAGTTGTTATATCGACGGAGAGTTAACGGTGGCTATCTCCGTTACCGGCACCCGTCTGTGGTCAACAGCCAAATTGGGTCTTTTTCTCTCTATTTGGAGCTCTTTATCATTCGGCCCGGTAGTGGTCCCTCCTATCGGTTCCCTGAAACTACCATCGATGATTGCACCCACTTCGTACGATTTCCCATCGATTTTCATCGGAATTGAAGAATACCCAGCCATCCACGGGGGAATTAGGATCTATGCTGTAGCGATTTCGAGGTTACCTCCAGGTTGGGTGTCCAAGCAAGATTCCAGAACAGCTCCCATTGTGCTTGCCAAGACCTCCACGGTTGATTTTGACCATGCATGTAGTGGAATTCCATGAAAACTGACCCACCTAGAGACCAAACCTACACGATGGCATGGGTTCCATGGTTCCAGTTTTAATAGCCACTCACCTACAGCATTCCCTTCTTTACCCAACACTCGGTCTGCTATGGTTTTGGAATCAAAGCAAAATAGGATCTCCTTCTTTCCCAATCTACTCGGCCGTTGTAGCTCGGGAATACTCCAAAACCACTTCGCCCAGGCATGTACTTCTTCGATACTCCATTGTTCCTTTTTTATCGGTCCAATAAGGCATTTACTAAGGAACCATGATCTTTCCTCAATATCTCTCCTCGTTAGATTTACAACCTGCAAACCTCCTTCCACCGTTATCTTTGGGGCACCTACCGGAGGCCATTGAGTATGCTCCTTCGATGTTTGAATTTTCTTTTCGTCCCCTTTCACATTATCTAACACTTTTTCCGTTTTGCACCATCTGCATGTTTCTCTCCGTCTAAAGTTATGACACCCACACCTATTACAGACCCAATCTCCAGATAACATTTCCTCACTACTAGGCGGAGCTTTAGACATTTTCTTCTTCTTAGGCATCACCTTTTCCCACCCTTCCTTTTTACACAGGACTTCTCCATAGTATTGTGATTCGTTATCCAGGTTAAAGTCTTTGATGCTCTGGCCATTTGCAAGTCTTTTAAGATTCTTCCTGCAACAGTGTTTGTGGATTTCAAGGGCCTCCAAACCTTCTTTTACTGTATATCCTGTATCGATTATGTCCCGATATACTCCTATAAGACTCTTAATCCAGTATCCACAACTACATCTTCCTCCACCGATTTTATCACCCAGTTCCAAGACATCTACTCCCATCTTCCGCTAAAGCTTCCCACTTTTAATGCTGGAGCAAAGGATCTAGAAGGGCTTGGGCCCTAGAAACCGGTGAACAATGCCGGAAAGCTCATCGGAAAACTTTTCGGAAGAAATCTCCTCCTGGAGCATTGTTGGTTGGATTTCACAAAAGGATCTAGAAGGACTTAGGCCCTAGAAACCGGTAAACAATGCCGGAAATCTCATCGGAAAACTCTTCGAAAGAAATGTGTGGTTGAATTGAATCTAATTGGCTTTTGGGTCTGTCAGCCACAATATTTATCTCTCAATAGATGCAAGAAGTCCTAACTCCTAACAAACCCCAATCATCAAAGGTTTCTTCCAACATATAGGCAACCTTCCAAGGGGCATCCAACAAGTTGAAGTTAAGTAGCTTCTCTTAATCCTAATAAATCACAAATGAAACTGAAAATGATGAATGCTCAGTGTCTCTGTTAAAACTGATTGAAATTAATGATATGAGTATTTCGGTCATTTCAACTAACCCTATATAAGTAATAGTTATAACCTGTATTCTACATTATTGAATGAAAAGGAATTGAGCTTAGAGGCCACAATTTCTCTCTTCTACTTTATCATTATTATTTTTGTAAAAGTGATAGTCCAATTAAAAGCATGCCAAAATGGGCTAAAAGGATACAAAGAAAGAAAGAAAAAAGGGAACATAAAATAACAACAAACATTTCACCTCAAGCAAAAATAAACAATAGGCAAAAACATGCCAAAACGAACATTCTGTCTAGGAAGAGACCAAAATTTGCCATACCATGAACCACTAATAATCTGGCCAACCAAAACTAAGAATGGGTCACACATGACTCTTAAGTGTTTGCAAATTCTTGTTTGGATTTGCTTGTGGTCTTCGGAGCTTTATTTGTAGATCAACGGTCAAGGTGTGGTGGAGGGGTTAAGAGTCATGTGCGACGCATTCTTTTTTTTTTTGAAAGATGACAAATTTTCATTGATACTAAAATAATTACATTGGGGACCAGGAATCCCACTAGATATTACACAATATCAAAGAAAGCTGGATAGGACGAACCCTGAACCATAAAGTAAGAGAAAAGAAAAAGATATAAAAATATGAGGCCTGACTTCTCGCACCAAACCAAGATCGGGTCTAACAACAAAAAGTCGCAGAAGAGTTTGAGCAACCATATCCAACCAACTTCCATCACAGCAAAACATTCCAACTACCTCTATCATTACCTTGAAGATACATCCAAAAAGCCCTATTACTTATAATTCATTAAAAGATTAAAAGTCCTCACTACCCCACCAAAAAGTGACGGACCTTGTTTTTTAATATGAACATTTTTCCAATTCTAAGACGAGCTGCTCAATCTCAGTGGCAACAGATTCCTCAGACGAGGTCTTTTCACTAGAATTCATTTTCCAACTAATCAGCTCTGTCACCCTCTTTATCCCTGACGCCTTATCTTCTTCCCACCGAAGAAGCCTTTCTCTTTTTTCATCCTCCAAAAATTTGAGAAAGAAAGGATGCTTATGCATCGAAGAATGGGTTTCTTTTACATTATGAGTACCTGTGAGGGCAAAGAGAGTCGCTGGTCGGTAAGCAGCTGCCTCCTTAAATAGTTTCCATTGACTCTTAAGGAAGGATTGAATTTTCTCTCTTGGTGTTGGCTTTGCTTTAGAGGCCTCTTCTTCACTATATACCAAGGCCTGGAGTCTACTTAGCAGTTCTTCCAGTTCTACGACATCAAGAGTCATCTTCCTAGATTGAGACTGGGATTGATCCGGGTTTCCCATTTCGAGTGCTAGCCTTTTTATTTTCTTTTTGCTTTTTATATTTTTTCTCTCTTTCTCTATTTTTTGCTAAGAATGCCAAAGGACGAACGGACTTATACCTTTTATCTATTCACTTCATAACCGCTTCTCAAAGACCCTGGCCAGGAGCCAGGAGCCAGGAGCCAGAAGCCAAGCGTCCATCCATACCCCCAAAAGCTCATTATGGGTGTATCTGATCATTAAATTCTAGTGTGGCCGCCACTCCACCTAACCCAAGTACAAAAGAAAATAGCCGAATAAATTAATCAAGCCATCTCATCAAAATACTTGTTCGCCTATCTGAAAGATTTGAACAATAATCCCAAAGCAAGAAGATTTCACACGCCAAGGCAATTTCCACTTTTTCTTCCTTTCTTCTGACAGAAGACAGAACCACACACCACCTGTCTCAACCATGTCAGAGGATAGAGGAAGACTCAGATTTTCACCCAAAGGCAGAAAAGGTTAAGGTGGCAGACCTCGATACCAAGGAAGACCAAAAACACATGTTTGATGCCTGAGAAAACTCCCTGCCAGACCCGATCTGCCAGTAAGGGATGATGGGGGAGGCATATTTTTGGGAATGGCACCCCGCATTTTTCCCATGCAAGTTCTAAGGAGTTTGAATTTTGAAGTCTGGGTGCCAGACTCCAACAGGCCCAAAGGATCTCCTACACTAGGGTTTTTGGACAGGATCCGGGCCTCTAGAAGTTTGATCCATCGTTAGACTAGCCGGAATCTCCAAAACTCTTGGCAGAGGGAGAGATGCCACGGGAGGGGGGGGGATTCTGAACCGGGTTGGTTTCCAGGTAATCATCCCTGGCCTCCTGAATTCGGAGCCCCACAGAATAACAGCGACCAGAAATCCATAAATTGACAGAAGGGAGATTCAATTTCCATCTTGGTGCAAAAATTTTAACCGATACAAAACACATACATTGCTTGTGGTTGCCTTCCATTCTCACTTCTAAGACCGGTCCGAAGAGATTTCCCAAGGCTTCAACTATTGAGGTAGGTAGCCCAAACTTGCAGTGGGATGCCATATATGTTGACCCAAAGCACCTTTGAACCCTGGACGTACTTGTGATTCCAGATGGAGAGGGAGAGTAGGGTACTTCCGTAGGCCTCATCTTTCTTAGCCAAGACTCCAGAGGCCATTTCCACCGATTCAAACATGAATAAAACTTCATCCACTGATAAAAGACAAGGACAAGAAAGGGTAGGGATGTCCCAACAACTTTTCGCCCAGAGCCAAAGATCCTGGATGGAACCAGATGAATCTCTCCTTTTTCCTATCAAACATGCATTTAGGATATTAGATCTTGTAATCACCTCTGGGCCCGAAATGGATAAGGACGGGATTCCTCCTACCAAAGGGGTAATTAGTCCGGAATCAGGCCAGTACCCTCCTTCCTTGCCCACGGTTCCCGAATCCACAAGATTCGAGGGTTTACCGGAAGAAGAGAAGCATCGCTCTTTATCCGGGTGGCACCATCGGCACCTACTCCGCTATTTAAGGTTTAGGTAGTTGCAGGATGAGCAATATCAGTCCGCTCGTCGCCTCCATGGTGTCGTTGTGTTTCTATCTACCTTCTTCTTATTTTCTTTTCCTCTTCCTTGCTTCTGACACCATCGACATTTGCTTCTCCATTTAAAGTTGCAATAACCGCAAGTTGGGTAATACGAGTCCCCCTGCCTCCACACCATCCCCATAGCTAAAAGAGGATTTTCCAAAGTAACCAGAGTTTTTCATGTGCGACGCATTCTTAGTTTTGGTTGGCCAAATTATTAGTGGTTCATGGTATGGCAAATTTTGGTTGCAAGCCTGTTAAAGCGGGTGTTTGGGGGATTAGAAGGATAAAGATAGTGAATCACTCTCTGTTGGGAAAATGGCTCTTGAGGTAAGGGAAGGAACTGAATTCACTATGGGTGAAAGTGATTGATAGCAAATATGGTGCCAAAACGGGTCATTGGGTTTCTGATGATAGATTTGTTCATAAGGGTTGCACTATTTTGCGGGATATTCTGAGCTTCAGCTTTTCTTTCCTAAGAGGAATTAGATTCAGAGTGCATTCTGGTGATCACGTGAGATTCTAGTATGATACTTGGTGCGCCCTGTCCCCTTTGAAGGAGATTTTTCCGGGTCTGTTTTTGGTATCCTCTTCAAAGGTGGCTCTTGTCAAAGATTGCTTCCTGAGCGTTGAAGGTTCGATTGTTTGGGTCCCATCCTTTAGACGTAATTTTTTTGATAGGGAAATACCATCGGTTTCCAGCCTCTTTGAGTGCCTAGAAAGATGCTACATTAAACGAGACAGCTCTGATGTTAGGGTATGGATTTGGGACTCCTCTGGAGAGTTCTCTGCCAAGTCTGTTTACCTTAACCTTTTGTCTTGTCCTGCTTCCCCTACCATCACTAGGACTTAGTCCATTTCGGTTCCTCCTAAGGTTGGAATTTTTGGTGGGGCAACCATTCAGAAGCGTATTCAGACAGTGGATTTTTTTAGGGAGAGGAAGATGTTGATCATTAATCATTGTGCTGTTTGCATTGAGGATGGAGAATCGGTTAATCATCTTTTTCTTCATTTGAAGATAGCTAGAGCTGTGTATGGCGTAGTGTTCTCAAGAGATTTGATATCGCTTGGGTTTTCCCCGAGCACTTCTCTCACGCGCTGGAGTGTTGGTTTTTTTCTTCTTGGAGGAGGAAAGGAAAAATTTTATGGTACATTTCCTTCTTTGCAGTGATTTGGGTTTTGTGGAAAGAAATAAATGCTAGAATCTTCAAAGGAGTGGCTAAAAGAGCCCCCTATCTTGCTTCAAAGGTGATGGCACTATCGGTTTTTTTTTTTTTTTTTTTTGAAAAATGACATTAATATATTAATTATAAAGGAACCAGGAAGGGACAAGATGTCCCCCGCTGATATTACATCATTAAGCAACCGATTACAGGCTTAAGATAAAGATGAAGATACAGACATAGAATCTCTCATCGCCCCTTCCTTCGCTAAGGAGTCTGCTACTTCATTAGCCAATCTCCTTCTATGCACAATTCGCGGCTTAAGCACTAGAACCAGATCCAAAATTTCCGCGATCATTTCCTGAAAACGCCAAGGCTCTTTCGATTTGCTCGAAGCCCAACTAATCACATTAGTTGAGTCTCCTACTATTAAATGACTCAATGCATGGTCATTAGCCCATCGAAGATCAAAGAGGAGCGCTCTTAGTTCAGCTTCATTTGCGTCACATTCTCCTATCGGGCCAGAATAGGTCATCATTGTTGAACCTTTGTCGTCCCTAATAATTCCTCCAATCCCAGCCCTACCAGGGTTGCCGAACGAGCTTCCATCGAAATTAAGCTTAAACCAACCCAGCGGTGGTGGTTTCCATTTAGGTTGAGGTTTAGTTAAGACTGCTCTATCCCATAGGATTGACCGCCAGTTTTGCATAATGTCACTTATAGTGAAGGGAATTTTCTACACTATCGGTATTTTGGGCTAAAGCACTTCCTAGCTTTTCCTTCGTGTCCGCTTTTGATCTATGGAATGGGTGGATTGGTTTGTTGTAGTGTCGACTCTCCTACAAATGTCATCCAAGTGTGGGAGCCTCCGAATGTGGGCTTCTTTAAATTGAAATTTTGATGGATCGAGTTTTGGCAATCCGGGGCCACTTCTTTAAATTGAATTTTGATGGATCGAGTTTTGGCAATCCGGGGCCGGCCATTGGTGGGTGTGTGTGTGTGTGTGTGTGTGTGTGTGTGTGGGGGGGGGGGGGGGGGGGGGTGGGGGGTGTTGAGGGGATAATAATGCAGTCGTTAAGTGGTGCTTTGCAGGTCCTATTAGTAGAGTCGATTCGAGCGAGGCGGAAGTTCGGGCTGCCCTCCAAGGGATTAAATTTTTAGGACGATTGGATCTCAATCGTGTTGTGGTGGAAGAAGATTCCCTTAATTGTCATTCGGTGGCTTTCCGGTTCCCTCCCGTTTCCTTGGCATTTCGCGGATTTCTTCAATGAGATTTTGGATATCATGGGCTCTAACCGTATTTCTTTATGCCATGTGAGAAGATCGGCAAACGATGTGGTAGATAAGATGGCTAAAAAAGGAGTCTACTTGGAGAATCTAGAGCATTATGATTTTCTTCCTCCTTGGCTTTGTAGTTTCTTTCTTCTTCTTTGTATTATGGTTGTATATACTATTGCCTCCTTTCGGTACATATTGACCATCTTGGTCTTTTAATGAAATTCTCCACCATTCAAAAAAAAAAACAAGAATCTGCAAAAAATTGAGGAAACCTGGTGCGTCTTGGATCCTTAGACTTAGTCATGGACTTAAGACTCGTCGTTAATATGAGAAACAAGATTGAGCAATTCCCTAGGGCATTTCTTAATTGATTAGGCAGAATTTTCTGCCACTCTCAATATAGATTTACCACTAGGGCTATCGTTAGGAACCACAACTCCATGCTTGGTGGCCCATTCTGAATCCAAATCTTTATCAAGAGACATAAATGCATCATCCCTCATGGATCCAAAACATGATTGACGCTCTACAAAACTAAAGTGGGTTGTGATAGGGATTCCCCCAAAACCTCATCAGTGTATTCCACCACTTGAGGATGCAAATCTATCACTATTAGTTTCCTTTTTCAGGCGTTAGCATCCTTAGTTTGATTATTGTCGGGGAGAAAGTGAGTCACCAAATCTTTGTTTATAGTATTGTCGAAACAATAAGATTGAGCGATCCCTCACCACATGAGATCACAGCATCAAATGAGATCGCCATATCAAATGACTCCAAATCACATTGACCCGAAGAACTGTTCGTATAAAACCTATTGCGTGCAGATCATCTTGTCAACTGAGATTGCCTCCTTCCGAGAGTCACTAGGGATAAGAGAGGAGGACCCAGAAGATTACGCTTCTTTGACTTGGACGTCTCAAACTTAATCCCTCAGTTTTCGGCAATAAAAGATATAGGCACAATCCCCTTTCCATGAAGAGGATAAAACACATTGTAAGCCCAAGGGCTCTAATGGGTTCAAGCATTCACCTTACCTTCTTGTTTTGATGCTAGCAAACCCAAATTGATTAGTATTTATGGACTAATGTGTTGCTTTGAGGTGTTGTGTTATATACAGGATTTTCATGTCATAATGGCCATTACACAACTCATTTCAACACATGACTTGTGGATCAAGAAGCAAAGGAACCAAGAGCCTGCCCCTATAGTGAAGACATCCTCATTTGAAGATGTTCAAGTCAAGAAGCTCGAATATCAAGATCCCACAAGTGCCTAGCAAGTGTCAAGAAAGAGCTTGGAGTTGAACATGCTTTGGTGACACCTCATGTACCTTTCAACATGCATTGAAGATTGGAGGAAGTCACAAGAGCCAAACATGTTCAAGAAGTTCACCCACAAGCTGAAGAAGTCTAAGGAAGTGCAAAGGAGCAAAGACATTCCAAGAAAACTCAATGGTATATACGTTTAGAATGTATTTGGAGTCCTCTTGATTTTATGTTTAAATGCACTTTCAAAAGGTTTTCATACTTAACTATTTACATCTTTGGAAACCATTAACACACCCAAAAATGTGTTTGAAAACCTAAGACTTAAGCCCAAAGACCATAGCCCAAAGCCCCTAATCTTTTAAAATTAAAATGGAATTTTACACAGGGCCGGTCGACCGGGGTGTTCCGGGCGACCGCGGCAAGGTAGCTGGAAATCCAGCACTTGCAAGTAAATAAAGGGCTGGTCGACCGGGAAAAGCCGGGCGACTGCGGAAATGGTTCTGTGGAATCAGAACCATTCCGTCATGGGTTTGGGCGGGCGACCGTCGTGAGTCGGTCAACCGCGATAGGTTTTTGCTCTTAAATGTTGAGCGGACAGGTAGCCCTCGTCGGGCGACTGCCATGGGGCCGGTCGACCGAGACAGTAAGAAATTTGAAAATAAAAATGGTGCCCGATAGGGGCAGGCGACCACTGTGGCCCGGTCGACCGCGACGGTAGGACAAACTAGCCGTTGGGCCTTGGGCAGGTTGACTTCTTCAACCCTGTTTTTTACAGTTTTGCCCCTAAACGGTCATATTTTCAAATACACTATATATACACTATCAAAACCTATCTAAACAAGCTTTTGAACCATTTTGAAAGATCAAATCCTATCTTTTTTAGCTTAAACTTTTCTATCAAAAGCTAAACCTCTTTGAGCTTGTATTTTCACATCTTATCAAGAGGAACTCCATAGGCTTTACATTTGTATCTTTCTTTAGAGTGATTGTGAGCTATCAAAGTTGTAATCCGCCTATCAAGAGGCATTAGGAGTTTTTCTTTTTATTTTGTTCTTCATAGAGGGTCTCCGATTCAGCCCGGTAACAAAGGTGAATCCATTGTATTTGAGAGTCTCCGATTCGGCCCGTTAAGAAAGGTGAATCATTGTCTGAGGGTCTTCGATTCGGCCCGGTAAGAAAGGAGAATCAGTGTAAGAGGGTGTGTCTCATCGCAAGGCTTCGTGCAGAAAGGGTTTATTCCCTTTGGAGATTGGAAGAGTTGGGTGTACAGCTTGGAGATTCGCCCATTGAAAAATCTCATCTTTTAGTGGAGTCCCCAAGGAGGTAAACTTGGAAGAGTGGAATAGGTCTTGTGATAGACCGAACCACTATAAATCTTGTGCCTTGTGGATGACTCTTCTCCTTCTTCTCTTACACTTGTGATGATTGGTAAACTCTAACCCTAACTTGTTATTATGTTTCAAATTGAACAAGAGTTAGTAAATTGCAGATGATTGGAATATTTAAACCCTAGCTTTCTTTACTATGCTTATTTGAACAAGGGTTAGAATATTCACTAGAGATTAATTAATGTATTAACTCTTAAACTTCCACCTAATTAAGCCCAAAATTTTTAATTAGCCAATTCACCCCTGCTCTTGGGTTGTCACACTTGCATTTCATTTGGTATCAGAGCATATGCTCTTAAAGAGATTTTTAACTTTAAAAATCTAGAAGAGAAAAGATCAAGTGACAATCCAAATGGATTTTGAGAGAGGTCAATCCGCTCTAATTCCTCATTTCTTTGATGGAACAAATTATAGAGCTAGGAAAATAAAAATGTTAGCCTATCTCAAATCCATAGATTATGACATGTTAGATGTCATTGAAAGGGGGTTTTCTATTTCAAGAAAATGTACTAAAAATGATTTAAAACTATTTTTCTTGAACTCAAAGGCAATGATTTTATTGTGTTGTGGATTAACTCTAAACATTTTTGACAATTTCAAATTGCAACAATGCAAAAGATATTTGGACCACATTAGAAAATATTTTTGAGAAAAATGTTTGTCTCTTTTCAAATGATAAAGTTCTTGAACAAAAAGAGACTTCACAAAAATCTTTTGCAAATGAAAACCTTCTCAAACATTCAATCTCCGATTTAAAAAGTCAAATAGATAATTTGAAATCGAAAGTAAATGAAACTTTGAAAAGAAATGAAAATTTAAGTCAATTGAGCAAAATTTTGATAAATAAAAATGATGACTTAATCCAAATATGCAATGTCTTTGAGAAAGAAAATAAAAGCCTTGAAAACACAAATATGGAATTAAATGAAATATATAAACATGTTTGTGAAAATGAAGAACGAATAAAAACTAATTTATCTCATCAAAAAGAATGTTTTGAAAATCAATTGAATGATAGTAAATTAGAAAAAAAAAGAACTCTATAAAGAATCAAAGACTACAAGAAGAAAAAGATAAGCATATTTTTTCTTAATTTCAAACTCTTGTGATTCCATTTGCTCCTCATCTACCAATCATTACTCAGGTACTTATTGTGGTAGATTTGGATATCACAAATCTAGATGTAAGCTTAGATTTGTGAAATTTAACAAGTTTGTTTGGATAAGAAAAGATACACTTCCTCGAACAAAGTTGGGGGGAACTAGAAGGATTTGGGTTCCAAAGTACCCCATTTAAACATTCATTGAATATATTGATATATGGGGTTGTGCTTAATTGTTATATCATTTAAATTTTTCACTCTAGATACTTCATGTCATGATAATATTTTTGTATCTAGATTTTGTGTGCTTTATTGATATATCTTATTATCCATAATATAGATGCTCATATATATGAGGTTTTAACTTGAATGCATTTATCTTCATAAGTGCTTAACGATCACATCACTTATCATCCATAGTCTATAAGGAAAATAATCTCATATTTGTTTTAGACTATATTTTGTACTTTAATGAATATCATTCTAGAATATGTTGTCTAAGTGCACACACTTTGTCTCATATCTTCTTGCACTTAGTATTCATCCACAAAGGAAATCCACAATAGAAAATTCAATGTGAAAACCATGCTTGTGATTACATGAAAATCAACCACACCATTAGCCCATGAGTTCATCCTAATCTATCAAGTACATTCTTTTTATATTTGAACTCTATCTTGGACAAATTTGGCATTTGCTAGATCTTAGAATACTTAACTTGTTTAGTATATTATTTCTAGCAAAATTAAGAGGTTAAAAGCCATGTCTAAGAAAATCAACTCAAATCCTTTCTTAGACATCTCTTGTGCCCTAGGTGAGTAATCATGTCTATTACTTTGCACCTAGTTGTCCTTTAAACCCATTATTGTGTGCTTAATGGTTATCATTGAATGAACAAGAAATTTTACTGGGTTAAAGTAGATGTAATCCAAAAGTCTTAAAATGAATATCTTCTCAATGCTAAGATGAAACTATCTAGTCATGATAGTTCATTTTGGAATGCATGTGTCCGTTCATTTTGGAATGTATGTGTCCAAGGTGTTTATCACTTGATATTCACTAAGTCTTTGGATCTTTCCCTAAATTCATATAAGAATATATTATATATGGAAGTTGAAAATGAGTCTAGATTCAATGTATGAAATTCATTTGAGTAAAATTGAAAATCTCATAAGAATCTACTATCATTTTTGGGCATGGGAACATTGTGATGGGAACACTTATCTCCCTCACATTTTGGTTTTCTATGGGCCTATGCAGTTTGTGCTTAGTGCTTTATCTTTAGAGAGGTGGTATGTGGATGTAAAACATAGATGTTTGGACCATGAACCTTATGTGTCATGTTCCTTGTGTCCAAACATGGTAGACTATCCATTAATGGTTTAAAATGTCATATCTTGCTCATGATTACCCATAGTGGTATGCTCTCACTTACATGAGCCATGGATGTCTATAGTCAAATTTCTCTTTTGTCTGAGTCCTATAGATTTGAGCAAAAAGAGCTTATCTATATAATACATAGGTTATCCCCTTGTAAGGCATTAGTTACATCATAAAGACGATAAACTTAAAGTTAAAAGTACTCAATTGGTACTCTTAGTCCTCTTACCTAGTAAGTTGAAGAGTGTACACTCATCTCTTTAATTAAAACATCTAATATCTTTGGCTTCTAGCCAACATCTTAACCATGATTAGCCATAAATGCACATAGTTAGGGAGAGCATGGTCTGCTACGTTATCATCTCTTTTGGTATTATTTGATTACCCCTAGCAAACATGCAATTATAGCCCAATGGTTGTTTTCAATCATTCACCTCTAAAACCCTTGGTGACTATGTCATGGACAGCCCTTTGGATTCATACCTTGTATGAGCCTTTAACAAAGGGGGAGCACTATATGTAAATGTCTGTCCTTTTCATCTTATCATGTGTCGATTAATATGTATATCATATTACATGTGATAAGTACACTCATTTGGAGCCACATTGCTCCATTAGTAGTGTAGTTGGGTCTTGTCCTATGCCTTCTTGTTTTAGATCATCTCTCATATATGGGAAGTACCCTTAGCCTGAGCATCAATGTCAAATCCTTATAGACTTTATACTTATCTTGGATATACTCATATGGTTTCATCTCTTCCAATGATAAGTATCTTGTTCTAGAGTTTGAAAACTCTCTAGAATTCTCCTTCATAGGATAGTGCTTGAGTTGCTCATCTCATTGCCTATGAAGTTTGTCTCTTATCATGTGATTTTGAGAGTAAATATATCATTCATCATGATAAGATCCATTGGCTATGCTATTACTGTCATATCTATAGCCAATTTGTATTGTCATGTCCTCTCAGATAGGTTTCACCTAGGACGAATGACAAATACATAGGGGGAGAGCTTAATGGTAATCATACTCATGTTTATATGGATCATTGTAATGTGCTCACAAGGTCTATTACTGTAACGACCACTTTTTGACACTCTCTCAATTCCTTAAATTTTGAATTTTAGACCGTTAGATCGTATATCGAGGATCGAGATCATCGATCCACTTTAGACCAACCCTTGATCCCGAAATAGGATCTCTTATTCATCATTGATCTACTTAGATCAATCGGTCCAGAGATCAATGGCTCTTGTTAATCTATTCTATATTTGTTTCGGTAGCTTGGGGATTAAGTTTTCCACGGAATAAGAAATCATTTGAAACATATTAAATAAGAAAGTAAGTCATATTAGGGGAAACCTACCTTCATTAAATGAAAATCCAGTAAAATATAAAGAAAGGAGGAGATAAATAAGATAGGTTGGGGATTTGATCTCCACTTTTGAGGGAGATCTTGCACACCTCTTTTGGTGGGATAGATTGATTCACTTAAAATTCAAATTCCCTAATTAGTAGCAAATTACTTTATGGAAAAGATCTTGTAGTTATAAGATTTGGCAACTTACCTTTATTGCTAAACTCTTTTGGTGGGATAGATTGATTCACTTAAAATTTAAATTCCCTAATTAGTAGCAAATTACTTTATGGAAAAGATCTTGTAGTTATAAGATTTGGCAACTTACCTTTATTGCTAAACAAAAAGGAAGGAATATAGGTGATTCCCCATATCATGCAAAAAAGAAAAGAAAAGAAAAAGAAACCCACACCCCGCTCTTGCTTCCTTTATATATTGCCTATATTTGTCCTTGCCTTAGTCTCCTTGCACACAATAACAGTAGGAAGAAAGAAAGAAGAAGAAAAGCTTTACCCTTGATTCTCCTTATACCCTAGATCCATCCAAGTAAGTACCCTTATTACTTTCCTTGTCTTATAGTGTTTTCTTGGTCCCAAAACGGACCAGATTTAACACTGCTTTTGTGTGTTCTTCTTGGTCCCAAAATGGGCCAAATTAAGCGTTATTTTGTGTGTTGTTGTCGGTTCCAAAAACGGACCAGATTTATACCCTGTTAATGTATGTTCTATAGGTCCCAAAACGGTCCAGATTTGTACCCTGTTGACATGTGTTTCCTTGGTCCCAAAACTGACCAGATTTGTGTACGGTTGATAGGTGTTTTTACGTATCAAAACTAGACAGATTTAAGATCATTTATATGCATTTTTACTATATATTAAAATTGGACAGATTTAAAGACCGTTATATGTGTGTTTCTATGTATCAAAACTGGAAAGATTTAGAGACAAATATATGCATGTTTTCGTGTGTTAAAACTGGACAGGTTCTACATCATTCATATGCGTATTTTATATTCTAAAAACGGGACAGCAGTGTTCTATTTTTGTGTGCGTGTTTTATGCCCTCAAACAGGGCAGCAATGACGTTTTTCTGTGTGTGAGTTCTATGCCCTCAAAACAGGGCAGCAGTCATGTGTTTTTGTGTGCGTGTTTTATGCCCTCAAACAGGGCAGCAATGATGTTTTTCTGTGTGTGAATTTTATGCCCTCAAACAGAGCAGTAGTCGTGTTTCTGTGTGTGAGTTCATGCCCTCAAACAGGGCAGTAGTAGGCTTTTCTGTGCATAAGTTTTACGCCCCAGAACAGGGCAGCAATAGTGTCCTTCATGTGTCTTCTTGCTGGCCGCCCAAAAAAATAAAAAAAAACAGGGCAGCAAGAGTCTTCTCCGGATATATATCCTTCCTGTCCAAAGATAAGACAGCAATGGTATGTCTATGTGCATGGGTTTCACCTAAGATAGGGCCTCAACGTAGTACCTGTACGTATTTTTGAAAACTTAAACATAAGGAAAAAAATTGACATTGTTATGTTCTATCACTTGACTCCAGGACTATCACACTCCACTACCTATCAGAAAACGTCCATTCTTCCCCATTCGTAAGTTAAGGCAGGTGACAGCTAGACCTTGTGTTGTAATGGTTTCAATATAACTTGTTTCATGCAAAGTAATCTTACGTATACTATTTTCTTTGTGATAACTGTATAGCTCATTATACTTGTTTACTTGAAATGAAATAAATAATAAACTGTTTCTAACCTTTATGTGAAAGGATGCAGGAAAAGAAGGCAAAGGTAACGTACCTTAAAATCCCGAATTGCATATCCTACATGGGGGAGAATGAAGGGGAAATTAAGGGTGTGGTGGTATCATCCTGGGACCTAAGGTCCAAAGGCCAACGCGAGAAGCGTGTACAGCCTTTCGTTGGCAAACCATCCAAAGGGATAGTATCCCCGAAACGGCTCGGCATTAAATGCGAGACCGAAATCCGAGTCCATAACGTCACTACCATTGGACAGGGGTAGTAGGTAGTCGTGCGGCAAGGACACCGGCAAAAAGAAGAAAGTCAGAAAAGAACTGACAGAAAAGTAAACTGGGGAAAAAGCCGGATGTACCTGGGGAAAGTGCTGTCTCATTTTACATATTTGATGCACACATAACATATCATTCATTATTGTCATTCATTCCTGTTTATACTGATAGAGATGGCGTAGATTTATTCTCTAGTTATTTATTATTACTTTTAGATGATTGCTAAGGATCTGAATTATTATTGCATGCCATTTTATATTGTTCCTTTTACTCCGCTCGGTCTCTGGAGGACCCTGTTGTTTCCTCCACCACAGGGGTTGAGGCGTTAGATGGCGGAGCGTTTGCAAACGAAGAACCCATGGGATAAGGGATCGTGTGATCGGAGAGTTCGCTTCATGGATTATTGCGCTATGACGTCTTGCGTCATTTTCTATTTTTATTTTGTCGGGACTTTCTTTAGTTTGAACTTTACTGATTAAAACTTTACCTTTCATTTGGTGTATGAGTATTGAAATGACCTCTTGTTATGGTAGACTTATTTAATTTGGAATAAGATTTTTGTCGTGGTTGTTGATTATATAAAAAAAAAAAAATTTCCATGATTTTTGCGTTGTTCTTTTGCTCGTAGCGACTTGACGGAATCGGGTCGTTACAATTACCCCTAGAATTGTGCTTCACTTTCAAATCTTTAGAACATAAAAAAAAAAAAAAACAGCTTATCATGCATTTTACTTGTGTTTTATCTTTGAGAAGCATCATAAGAGCTTAAATGTAATATCATATACTTGGCACATAGCTTACATAAGCTATAATTAACCTTGACACTCAATTTGCACTTTCATTGTAAAATCCTTCGTTTTTGCTGCTGCCAAAAGAGGGAGAGTTTTTGGAATTGATTAGGTAGTCCGTGTTTTATATGCACCACATGCTTTTTATTCATTTATTATACTTGTGCATATAGTGAGGGGGAGCTATGCTCTATTGGTATCATTTTATTCTCTATATGTCTATATTTTTTATCTCCTGCCTCCCTAATCAATTTGTTTGTCATCATCAAAAAGGGGGAGAATGTAAGCCCAAGGGTTCCCATGGGTTCAAGCATTCACCTTACCTTCTTGTTTTGATGCTAGCAAACCCAAATTGATTAGCATTTATGGACTAATGTGTTGCTTTGGGGTGTTGTGTTATATACAGGATTTTCGTCATAATCACCATTACACAACTCATTTCAACACATGACTTGTGGATCAAGAAGCAAAGGAACCAAGAGCCTGCACCTACAGTGAAGACATCCTCATTTGAAGATGTTCAAGTCAAGAAGCTCGAATAAGAAGATCCCACAAGTTCCTAGCAAGTGTCAAGAAGGAGCTTGGAGTTGAACATGCTTTAGTGACACCTCATGTACCTTTCAACATGCATTGAAGAATGGAGGAAGTCACAAGAGCCAAACATGTTCAAGAAATTCACTCACAAGCTAAAGAAGTCCAAAGAAGTGCAAAAGAGCAAAGACATTCCAAGAAGGCTCAATGCTATACACGTTTAGAATGTATTTGGAGTCCTCTTGATTTTATGTTTAAATGCACATTCAAAAGGTTTTCAAATGGTTTTCAAACTTAACTTTTTACATCATTGGAAACCATTAACATACCCAAAAATGTGTTTGAAAACCTAAGACTTAAGCCCAAAGACCATGGCCCAAAGCCCCTAATCTTTTAAAATTAAAATGGAATTTTACACAGGGCCGGTCGACAGGGAAAAGTCGGGCGACAGTGGAAATGGTTCTATGGAATCAGAACCATTCTGTCATGGGTTTGGGCGGGCGACCACCAGGGGTCGGTCGACCGCGATAGGATTTTGCTCTTAAATGTTGAGCAGACAAGTAGCTCTCGCCGGGCAACCGCCATGGGGCCGGTCAACCGAGACGGTAAGAAATTTGAAAATAAAAAAGGACGCCAGATAGGGGCGGGCGACCGTTGTGGCCCGGTCGACCGCGACGGTAGGGTAAACTAGCCGCTGGGGCTTGCGCAGGTTGACTTTTTCAACTCTATTTTTTACAGTTTTTCCCCCAAACGGTGATATATTCAAATACACTATATATACACTATCAAAACCTATCTAAACAAGCTTTCGAACCATTTTGAAAGATCAAATCCTATCTTTTTGAGCTTAAACTTTTCTATCAAAAGCTAAACCTCTTTGAGCTTGTATTTTCACATCTTATCAAGAGGAACTCCATAGGCTTTACATTTGTATCTTTCTTTGGAGTGATTGTGAGCTATTAAAGTTGTAATCCGCCTATCAAGAGGTATTGAGAGTTTTTATTTATATTTTGTTCTTCATAGAGGGTCTCCGATTCAGCCCGGTAACAAAGGTGAATCCATTGTATTTGAGGGTCTCCGATTCAGCCCGTTAAGAAAGGTGAATCATTGTCTGAGGGTCTTCGATTCGGCCCGGTAAGAAAGGAGAATCATTGTAAGAGGGTGTGTCTCATCGCAAGGCTTCGTGCAGAAAGGGTTTGTTCCCTTTGGAGATTGGAGGAGTTGGGTGTACAGCTTGGAGATTCGCCCATTGAAGAATCTCATCTTTAAGTGGAGTCCCCAAGGAGGTAAACTTGGAAGAGTGGAGTAGGTCTTGTGATAGACCGAACCACTATAAATCTTGTGCCTTGTGGATGACTCTTTTTCTCCTTCTTCTCTTGCACTTGTGGTGATTGGTAAACTCTAACCCTAACTTGTTATTATGTTTCAAATTGAACAAGGGTTAGTAAATGCACATGATTGGAATATCTTAACCCTAGCTTTCTTTACTATGCTTATTTAAACAAGGGTTAGAATATTCACATGAGCTTAATTAATGTATTAACTCTTAATCTTCCACCTAATTAAGCCCAAAATTTTTAATTAGCCAATTTACCCCCCTCCCCCCACCCCCGCCCCCCTCTTGGGTTGTCACACTTGCATTTCACACATTCATAAGGGAACTAGGCCATATCAGAAATCTACACACACTACTAGCATTAGACCTCAAGGCATGGCCTACAGACAATTCGAATTTGAGGCCCGAAACTAACTCATTTGCCTAATTTTCAATACCAATGTACGTCTCCTCGTACAAAACCACTAAAGCTCAAGACAAAACTATCATCGCCGGGCTGGCATTCTTTTCCCTTGGCCGCACCTTAGGTTGATAAAATAATCTATTCCGATAATGGCTAAACTTCTTAACGCTGTTAGACTTTCTCTAGCTTTCCCTAGCTGAAAAAAGTTGTCAATCATTTGCCTCGCTTTTTAGTATAGAATAGCTAAGCTCAGACCCTACATATGAAGAGTCCTCCTAATATTCCGACACATCAAACACCCCATCCTCCTTGCAGATGTTGACACGGTGCAGCCATCTAACTGTGGGTTGTGGCGGCGCAGCCATTGCACAAAGCTTTGCCAACCAATCTTGTTAAAAGAGAGGGGAGCTACGATTCACAATAGTCAACAATTTTCGACCAACCCTTCCTCTGGCAAGGACCATTGTTAATCTCTGAGCTCGTAGCACATCCCCGACACCACCCTCAAGTGGCATTTTTTTGGCTCTAAGCTCATGTCTAGCCTTTTCTCTCCATCTCCGAGAGCTAGGATCTTCGTCCAGGTTCTTAGGCCTCCTTCGAAAGAAGCATTATCTCAAGCACATGCTTACCATTATTTCTGTTTACTGCCTCTGGTCGAGGAATACTCGCATCCTCATTGTTGGACCAGTTAGACGAACCATGGATGGAAGGCACATATACTTAACTACCAAATTCATAGTGAAGTGTATCGGTGGCTGCATCAACCCATAACCAAGCACCAAGACATCGCAGAGACGACATGGCAGGGGACACTTGAACAATTCAACCAACTTTGCAAGCGAGTCTGCAGAGGCTACATCCGAGCATTGGATCAGTAGAAGACCATCCTTCATTGAAGATATCACAGTTCCAGATTTCAATACCCTATTTGTGCAGTCCACAAAGTATGTGAATTCCAGTACCGTCATCGCTGACTCAGGCATAAGAAGAAATTCTTTACCGCTCGCCTGTTACATGAACATAGAGGACTGAGCAAAACAAAGAGGCGGCCCAGGGGAACCTATCAGAGTCTCCGCAAAGGACTTACAAGGAGAAGAGTTTGATGGTGAAGATGTCGGACAACCCTTCACCTCCAGATGTATGCAAAATGCGGTTTTACGTGGGAGAGGAGCCCCCCGCAGAGGTTTCCGATTCCCATGAAAGCACCATCTTTGCTTACTGAGAGCTACGAGTAGAGGATCATCGAGCATCAACATTTCAGAGTACAGGCTTGTAGGCATATCTAGGAGGTAGATCAATGAATCTCTAATTATTCAAATGGAAGATAGTTGGTCTTTGAGAAAAGGAGGAGGAAAAGAGAATAGAAGGATAAGAGAGGTCATTCATGGGATTGGGATTCCTCCTACTGGTCATTAGGATATATCATATTTGTTGAATAACATGTAAGGGTAGTTTAGGTATTACCGGTAGTGTTAGGGGTATTGTAGTCTTTCTACATTGGATGCCCTATTGGGGCCTATATATACATCGTATACATGAAGAGCTCCCTTTTGTGGAGACTCTAAATCTTCTTCTTCATCTCTTCTAACCCAAATCTCATTTCTAATATGGAATCAAATCCAAAGAGCTGATCCTTGAAGAAGAAGAAGAAGAAGAAGAAGAGTCTACCTCTCGCGCATCTCCAACAACCCTTGTATCCCTTTTTTTTCTTCTCCCTGTGTTGTGTCTGTGTTGTGCGCACCTCTCCTTGCGATTAATATTCCTCATCGCAAGCCACTCCTGCCGTATTTGTCTCGTTTTCCCCTCTCTCGCAAGCCTTTTTCTCTAACATTGCAATAACCTCCCCTTTGTCCCAAAGCTTTTTGTGTCCCTAACCTCCACATTAATCGCAAGATGCGATTAACATAGCATCTTGTGCGATTAATGCTTGTGATTACTCTCCCTTATCCCGTATGTTAATCGCATGATGCAATTAACATACTCCTCGTCTGCGATTATATTTGGCTTTTTATCTCCTCTAATCGCATGATGCGATTATCCATCATGTGATTACCTCTCTGTTAATCGCAACATTAACACTAAAACTTGTGTTTATCTCCTCTATGTGCGATTAACACTTCTCCTTGCGATTAAACCTTGATTCCTCTGTGTAAGATTACTCTTCTGTTTTGTGCCATTTGTTTGCCATAAACCTTATCTTGTTGTCTTGTAGTTATCTCTTTCTTTGCATTGTCTCTTATCTCTTATGGCCTTTGTGTTTACGCCTCATTATGTTGTTTCTCTCTTTACTTTCACTTTTCTATAACTTTTTGGCCTATGGCCTTTGTCTTTCTCATCTCCTCTCCAATGTGCCCACCAAGTATTCGGTGAAATGTCAGAAAGAGATTTGGTGCCTTGGATGTCTTCTTCTTTCCATTGTTTAGTGTTGTCTAGTGAGGGGGAGTGTTGTCTAGTGTTGTCTTCTATGTCTTCTATGTCTTCTATGTCTTTTGTGTTGATGTCAAAGGCGCACACCAAGTGTTATATAAAATGTCTAAGAGAGGTGTGGTGCCTTGGTTGTCTTCTTTTCGTTGCAAGTTGAAGGTATTTGACCTTCAACTTGAGGAGAAGTGTTATCATATTATCCTCTTTGTTGTCTTAGTATTGTCGTCTTGAGGGAGTGTTGTCTTCTTTTCATGTCTCTTCGTGTTGTCCAGCTTTATGCCTTATCTCTTCGTTTTGTTTTTTTTTTTTGATAGGTTTGATATTGTCCTCCTTGTCTTGTCTTCTCAGGACTCATGTAATATCGCCCGAGCGGGAGTGTTGTTTTGTTTGCCTTATGTTCTTCGCCATGTTCGTTGTTTCCTTTCCATGTTCTTAGCGTAGTTTTACGCAGTATTGTCCAATTTTATGCCTTATCTTTCTTTTTGGGCTATGGTTTCCCCATCGATGGTCAGCTCTCTTACAGGCGACGGCTTCGTTTTCCCGTCAACCTCTCTTTTCCGGCCGATGGTTTCCCCATCGTTGGTCGGCTCTCTTATAGGCGACGGTTTCGGTTTTCCCCTCGACCGTCTTTTCCAGGCGATAGTTTCCCCATCGTTGGTCGGCTCTCTTACAGGTGACGTTTTCGTTTCCCGTCGATCTCTCTTTTCCGGGCGATGGTTTCTCTTTCGTTGGTCGGCTCTTTTACAGGGGACGGCTTCGTTTCCGTCAACCTTCCTTTCCAGGCGATGGTGTCCCCATCGTTGGTCGGCTTTTTTCAGGCGACGATGTTCATACCGTCAAACCTTATCTCCAGACGATGGTGTCGCCATGGTTGGTTGGTTATCTTCTCCCTCCTTTTCTTCGTATCTTCAGGAGACGATATTCATGCCGTCAACCTTGTCTCCAAACAATGGTTTCCCCATCGTTGGTTGGTTATCCTCTTTCTCTTCTTCTTCTCTCCGGGCGACGGTTTCCCTGTCGACCTTGGCGTGGTGCTGCTTAGCTGGTGTTTCTGCTCGCGGTGCTTCATCATTTCTTATGTGACATTTGGTGTGCCTATTTTGCTTGTTGGACCGTTACTGGTTCCTGCCATGGCACCTCCATTGCTCGTTGATATGTGGATTTGCTCGTCATGCTCTCATTCAGGGGAGGCCCTGTTTGATTGCTCTCGTCGTAGTGCTACTTCAGAGGGAGCTGCTCTTTTTTGTGGTCGTAGATCTCGCTGATGTACTCTTGGTCGTTGCTGTCTTTTTGTTATGTTTTCATCATGTATTTATCACACCAGATTGAGGATGAGTGTTATACCAAGATGGATGTGTATGAGGTTATTGTACTTTTTTTTATATAAGGTCCTTTTTTGTTGCATTTCTAATTGATTGTTGTAGTTCTTTGTAGCAAGTTGGAGTTTCATAGTAAATACACTCCAGCTTGAGGGGAGTGTTGAATAACATATAAGGATAGTTTAGGTATTACTGGTAGTGTCAGGGTATTGTAGTCTTTGTACATTTGATGCCCTATTTGAGCCTATATATGCATTGTATACGTGAGGAGTTCCCTTTAGTGGAGACTCTCCATCTTCTCTACTCCTCTTCATCTTCCTTTCTTCTAATCTCATTTCTAACAATATTCAATAGAGTTTTAGATAGCATCACAGCTCGAGATCAAGAAAATCAAGATTCAAGGACCTACATTTCTATCACCTTCACTATTCTCATTTTCAAATTGTTTCTTTCTTCATAGTCTTCCTGTCCTTTCTCCCTATTCTCTTCCATTACCACATAAATAACACCCTATTCTCTTTCACTCTTGCATCAAGTTTCCTCTTCATATTTTCTCCAAAAAAATATTCAAAATCATCAATTAATTGAGGTGCATTTTAGCAACTCAAGCATTCCTTTATAATATAAAAGGGCCCACCATATCGCTTAAGTTGGTGCATTTTAGCACACAACATAAGCTAAAATTAGGTGATCAACCCACTCTGATCCAAACCTATTCCCTTTCTCCTTTGGATTCCTGATCATCCCTCCATTCTTTCATCAACATTTTGTTCAGATCCTATTTTTGCCTTCATTCTCTATATTTCTTATTTCTCCGTTATCTTCATCGTGAAACCTCTTCAAGCACTCTCTTCTGCTAATTCATATTTTCATATTTAACTTGTCACCATCAAACGATCCCATGAAAACATTCCATTGTTGAAGGATCAAACCCTTTTGGGTCTTGATGCCTAGGGACTCCTTCATCGTCTAGAAGGTCTAGAGTTTCCTATCGATGAACTCAAAATGGTAGATCCAATAGAAGAGAAGACTGAAAGAGCGTCCAAAACAGGGAATATGTGGATGGTATTCTTATGCACTAGGAGTGAAACGCTGCGTATAAGTAATGGCCAATGTTTTGAAAGGTGGTTTCTTATGCCCTAGGAGTGAAAGGCACGCCCAAGCAGAGGCGCATCAAAAATGCCCCAAGCAGCACAAGGGAAAGAAAAAAAAAAGCACTACTAAAAAGGCACACATCCTAGGGGCAAAGGCTTAAAAACCCAATCAAGGCATGCGCTTCATAGGCATCTAGAACCAAGGCGGTCATTTTTCACCTAAGTTGGAGATTTTTAATTATTTTGGCTTCTTTTTTTAATTTTTAACTTAAACCTTTATTAAGATTTACGTTAAGTGAAGGGGGCCTTATAAGACTTTTTTCATAATCTAAAATCATTCACTTAATGATTTTAGAGAGTTATGAGGCTTTAGTGAGTTTTTTCCCAAGATCAAGGATGAAGATATGTAGTTGCATCTTATTGATGATGTGATACAGGAGGGGACTGGAGAGAAGAAGGTAGTGCAGGTTATCACTGGTGACCATTTTAGCTATGTTAGTGCACGAAAGAAGTTGATTAAGAAGAGGAAGAAATTGTATTGGACTCCCTGTGCTACTCACTGAATTGACTTGATGCTAGAGAGCATAGCTAAGTTGAAGGTGCAAGCTGAGTCCACTGAGAAGGCTAGGCAAATAACAAAGTTTATTAATGGGCAAGTAGGGGTCTTTAGCTTGATGACAACCCATAAAAAGAACAAGGAACTTCTCCGTCCATCCTACAGTTACTAGATTTGTCAGGATTTATCTCATGCTTAAGTGTTTCTATAAGTACAAGCAGCCTCTCATGTCCTTATTTTCCTCTAAGACTTTTACTAGCAGTGCATATGCCAAGAAGGTTGAGAGTGTAAAGGAACGCACAGCATTACACTTTAGTCCAACCTTTCAGACACATGCACCCTTTTCCTTAAAGATTACAGGGTCATTAGTTAGTGCCCCTGGAGAGGTGGACTTAGAAGAGAGCCAAGCTCTCAGATTTATTTATGAATTAATGGAATTAGCTAAACGAAAAGAGGGTGCTTAACTGTAGGGATAGAATTTGGAGGAAGATAGATGAGAGATGGACGAAAAGTTACATCACTCTCTACATGCAACTGGCTACTACCTAAATCCCCGGCTCAGATACTCAGATGGCTTCAACGTGGAAGATGTAAAAGAGGGTCTCTACATGTGTATGAATAGGGTATTGGACAAGAACATCGAAGAGTGTATTAACGTAGATGTCCAACTATATCTCTATGGTGAGGCCAGTGGAGAGTTTGACACATGCATGGCCATTGACAAGATGAAGATGCACTATCTAGATAGTATTAATTTTTTGGTTTTAGTTGTTTAGTTCTTAGTTAGTTAGATGTCTTGGCTTGATTGTCTTCTTCATTAGTTTTAACAGTTTGTCTTATTAATTAGTTGTTATCAAATAAAATTTTAAATGAATATTGTACTTGACCGGTGGATCCGCTTTGGATCCAAGAGCAAGAGTTGACTTCCTTTGTCATGAGGGCGATATACCCGCAAGCAGTGCTGAGTTGTGGGAAGAACTAGAGTACATTTGATGCGGTAAGTTACTAAGTTAATGTTTTAGTAATCAATTTGCCCTTCTTGTGAATTTTGATTTATGAATAAGATTTGTCGGAAACCTTAGCCACCTCACAGTTACTCGACCCCAGTAAACCATGGGATCTAGAATCACCTATCGGTTAAAATACATGGGTTTTCTCTCTCAGGTGATGTTCGTGAATCCTCAAGTTTTCACAGTTAGCAGCTCTTTCGATCAACCCAGGAAAGGGTCTCAGCAGCCATGTTTTCTAATCCAAAAGGTCACTTTCATGGCTTGAATGGGTCAAGAAGTAGGACCTTTCAAAAGGATCGTTTTTTGGGCTTGATTTTGAAGCGTAGTTTCGACTCTATTTTCCAAAACGAACCAACAAAAGGTATTCACTATGGGGGCCAAAGAAGGCCTCGATGTTTACTGAGGGATGCAACGTTGTCCCATAATACCAATGACAATATTTCAATCACAACCCTCGCAATGTCCCCCATTCGAAGAACTCTTTAACCTTCATATTTTTGGGGTTAAACAATTCATTTGGTGTGACATGAAGCTCTTTTGGTTTGACAATAGTTCAACCACAACCTTACCCCCCTCGCAATGTCCCCCATTTGAAGAACTCTTTAACCTTCATATTTTTGTTGTTAAACAATTCATTTGGTGAGACATGAAGCTCTTTTGGTTTGCCCTGATATTGCATATATCATACGTGTAGTTAGCGGATTCATGAACTGGCCTAGATCCACTGACTAGGAGGCAGTTGATTGGATCTGAGGTATTTAAAAGGAACGCCTGAAAAGTTGTCTTATATTCTCATACGGATCATCGATCTACTAGTGGCTAGTGTACCTTCGTTAGAGGTAATGTTGCCACATGGAGGAGCAAAAAACAGGTTGTCAGGTTGTCATTGCAAGGTCTAGTGCTGAGGCTGAATACATGGCCACAGCTCATGCTACTTGTGAGCTTATGTGGCTCAAAACTCTTCTCAGATAGATGGAAGGTACAGCTGATAGACCGATGAAACTTCACTGCGAAAACCAAACAGCGATACATGTTACCTCAAATCCTATTTTCCATGAGAGAACCAAACATATTGAAGTTTATTGTCACTTAGTCAGAGAAAACGTGGAGGTCAATATCATTACGATTCCTTATGTTTGATCTGAAGATCAACTAGTAGACACTCTTACCAAAGCCGTTCCGCAAGGATATTTGCAACATATTCTTTGCAAACTATGTTGAACGCGTGCAAATACTATATGTCTGATATGAGTGGAGCATAGGGCCCACATAAATGTAAACGTGCCTTATGAACGACTGGGCTTGTCTCTAGTGTTTACTAGGAGGGTAAATAAGTAAATCTCATGTTTATAACTAATGTTACAAACATGAGAGCACATTTAAGTGAGTGGGGGCCATTTGTGTTAAGAAGTGTATTCCACCCACTTGCATTAAGGAGGGCTTATCCCTTCTCCCAAAAAACGAATAAAAGGCTGGTTATAGGGTTTGAAAATTGTTACGACTTCTTTACCCCCTAAAACTATCTTCCTCTTCTCTTTTCTCTACCTCTTTACTTTTTCTTCTTCTTCCTCTTTAGTCTCGATTTCTTTCAATTAAAACAGGAGCTAACATGGCTAGTTTGAGAAGTATGAAGCAAACACTAGTGGCCAGATCAAGTGCAGAGGCAGAGTATAGATTCGAGGCAGAGAGGGTGCGGGAGCTGTTATGGCTAAGGATTTTCTTGCTTGAGTTGAGCATTACAATTCAAGAACCTATGAGTTTGTATTGTAATACAAGGCTGTGATCAGCTATAATCATTACAGCATGACCAGACAAAGCATATCGAAATGGACAAACAATTCATCAAGGAGTTGGAGACCAACCAAATTTGTGAACCTTATGTTACGACAAATGAGTAGATCGTTGATGTATTGGCAAATGGTGTTTGCAAAGCTCATCTTCACGACAGCCAAGCTGGGCATGAAAGATAACTCCCCACCAAATTGAGGGGAGTGATGTCATGGGCCCTATCGTAGGCTTTATTAGTGTTTATTTTACATAGATTGGGCCTAACTCTCTCATAAGCAACTACGACATCTATATTAGTCAGGTTCCAGATACTAAATCAGATTCTCATGAATAATATCATCAATTTGAGTTGCTTATGTGACATTAGTGAACAGATAGAACCAATAGCGAGAACTTTAGGAAAATTAATGGATGATTTAAGATGCACCTTGAATATTGGATGTTTGACAAAGTATTCTTGTGAAACTTCACTGGAACTGAGTTTCAGATTCAGAATTCAACAGCTATTGAGGTTCAATTGTTCGTAGGGAGAAAAAGAAAAGCATGAAGATGGCTCAAAGGTTTGCAAAAACATCCTTGGAGATTTGATTGTCTTTTTGATGAAATGCTAGATTGGATGGGATCTGCTTCTATCGTCCTCAAGCATGTGCGTTGCTCCACCAATTGGGTGGCTGATAGCCTAGCAAGGGAAGGTGTCCCAAAAGAAGCTCTGGCGCTATTGAGTCACTTCCCCCTTGATCTCTTTTATTATTTTTAGTCTTGCTTATCCTTTTTGTATTTTGTTTTCTGTGTATTGACTATCTCAGTCCTTTTTACTTGCAATAAAATTGGCTACCATTCAACTCCACTTAACTCAACTAAGCCTTTGTCCCAAACTAGTTGGGGTCAGCTAATGAATCCTTTAGAAAATTTACATGAAGAAAGTGAAAGGATCTACCTGGCTCAAATTAAATAAGTCTAATCCTGACACTAGTTGGGTTCGTCTACATGGATCATTTTTTTCCATTCTCTCCTATCCAAGGTCATGTTCTCTGTTATGTTCCTAGCCATTAAGTCTTTCCTCACTGTTTCTACCCAAGTTGTTTTTGGTCTGCCAATACCTCTTTTTACTCCAGCAACTTGGCACGAGTAACATCTTCTCCTCAATTGGTGCGACCCTCACCTTTTTACGAATGTCTTCATTTTTAATTCTATCTAACCTTGTGTGGCCACAAATCCATCTAAGCATTCGCATCTCTGCTACACTCATCTTGGTGGCCCAACATTCTAAGCCGTACAGCATGGCTGACCTCACAGTTGTCTAGTAAAACTTTCCCTTCAACTTGGTAGGTATTTTACGGTCACACAGAACTTCTGAAGCATGCTTCCACTTTAACAAAAAAAAAAAACAAATGAGTAGCAAAGTAAAATTGGCTACCATTCAAAAAAAAAACAAGAAAAACAAGAAAAGCATGCAGAAGTAGCAAAGTAATGAGGCTAGGTTCTCTACCCATAGAATTGAGGGAATGAATATTGAGTTGTCAAATGCCACCTTACACCACAACATGTATGACCGATGGATGCAGTTTTATAAAAAAGCAAAAATAAAATGGTCTAAACCATTAAACAAATCTCCAAAAGACTCCCCACCAAGCATGAATAAGAGATCAAGAAGCAAGAAGAGCAACACACCTGGAATTGATGTATATGCGTTCACCAAGTAAACAGAACTGCAGTTCTTAATAAAATCAAAACAAAAAATAATTGATTTAAAAACAATAACTGTTGAGACATTTTACACAGAAGAATGCAATTTCAGAAGGACCGATTTACTTGTGGCTGAAGTTGATAATCTACGAAACCCCATTTAGTATTGACATTTAAACACAGACACAAAAAAAGAAAAAAAAAATGTACTTTAAGCAAACCAAACCTGCCAACCCATGACAAACAATTCGTGGTAGGTCTTTTACATGACAAGGTGAAGTTTTTGTAAGTGAAAAGTTGCCATATGATAACCCGTTTGATAATGAGGCCTTTTACATGAAAAATTGAAGCTTTTGTCGAAGTCACCAACATATGAGGATATGAAACCCATGGACCATTTAGGCCCACTTCATGATAAAATGCATCTTTTGTAGTTTGAAACACAGTTTTTGTATTCCAAAGTCACTATATAATGAAATACTGTGCAACTAATAAATGCATTCCCATATTGGATTCCTAATGCAACTCATACCCATACAGAAAAGCATTATCCATTTGCCTAGAGTCACATTCCACAGTAGATACCAAAGCACAGACCATCAATGCAGAAAGTTCTATAAATTCAATTAATTATTCTATAAACTTTTAACCAATTAAATCAACAACCATATACAGAGAATAAGTATTAAATATGCTTCTATTAATTCCTGAAATCTAATATCCAAAATCATTGCTACAATTCCCATCATGTAAATTTAATTAAATAACTTGGATTTTAACTCATGGGTGAACAAAAAAGAAATAAACTAATAATCGATATTTTCACTAATCCCCTTCCCTTTACCATTTCCATTACAATCAGTACAAAGAATGCTATTTCGCTTCACACCTCCAGAGCTTTCTTTACTTTCCTCAGCCTGTGGAATTACAGATATCAAACAACGGGAAAAAAAAGTATTAATGCAACTTTAACAAATCTCTCTAAACTTCAACCCAACAGAGTGAAATTTAGTATTTTGACTGCATAAATTGTAAGCCCCCTAACCTTCGCCTTGAGGATGCGAAAATTAGCATTTCGAGCTCCAACGAAATCGATGCATCGGACCTTTGGAGCCTCGGAACCAATTCCAAACCCTAGAAATAATAAAAAAAGGTCCAAAGCAACAATCAGAGAATGAAAAATGAAACCCATTTGGAGTTTCTGGAATAAATAAATAAAAAGCAAATAAATGGAAGGTTTTAAGGGTTGTGGAAGAATTGATAGTTGGGGTTTTTTTGAGAGAAGGTTTTGGGATTGGGAGAGAGCCTATTACAATCCCTAGAAACAATAAACAAGTCTCAAACAACATTCAAAGAAGAAAAATGAAACCAAGTTTGAATTTCTGAAAAACAAAGCAAATAAATGGAAGGTTTAAAGTGTTGTGAAAGAATTGAAAGTTGGGTATTTTTTGAGAGAAGGATAGAAGAGGGAATCACCTGGTTTGATTGGTGATTTGAAGGAATATATGGAGTTGAAGCATAGAGCATTTGCCATGTTAGAATAAATGGGTTTCTGTCAGAAGATTCTTTGGA
The DNA here is from genome assembly GCF_043159265.1 of Tasmannia lanceolata. Lineage (NCBI taxonomy): Eukaryota > Viridiplantae > Streptophyta > Magnoliopsida > Canellales > Winteraceae > Tasmannia > Tasmannia lanceolata. The sequence goes on along the minus strand of NW_027518688.1, from coordinate 13,068,133 downwards.
TACTTTTCTCCTTAAGAACAGAAAAGGCTCAGAAAAGAAAGGCTTCCATGGAAGCTGAAAAACAGTTCGAAGAAGTTTCAGTTGGGGTTTGAAAGATGATAATGCTCTCTTTATCTGTGTCTCGGTAAATATAAGGTTCGACCGTTCGACCTCAACCACACGATGAGGCTCTCTGTGCCTCCCACTCGCACTACACCATGTTTTGATATTCTCACTAAACTATCTTGTCTTTTAGTATTTAAAGATTTGTCAAAAGGTTGTTACGTTTCCCAAAAAGCTCTCAAGAGTCGATTAAAAAACAAAAAAGACAAGCTAGGCTTGTGCAAATATTAAAACATGGTGGTGCACGAAGCTCCTGCCATTGTATGGCCTAGGGAGGGCTAGATGTACGCAGCCTTACCCTTCCTTTGTAGAGAGGTTGAATCCGTGACTCGAACCAGATACCACCAGGTCACAATTAGGGGTGGCAAAATTGGCCGAACCGAACTGAAATCGAGCCGAAACCGAACCAAAAATTCGGTTTCGGTTTGGTAAAACCAAACCGATTCAAATTTCAGATCGGTTTCGGTTCGGTAGAACCAAACCGATTCAAATTTCGGTTCGGCTTGGCTCGGTTTGGGGGTCAAACCAAACCGTTGCCCCCTGATTTCCATTGAATATGAGTAAGGGGTGGCGATATTGGCCGAAACCGAACCGAAAATTCGGTTTCAGTTTGGTTTAACCAAACCGATTCAAATTTCGGTTCAGTTACGGTTTGGGGGTCAAAATCGAACCATTGCCACCCCTAGTCACAATGGAGCAACCTTACCATTGCGGCTCGTCCTCTATTTACCAAAATAAATATAACATTGAAAATGACGGATTATTTAATAAAAAAATAACCGAAATGACAAGGGAGAAAAATCAAGAAAAAAATCTAAAAACTTGATCACTAATAATCAAAATAGCCCTTTAATAGGAGATGGCCAAAAATATCCAGTCATTAAAATGACCAAAATATCTCTATTTCATAGAACATGACAAAAATATCTGTCTTTCATAGAATAATTAACCAAAATATCTCTATCTGGAGAGAACGGTGAAAATACCCTTATCTCATGGAAAATTGACCAACATACCTTTGTATCATAGAAAATGACCAAAATACCCTTACACAAATTTCATATATCCACAGTAATAAGTTTAAGAAAGGTGCCACGGTGCCGCATGATGATGCAGTGGTAATTCGTTTAGTAGTCGCTGACTTTAATATCGGTAAGATTCTGGTCGACGCTGGAAGCTCGGTGAATATTCTTCATTATAAGGCATTTGACCAAATGGGAATAGGTGTTGATCGCCTCATTCCAGTCGAATGGTCCGTTCATGGCTTCTCGGGTACCTCTATGAAAATAGACGGACAAATTGATCTCCCAGTAACCTTCGGTACTGATAAGTGTCAGAGGACACTCATGCAAACCTTCCTCGTGGTCCAGGTACCCTCCACTGACAATGCTATCATTGGACAACCCGCATTGAACGAGCTCCACACAATAGTTTCCACCGCCCATTTAAAGATTAAATTCCCTTCTCAAAAGGTATCGGTGTTATATGCGGTGACCAAGATCAGGCCCGAACTTGTTTCTATGTTAGTCTAAAAGGCACCAATAAACCGAAAGAATCTTTTTCCATTCATTCAACGGACTCTCAGGATAAACCAAGGACAACGAGAGGAGAACCTATGGAGGAGCTCAATAAGATACATTTGTTTCAAGGAGATGAAGAAAAACAATGTCTAGATTGGTTCCTTATTCTCAGGTAAGATCAGAACTGACTTGATTAATTTTCTTCAAGCTAATGCGGATGTCTTTGCAGTTTGCATGGTCGGCATATGATATGCCCAGAATCTCTTATGAGGTGATCATCCATAAGTTGATTGTAGACGCTTTATTCAAGCCAGTTAAATAGAAAAAGAGATACTTTGCCCCAGAAAGGCAAGCCCATATTAAAGAAGAAGAAGTAGATAAGCTCCTAAAAGCTAATTTCATTAAGGAAATTCACTACCCGGAATGGCTCACTAATGTAGTCATGGTAAAGAGAGTAAATGGGAAGTGGAGAATTTGTATTGATTACACAGATCTCAATCGAGTGTGCCCTAATGACCATTTCCCTCTCCTAAATATAGGTGCATTAATTGATGCCACTTCTGGTCACCAGTGGTTGAGCTTTATGGACGCTTTCTCCTGTTGTAACCAAATACAAACATCAAAAACATCGTTCATAATGGAACAGGGTTGTTCTGTTATAGAGTAATGCCCTTTAAGCTGAAGAATGCAGGCGCCACCTATCAACAGTTGGTTAACAAGTTGATCGAGAACCAGATAGGCCGCAACATTGAAGTATATGTAGATTATATGTTGGTAAAGAGTTTATAGATGGGAGAACCACATCTCTGATCTTGAAGAGACCTTTCCAGTTCTTCTTAAGCTCCAACTGAAACTGAACCCAGCAAAGTGTGCATTTGGGGTTACCTCCGGAAAATTTCTTGGATTCATGGTAAGCAACAGAGGGATCAAAGCTAACCTAGAAAAGATCAAGGCCATTTTGGACATGACCCCTCCTAAGAATGTGGTGGAAGTCCACCGTCTCACCGGAAGGATAGCGGCATTGAGCCGCTTCATTTCAAAATCGGCTAAAAAATGTCTCCCCTTCTTTAAAACCCTCAGAAATGTTAAAGATTTTTCATGGACGGACAAATGTCAGGCTTCATTTGAGCAGCTCAAGTCGTATCTCCAATCTCCTCCACTACTAACGAAGCCGATTCCAGCTGCAGTTAGAGCTGTGTTGGTTAGTACAAAAGACATATACGAACAACTTATCTACTATGTAAGTAGAGTTCTCCATGATGCTGCGACAAGATATCAAAACATAGAAAAATTCGCGTATGCTGTGGTAATCGCCACTCGAAAACTCCGACCCTATTTCCAAGCTTACTCCATCATCCTTGTCACAAATCAACCTCTCCGAAAAATTCTTCAAAACTAGATACCTCCGGCTGGCTCATCAGTTGGGCGGTTGCATTGGGAGAATTTGATATTGAGGTGCGCCCGAGACCTTCTATCAAGTCTCAGATCTTAGCAGATTTTATTGTGGAATGGTCGGCACCGATGCAAGACTCGGGGGGGGGGGCAGGAGGATGGTAAAGGTAAAGATGAAAATTTGGTATCCTTGGAAACTCCTATTTGCAACCCCTGGATGTTGTATGTGGACGGCGCTGTCAATGCAGGAGGATGTGAAGCTAGATTAGTATTGGTCGGTCCCGATAGTTTTCTCCTAGAGTATGCTATCAAATTAGAATTCAAAGCTTCCAACAATGAAGCTGAATATGAAGCTCTTTTGCCGGGACTTGATCTATCGATGCAAATGAACGCTGATTGTCTGAGGGTTCATAGTGATTCACAATTAGTGGTGGGACAGGTAAATGTGCAGTATGAAGCAAAGGAGCCGAGGATGCTAAAATATTTGGAAAGGGTGAGAGAAAAATTGCCGCAGTTCCAAGTAGTGGTGCTGATTCAAATTCCAAGAACTATGAATGACAGGGCCGATGCTCTCTCCAAAATGGCAGCTTCATACACTACTGATGTTGGTACGGTCTACATGGAAGTACTGAAGCAACCAAGGATAGATCGAGCAGAAGTTTTGGAAGTCAAATTCGAGCAAAGCTCGATGGACCCCATACTAAGACATCTTAAGGATGGCATAACTCCCGATGAGCGTAAAGAAGCTCGTCACTTAATCGCCAAAGCCGCACAATATACTTCGATGGAAAAAACCTCTACAAGCGATCTTATTCATGGCCCTACTTAAATTGCCTTAGACCCCCTCAAACGGAATATTCCTTAAGAGAGGTACAAGAGGGTATCTGCGGTGATCACTTGGGGACATTGTCTTGGCACAGAAAATTCTCAGACATGGTCATTTCTGGCCAACTCTCCTTGAAGACTCGAAAGAATTTGTGAGGAGATGCAGAAGTTGTTAGAAGTTTGCTAAAGTTCCTCGTCAGCCCTCCACTAAGGACACACCAGTCTCCAGTCCCGTGTCGTTCGCGGTGTGGGGGATGGATCTTCTCAGACCATTTCCCCAATCTAAAGGAGGATTGACAATGTTGTATGTAGCAATCGACTACTTCACCAAATGGGTGGAGGACAAAGCAGTGGTTAAAGCCGACTCAAAAGCCCCGGAAATGTTCTTTTATCATGACATTATTTGTGGATTCGGCATTCTGCGGATATTGGTGACAGATAATGAGATACAATTTTCCAGCGAATATTTTAAGGACATCTGTGGAAAGCTCAGTATCGAGTAAATATTCTCTTCTGTGGGCTATCGGCAGGCAAATGGCCAAGTAGAGGTAACTAACAGGACACTTTTGAAAAGCTTCAAAAAACATCTCGATGATGCAAGATCTTCCTGGTCCGAAGAAATTCCGAACGTGTTGTGGGCATACCGATCCACTCCCCAGACAGCCACGGGAGAGTCTCTGTTCAGCCTTACGTTTGGAGTCGAGGCTGTGATCACAGTAGAAATTGGAATTCCTTCACCCCGGGTAGAAGCTTACAATGAGTCGGCGAATCCTGAACTTTTGAGGAATAGCCTCGAACTTGTGGAAGAGAAGAGAGAAAAGGCTAGAATCAGAAATGCCGCCTATCAATAGCGGGTCGCCAGATACTACAATTCCCAAATGGAAGAAAGGTCTCTCCGAATATGGGATCTAGTTCTTCGACGTGCAGAAGTCTCCGATCCCCAAAAATGCCGAGAAGATCACCCCAAGATGGGAAGGACAATATCATGTAGCCAAAATATTGAGGCCCGGTGCTTATCAATTGGAACATTTGGACGTATCTTCTATTACCCGGACCTGGAACATCGAGAACTTGAAAAAAAAAACACTATTTGTAAGCAATTGTTTTAGTTGTTCTTTCCTTTTACGAATAAAATGTTGTGTGTTTGTGTGTTTTGTCTCTTGTTGTATTTTTGGCAGGAAATCACCAGTTTCCTAATAAAAGAATATGCTTCGTCTCTCTACAATGAATTTTTTGATTTTCGCCATAACGTGCCTTGCCAGTTGGATATGGCACAACCACTAAATTAAGCTTTTTAGCTAATTGAAGATGGCAAGAGGGAGTGCATCACACTCCCAACTTAAAGCCCTACCCTCTTCAGGATAGGTAGGCAAGCCAACTTCGAGCTGATCACTTGAGAGGAAGAGTTGTTGACGTGTTAGAGAACACAAAAGGAATACCCTTACACTATGCCTCTTAAGGCATGGTAGAGGTATTCCTTCTCCAAAAGCGACAAAAGAAAAAGGATCGAGCCCAATCCCTCCAGAGAACCTTGAAACGAATTCCCGATACATGAGGTTCGAAACCTGTTTACTACTGTCTTGAAAATTTACAATCTTTAGGACAGAAACGACAGGATTATAGTATTGAATTCCTCCATTCAAAAGGAGAATGAAACCAAAAGATAAATATCAAAATCATAAAGATTAATTTTTATCCATCCTAAAAGAAAAGAAAAAAGTTTTTCGGTTTGCATGCATCGGCCCCACCATAATAAAAACCATCAAATCAGAGCTATCCCTCTGAAGGGATTCAAACACAATTACCACCCATTGTTTAAGATCGAATTAAAAAGGAAGGAATTATAGAGTACCACCTATCAATTATCGGCTTGGAAAACTTCCGTACCGTCCTTTCCAGCTTCATCCCTAGCTTCATCTCCCTCGTCATCCTCAACATCGCCTTCTTTTTCCCATCTCAGCTACATCGCCTCCTCCTTTAGCTTCTTCGGTAGCAGTCTCATTCCCTGGTTCAGCCACTTTCTTCTCCGACTTGTGAAGAAGCCTGGTAATGTCGAAGTCTAGGTCAATATCCAACACCTTCTTTCTACATTCAGTGAATCTCAAAACTCAAAAGGCACATAGTTCACATCAACTGTAAGACTAAACTCTTCAGCATCAACAAATTGGTCCATTGCCTTTTTCCCAGCTTCGATTTTTTCACTCATAGAGGCTCGAAGAATAGCTAGCTCCCTCTCAGCATCCTCTCGTTTATCCTGTTCAGCCTTCAGTAATGATTCAAAAGAATCTACTGTGACTTTATGCAAACTTGCCGCATCCTGGAGTTCGGCTATTGAGCTTTCCAGGTTTTGAACTTGCTCTTGTAAAATGTTAACCTCCCCTCCAAACTCGAACATTTGGCTTACCACTCTTCTTGTAAGACTTTGGACCTATTACTTAGAACATCTAAAAGTCAGAACAGCTTATTAGCGCATGGAAGAAAATAATCAAAAAGTAAGATACTTACACAATGCAGATAGTGATAAAGAATGGCAGTTGCAACAGGAGGGGGGAGTGCTTCCAATTCAGCCTTCTCTCCAGGGAGAGCAATAGCAAGACCCATCTCGACCCCGACCCTAGGATTTTGACGGCCATTATCTTCATCCCCGACCTTCCAATTTGGTTGATATGTAGCCCCCATCATTTTCTCCTTTATCCCTTCCAAGTGGGAATGGCTCAATAGTAGAAATACTTTAGAGCTTGATTTACAAGATCTTTCGTCTCTTCATGCAAGTACTAGGATTTGTATGGTGAATCTCTACCAACCGTCCCATCTCAGAGCAGGAAATCAGAGTTAACACAGAGCAAGAAAAATGGTGAGGAGAGGTGGAAGGCACTCTTCGAGAATGGATTTTTTGGTGATTTGGCTTTGGTCATGGAAGACAAGATGAGAAGACTCTGTTTCTTGTTTATTTTCTTTTCGCTTCTTTTTTCTTTGGGATAATTACATTTACACCCCCTCTAGTTTCTGACACATCCACTTCCACCCCTATATATTAAAACGTGACAAATACACATCCACTTCCACCCCTATATATTAAAACGTGACAAATACACCCTGAAGTTTCAATTTGTTTAAGGTAGGCCCCCTCAGCTGAAGGTTCGTCCATAGATTGAAAGGTTAGGATGATCTGATGGAGCTGATTTTTTGGGCACACCCTATCTATGTCAGGACCCATCAAATGAACTCTTTGGATCATCCAAACAATGTGGGCCCACATTATTTGGATGATTTTTTGGTAGTGTTTGGATTCAGGTATGGGCCTACATTATTTGGATGATCCAAAGCGTTCATTTGATGGGTCCTGACATAGATAGGGTGTGCCCAAAAAATCAGCTCCATCGGATCATCCTAACCCTTCAATCTATGGACGAACCTTCAGCTGAGGGGGCAAACCTTAAACAAATTGAAACTACAGGGGTGTATTTGTCACGTTTTAAACTATAGGGGTGGAAGTGGATGTGTCAGAAACTAGAGGGGGTGTAAGAAAAATAAAAGGCGGTTGGTCGTGCTGATGTTGGCACTACTATGTTTTGGTAATTGCACTAACTCGTCTTGTCTTTTCTTATTTAAAAAGCTGTCACGGACTATTACAATTCCAAAAAGCTGTTGGAAGCCTCTTGGAAGAGAAAAGAAACGGTAAGTTAGTGCAATTATTAAAACTTGGTAGTGCAAATATTAGTTTCAAGTAGAAGCTATTTGGTTACCTCAATGCTATTGGCTTTCGCTTAGGGGTGCAACTTCGGTAGGGCTCAACTGGAACCCGATGGGTTTGACCCGATTTTGTCTCAGGTTGGGTTGACATTTCCTCGGGTTAGGTCGGGTTGGATTGGATTAGGGTTGGGAAAAGCCAACCCGATTTAATTTCGGATTGAGTTACAATTGAGGCCATGGCAACCCGACCTCCGTCCTCTAATTTTATCATAATTTTCTTGGGAAATGATAATTGCACCCCTTTTCATTACTAGGGACACCGAGCTACAATGTATCTATGACTGAAAAGGTGCTGATGTATGTCACATCTGAAGGAATGAAGTGACATGATTGCCACGTACAATGCAGCTGGGTGTCCCAAGTGATGAAAAGGGGTGCATTTATTATTTTCCATTTTCTTCTTGTTATGTTTTCTTCTTGTAATTTTGTGTTTTGCCCTAGGGAACCCGAACCCAACCCGTCTCAACCTGACCCGATTTCGGGTTAGGTGGGTTGGGTTAGGGTTGTGAAATTTAGAAGCGGGTTGGGTTAGGGTTGACCATCCTCAACCCGAGGCTCGGGTTGGCCTTAACCCGATCCAACCCAACTTGAGTTACACCCCTAGTTCTGATCAACTATAAAAAATACCCCTCGTTCTTTTGCTCAATCTTCACCGGCCGTTCCAATGGATTAAATATCCGACTCTAATTGGTTGGGCCAGTGACAAATTTTGGAGAGTTCAATAGGATCCCAAATTTACATATCAGAAGGGGTTGACTTGTATTTAAAGGAGATCAAAATTTACAAAAGTTCCCTACATATAATACTTAGGTATAGGGCGATTATATTTTCACCCCCTGCAGTATGCATGCGCCGCTCATGCCTACTGCAGGGGGGGGGTGAAAATATCATCTCCCTTATATATATGAGGGGTAATTTAGGTTTATTAATTAGACACCTTAAACAACACAAGTACAAATAAAAATGTAGTCTGGCTGGCACCGTCGCCTCTTCCTAGAGCCTAAAATGTCAAGATGAAGGAGAAACACAGAGTTGCCAAAAATTAAGAGAGGGGTGTAGTGCCAAAATTAAAATATAGTTGTGCGGATATCAGCTGCCTTTAAACTATCCTATAAAATTTTTCCATCTGCTTGTTACATTTTAGAGTTGTAGAGCTAACGAAGGAGCTTAAATTAAGAGAGGGGTGATCTACCAAAAGAAGTGGAGTGTAAATATCAGTTCTTTGTCTTGAGGGAATTTCCAATAGAAGGAGCTGTAATGAGATTTGGTTTTAGGATCAAAGTAGTAATTGCGCTCCCCTCAGTTCTTGCAGAAAAGCTCTCATCAACCAAGGCTCTGTTTCATGCAACTTCGCTCACTTTTCGCACTTTTGTGGTTAAGTTATAACAATCTGATTTGTCATCTTTTATTCTGGATTCTTTTTGGAATTTGAGAAATGATTTTGAATACAAAATTAACATATTATTGCAATCAAAAGTGTGTTTAATTAAGAGTCTAAAATTGGCCATTGAACTCAAAATTGGACTTAAATAGTTAAATGAGTCCAATAATCATTTTTGACACAAAATCAATTCTCAAAATCCAAAACGAACATAATGGCCGACAGACAAAAAAAGGTTTAGAACGCCTATTCATGTGGGCCATTGTACTTTTTGCGCTACACATGCAGTGCAAGACTGCCCACCAATTTCAATTTTGAGTCCAATATAAAATCAGTTTTGGACTCAAAAATCAGTTCTCAAAATTTCAAAACAAACCAGCCTAAACTGAACAAATTAAAAAAAAATATTTTGGACTCAAAATTCAAAATAAATAGGCCAAAACTGAACAATTTAAAAAATAAATAAATACATAAAACTACCTGTAAGGGTAAAAATCGTCCATGTTAAGATCTTGACACGTGGCTTCAAAATTATTTAAGGAACTATACTTGACGTTATGAAACAATGGCAAGTTAGCCATCTCGCTGGCTCTCTAAGGATTAAAAATCCAACTAGGAAAGTGCAATGGGGAGGAAACCTATCATAGCAAGGCAAACTTCCTAAAATATCGAAATTCAAATAAGCAACCGAGTCCCATGAGGAAACTAGGAAGATCTCCAAGGTAAACATGGAAACCGACTTCTTAGAATAATCCGCCAATAAAACCTATCATAGCAAGGCAAATTTCCTAAAATATTGAAATTCAAATAAGCAACCGAGTCCCATGAGGAAACTAGGAAGATCTCCAAGGTAAACATGGAAACCGACTTCTTAGAATAATCGGCCAATAGGAAAGTCTCCAATAATGGCAAGCTTCCTAAGCTGCCAAGGACTCCTCTCCCATAAATAGACCCCCACGCTCAAAGGTAAGCATCTTCTCTAGTTCACAGCATCGTTATTAACGAACGAGGAGCTATAAGGCTTGACTATTGACCTTACTTCAATGCAGGAGGCAAAGGACGCTAACTGGGAGTAGGAAGCCATTCATTCATTCATTGGGTTGCTACATGAAATAGAAGCTTTCTCCTCCCTCTCCATCAATTGATAGCAAGGTGGTATACCAGCCGCCTGTTATGGAACTTCCAGTTCCAATCGAAGCATATAGATCCGTAAATGGATTTGTACGGATTAGTCCTAACAGGGCTTATGTAGCATCTTTGAGAACAACCCATTCTTGAAATGTCTTGCTCTTGCCATTGTGAATGTGCATCGGAGTGGTCTCCTATTGCTTGGTTTTGCAGCTTGTGTGCTGAATTCTGACTTGAGCATCGGAGTGGTTTCCTGGAGTCCACACTTCAGGACCTCTAACGCATGTTCTTTGAGTGCAAGACAGGCGCATATTGGAGTTCTACCGTTCATCAACTCTTGAAGCAGATTGTGGCATCAGTAGCTTGGCGCCCACTGTGGGGACCTTCAAAAACAATTAGATGAAGAGCCATCCCCTGCCAAGCAATATGACCAGCAGGAGCCAAACTAATCAAGGTTCCGGCTTTACTCGAGTCCCTCCAACAGGAGGAAACCAACTTCCTCAGATTGAGGAATCTGAGTTGTACACTACACCATCCTACAATGGGGCAATTCAATTGTGGCGGAGACGTAATATGTCCCCCCTGATCCTCCATAGATCATTCGCCCCAGTTCTCTAGGTGAACAAAGCACGCCCGCTAGATAGGCCGACCTTGGCATAGGTGTGGATTCACCTCGTGTTTGCCCTTCCAAGAATTCCCAATCGGAGCATGATAAGAATCCTTTTAGGACTCTGAACTAGGCTTAACATCCACGACTTGCCGAACCACCCTAGGAATTTTGCTCCTTCTTACTACTCCTCGGACAAGCCTCCTACCAACCCAAAGAGAGACAGACACGATCAACTCACCTTCTCACTACATTCCACTCCCTATCCTACCATCGTACTTCCACACTCCAACATTTTTTGAATCTGTGGCTTCTGACATCCTCCAATTTAGATCAAAACAAAAGAAAAGAGGATGGAAGAAAAAGGAAAGGAAATGGGCTTACTGGAATGAAGTTTTGGAGAGGAAGATAGAATCCCAAAAAGTTTCTGGACATTGTGTGATCGCCGAAGGAAAACAGAGGCTCCCGAAGGTGAAGAAAGAGAGATGAAAACCTCCGAAAATGGAAGAAAGAACTTGCTAGTGGGAGAAGAGAGAAATTGCTAGAGGGGACAAGGTTCATCAGAGTTCTCCAAAATTAGAAATGCAAAAAGAAGAGGGAAAAACCCATTATATACAAGATGAAAGTTCGCACGGGGGACCTTCCTACACATGGCCATCAGCGAGAGGATAACAGGATTAGCGCCCACCATGACAGCGTCACAGCTGTAACACCCATCATTAAAAGAGCCGTTTTGTTTCCTGAAAGACTTGGCTTTCTATCTCCCAAACTTGGTGACGCTTCAATTTCCCGCCAAAGGTCCAAGTTCTAGCCGGACTTTCCATCACTAAAGGCCGAACTATAAGTTCGGGCAATACGGTCACAACAGTTTGGAAGTTTAGTTAACAGAAGACTGCCCGGGAACTTCGGTAAAGGTTGGGCCTTGCCCAGTCTCAATGAGGTACGATCAGAACTTTGGTGTAGCGATCGAGCTTGCTTGAAGATCAGTATCAAGGAAAAAAGACTAACCGTCAACTCCTAAAAGTACTTCCTCGACCCATAAAAGAGTCGAGGAAGTGGGTGGCAATATGTTAAGGGTAAAATCATCCATTCATTAAGATCTTGACATGTGGCTTCAAACCTATTTAAGGAACTATACTTGTTGTTATGAAACAATGGCAAGTTAGCCATCTCGCCAACTCTCCAAGGTTAGAATCTCCAACAACTGGGAAAGTGCAATGGGGAGGAAACCTATCGCAGCATGGCAACCTTCCTAAATAAACAAGGAAACTGACTTCTTAGGAAGATCGGCCTATGGGAAAGTCTCCAATAATGGCAAGCTTCCTAAGCTACCAAAGACTCCTCTCCTATAAATAGACCCCCACGCTCAGAGGTACGCATCCTCTCTAATTCACAAGCATTGTTATTCTACTTCTCCTATTGCTTGGTTCTCCTGCTTGCGTGCTGATTTCAAACTTGAGCGACGGAGCAGTTTCCCGGAGTCCCACTCTGGGACCCCTAACGAGTGTTCTTTGAGTGCAGGACAGGCGCGAATTGGAGTTCGATCGTTCATTAATTCTTGAAGCAGATTTTGGCACAAGCCTAAAAGATGTTTATTTTAAGAGGAGTGCTAGATTCACAGGTGCCCTTGTGAAAAAGGGAGCAAAGGGCACCCCTATTGGTCAAATCCCACTAAAGGCATTTATAATCATAATTTTCTGTGCCATCTTAATGGGATTTGACCAATGGGGTGCCCTTTGCTGCCCTTTTGCAAGGGCACCAGTGAGTCTAGACTCCCTCTTATTTTAAAGATATTAGAGTTTTTTTTTTTTCTTGTCAATAAAAAAATTAGGGAGATGATATTTTCACCCCCTCCCTTCAGTACGCATGCGCCCCCCCTTATAACGTGATTTGACGTGAACAGTGGGTAGCTTTAACGCCTTTTGACGTCAAATCACGTTAAAAAGGGGGCGCATGCGTACTGCAGTGGGGTGAGAATATCATCGCCCAAAAATTAAAATAGATTTCTAATAAGGCAATACACCAAAAATCTTTCTTTCTCAAAATGAAAAAAAAGCTGCAAATTTATTGGGGATCCATTTTGTACTTTTACACCATATTGGGTGCCACGTCCAGTCAGCAAAATACGACACGGCAAAAGAGGGGAGGGGAAAAAGTTCAAGTTTAATACGTTATTGATAAAAACCTCGTAAAAAAACTGCCAAATTGGTGGAAATTCAAAAAATGCATTGAATATGTGTTTAAAATTTTGTCATTTACAAAATATAGCGGGTTAAAGTCGGAAAGTTGGACGAAAATGTGTTTAATATGTTCAAAATGTATTTTAAACATTTTACTAAAAAACAACAGAGTTTTTTCATGGTAAATTTTTAAAAGGAGCATTAAACGGCAAACACACAAATTTTTTATAATATCTTTTAAAATGAAGTTTTGCTAATTATGGCAAACTCATTGTAGTATAGTGATACATGCTTATTACTCTTAGAAACCCTCCAAAAAATGGTGACACACATTGACACATTAGAGTAATTAGCTTAAGTGATTTTCTAAATACAGGTTAAAGCAATTAAGGTTAATCTCTTTTAAGGTAATGAGGACAAAAAAGGAATCTCTCTGGTGAGTTGGAAGGATGTTTGTGTGCCCATCAAGGTGGGTGGTTTGGGTATTAGAAGATTTAGGGAGTTTAACCACGCTTTGCTTGGAAAGTGGTTATGGAGATTTGGCGAAGAAAGATCTCATTTGTGGGTCAGGGTCATTTGTAGTAAGTATGGTTGTCAACCCGGAGGGTGGGAGTCTTTCGATAATTTTAAGTCAAAGGGGCTAACGGTGTGGAGAGATATTTTAAAAATGTCCCCCCTATTCAACCTGAATATTAGATTTAGGGTTTATGGAGGGGATAGAGTTAAGTTTTGGAGTGATTTATGGTGTGGTGATAGCCCGCTCAGGTTGTTGTTTCCGAAAATTTTTCGGGTTGTGGTGAATAAAGAAGCTATGGTGAGTGAGTATATGGTTAGTAGGGATGGTGTTTGGGAATGGTGCCCGGCTTATAGAAGAAGGTTCTTTGCTTGGGAGTTAGATTCTGCGGCTAGACTTAGGAGGCTTTTGGATAATGACTACATTAAAAGAAAGGGGATGGATAAGAGAATATGGACTACAGATTCTTCTGGGGTTTTTTCTGTCAGATCTTTCTATACGAGTCTGATGCCCTGCCCGACTCCCTCTTTTTCAGCAAAGGTGTGGAAATTTCATTGTCCGCTGCGGGTTAATATCTTTGGTTGGGCCGCATATCGCGACAGGATTCAAACCATTAACTTTCTGAGAAACCGTGGTATGTGGCTTGTTGATCATTGCTCCCTATGTCTTGCGGATGGGGAATCTGCGGATCATCTATTTATGCATTGTTCGTTCACCCGGTCTATATGGGATCGCATATTTATGAGATTTGGGATCAGCTGGATTTTCCCTAGATCTATTGAATTGTTGTTGCAACAATGGAGCTTCGTGCCTTGGAAGAAGAAAGGGAAAATTTTGTGGGAAGTATGCTTGCTTGTCACTTGGTGGGTGGTATGGAAGGAGAGAAATGCGCGGGTGTTTGAGGGAATGCCCAAGGCTCCTCATTATCTTTATATGCGGATAATTGCTTTGGTTATTAATTGGACGAGATGCCATCCATCTTTCCGGTTTGTCTTAGCATTTGATCTTTGGGAAGGATGGGGGGTGGTGTGCTTGAGTAGTGAGTGGGCTAATAAAGTTGTGCAGAGATGGGAACCACCGCCTCAAGGAGTGTTAAAAATAAACTTCGATGGTGCTTGCTTTGGGAATCCTGGTCCAGCCAGGGTGGGAGGTTTATGTCGTGATGATGCTGGCAAGGTTCTTTGGTCTTTTTGGGGCCCTTTAGGTGTGACTGACGCTACGGAGGCGGAAGTCCAAGCGGCTTTCAATGGCATAAAAAAGGTGAGTAGGGACCGTCTGAAGACTGTAATTGTTGAAGGGGATTTGTTTAATGTTATCCGGTGGCTGAGGGGTGGGGTGGCTCCACCTTGGAGGTTTTTGGATCTTTTTGACGAAATGGAAGATATATTGGTGGAATCTGATATTGAGTTAGTTCATGTTAGAAGGTCTGCTAACGAGAAGGCAGAGGCTTTGGCTAGAAGGGGGGTGGTATGCATCTCGATGAATTGGTCTGATCAATTTCCTATTTGATGCCCTAGTCATTTTGTAATTAGTTTTTATTTTTTATTTTTTGTTCTGTATCTTTGGGTATTCCTTTTCGGGTGTCCCTTCTGTTTCTTTTATAAAATATGCCATTTCAAAAAAAAAAAAAAAAGGTTAATCACTTTGAAGGGTCCATAATTAGAAATCGGTGGCGCATAGGGACACCTAACCCTAATTCCCATTAGTATAAATAAGAGTAATTGTATAATGAGAGCAACACACATTAAGAGACAAGAGTTATATATAATTCTTCTCTTGATGGTTCTAATTTACCAACGACAAGCCTATGATTCCTTTGATTGAAGATCCAAACTTGGTTAGATTGGACGATCTCTTCATTGTTCTACAGACGCTGTTCACCGGAAGCATCTTTAACAGTAAGATCACACGGATTGCATAACATTATATTAATGGCATGACTTATGTGGGGACCAATCATATTCCTATAGCATGTCTCACAGAGTGTTTTCGACATATGCATAGTATCATTTCCCAGTATACTTTGCATATGGAAAATATGCATGCCTCGTCAAAGGAACGGAGCAAGGAATTTGCTCCACGGGGGCAAAGATTTTTTCTATTCAAAAAAAACATTTACTCGGAATTGTTGATAAAAAGAACTCGCGTGTCAATTTAGACAGCAAAATTAAGATGCTGGAAAGATATGATTTAAATGGCCTGAAAATAGTTAATTAAAAGAGATGAGCATGTTAGATTGGAAACCAAAATGTGCCAGAAAATGGACACTTAGTAATATAAGACTAACCTAATAAGATGAGTGTGAAACAGTGTCTAAGATGTGTATTGGATGGCCATAAAAATACTAGTGCATGTGAGATATGAGAGAGAGAGAGAGAGAGAGAGAGAGAGAGAGAGAGAGAGAGAGAGAGAGAGCACGCCAAAATTGTCCAAACAGCCGTAACCACAACAGAAGCGGAGAAGGTTTTGATAAAAATCCCTAAAAATTAGTATCCTTGCTATTTTTGGAAAGACATGAATTGAAAGTTTTGAAGAAAAAACCCTAACACTTCCACTCTACTTTACCTAGAATGCTAGCTTGAATCATGTGTACCAATTGTAGAGAACTTTACCATGAACTACTAACCAATTCACATAGACTAATTTGTAAAATCTTATATGTCCACACCTGATTTAGGTGAACATGATAAGAATCATGGACCATGGATAAAATACTCAATAGGTAAAGTTGTAAACAATCTAGGGTTCATGAATATAGGAAGAGAACTTAAGAGTCTTGCTACCAAACTACATTTGTGTTTGGCATGCTGAGATTTATAAAATAAACTATAAATCCAAAGGTTGTTCCCTCTAATACAGAAATTAAAGATGTTCTCAACAGAAACACATAGAATGCTATTTAGGATATAGAAATATTATTTAGTTACTACCAGTATCTTTATCGGTGAAAATGTCGGTGTGCTGTAGACTCCTTACAGCGATACATCCATTTCTTGTCCAAACCATATTGATCTAAAATCTAATTAGCAAGAGAAGCTCCGTCACTGAATTCACTGGGTAGCTGGGGGAGGAGTAGGAGGAGGAATGCCATCATCCATAAATGCGTTGATATCAAAGTCATCTCCCATGAGGGCGGCCTCATTTGAATCCTGCATACACCAAAATGAATGATTATAAGGAATTTTTTTGTTAAGAACCTGTCTATATATAATTGCGTATGGAAACTTAGGGCCTCTTGGAAGCCAACAAAACAGTTCCTAATTAGTCATAAGATTAGTTTAATTTAATATTATTTGCAAATGGGAAATTAAGGCCTCTTTGGATGCAATTAACACTATCATTTCTAGCACTATTGTAATCATTATTTGCAAATAATTATAATTAACTGCAAAACCATTTTCATATATGATTATATTCAAACCATGTTAACATAATCATTTCAAGCACTATAGTTGAATGCTCGAGAAGGGTGTGAAATTGGCAATCCCCTAAGATTGCATGCAAATAATTTTTAGAAGGTATCCAAAGAAGCCCTTAAATTTTGAAAATATTCTTTTATTAATGCATTCATGAATAAAAAGTATAAGGTCGCTGAAATTCCACTAAAATTGGTCCTTTTCTGCAAATAAGATTTGGAGTTAATCTTAATTGTAGATGAGACAGTAGTGGCTACTTTGAAAGCCATTAACTAATTAAGATAGATATAGAAATATTATAACCATTATCTTCATTTAAAATTGTATTCAACGAAGACTATGTATGCATGTTTTTCCAAATTAAAATATGAACGGCGAAAAGTACAAGCAAGCCATTTGTTCAATGATCCAAATGATTTTTTGGATCACAAAATAGAGGCTTAGAATTTCTAAACATCCACTTGAAAGCCACAAGTTAGAGGCTTAGAATTTTTCAATGGGGATGAATTATGGTGCATGGCTTATCCATAGATCATCCTAATAAATAAATGGTCTAGAATATGGAACAAGTAGTCCCCACTTGTACTTATGACTGTACTCCATATTTTTCAAAAAACAAAGGCATCCATCATTTAACAACTCATAATACTACATATGAAAATATGTTTTTTGGGTATCCAAAAAGGCCCTGTGTCTCATTCTAGAGATTAGCTACAATGAAATTACAGTCATAAGGTATTTAATAATTATAGAGAAACTTACATGTCTGAGATTTAATACTTATAATGAAATTTACATTTATAAAGTATTTAATAGTTAAAAGAAAAGTGGGCTTTATATAACCTCGGCACACCCAATTTTTCATCTATCTATCTGTATCTATATCTATATATGTAGGCACATGTGCGCACGTCTGTAAAAAAGGCATCCATTTCATTGAAAAATAAATCATGCTTTGGTTTGTGTGCTCAAAGAACTCACCTGATTGAAATCCTGAAAGTTGGCTTGAGAAAACAGATTGGGAATTGAGTTGGTTTCAAACATAGTACCATTCATCATGTATGATGGACCAGCACCCTCTGATGGACCAGCACCCTCTGTCCCTGCCGCATTATCATTTTGTTGCCGAACATCACCTGCAAACCCTCCATTGAATTGGTTGTTGTTTTGAATCCCGCAGAAAGTAGACAAGCCATTGGTGCCACTGTTGAAAAACCCACTAAAAGAGCCCAATCCATTAGTTTCATTCAACATATTGTAACTTGAGTTGTTATTGTTAGAAGGTTCTCCAGTCATGCCTGTCTGAGTAGATCCAAACAGGCCTCCAGTGCTTGTCAATTGTAAACCACTATAATTGTTTCCATAATTGTAAGGTGGGGCTTGTGTAAACATTCCAACTGATGGTGTAGTATTTACAATGGTTGACATATGACCCATATTTCCCAAGTTTGAACTTGATCCAATGCATCCTAAGTTTGAAACTAATCCAACGTTTCCCATGCTTGAAAAGTTGTTTTGAGATAGGGTGTTCGTCATGGTGAAACTATTAAACTGGGTGCTTCCCAAAAGCCCTTGACTCATCTGAAGATTTGGTTGGATCTGAATTGTGTTAGGACCCCTTACAAGACCAGTGGAAATCTCCCCAAGGGAGGGTGAAACTATTTGAAAATTTTGATTAGGGAACATCACAAATGCTGAGTTCGCAACGTTTGGTTGTAGCAAATGAGATTGCATTGGTTGTAAGTTGCAAAGTGCTGAGTTGGCAACGTTTGGTTGTGGCAATTGAGATTGCATTGGTTGTAAGTTGCAATTAGGAATCACTGTTGGTTGAATGTTTCCTTGAGTATTCAGCAATGATTGACCAAATCCTAATGTTGCAGAAGAGTTATTGCTTTGGGGGTTTTGATTGACAAAGTGCATGGAATTCAATACAGGCGGAATAGGCGCTGGAGGATTAAGAACTGGAATGTTGCTACCAAGCCCAGGCGAAATTCCAGTCAGATTTTGGTGTTCTGCCAATTGGGTAAAGCCTGACTGATCTTGGAGATTGAACAGTACATGTGGAGAAGTAGGCCCAAAAGATGATTTTAAAACACTATGAATGAGAGGGGTTGTCTGTGCAGGCAAGGAATCGCTTGCTGCATTTAGCCTTCTTAAGAATAGACGGTATTTCTGCCAAAAAAGACCAACATAAAATGCAATATCATCATTGTAATTCTTATATAGAATAGCTGTGTATTGAATCTTTCAATTAAGAAAGGGAAACCTTCTTGTGTACTATTGTGCAAAAGAATAACTTAAATAAAATGCAATACTGTCATTATAAATAATATATCAGCTAGCTTAGCATATCAATTCATTCAATTCTGAGAGGAAAAACTTCCTGTATACCCCATTTGCAAAAAAAAAAAAAAAAAAACACAAAATATTAATTATTGTAAGCAAACCAATCTTTATATGCTTCTGTCTTTAGATTAACATAGGAAAAATACATGTAATGACACCATTTGGAAAAATAAAAAATAGAAACAACAGTAGTGACAATATTCTTCAACATAGCTCAAGACCCATTTATTCAATAGTTTTTAGGGTGGACTTCTAATCATGCCTAGATAAGTAAAATAAGAAAATATTTACTTTCAATTCAGGGAGAATAAATGTCTTGCGCACTCATAATCAAAGAACTATGAACATAATAATCACTGCTCAACAAGCTTAGAATATTGAAATGAAGATGGCAAATAAACGATATGAATAAAATAATTCAAAAAACGCAATAGTTATTGCAAGAAAACCAATCTTTATATTTTTATGTCTGTAGATTAACATAGGAAAAACAACTTGTAGTGACGAAATTTATCAAACAGCTCAAGACCAATTTATATATTCATTAGTTTTTGTGTGGAGTTCTTCTAATCATGCCTAGATAAGTAAAATAATAAGACAGTTAATCTTGTGATACTGACTGTGCTTATTTTTGTTGGCCCCAGTAGAATGGATCATTATATAAAATATGCAACTTTGTAATGCATAAAACTATATGAAGGAGATACAAAGATACACGGCCAAAGGCCCATTTGGAGCCAACTAAAAACAAGAATAGGCATAAAGATATACATATATATATATATATATATATATATATATATATATATAATACACGGCCAAAGGCCCGTTTAGAGCCAACTAAAAATATATATATAATACACGGCCAAAGGCCCGTTTAGAGCCAACTAAAAACAAGAATAGCCATCAAGATATAGACTTATATATATATATATATATAATATCTTTCAAGCGAAATCTGTTATTCTCTTCTTCTCTTGAGCTCTACACTTCTCCTCCTTTTCTTTCTCTACACAAATAAACTACACATATGGACAAAAACAGTTCCTAAGATTCTTAAATCACATTAATTACTTTGGTTGTATTTCTCATGAGACTTTAAGATAATGCAATCAACTATATAGAACTCCTCATAAGACTCTTGGATAAACTCACCTAACATAATAAACTCTAGGGACCATACAAAGACTTTTCCTTTTGAGCACTGCTAGGAAAGCGGGATTCCGTTTTGGGGAAGAAAACAAGCATCAACCATTGGAGCCATGTTCACTAAAAGACAAAGGAAGGGAGCTCAAATCCCCATAAAAGCAATAAATACACTTTGAAATGGTCAAATCAAAGGTCATGTCACCCCCTTTTTTATTTCCAAAACGAAATCCCATTTTCAAAGTGTTTTCCTTTCCAATTAAATACATCATAAGTAACCTAGAAGACTACAATGATACTTTACTTTCCAATACATATTAATTTTGATTTACTAAATTCCAACAATCTTGATTGACAGCAGTCACCACGTCAGGCGTTATTGTAGGGGCGATATATGGAGAGGACAACCTAGAAAGGGTTACTTGGTAAAAAGGCGAAAGTTTTTCTTTAGAATAGCAACATCTTGAAAAATTTAGTTGCAACCAACATGTTAAGAAGCATATGTATGGAAGGACATGCAAATCCTTCAAGGAAACTAAAAGCAAACCTTTAGATATTAAGCAACTAACCTGTAAATGGCTTGCAACATTTTCTCTAGTTAGTCCTTGAACATTCATTAGCTCAAGTATTTTCCTTGGAACAGCATCTGGATCCAAAAAAAACAAAAGATAATGAAGAATACCAAAATCTCAGTAAATAAGAGAAGTGGAATAACATATGAATAATTGAACAGCAAGTAAATCTTCTTACTATCGAAGCCTAAATGATTAACAGCAGTCAAGAAATGATTGTGAAGCATAGAATCCCAAACTATGCGTGCTCTCTTTTCTTTAGTAGGATCCTCGTTCTCTTCATTGCTATCTTCCTCATCAAGCTCCTTTCTCTTAGGTTGTTTCCTATTATTCACTTTATTGACTGAACTTTCAGATTCACTCTCCACTAACACTTTCTTTTGCTTTGTATCTTTAACATTCCGTGTTTGTTCAATGTCTCTTGACTCACTTCTCCTCTTCCTAACAACATACTGCCATATGTTCTTAAGGTCATCTACAGTTAAGGGTTTCATAAGGTAGAAGCAAGCTCCATGTTTAAGTCCTTTGACTGCAACATTCACTGCACGATCAACTGACATCACTGCATGACAAGAGCAAAATTGGGAAAAATTATTAATGGGATAGAAACTAATCAAGGCCAACAAAATAATTTATGGAAAAAAAATCCATGAGGGGAAACAAATTCTAGGTCCAAGAGATTTTTAGTTTCCCTTGAAAGGAAGGAACATAAATTCCATGGAGAAGATGAGTTAACCAAACACTGGAAAATTCATTTTCCAAGGAAAATAGGGATGAAACTCACTAATTACTGGCAAGTCCAATTCCAGGCCAATCTGCTCAAGAAGCTTAAACCCATCCATGCGGGGCATGTGAACATCGGTTAGAACAAGATCGAATTCTCCTTTTCTTTCCCGGAGCATGGACAAAGCAACCTCTGGATATTCACAACAAGTAACTGAAAGCACAAACGAATAACCATCTATAAGAAAATATATATAGCTGATCATTGAAGAAGACTCAAAGTTGTAAAAAAACAATTCTTTCACATGTTTATCAACTTTTACAAGATTAAACGTATTCATAGGGAATCAACATGCAATATTGATAAACTTACCATGATTCTAATAGAAACACAATAATCTTACCATGATTCTTGTGTTTCTATGGATATCAATAAATATGCCCATCGGAAACACAAGAAACGCAGTCATAGGAAAGCAACATGCAAAGCCGATAAATCGATCTATGAAAGATATAATCTTATAAAACTTTTAGTATTACTACATGTACCCATGTTTATCAACTTTTACAAGATTTTACAAAAGAACTGCAATCACAGGGAAACAACATGGCATACCACTAATAGATCTATAATCTTGTCAAACTTTCAGTAAACACTACTCTCCGTATGATCCCCCCCCCAAAAAAAAAAAAAAAAAGAAAACGAAAGAAAACCAGTCTAATTAAAAAAAGAAAAAAAATGCCAAAAGTGAAAAAAATGAAATCCATACACAAGCATGTCCCTTATCATTTCCCAAAAATGTAAAAAGGACAAAACAATATGTAGGTCCCAAATCATCAAATCTCAATGGTATTTACAACAAAAACCAAATACTGAAAAAACCTAAAAAACTGTTTGTATCCAAGGGAAATATGTCAGGAAGAAAGAAAAAAAATTGTCAAATCACAAGAGTTTGATAATCTCGAGTTCATCAAAACAAAGATGAAAAGACAAAGACTCGGTATGATACCTTCATTACTTGCAATACTTGGAGTCAGGCTGGAAGTACTCTAAAAAAATAATCATCATCATTCTCAGTTTCTAAGGACTCACTTTTCTGGGTTTTCATGGCATCATTGGAATTAGCATTTTGTGTATACAGATAATCAACTTTCTAGATATCCATTGTTGTATCACCTTCCGCGCTGTATATATTAAGAAAGGTAAAGAGAGATTTAAATAAGAAAATAGAACATACAAGTAGTGGAAAGATGGCTCAATGAACTAGATAAACATGTTTGGTGTATGGAAAGACACTGTATAGTGACTGTATGGAAAGACACCGTTAAATTTTGATGGAAGCTCATTGGGAAATCCAGGCCCGGGTGGAATCGGGGGCGCGCTACGTGACGCAAATGGGGTAGTCATCATGACTTACTCAGGGCCAGTTGGGTTGTGTGATGCAATCATGTAAATGAGGCTAAGGCAAAATCATTACTCTTCGGGCTGAGATGATATAAGTCTCACAATATGGGTCCTCTGATGGTAGAAGGGGACTCCACAGATGTTATTGCGTGGGCTGGGGGCAGACGTGCTGGGCCATGGAGACTAGCTAGCACGGTGGAAGAGATTAGAGACCTTGTTCGAGATATCCGCCCATCATTAACGCGTAGGGGACGCACAACAAATTCAATGGCGGACGTTTTAGCAAAGGCGGGTGCAATCCGATCAAACACGGAAATATCTTTTAACGATATCACGGGGATTACATAAGATTATAGTCTTGCTTTTTGTGTACAGTCACAGGGACAGCTTGTCCCGTGTGTCAATTTGTAAATTTTTTACAGAGGAAATGAAATAGTTACCTTCTAAAAAAAAAAGACACTGTATAGAGACCCATTGAAACATGCAACTTTTACGGACAAGATAGTAAGAGAGAGAGAGAGAGAGAGAGAGAGAGAGAGGAGTGTTGTAAATATGAAACATTTGCATTGCACGTGC
Source organism: Tasmannia lanceolata (assembly GCF_043159265.1). NCBI lineage: Eukaryota > Viridiplantae > Streptophyta > Magnoliopsida > Canellales > Winteraceae > Tasmannia > Tasmannia lanceolata. Next base: position 13,044,547 of record NW_027518688.1, on the reverse strand, counting down.
ATGGAAGACAGATGGATTGAATTATTTTTAATTTTGTTTGTTAATATCTTTCTTAATTTGTTTGAAGTATTAGACGCCCGTCTATTAATGGGAAAATTTGATATAAGAAAAGTTTTTAGAGAAATACGTCATACTTATGGGTGCCAAATGTTATTTCACACTAATCGTTTTGACATAACTAAGAGAAGGAAAATTACCAAAATAAACCTCACATTAATAAGAGAAGAGACTTCTATGAGACGACGCTTCAAAGAATATGCGTCCCACTCATCTCCCTGACCCCATTATCCAAATGCTCTTATTCCTATTTCCTATTGCCCGATAAAAGATATGGCTATTTTATGAACGATTTTACTTTTTTTGCCCTTACCTAACTCATCCAAAATATTGTGTAGTTTCAAGCAATGGCTCTTTGGTGTTATATATATATATATATATATATATATATATATATATATATATATATATATATATATGAGAAAAGGGTTGCTGCGCTCAAGCGCAGCTAGGCTTAGTTGCGCTTGAGCACAGAAACAGGGGGGTGGGGCCATTGGGAGGGTGATCCTAAGCATTCATTTGGAAGGCCCCATCATGGATGGGGGGTCTACCAAAAATCAGCTCCATTAGATCACCAATGGGTGTCCATTTGTGGGGCAAAAAATGGACAAATACTGTTTGTCCACAAATCTGTCCATTTTTGGCCCCACAAATGGACACCCTAAGGTGATCCAATGGAGCTGATTTTTGGTGGACACCCTACCCATGAAAGGGCCCATCAAATCAATGCTTTGGATCCCACCCAAAATGTGGCCCCACCTTGTCTCTGTGCTCGAGCGCAGCAAATGCATGCTCATATATATATATATATATATATATATATATATATATATGTATATGTATATTAGGAAAATACTATATTTGCCCCTTTTCTTACTTGTGACAGCCCCCTCTAGTGTAAAAGAGTAGTCGTAAATACACTAGATGGGGCTCTCCCAAATAAAGGGGTGAATCTATCACTTCCCTTTTTTTTAATATATCTATATACAACTTCGCAAAAGCAATTTCGAAGCACCTCTTTTTCAAATGAGAAGTGCCACCTCATATGAATTAAATGAATAAGACAAATTCAACTATATTCTCTCTTGAAAAAGAGGAGCTGCAAGTTAGCTTTGTGCAAAATTGCTTAAACATTTCCTATATATACATGAAGAAACTCAGGGTTCTTATGCGCATGCCCCCACACCACCAAAAACATAGATCTTTAATGACTAGGCCTTTCACATGGTAATAGCTATCCTATATATGTGACATTTACTATATACATGCAGAGACACGCGGACGCACATCTAACGAGAAAATTTGGGTTGGTTTGCGCATTTCCCCGCCATACCAACAACATAGATCTTTAATGATTATGTCTTTCACATGATATAGCAATTCTATATACAATATATATGAGAGTTACTATTTAACGATTCTAAAGAAGAAACTACGGGTTCTCTCTAAAACAAATCTATGTCATAAATAATCAGAAAATTAAGGCTGTCCTGAGGTTATTTAAAACCTCGTAAAATGTAAAACTTTCATATGGTAACTGCTACTACATATATAACTACATATAATGAGAAAACTTGGAAGGCCTCCATGCTCAGTATTTAGATGCGGAGATGAGATGTACCTTTTCTTGGTGATAACCCTCTTTTACATTAATATTGGTAATATTTACTCGAGTGGAGACTTGGCGTACTACATAGACTCTAATGTTGAGGATCTGATGAATATGGAGGTGTATCAACTAAAATTGTGATTAGTATAGGAAATTCAATCTAAAAAAGAACAAGGAGAGCATATTGTGTAACACCCCGGCCCCACACTGTGTAGATATTGTCCGGTTCTGGGTTACAACCCACCTCGGTTTTGTTTTTCTTGCAGGAAAACACATCTGCAGAGGAAGAGAGGGAGAAACATATATAGCCCAGTTTCTTTCCCTCCCTTTTTGATGTGGGATCTCGCAATCTACCCCCTTAGGGCACAACGTCCTCACTGGGACATGCCTCCTAAGGGTCCAGCGCACTCGCTAGCACAGGGCCAACGCACCCGCGGGCACATCGTACTGGATATGAGGTACGGTTCTGATACTGTTATGTAACGCCCCGGCCCCACACCATGCAGATATTGTTCGGTTCTTGGTCATAACCTGCCCCAGTTTTGTTTTTCCCGCAGGAAAACGCGACTTCATAGGAAGACATGGAGCCACATATATAGCTCAATTTCTTTCCTTCCATTTCTGATGTGGGATCTCGCACATTGGGACTTATGTCTGCAAGTAAATGTATTTATTTCTACCTATCGAAGTGTCGTGTAGATTTTTTCATCATATAAGATCTATTTTCTCTGAAATAAAAAGGTGAATTTGGTACCATATATATTTCTCTTTGAATTTAGTACGTTCTTTCTTTGATCAACAAACAGTATTAGTGAGGTTTTTGATGCATACAGGTATTTTTGTTGGAACGTTGATACATAACCAATGGAATGCTTATGGTAGTGTCTCCATTACCTGATAAAACGATCTCAGCCTCATAAGTTTGTTTCTTTGTTTCTTTACTTTATTTCAATTTCACTCAAATGGTGAGTTCGCCAGATTCGCTGCGACACAAGAAGTATCTTCTTAATGAGGATAAAGGGACTTGAACCCTCATGATTTCAAAAGTCGACGGATTTTCCTCTTACTGTAAATTTCATTGTTGTCAGTATTGACATGTAGAATGGGATTCTATCTTTATTCTCGTCCGATTAATCAGTTCTTCAAAAGATCTTTCGGACTCTGGAGTAAATGATTTGATCACTGAATCTTCGATTCTTTCTTTTGGAATCGATTTAGCAAGAATTTGGCACTCACCATTAGTTAAAAACCTTGTGAATCATTTTGAGGATTAGAACGTAAAATTGAGATTATTTTATTTCCTTTTTTCCTTATTAGAGAGGGACTGCTTAGCTTAGTGAGAGGTGCTTATTTAAATGAAACCCCAATTGGGGTGATTGTTTTAGGTCTTCTCAACTAGAGGTCATATAACTGCTAGTCCCTGTATTTAGGGAAAAGATTGTTCAAGGAACTAAAGACTCGTCATATGGAGCCCAACATTCGAACGACTATCCTATTCCAGCAAGTGAACTTAAACTTAAGTAAGAGGGGCATTAATTGGGCATTTAGGGGCTTCAAATCCTCTCTTGACTATTGGGGCCCCTCGATCACTACTGATAAGACATCCTATTTTTTTATAAGTCATGTAATTCTCTAACTCGAGTCCCATGAATATGATGTGGTAGAAAGATAACTTACAGAGAGATTAATTTGCAAGGACCGTCAAAATGATGTTAGATATTTTTCCTTTTAAGAATTAACCATTTATTTAATTGTGAAAGAGTTAAGAGAATTGTATCAATTGAAAATTGGGATTAAAAATTTTAAAATTGCTAAATAGTACCTAATTAAGTAAATGGTTTTAAATTTCCCTGATTTTTTTTGAAATGACCGAAATGTTTCCATTTCCATCCCCCATCGAAACGAAATCTACATAAATTCCTTCCATGTCATTATTTCCCTAATATTTGATTAAAATTCTAGAAGTTCAAACAAAATTCCCTAAATTCAACAAAATGGTTGGAATGATAAAAAATAGAAAGATATTATGATTTACATTTCATTAATGTAGATAATAATATTTGTTGGACAACATTATTGAACTGCTAAATAAAATAATCGTATCTTATGCACGGGCTATCAAATCGGCATGGGACCAACAATACCTTGTAACTCTATGTGATTGTTGGGACAGTTGCCTTGTTTCCCACCACCACTGGATTGCTTGGGTGGGAAAAAGAGGCAAAAATAGAAATTCATGTTTCCTAGGTTTTAACGTAAGTACAAAAGGGAGTTTTTCTCCCTTTGTTGAGGCGGCAAGAGACTTGGGAGAGGTGTGTTCGGCTACCACTTGGAGAGAGAGAGAGAAGAGAGTGAAGAGAGAGAAAGAAAAAGGGAGAATGAAGAGGGTTTCTTCTCTTGGGGTTTTCTCTTGGGTTTCTTCTTGGGATCTTCTTGTGGGTTTTCTCTTGGGTTTGAGAACTAAGGAAAGGGTTGTGGGTTTTGGGTTAAATCCATTGTAATCCTTGTATATTCTTTTTCTCATAGTGGAAGATCGTGTTTCTTGCCCGTGGACGTAGGCTTGGCCGAACCACGTAAAATCTTGGTGTTCATCTTGTGGCTTGTTTGTGTTGATTTTAATTTTTTATTTAATTTGTGCATGATAGGATCAGATTTGCTCAGCGGATTTTCTCAACAAGTGGTATCAGAGCTGTGGTTGTAGTGATCGTCGAGGACAGGAGGAGTAATCATGGGTGTTGTGGTGAGATTGTGGCTAGAACGATCTTTAGGAGTAGAAAGATTGTCCAAGAAAGATTCTCGTTCAAGGTGGAGCACTACGCCATGAAGTGAAGAGTAATCTGAGATGGAGGTAAAATAAAGTTCTACTCAGTTCAACAACAACAGATTTGACGGAAAGGGCAGTTTCACCTTATGGTTGATGAGGGTAAAGGACATCCTAGTTCAATAGGCATTGAAGGGTAAGGATGGGAAGCCGGAGAAAATGACGGATGCCGAGTGGGAAGACATTGAGTCGAAGGCGGTCAGCACGATTCAGCTATGTCTGGTAGGTAGCGTTATGTTTAACGTTATGAAAGAAGAAGATGTGCCAAAATTATGGGAGAAGTTGGAAAAGCTTTACATGTCAAAAAACTTCACACACCGGTTGTATCTGAAGCGGCAATTGTACTGGCTGAAGATGACGGAAGGCGGGAATCTTCTGGAACACATCACAGTGTTCAACGGGCTTGTGGATCAGCTCCACAAGGTTGGCAAATAGTTGAAGGAAGATGCAAAGCCCCTTTGCTTCTTCGCTTCCTGATTCGTATGACAACTTGATGACGACTTCATTGTATGGTAAGGATACGATAAATTTGGAGGAAGTCACTGCGTCTCTCTTGTCGAATGAGATGCGGAAGAAGCATGTTCTTGAGGGGACTCAAGGGCATGAGTTGGTTTTCATAGTGGGAATCAAAGCGGAAGGTCGTCAAATAAGGGATCAAGAAAAGGCTAGTCAAGATATAGGGTCGGCGGAAATGGCGTGCAATGTTACCATTACAAGGAATATGACCACATCAAGTAGGATTGTTTGAAGCGAGCTGACCAGGCGGACAATGGTGCTACAAATGCTGAGGTGGCGGTAATGAATGAATAGAGCAAAGTGGTTGTAGATGTTCTCACAGTCTCCACAGGTAATCACACTTCTCTTCATGATGAGTAAATTTTAGATTAAGGGTGCTCTGTTCATATATGCTCCAGGAGGGAATATTTTGATATGTTCTAGGAGACAAGGGTGGGTGTAGTGTCTTTGGGTGATGGGTCTACCTATGATGTCATGGGAGTTGGGATGGTTAAGACAAGATGTTCGATGGAGTGGTTTGTACTTTGGGTGGTGTGGCGTATGTCCCAAAGATACAAAGGAATCTAGTATCACTTGGCCGGTTGGACTCCAGTGGTTGCAGGTTTTTAGCTGCAAGTGGATCCATGAAAATCACACATGGATGTACGGTTTTGATGAAAGGAGAGAAGTGTGGCGGATTGTATCGTCTGGCCGAGGACACGGTGACTAGTGTTCCTATGATCTCGATGGCTTCTTAGAACTAAGGTAATGGTGTGCACACACGTAGGGTCTCTTTCGTAGTTGGTGCAAAGACATGTTTCTAGGTTGTAAACGATGGTGAGAGGATGACAATACCTATGTTGGGGAGGATTGATTGAGATCCCTCTCCAAGGTTGACTAGGTGAGTCATCGGGTTGATAGTTACACATGTGCATTGGTCGTGTTGATCGAATCGGGATGAGTCAGAACTAGGATGATTCGAGGGTGTGTAAATGGTACTTTGGAAGGCCAGTGGTCGTTCACGGCGACAACAGGCTGGTGACAACATCAACAGGAAATCTTTAGGTGGCTGGGAAATAAGCCAAGGTGGAGATTGTTGGGAAAGTTGCCTTATTTTCCACCACCACCGGATTGCTTGGGTGGGAAGGAAAGAGGCAAAAATAGAAATTCATGTTTCCTAGGTTTTTAGGAAACGTAAGTACAAAAGGGAGTTTTTCTCTCTTTGTTGAGGTGGCAAGAGGCTTGAGAGATGTGTGTTCGGCTACCTCTTGGAGGGAGAGAAAGAATAGAGAGAGAGAAGAGAGCGAAAGAAAAAAAAGGGAGAAAGAAGAGTGTTTCTTTTGTTAGGGTTTTCTCTTGGGTTTATTCTTGGGATCTTCTTGTGGGTTTTCTCTTGGGTTTTCTTGGGCTATTCTCTTGTGTACGGTCTTGCGTTTCAGAATCAAGGAAAGGGTTGTGGGTTTTGGGTTAAATCCATTGTACTCCTTGTATATTGTTTTTCTCATAGTGGAAGATCGTGTTTCTTGCCCGTGGATGTAGGCTTGGCCGAACAACGTTAAATCTTGGTATTCATATTGTGGCTTGTTTGTGTTGATTTTACTTTCCCGTTTAATTTGTGCGCGATAGGATCAGATTTGCCTAGGCGGATTTTCTCAACGGTGATATTGACATAAAGTTGGGATCCTTCTAGGAAAGACTGGTCATTGTACTTTCTTATATGTCATTATTGTACTTCTTTATTGATTTTACTATTCCAGACATGTGTGACAGTGCAAGTTACTAGGCGTTCGATGTGTTAAGCCATTATGAATGGCTTTCTTGCTTATGTGATGATTACTGAGTATGTATTTTTGCTTATTCTAGCATTTCCTAAAGTTTCATCTTAAAATTCCATTATTTACATATGTTTTCATATGTTTCCATGTTTTTTCATGATTTCCTCTGAAACTGAAATACTTCCATTTTTGTGCCAACCGAAACTAAAACTGAAACAAGAATTTAAAACCCTAATTAAGTATTGAATTGACAACTAAGCAAGGAAACCCTACAACTTGTCTGTGCTCTAGATAGAGATATACGAGTTTTGGGAGATGCACCCACTACAACATTAATATTGGTAATTGTTATTTTAGCAGATGGTTGGTTATTTCCAATACTAAGAAAATATGAAGTTAAGTCCCATGGAATTTTGAGCAGGTAGGAAAGTTCAATCTAATAGAGAGCTTAGATATTAAGTGAAGGTTTCTATCTATATGTAAGTCTTATTCTAGCATTTCCTAAAGTTTCATCTTAAAATTCCATTATTTACATATGTTTTCATATGTTTCCATGTTTTTTCATGATTTCATCCGAAACTGAAATACTTCCATTTTCTTGCCAACCGAAACTAAAACCGAAACAAGAATTTAAAACCCTAATTAAGTATTGAATTGACAACTAAGCAAGGAAACCCTACAACTTGTCTGTGCCCTTTATTTAAAGTGGAGATAGAGATATACGAGTTTTGGGAGATGTTTTGGGAGATGCACCCACTACAACATTAGTATTGGTATTTGTTATTTTAGCAGATGGTTGGTTATTTCCAATACTAAGAAAATATGAAGTTAAGTCCCATGGACTTTTGAGCAGGTAGGAAAGTTCAATCTAATAGAGAGCTTACATATTAAGTGAAGGTTTCTATCTATATGTAAGTCTATTTGGCTCTTCTTATTTAAGCGTCAATCTTCGTTGTATATGATGTATTAATTTTAAAAAGATGAATATAGCATGGCCCTCGATAAGAGATCATATTTTTAAAAAGGAAAGTGACAAGAGATCCTATTTATATAATAAAGCATGTAATCCTCAAATTTGATTTTTGTTAATACGATGACACAAAAGTAAGTTACAAGAAGTGGGGATTGAGATGGATACACTACTATAAATTATTTGTCTTTCCAAGTAATGTTCACAACTGTAATTTTTGGATCCATTATTTATAATAATATTTTAATTTATTTATTACATATAGTATTTTCAGACCAAAAATAAAGTTTATTCAATCTCTTTCTTTCCTTCCTCATGCCATTACATTATACAGAGAACCAAAACCCACGAATAGAAACCCTAAATACTTACCTAACCATTACTCTCAATCTTCTAACTATAGCAACATAAATAAAAAGTAGAAATATGACTGAAATATTCCTAAAATAGTAATCCTGTAATATACCTATATCATATCCGTAAAATGCCTATAACTTAGCCAAATCAAGTCCAAATCGTATAATCTTGGGCTCTTTAGATAGGAAATCGAAAAACCTTTCTAAAAATACCAAAATAAGCAAAACAGACTAGTTTTCATGCCCCAAAAAAATATTACAAATAAAATGACGAAAATAGAAAATAAAAAGTTAAAGACTTGTTCAACGTCCCGCTTGAAGAAAATTCGACCTCGAGTTTAGGCCACCATCCTCCAAATATGATTTTCGGCGTTGCAACAACCTTCCATTCTTCCTTTCTTTTTCCATGTTTTCTTGATCCCTTACATGACGCCTAGCCATGAAAAGGGATCTCAAAGGCACTCTCAGATCCATGGGTGTCTTCGCATGGATGTGGGCTTCGAGTAGTGCTAACTGTGTATGAAAGTCTTCAGTTGTTGTTGAAGTTCTTCAGTCTCTGCGGCTAGATCAGGCTAGCCGATGTTAGGTGCAGCGACTTCTTTATCCTGCCATGCATGCGTCAAAGATTCCTTGTGCTCTGATACCCACTGATGCAGGGAGCGTGGAGCGGCAACGCCAAGATAAAGATCAATACAAGCAGCAACTAAACTAATCTCGTGGGGGTTTGAAAACCCACGCCACGGTTTCGGAGAAAAACTCCAATATAACATGTGTAAGGAGCGAAGCTCCTTCACCCATGTGGAAGAGCCAATGCTCTCTTCACAAGTGATGTCCAAAAAGAAACTTAATTCTTTCTTTTTCTTTCTTTCCTCATGCCATTACATTATATAGAGAGCCAATTATTAAGAATAGAAACCCTAAATACTTACCTAACCATTATTCTTAATCTTCTAACTAAATCAACATAAATAAAAAGTAGAAACATGACTAAAATATTAGAAACATTTATTATATATATATATATATATATATATATATATATATATATATATTTTTTTTTGAATGGCTTCCATCAAAATGGGATTTTGGTTGCTCAAGAAGACAAGGTGAGCTAGAATCCCCACGATTGTTGGTCAATTTCACTTTTGCCTTTGTTTTCCAAACCAAATCCCCTTTTACATCTCGAAGCATGGACAAAGAAATTTCTGACAAGTTCAGAGGAAGTAATTTAAAGAACAAGTGAGTAACAATCTATAAGAAAACAGCTGATGATGAACAAAGTTGTAAAAAGAATTCATAGGTAGAAAGTTCAAGAATCAGTGCTTAGAGGGTTGCTTTGCATTTAAAACAATTTTTTCTTCCACATTTTCATTCACAGGTAATTAACATGCAATACTTTTAAACCGATCTATGAAAGATATCGTCTAATCAAACTTTTAGTATCAGAAAATATTCCCATATAAACACTATAATCTTATCAAGATTATCGTGCTTCAATGCGTATCACTAAATATGAGCATAGAAACACAAGAAGCCAAGCTAGAAGAATCAACATGCAATACCAATAAACCAATCTATGACAGATATAATCTTATATCAGACTTTTTTGAATCTTTTTCACGATTTCACACAAGAAATGGGAATCAACATGGATACCAATAAATTGATCTAGGAAAGATAAAATCTTATATAGAAACACAACTCTCAGTATGGGCCAAAAAAACCAAAAAAGAAAGAAAATAAGTATGATTAAAAAAAGAAAACAACCCAAAAGAGAAAAAAATGAAAGCCAGACACAATCTTGTCCCCTATCATTGCCAAAAATATAAAAAAATTCAAAAAAATCTGTAGCTGCCAGATCATCCAATAAAACAGATTGTATCCAAGGGAAATACGTCGAGAAGAAAGAAAAAAAAATTATCAACTCACAGGAGTTTGATAATCTCGATCCGATAAGAAAAAAAACAAAATCTTGGCATTATACCTTCATACTTGCATGATTTGAGCATCTTCTCGACGAACTGAAGACAAGTTGTGTCATCGTCCACCACTAAAACATGGATTCCTGTAGGAAATGCTCTCAGGAAACAATCATCGAATTCTTTTTCCAAGGAATCACTTTTCTTGGTTTTGTTGGTCTCAGCTGCTTTCTCGGTTTCATCAGAATCAGCATTCTGGATCTCCATTGCTATATCAACTTCCCCCGTAAGAAAGGCAGACAAAGATGAATTTGAAGGAAGAGGAAAAGAGGGCAAAGTGAAGCAGGAAATACGTATGGTGTGCGGAAAGACAATGTATATAGACCACTGAAAACTGTGGGCTTTTCTCTCTCTTCTTTGTTATTTAACCTCCCACAATACCTTAAATTCTTTTCTAATGATATCTGATACTAAACCTTTCTTGTGTCAGACTAATTACTGTTACTGACTACACTAATCTTCATCAAATAAAATGGTTATCGACCCATGTCTTAAAGTAAGCCAAACCCACAAGGAAGGATTACGGAACAAATCTCACCCATGCGAAGAAAAAAAGTAATTAAATAGCAAAGACAATCATACTAATCTACCCTTGTGTCTTAAGCAGCAAAGATTAGGATTAATTTCATTATTATCTCCATATAGACTTAACTCGAGGTTTATGTTTTTCAAATTTTAAAATGATTCTTGATTTTTCTTAAATTCTTTTCAATTGAATAGTCAAAAATAGAAGGGTGAAAGGTGGCAATATGAGAGATTCGTCCTTAGCCAACCTACTCATGAAGGATAAGGTGTTCCTGAAAAGCCTTGCATGCAGCTTTGAATGCATAATAAATGAAATTTTCCTTCTTTTGAAGAGACGCTTTTCATTTGAATTGACATTTGGCATTTGCAACTAAGCAAAATTTTCTTAAAAACAATAGCACGCGTGTTGGTGGTCATTTTTCTAAATAAGGAAGAAAATTTATAGCAGGCCATCAGGAAGCTGGAATATGATATATGTTGCCAGCTAGAGGGGAGTCCCTCGTCTTTTTTGTCTTCTTTGAGTGAATGAAATTTATCTAGGGGGAGAACCTAGGCGATTAGTTGGATTCATGCTTTAATTTTTTCTTTACTTATATATTATATATTTTATTTTAATGAATATTTTGGAGGGAGAGGTGAGTGATGGGGAGTATTTTTATTTATTTTTTTAGTAAAGGCTGTGAGAAATTCACAGAGGCTCGTTTATAGTATGTTTTTATGTTCCTTTTTTGTGTCCCTTCTCGCACCCCACTGGTTTGTCGTTGCCCAAAAATGGCAGCATTCCAACCTCTTTTTGCATGTCTTTTTGGGCAGTGACATCCCCCTCCCCTTCTAGTCCACAACCGGCACTCTCTGCAACATGAACTGTTGGTGGGCTCAGTAATTAATCTGTTGAAGTCTTATAGAACAAGGTAGGCTCCATCCATATATATTTTTCAAAATGAACTGTACAGCCCACACCATAAGATAATCCAAACCTTCCATTTGATGGGCCACAACGTAAATAGGTTGTGCCCAACTATATCATATCCAGAGGATGATCCTAGCCCTCCTATCTAAAGAGAGACGGCATATTATGAAAACCTCTATAGTTGGGAGGGTTGCAATCATCCTATTGAAATGATTTTGGGGGCACAACCTATTTACGACGTGGCCCATCAAATGGACAGCTTGGATCATCCTATGGTGTGGATCGTGCAGAAACATTAAGGCCCAATTGTTGGACCCACCCATATTTTTCAAAATGAAGTGTACAGTCCATACAATAGGATGATCCAAGCTATCCATTTGATGGGCCACAACGTAAATAGGTTGTGCCCCCAAAATCATTACCATAGGATGATTGCAACCCTTCGATCTATAGAGGTTTCCATAATATGCAGTTTCTTTTTAGATCGGCGGGCTAGGATCATCTTGTGGACGGTTCGGATCATCCTATGGTGTGGGCTGTACGGTTCATTTTGAAAACCATGTGTGGGGCCTATCTTGCTCAAAGATTTAAACAAATTAAGTGTTGGGCCCACCAACCATTGATGTTGGAGAGAGAGAGAGAGAACGGTTGGAGTAGTGTTGTACCAGCTGTGGACAAGTGGGGGTGGGAATATCACTGCCCGTCTTTTTTCTTCATTTTATGGAAATGAAAAACAGAAGGGCCCACCTTAATTAATCCCAACCATCTACCTAATAGGTCCCGTTGCGGCTTGAATCCGGCAAGGTGCCCGAGTGGGTCCCTCCTTCTTTCAGTCCAACGATGCAGCAGATGGAACAGTCCTGGGATGCCGTCTGCACTCACAGACATAGGTTAAGGACACCCGGAGTTTGGAACCCCGGCGGATCTCTTCGACACTCAGTTAAGTTCAAGCCTTCAAGGCACAGATCGAGCTAAGTGAAGAGAGAGTGAGAGAGATTTGGGGATGATCTTCGCATTACCTTGACACTGGAGTGGAGGCTTACCCTTTATAGGTGGAGGTTCTGTGATTGCGGAGACGACGGTAGCACGCTACCTAGTCAATCGTTAGCATTGGCAAAGGTAATTGTAAATACCCAAAATACCCCCATTAAAATTTTGTTTCCCCCTTATGAAGGGGGGCATTTTTGTCCGTTTGTGTTTGTCTCAGATTAGGGCTTCCTAAGAAAGCCTATAAATATATCGCTTTGTGGATAAAACAAACCCTAAACGTTTTGTTCAGCCCTAGAGAAAGAAATCAGAGAAAGAGAAGGAGAAGAGCAAGGAGATTGCGATTTCGGAGTCAAAGCCGCGAATCCAGGTAAGATCTATGAGCTATGAAATATATGGATATTTAGAAACCCTACAACAAGGGTTTGAATAAGTAAAAGAAAGGTATTTGTAGTTGATATGGGTTAGAAATTAGAATTTCTGGGTTTCTTGGATCTGATATTGTGTTATGATCCCAACGAACTCAAAATCAATCGTTAAGAAATCTGAATTTCGGAAATCAGAGACTCTGACTTAGATTTTTATTATTATTTTATCGGTTATTAACTGTGTGAAATTAAAACGTGAAATCGGATTTGGCAGATTCCTCTCGTCGATACGAATCCATCGGATCCTACCTCGCTTAATTTGGAGTCCGATCGAATCAGATATGGATTTTTGAAGTTTTAAGAAAATCAGAATAAATCTGGAATTTTCGTAAGAAAAACTCAGCCCGCAATAAGGTGTTCGGGCGCCCGAAGGGGCCATTCAGACGTTCGGTCCGGGCATCTGAATGTGAAGAAAATTGAAACCCGAGAGTTAGATTATTGGAAAAGTCTCAGAGGACGCCCAAAGGGGGCGTCCGAAACGGGATGTCCGGGCGTCCAAAGATTTTGGTCGGGCGTCCAAACCCGCCTGAAATTGAAAATCTATTTTGAACTTTGGGACTTCGATCTTTTGGCTCTTGGGTTACCTTTTAAGGACCCTTATTTGTTACTTATGTTCTGTTCAGATCAGGATATTGAAACCTAAGTGGATTTAAGGAAGGAAACGAACATCTTTGAGGTACGTAATAACGTACTATTTTGAGTATTTGTAAACCCTCTTCACTCTGAATCATTGTTGACTTTGGAAACCTGTATTGATACCTTTGAACTTCTGAATTTGCCGTGATCTAGCATGCCTATTTCTGTTTGGCCATCTAGTGTTTTACCACTACTATTCTGGACCTTAGAAATAACTGTTATGAATATCTGTTCTGAACTCCGAACCATTGAAACTATCAGTTTAAATTTTGAATACTTAGAACTATTTGAATATGAACCTTGGACACCTTCTGAACACTTCTGTGGAGGCTTGGATTATTTTTGGACCTGCCATATGGGGTAATACAATTGGCAACTATGGACCCACCGTGGGGGTAGTACACTGGAACTTCTGGCCCGTCAGTGGGATAAAACCCTGGCCCTGTCGACTTGTATCTGAACTTTGAGGAACTAATTCCAACACCGTGGACTGTCGGTGTATAAGCATTAACATGTCTTCTTGTTGAGTTGAGTGTCTTGAATTCAAAGCCATTTAGGGTCCGAAATATTGTGTGTGACCCGGATTAGGCCCGTTTCGCCCCCGGACGCTTGGCCTGGCCTGTTTTATGTGTTTTTCGGCCCGATAAGACTAACTTTTAGGGCTTATTTCAGGAGGCAGTTGATGCAGCCCCGATTCATGTGAGAGACAGGCTAGACCATCCAACGGCTTTATGAAGATCATCCCTCATTCGAGCACAACATAAGGCCCATGTCTAACTTGAATCCATTAAGCATAAAGACCACCATGGACACGCCCCCGATCGAGCTGGATTCCAGCATTAATGGGTCTGACCTCTTTTTGGAGCTCATTTTTGGAGCTCTAGATGGACGAATCAGAGCAAATGCTTAACTAGGAAGTTGTAGGTCTTTGAATTATCTTTCCAACAGATATTCATGGTCTTAATTTGGCTTAGTAGTTGAAGAGTTATGAGTATTTCGGTAGACGGTGTTTGCTAGCTTTGACTAGTTAGTGTGTTTAGAGTTCCTAAACTATTAATGATGTATGTGAGTCCCTAAACTAGTTAGTGGACTAGTTTGAACGAATTTTCTCATGTATTTGTCTATTTGAAGAGTATCAAACATATGTAATAGAGTATTAGTTGAATATTTGAATGAAAATTTGCTTAGTGCATTTTCCCTTGAACCTTGAAGAGTTCTTCCTTGAAACCTAGAAGAGTTTCACTCCTTCCTTGAAGAGTAGGAGCTTTCCCCTATTGTTTGCATCCTTGAAGAGTTGCAACCATCAATCTAGAAGAATTGATGTTATCCACCTTCCTTGGCAACCTAGAAGAGTAGCCATTGAAGTTATCTTTCTCTATTTTGCTCCACTCTATTTCCAGAAACCTGTCCATTCGCATTCATCCACTTCCATCACCATTTCGAACCCTTTCCCGTATTGTTCTGAGCAAACTTTTGTCAGCACAGTTGTAGATCTTTGAGTCCTTGAAATTTTGGCTTTTGAATCAAGTCATTCCAACCTATATCAAGGGAGATACGCTCATTTTAACGAGCTTGTGCAAATCTGTTTTTCTCGAATCCGAATTCTTGAGCAATTGAGTGTTTGTTTGTCCCTCTCCCAATCCATAGTCCAAGAAGCCTAGGAGAGGCTTGCATCATTTTGGTATCAGAGCTTTGGAAGAGAGGACAATGCCTCAAAGACAAGCCCGACGTCGAGGTGGTAGAACAATTCCCTTGGATGAAGTACCCACGCTTGCTAAAAACTTACAGCAGCATATGCAACAACAAATCAATGATTTGACTCTAGAAGTTGAACGTCTTCGTGCTGAAGCAAACAATCCTCCACCCCATTCCAGATCCGGAAGAACCAATGGTGATTCTTCTTCTTCAGAAAGTGTTCTATCTTTGCGACAAGGAAGGCACCCCTTACTCCACACATAAGGTGTTCGAGAACCGGATTGGGAAAAGGAAATCAAGAGAGGCATTCTAGAATTTCTAGGAACTGATTACCCTGATGAAATCATTGATTGGTTAACACTTGTGAATGAAGTTTTTGAGCATAGAAATGTCCTGGAAGAGCGTCGTGTTGGCATCATTGCCATGCGATTCCGAGGCAAGGCCATAGCTTGGTGGAGACGTGAGGAGCAAACCGCCACTCCACCGGCAAAGATCCTATCACTCGATGGAGAAAGATGGTGGACAAGATCCGCAAGTACTTCCTTCCCAAAGGTTATAAGAGAGATCTGTACTAAAGGAACCAAAATTTGAGAGAAGGTACGTGATCGGTGGACCAATACACCAATGAATTCAATGAGTTGGTAATTCGCAACAATATTCAAGATCCGGAGGAGATGCTCGTGAACGAGTATTTGGGAGGCCTTCAACTTCTTATCCAAGACACCCTTGATGTTCTTGACATCTGGGATTTGGGAGATGCACACCAAAGAGCTCTCAAGGTGGAGCGTTCGCGCTCTCGAAAGCAACAATCCACATCTTTCACAAATCGAGCAGTTCATGGTTTGGTTGTCACCACTAAAGCCGGCAACACAAGTGCACACCGCACTAGCATCAACAAAGCCCCTACTCAGCCCAAAGTTTATAATCAGCCCCCTCCTACCAGTCAAAGTTCTACAACCGGTATTCATTGCTATTCATGTGGTGAGATAGGACATAGTGCTAGCAATTATTGGAAGTGACAAGCACGTAAAGCATTACTTGTGGAAAATGAATCTGATGATCCAGATGAGGAAGATGCTGATATTGGCCCAAAGTATGATGAAAGCAACTCATTTGATGAGCAAGCGCTTAATGCCGATACCGGTGAGTTCCTTATGATGCGGAAAATTTTTCTTACTCCAAAACAAGAAGTTGGAAAATTTCCACCAATCTATGATGAATATTCAGAAGATGGATATCTCATCTTTCCTAAAATTTCCAATGGTGAGTCATTGAATTTTGATGGTGGCAAAAAGATCAACGGTTCACTTAAAGAAATGATTGAGGTGCCATACAGAATATTGAACGAAGAACTCATAAAAATTGGATTGGACAACACAACGGTGAACTAATGGAGATTGAAGAGTTAGGTGGGTGGAAACATAATACATCTATTTCTTCATCCGTTTACACTGATCCATTTTTATTCGATCCGACATTGAAGCCTATAGCGTATATTCATAAATTCAAGCATATTCAAGAAAAAGAAGGATTCTATTTTTCTCTTTGGAATTATTCAATAACATTTGATCCTCAAGAGTTTAAGATGATTAACATTCTTCGGCACTTCAAAACTCGAGGACGAGTATTCTTAAACAACGAAATTTTGGAAAACTTCAAGATCATGTGGATGGTCAATAACTTAACACCGTATGTGAGAAATTCAACCAATGATGAAGACTCAAATTCAGAGACGAATTCTTTCGAACAAGGGGGGAATGATGCAGCCCCGATTCATGTGAGAGACAAGCTAGACCATCCAACGGCTTTAAGAAGATCACCCCTCATTCGAGCACAACATAAGGCCCGTGTCCAACTTGAATCCATTAAGCATAAACACCACCATGGACACGCCGATCGAGCTGGATTCTTGCATTAATGAGTCTGACCACTTTTTGGAGCCCATTTGTGGACCTCTAGATGGACGAATTAGAGATAATGCTTAACTAGGGAGTTGTAGGTCTTTGAATTATCTTTCCAACAGATATTCATGGTCTTAATTTGGCTCAGTGGTTGAAGAGGTAAGGCTATTTTGGTAGACTGTGTTTGCTAGGTTTGACTACTTAATGTGTTTAGAGTTCATAAACTATTAATGATGTATGTGAGTCCCTAAACTAGTTAGTGGACTAGTTTGAACGAATTTTCTCATGTATTTGTCTATTTGAAGAGTATCAAACATATGTAATAGAGTATTAGTTGAATATTTGAATGAAAATTTGCTTAGTGCATTTTCCCTTAAACCTTGAAGAGTTCTTCCTTGAAACCTAGAAGAGTTTCACTCCTTCCTTGAAGAGTAGGAGCTTTCCCTTATTGTTTGCATCCTTGAAGAGTTGCAACCATCAATCTAGAAGAATTGATGTTATCCACCTTCCTTGGCAACCTAGAAGAGTAGCCATTGAAGTTATCTTTCTCTATTTTGCTCCACTCTATTTCCAGAAACCTGTCCATTCGCATTCATCCACTTCCATCACCATTTCGAACCCTTTCCCGTATTGTTCTGAGCAAACTTTTGTCAACACAGTTGTAGATCTTTGAGTCCTTGAAATTTTGGCTTTTGAATCAAGTCATTCCGACCTATATCGAGGGAGATACGCTCATTTTACCAAGCTTGTGCAAATCTGTTTTTCTTGAATCCGAATTCTTGAGCAATTGAGTGTTTGTTTCTCACTCTCCCGATCCTTAGTCCAAGACGCCTAGGAGAGGCTTGCATCAGAAGTCTTGTAAAGAGGGTTGAGAGCTCTAAAGAAAGGGGAAAAGGGTGTGCTAGGGTTTCTAGTGGGTTTGGTGAGAGAGAGATCGATCTTCTCTTGTAATCTCTGAATCTTATAGTAGATTTTCTCGTCGCCTCTACCATGGAGTAGGGCTTTTGCCGAATCACGTAAATCTTTGTGTCTTTGTGTGATTGCTTGTGTTTATTCTTTTGTTTTACTTTGCCATTTAAATCACATATTGCTATTTGGGGTTTTCACAACACGTCTGAACCATGCCTATGATTCTGAAGTGTATTTTGAATTCTGAAAACCTTTGACTTTAATCAGAACTTAGACATTGAATTGCTTTATTGCACTTTAAATTCAGAACCATATTTGACATGCACATATATCTACTATGTGCCTATTAATTCAGTTGAGACTTTAGCATTCAGTTTTGATTCCGTTTATCTATCCCCTATTGAGCCTTGGCATGCTTAGACTGTACTTAGAGTAGTGCTTTATTATGTACTGAGCTTTTCAACTGACTGTGGTTATATAACTTTTTCAGGTCTTGACCTTTGTGAAGGAAATGAGGGACAGGACGCTTAGCTTGGGTTTGGACTTTGACTCAGAGAACTACTTTAGTTGTTTCCAGTTCATTAGGAAGTGAGTGCTTTGAATAAGATGTAAAGACCATATTATTTATTTTGCTTTGACTCTTGGGAGAGAGATGATATTTCATTTGACACTGATGGGTCCGCATTAATTGAACTTTGATATTTAGTTATGAATCGCCAGGTTATTTCTGTTATTGCTATGTAGCCTTGTACATTTGTGGGATTTGTCTTGCAGGTGTATGGCGCTGTCATGTCCTACCCCCAGGGTGTGGGTTTTGGGCGTGACAGTAACAGTGCAGTACGATAGTTCTTGTGACGATGGTGTGAACAACGACATGACAATGGAGGGCAATACTATGATTAGCGATGATGTGCAACATGGCATGTGGGAGCCCATTGGATGCTGGGATAGCGCGTCTTGTTTTACATGAGTTTGTCGTATTGTGTGGGTTGAGTCTGCCACACAGGGACTGGGCTTGCCATGCTGCGTGGCGGCATTCGGCGAAGGATGTTTGAGGGCCCTGAGCCACGTGTTGTCACAAGATTGGAGCCCATGCCAGGTAGGGCCGGTCGACCTGGGACCGGTTTTCTGAAATTTCATTTTCAAAACCATTTCAAAATTTTGTAAACTCTTTTCCATGGTTGCATGTATCTTGTTACCATGAATTGGATATATTGTACCTACATCGTAGGAGATGAGGAAATGGCTGCAAGGTCATAAGTGGCTGGCTCAAGTACCTTACTCAGTAGGGGATATGAAACTGAGAACCTTACCCGGTAGGGGTTGTGAAATTGGGAACCTCGTCTAGTAGGGGTTGTGAAACTAGACATGCCTAGTGGACTGGGGGTGATGAGCTCAAGAACCTTACTCAGTAGGGGTTTTGAAACTAAGAACCTTACTGGGTAGGGGTTGTGAAACAAGGAACCTCGTCTAGACATGTATTTGTGTCATGTGTAGGCTGTGAAGCTTGGCCGTAACCTTGCAGGACTAAGAGGTTGGTTATTTCTAGTTTGTGGTGAACAAGACTTGTAGTAGACACAAGGGTGGTGACAATGTATTGGAATGTTGCTGTTGCATGCAAGTCATGGTAAATATTGTATAATCTTGTTGAATTGATCCCTTTCACATAGTTTGAAAAGTATCATGATGTAATTGTATTGTTATGTTACATACTTGATCCACCTATTGTAGGATGCTTCTTCACTCTCTCAGTGTTAACTCATTCCACATATATTGTTTATTTTTTTCAAAGAGCAAGGAGTAGTTTCGGATACGGTTCTAGAATTTGGGACGAGTGTGGATTTAGTTAGACTGGCACTTTTAGTTTCAGTTATATTTCATTAAATTTAGTAGAGACAAGTTAGATAATTTAATACTTTATTTTGATTAAACTTCTTGGGAGGTGGATTGTTGGATTTACCCTTATGGTCAAATTAATGATTACTTTAGCTACTCTGTTTAGTCATTGAATGGAATGGTGATATGATAATGTTTGCCTTGAGTGTCCATGTGAGGGAGTCATGGATACACGACGTTGTTACGGTCCCGGCCTCGGGGCGTGATGGTAAATTTCATGAAGACACCCTAAAATATCCCACTACAAATTTAGGGAAATGTTATCAGCACTACTGTATTTTGATGAGGGCACTCCTCACTTTATTAAAAGTACGGTATGGCCGAGAGAATTCAATGGGTGAAGTGTGGCTTCTTGGCGAACTACAGCACAACTGTTGGGTTCTTCTTCCTCATGAATTCATCGAGCTTATGGTTTATCTTCTTTATCTTCTTTTGCATTTGGATTTTTTTGGAGTTCAGCTCTATTGTTCGACTGGGTAAGTCGGATTGTGATGCAAGCCTCTCCTAGGCTTCTTGGACTAAGGATCAGGAGAGTGACAAACAAACACTCAATTGCTTAAGAATTCGGATTCAAGAAAAACAGAGTTGTGCAAGCTCGGTAAAATGAGCGTATCTCCCTCAATATAGGTCGGAATGACTTGATTCAAAAGCCAAAATTTCAAGGACGCAATGATCTACAACTTTGCTGCCAAATGTTTGCTCAGAAAAATACCGAAAAGGGCTTGAAATGGTGATGGAAGTAGATGAATGCGAATGGACAGGTTTCTGGAAATAGAGTGGGGCAAAATAGAGAAAGATAACTTCAATGGCTACTCTTCTAGGTTGCCAACCAATTATGCTTATTGGTTGAATTTCTCACATAAGGTGTTAAGTTATTGACCATCCACATGATCTTGAAGTTTTTCAAAATTTCCTTGTTCAAGAATACTCGTCCTCGAGTTTTGAAGTGCCGAAGAATGTTAATCATCTTAAACTCTTGAGGATCAAATGTTATTGAATAATTCCAAAGAGAAAAATAGAATCCTTCTCCTTCTTGAATATGCTTGAATTTATGAATATATGTTATAGGCTTCAATGTCGGATCGAATAAAAAGGATCAGTGTAAATGGATGAAGAAATAGATGTAATATGTTTCCACCCACCTAACTCTTCAATCTCCATTAGTTCACCCGTTGTGTTGTCCAATCCAATTTTTACGAGTTCTTCGTTCAATATTCCGTATGGCACCTTAACCATTTCTTTAAGTGAATCGTTGATCTTTTGGCCACCATCAAAAGTCAATGACTCACCATTGGAAATTTTAGGAAAGATTAGATATCCATCTTCTGAATATTCATCCTAGATTGGCAGAAATTTTGCAGCTTCTTGTTTTGGAGTAAGAAATTTTTTTCGCATCATAAGGAACTCACCGGTATCGGAATTAAGCGCTTGCTCATCAAATGAGTTACTTTCATCATACTTTGGGCCAATATCAGCATCTTCCTCATCCGGATCATCAGATTCATTTTCCACAAGTAATGCTTTACCTGCTTGTCGCTTCCTACAATTGCTAGCACGATGTCCTATCTCACCACATAAATAGCAATGAATACCGGTTGTAGAGCTTTGACTGTTAGGAGGGGGCTGATTATAAACTTTGGGCTGAGTAGGGGCTTTGTTGATGCTAGTGGGGTGTGCACTTGTGTTGCTGCCTTTAGTGGTGACAACCGAACCTTGAACTGCTCGATTTGTGAAAGATGTGGATTGTTGCTTTCGAGAGCGCGAACGCTCCACCTTGAGAGCTCTTTGGTGTGCATCTCCCAAATCCCAGTTGTCAAGAACATCGAGGGTGTTTTGGATATGAAGTTGAAGGCCTCCCAAATACTTGTTCACGAGCATCTTCTCCGGATCTTGAATATTGTTGCGAATTACCAACTCATTGAATTCAATTGTGTATTGGTCTACCGTTCGTGTTCCTTGCCTCAAATTTTAGTACCGTTGGTACAGATCTCTCTTATAACCTTTGGGAAGGAAGTACTTGAGGATCTTGTCCTCCATCTTTCTCCATCGAGTGATAGGATCTTTGCCGGAGGAGTGGCGGGTTTGCTTCTCACGTCTCCACCAAGCTATGGCCTTGCTTCGGAATCGCATGGCAATGATGGCAACACGACGCTCTTCCGGGACATTTCTATGATCAAAAACTTCATTCACAAGTGTTAACCAATCAATGATTTCATCAGGAGAATCAGTTCCTAAAAATTCTAGAATGTCTCTCTTGATTTCCTTTTCCCAATCCGGTTCTCGAACACCTTGTGTGTGGAGTTGAGGGCATCTTTTTTGTTGCAAAGATTGAACACTTTCTGAAGAAGAAGAATCACCATTGGTTCTTCTGGATCTGGAATGGGGTGGAGGATTGTTTGTTTCAGCACGAAGACGTTCAACTTCTCGAGTCAAATCATTGATTTGTTGTTGCATATGTTGCTGCCAGTTTTCAGGAAGTGTGGGTACTTCATCCAAGGGAATTGTTTTACCACCTCGACGTCGGGCTTGTCTTGGAGGCATTGTCCTCTCCTCCAAAGCTTTGACACCAAAATGAGGCAAGCCTCTCCAAGGCTTCTTGGACTAAGGATCGGGAGAGTGACAAACAAACCAATTGCTCAAGAATTCGGATTCAAGAAAAACAGATTTGCGCAAATTCAGTAAAATGAGCGTATCGCCCTCGATATAGGTCGAAATGACTTGATTCAAAAGCCAAAATTTCAAGGAATCAAAGATCTACAACTTTTCTGACAAAAGTTTGCTCAGAAAAAACTGGAAAGGGCTCGAAATGGTAATGGAAGTGGATGAATGCGATTGGACAGGTTTTTAAAAATAGAGTGGGGCAAAATAGATAAAGATAACTTCAATGTTTACTCTTCTAGGTTGCCAAGGAAGATAGGTAACATCAATTCTTCTAGATTGATGGTTGCAACTCTTCAAGGATGCAAACAATAGGGGAAAACTCCTACTCTTCAAGGAAGGAGTGAAACTCTTCTAGGTTTAAAGGAAGAACTCTTCAGGGTTCAAGAGAAAATGCACTAAGCAAATTTTCATTCAAATATTCAACTAACTCCATTACATATGTTTGATACTCTTTAAATAGAGAAATACATGAGAAAATTCGTTCAAACTGGTCTACTAACTAGTTTAGGGACTCACATACATCATTAGTAGGTTAGGAACTCTAAACACATTGACTAGTCAAAGCTAGCAAATACAGTCTACTAAAATAGCCATAACACTTCAACCACTGAGCCAAATTAAGACCATGAATATCCGTTGGAAAGATAATTCAAAGACCTACAACTTCCTAGTTAAGCATTTTCTCTTATTCGTCCATCTAGAGGTCCAAAAACAAACTCCAAAAAGTGGTCAGACTCATTAATGCGGGAATCCCGCTTGATCGGCGTGTCCATGGTGGTCTTTACGCTTAATGGATTCAAGTTGGACATGGGCTTAATGTTGTGCTCGAATGAGGGATGATCTTCTTAAAGCCGTTGGATGGTCTAGCTTGTCTCTCACATGAATCGGGGCTGCATCAGATTGGCTGGGACTTAATGCGAAGTCCGACCGGCTATCAAAATTCCTTCTAGGGGATTGTATAGTAATCTGAATTACATGTGGATTCCTCCCATCGTGGATGTTCACCTTCATTTGGTGGTGGTACTCTTTCTTTATTCGTATACTTATTGAACTAATCAGCTAGAGCCGTGACTTGCTTGAATTCACTGGGTAGCTGGCGGAGGAGTAGGAGGAGGAATGCCATCAACCATAAATGTGTTAATATCAAAGTCATCTCCCATGAGGGTGATCCCATTTGAATTCTGCATACACCAAAATGAATGATTACATGGAAATTTTTGTTAAGAACCTGTTTATATATAATCGTGTATAGAAACTTAGGGCCTCTTGGAAGCCAACAAAACAGTTCCTAATTAGTCATAAGATTAGTTTAATTTAATCTTATTTACAAAAGGGAAATTAAGGCCTCTTTGGAAGCAATTATCTTTATCATTTCTAGCACTATTTTAATCATTATTTGCAAATAATTATATTAACTGCAAAACCATTTTCATATATGATTATATTCAAACCATTTGAATATAATCATTTCTAGCACTATAGTTGAATGCTCGAGAAGGGTGTGAAAATAGCAGTTCCCTAAGATTGCATGCAAATAATTTTTAGAAGGCATCCAAAGAAGCCCTTAAATTTTGAAAATATTCTTTCATTAATGTATTCATGAATAAAAAGTATAAGGCCGGAAAAATCCCACTAAAATCGATCCTTTTCTGCAAATAAGATTTGGAGTTAACCTTAATTGCAGACGAGACAGTAGTGGCTACTTTCGAAGCCATTAAAAGAAAAGTGGTCCTTGTTTTACGCACGTGTGTAAAACAAGGCATCCATTTCATTGAAAAATAAATCATGGTTTGGTTTATGTGCTCAAGGAACTCACCTGATTGAAATTCAAATCCTGAAAGTTTGCTTTAGAAAACAGATTGGGAATTGAGTTAGTTTCAAAGATAGTAGTATCATTCATCATGTATGATGGACCATCACCCTCTGTCCCTGCCACATTATTATTTTGTTGCTTAACCTCACCTGCAAGCCCTCCATTGAATTGGTTGTTGTTCTGAATGTCATAGAAAGTAGACATGCCATTGGTTCCACCGTTGAAAAACCCACTAAAAGAACCCAACCCATTAGTTTCAGCATATTGTAACTTGAGTTGTTAGTGTTAGAAGGTTCCCCACTCATACCAATCTGAGTAGATCCAAACAGGCCTCCGGTGCTTGTCAATTGTAACCCACTATAATTGTTTCCATAATTGTAAGGTGGGGCTTGTGTAAACATTCCAACTATGGTTGACATATGACCCATATTTCCCAAGTTTGAACTTGATCCAATGCATCCTAAGTTGGAAACTAATCTAACGTTTCCCATGCTTGAAAAGTTGTTTTGAGATAGGGTTTTTGTCATGTGAAACTGTTAAACTGATTGCTTCCCAAAAGCCCTTGACTCATCTGATGATTTGGTTGGATCTGCATTGTGTTTGGACCCTTTATAAGACCAGTGGAAATATCCCCAAGGGAGGGTGAAACTATTTGAACATTTTGATTAGGAAACATCACAAATGCTGAGTTCGCAACGTTTGGTTGTAGCATATGAGATTGCATTGGTTGTAAGTTGCAAAATGCTGAGTTCGCAACGTTTGGTTGTACCAAATGAGATTGCATTGGTTGTAAGTTGCAATTAGGAATCACTGTTGGTTGAATGTTTCCTTGAGCATTAAGCAATGATTGACCAAATCTTAATGTTGCCGAAGAGTTATTGCCTTGGGGGTTTTGATTGACAAAGTTCATGGGGTTCAATACAGGCGGAATAGGTGCTGGAGGATTAAGAACTGGAATGTTGCTACCAAGCCCAGGCGAAATTCCAGTCAGATTTTGGTGTTTTGCCAATTGGGTAAAGCCTGATTGCTCTTGGAGATTGAACAATACATGTGGAGGAGTAGGCCCAAAAGATGATGTCATGCCCCAAACCCCACACTGGGCGTAGAACATGGCAGTGGCGTACACCTGCAAGGTAAATCCCACATGCATAAAAGGCTACAAAGCAATAACAGAAATAAACTTGGCATTCCATAACTAAAATATTAAATTCTCAAATAATATAGACCCACCATAGCCAATTCAAATATCGGCTCTCCCATGAACCAAAATGAATAAGTATAGACGTAGTCTTACACATTTGTTTACCAATACTCACTGTCTGAAAAAAAGCAAATAAGCTAAGAAAATCTCCAAGCTCCTACGGTTCTGAAACTAAGCTTCTTCTTCCTCGTTCATCTCACGAGGATCAAACTTTGAAATTGTTAATATAACCACAGTCAGCTGAAAAGCTCAGTATGTAATAACGCACTACAAAAGTGGGGTCAAAAGCATGCTATATAGAGAGGGTCAATAAGTAAACGAAGATGAAGAAAGCTACACATGAAGTGCCTGATACAAATACAATATCTAAGAGCAAAGTTTACGAAGTCATATTTCAAAGTATCACATCAAAGAAGGTCTCAATATGAGAAATCACAAAGTCTTAAGAGATCACTGAAAGCGATCAGAAAGGTACAAAATCACCCAAAGGTCATCAGCTTAGCCCAAAAAGCATGTTATCTTATCCGACTGCCTGCGGTTCAAAACTAGTTTCTAAGTTCATATACCTGTCGACAGGGTCAGCGAATAGCACCCACTGATGAGACCCAAAAGCTAACGTATAACCCCCATTGGTGCGGGCACTTATAGTTCACATATATACCTAACGTATAACCCCCATTGGTGTGGGCCCTTATAGTTCACATATATACCTAAGCCTTACAAAAAGGTGTCCACATATACACAAAGTCCAAAGGTACGTACAAAGTTCCAAAGATTGTGGTTCACGTTGGTTCCATAAGATTTTTCAGAATAGTTGGGTATACAACAACCAAAAGGTTCTTATATGAAAAGGGTCACATATTCAATGCGAAAATCGTAGGTTATCAATGAGTACAAGATTCAATAGACTAAGGTTATCATAGATTGCAAGACCCAAATCAAATACTAAGGTTATCATAGATTTTATATTTTCAAAGAGAATAGAGAGTTACAAATCAAAAGGGCATATTGTTCAATGGAGAATCATATCACTAAAGTGGTACGAAATTACATACCTTTATATCAAACTACTTTCATTTTTATAATCACCTACAGTCAAGAGTCTGAATATTCTTCATGAGTTTCATCATTAATTTCACTCATATTAGGCATATATATACTCCTACTGACACAAGACACCCCTTGGTGCCTCTTCGGAAAAGAATCGACAAACCGTCCTAGGGTTCTTTTTGGTATTTTGAAATTATTATCATTATAGAGTCCCTAAAAATTTTTGAAACTATTTTTAACAGAAAGTACCCGTTTTCGGTTTGTCTGTAGAGTACAAGAGCATAAAAAACGGACAAGAAACGAAGAAGTTACGAATTTTAGAAGTTTCCCAATTTCTTTGAGATAATTCCAAATTCGTCCCCGTTTTACCAAAACTTCTACGGACCAAACTTTCTCGTTTTAGCTCCGATTCGTGCATGGTCGGATCCGTTGGATTCATATCGACGACAGGAATCCAACTAATCTAATTTGACACTCGAATCGACACATAATTACTATAAAAATAATCTAAACTTTTTGGTTCGACCCTGTAAGACATACTTTTCTAAAAACCAAAACGCTGCGATCTTGGGCTTGTTAGGGATTCCATAACAAAGCGAATCCTAAGGATCCCGAGATCAGCCGTAAGGAACATCTTAAATAAAATCAGACATTCGCTTTCATCTTTTTAAGATTACAGAATTCTTGTTTTAGGGTTTCTAATAATTGTGGACCCGCAATCTCGAGGCCTCTCGATCTTCACACGATGGAGAGCTCCACCAAAGCTCTCTCGAAATGATGCCCTCACAGCATGAGTGACGATATAGGGATACCTCTTGATTATGAGACAAGCACAGAGACGTACCTAAAATATGAAAGAGTTGCCATCCATGGAATACAACCATGGAACAAAAAATCTACACTGTGCACTGGATAAATCCAGAGATAATTGGGTATGTGCCTGATTACGAATGGGGAAGGTGTTAGGCACCCCATTCGCCCGAGTGCACTCGGTCTCTTATGCTATTTATTATTATTTTCGAAGAATTTTGGAAAAAATCGTGTGAAATAGGAACGAATATCCCCGAGAAGACGTCTACCTAAGCATGCATGACCCGATGATGAGCAACAGAAAAAGAAATCATCCAAGTCCTAATGAGAGTTGATATCAGTGTCATCTGTCATTGGAATGAACACTAGAATCCACCGTCTCTCAAAGAGGTGTAGAAAGCTAGTGCTTATCCAATATCAGATAACCCTGCTACCTATCTCCACACATCCCATCTAATCCTAACTCATTACATCTCAGAAAACGGTAAACATACACATGCACAGCTATAGCTAAGCAGATAATCAGGATAAGATAAGCAAATAATGCTACAACAAAGCAAGATAATGAGTAGATATGATAAACTAGAATAAGCAGAAAAAACAAGACAAGAACCATAGCTAAACATGTTAAATGAGATATGCAAGTAAATAACGCTACAGCTAAGCATGTGAATAAACGAGTAAGAAAATAAAGAAATGAAAATGCTATAGCTAAGCATGTGATCTAAGCAGTAATAATATGTACGCTATAACTAAGCATGTAAAAGAGTAAGTAAAATTGTATAAGAAATATGTCAAAAGATAATAAACTCTCAAAACAATGTAAGAAAACACACTAGCATGTCCATATATGATAAATAGTGACAAACATTACAACAAACTCCTAAAACTCTAAACAAATAAAAAATGTGCAACTGTGTTCCCTGGACTTGGACGACCAGCCATCCAAGCTACCTACGTATCCAAGCCCCTTTTTGGAATCAAGGTTTATGTAGTTATGTGGCCTATTCTAAACTACAATGCCTATTGTGCCTAGACCACTAAACTAGACTCGATTTTCCTAAACTTGACTTGACTTGACTTTTGATTAAAGCTTCTTGAACGATGTTAATTAAGTTGAAGTGAATTGTGAATTTTAGGACACCCTATATGCCCTAACTAAATGCAAAGTTTTTAACCCTAAACTAATGTAGGTGGTCCCTACATCTTATGTACAACTAAGCTATATCCTAGGAAAACAGTGGACTAACTAAGTGAATCCAAGTCTAGCCATCAGCCGACTATGCACCAAGCTATATAATCAAACTGACCGCACAAGGGCTCCTAACTCTAAAACTCTCCTAACTCTAGGACTCTCCTAACTCTAGTACAGACTCCTAACTTTAGAACTCTCTAGACGTCTAGGACAAACTCCTAACTCTAGAGGAAGATCTTTTCGAAAACAGTTTATAAAGTTTCATTTGAAAGATTTTTTTTAAAAGTTTGAATGGTTCATTTTGAAGGTTTGAAAAGTTTAATGTACAAAGTTTGATTGGACTTGGGATAAAGATCCCATGCTACCTACGTACCTCGTGGAAGAGGATCAAGTTAACGTAGTTCGGAAACAGACTTTCCTAATACGCTCTTAATATTTTTTACTTTTCTGATGTTTTTGAATTTTAAATTTCTAATGCTTTTGAATTTTCATGTTTTCAAATGTTTTCGTCATTTTGAAGATGTTTTCACCCTTTCAGCTAAAGGGAACCTTTATAACCACACTCCATGATCCACAATCCACAGCCTGGCGGAGTGTCAACACTAAGGACAGAATCCCTTGAGCTAAATGGTATACTCCTTTCTAAAGAACATACTCCTAGAAGAAAAAGGACAGACTCCAATACTCTATAAGGGTAATGACAGACTCCTAAACTCTACAAAGGTAGGACATACTCCTAAATTTTGTAAGGGTTGGATAGAATCCTATGACTCTATGAAAGGTAGGACAGAATCCTAACTCTCTATGACAGTAGAACAGACTTCTAACTAGAGGACAAACTCCTATCTAGAAGGTATACTCCTAATCTATAGAACTAACTTCTAATCTATAAGCTCTAAATGGAGTGCTAACTGACTAAAGCAAGTCTCCTAGAAGAAGAGGAGACAAAGAATGGTGCTAGTGAGACAGGGCAAGTCTCATAGACACAGAAGTGGGCTCTAAGTATCCCTATCATTACCTTTGGAATTGTAAATAGGGAATAGACAACTAAAATGCTAAGTTAGTCTTTAACTTAATTGGGAGTTCAACTTGTGAGACTTGAGTGGTCTCCTAGAGATATAACCTTTCTAATGAGACAAGGCTTGTCTCCTAAAAGGGGTGACTTGATATAGAGACAAAGCATGTCTCCTAAAGGGGAGGCTCCGGCTAGCGCCGTCATAGCCTTTGCTATGGTAGAGTACAATGTCTATAGGATTCATGTCTAAAAGACAAAAGAAGTCTCCTAAATAAAAGTGGAAAATGCTACCAAGACTAGGCAAGTCCCTAAAGGATGGGCACTAGATAACTCTTTCATTGCCCTTGCTATGAAAGAGGGAATAGATAACTAAACATATCTCTGGGGACTAAACAAGTCCCCTAAATGAAAAGGAAAAGGGAAAATACTACTTGGACCGAGCAAGTCCCCTAAGGGATGGGTTTGGGATGACTCCTTCATTGCCCTTACAATGAACGAAGGACCTAATATCTAATAGCGTATATCTGAAAAAAACTAGCAAGATTCTAAAAGGTAAAAGGGGAAAAGGAATGGAAGGAATAAAACAAGGCAAAGGGTAACAATACAAATATCAAGTTTGTCATAGTCAACATTAAAAAATGAATATAAACTAGATCTAGTAGTTAGAAACTAAACTCAATCATGGCAACAATACAGAAGCCTGTCACTAAATTGATAAGAAAGGACATTTTTAAATAAGGAATGACTTTAGCATATTCAGTTGGGCAAGGTAGTATTAATACCAATATTCCACAGCCAATACTTATACCATCATTTTAGGCCCAAAGTTACTGTTCACATTTGTTCTATTTTTATCATTAAATATGCTAACGAGATAACACATATGTATGAATCATCCATAAATGCACAGCTATATGTGAGTGCTCTCACAACAAAATGAAATAAATATTAACCTTTTATTGCAATGTCAAAGGTACTACATCACTTTCATTGAACTTTCTAAAGTTGTACTTATTCATTTATTATCCAACAAAATTCTAAAGAAATGATTTCAGTTTTACAAGATTAACTTTTAAGCCCCTTTCTTATGAAGAGAACTACATGAATTCGTACAATTATTAGTTAGGAAAAATCATTGAATGATGTGAATATCTATGAATCGTCCTTACTATGAACACTACTCTATCTTAATGGATATTCCAATATCATTTTTTTATCACATTGAAACTTTTGATAGTTAAAACAAGATAAAAAACTAACTCTGCACAATTATATATAAATAAAAAAATTGAAAATTTACACAATCAGCCAGAAACAATGTCTTCAATAAAACTCTATTTTGATGGCTGCTTAGAGATTAAAAGTTGTGGTTTCTACTACTGTTAGGTTCAAAACATAAGACTAATGACTGGTTTTAAGAAAGTTTTATGGTTAACTATTGACCTGACTTTCAAACCTTTGCATAACACTTGACGTGGGACTGGTTTTTGGCATTATAGGGCATTGAATGTTCATAATCTTGCATATAACTTTGACATCTGCATGCACATCAAATGTGTTTAAAACAAGCAACATCAATAACTTATGCTACAAAGATGAAGGACTCCCTGTGGGACCCGATCCCGCGAGAGGGGCGCGATCCGCCTCCCTCTTGGTCTCTCGTACCCATGCGAATGGCGTGTGCCTTTTTATTAGTAATATAAGTCATCTTTTCTGTGAACTTGGGATCACTAAAGCAATCCAAATTTCACACAAAAGAGAATAATCAAAGTCTCTACCTAGGTAAGAGACCTATGACCCATAAGTGACACTGCAATGATCTGCGGTCCCAGAAGTCACGATTCGTTACCTAATTACGAGAATGGAAGGTATGGGGGATTACCACCACATGCACCATTCTTGCTCGATAATCTGGTCTTCAATTCCAAAGATTGACTCATTTAAATTTCTTTTAAAAGGCTCATTTAAATTCTCTTAATGTGATCTATGTGACATGCATCCTAAAATCTAATCTCGATGTGGTTTCTAGATGCGTCTTTTGGTTCTCATGATTTGTTTGGTTCGATCTATATCAAAGTTCTCCTAAATTCTAATTTCGAAGAAAATCCTAAGTGATTTAATCACTTTAATTTAGGGTTGGAAAATGATTAAGAAATAAAATAAAATCCAAAAAACCCTACTGAAGTGTGTAGGGCCGACTCGTGCAAGGAATGCCATCCAAACATCCAAGCTGCCCACGCATCCAAGCCTCACTGGGATCAGAGTCAACGTAGTTTGGTGGCTTAATCTAAGCTACATGCTTAAGACATCTAGGACACCGATCTAGATTGGATTGACTGTTTCAACAGTTTAAGAGAGATTATTTAATTCAAGTTGACTAGATTTTATTATCTTATGACTCCATCTAAGATGCTATATGGTCCTATCTAAATGCAAGACACTCCTTAGACTAATGCAGGTGGGCCCTACATCCTAGGTTAACTAGGCTTGTCCTATAGGGAAAAAGGGATTGACTAGTGAAACTAATCTAAGGCTCACTTCCTATCAATAGCAAGAGGCCGTGATGAGGTTGGACTCGTAACTCTAGGACACCCTAAGACTTAGAACACAATGTGACGTAAGTGTTTATAAAGGGGCTCTAAGGGTTCCTACGAGGTGGGACCGCAATTCAACGGTTCCAAGATCAACTTGAACATCGGTTTGCCTAACCCAAATTTATTATTAAGTTAATAATTTCTCTGTTTTTCTAAGGGTTCCTAACACCTAAAATTCAGGGAGAATCTAAGGTTCTAAGGGTTGATTAATTCCATGCTTGAGTTGAATTCATGGAAGGGAATCGTGCTTTCTACCCTTATGCTTTTCGGCAAATAAACTATGATATGTTGTCGCCTGGCATTTTTCTCAGAATTTTCTTGGATAAAGACCTCAGAGCCAACAATATATTTAGTTTAGATGATAAAAAGCTTAGGGTTGACCGCAAAGAGGAAACGATTATAAATTCAACCATTTCATTCAAACTAACCTAGAATAATAAGTTTACAAAGGAAGTTATAGATTTTTAGAGTTTCTGTTTAAGTAGCTTAAGGATTAGATGCATATTGGAAAATTAGAGCATTCTAAAAATTTTCATGGTGTTTAGAATTAAATTGAATTTTTAAATGATTTTATCAAAATTAGACCAGATTAGTGATTTTACAAAGAAACATATAGATTTTCAAGGTTTTTATCCCAGAAACTCAAGAATTAGATGTATTCTGGAAAATTATGATCTTCTGAAATTTTGCATGGTTTTAGAATTAAATTCAATTTTAAATGATTTTATTAAAATTAGGCTAGATTGGTGACTTTACAAAGCAACACATAGCAAACGTATTCCAAATCAGTTCAAAATTTTGCAGTAAGATAATAATCATAAAAAAAACATACTGTTGAATTTTTATTATGATTGCTACTTATTCCAAACCTATTAATAAATGGCTATTTTGAAAGAAAATATCATAAAGCACATCTACTATAATCCTAAAATCATGAAAAAATCATAGTAGATCAAATATGAATCATATTATTTTACTTCCAAATTTAAGTACTTGAAAATCAGTATATCGCAAGAAACTCAATTTTCATTGAAAAATCAACGGTTTCCTTGAAATTCCAAAGCTGTTTTATCATAAAAAAATTGAAATTCATATCAAAACTTTTTAAAAATCCATAAATTTTTTTATGCAATATACCAGTGACATATGTAACTGTTTTGAAGAGAAAATTTCTGAAAATATTAATTTTAATATAAAAAACTTTTACCACACACAAAACGATACTCAAATATAAAACCATATAGAAAACTGATTTTTCAAAATTTTATTTCACAGAAAATTTTAAATACATTTAAACTAATGATCTAGAAAGTTTCGTGACTGTAAGCCCAAGGGTTCCCCATGGGTTCATTCAATCACCTTGTTTTGATGATTAACAAACACAAATTGATTAGTCGTTTATGGATTGATCAGTTGCCTTGAGTGTTGTGTCTTAGACAGGAACTTGACATGCTTGACATGTCATATCGCCATTACACAATGCAACACAACACATGCTTGAGGATCAACATGCAAAGGAGCTTGAACACATTGGTGGCATCATCCTTGGAAGATGTTAAAGCAAGGAGCTCAAGTGAAGATCCCACAAGCAATCCAAGAACCACATTTAAGATCAAATGAAGATTGGCTCAAGAGTTCATTCAAGAGAGTGTTCAAAAGGGTAGTATGTATCACCTTTCTCTCTTGTGTTTTCTCTTGATCAAGGCACATCTTAAAACCCCTAAAATATGTTTTTCAAAGAGACTAACACACCCTTTAAGGACTTAAATGGATAAGTGAATGGCCATGGTGGTGTACCAACATGTTGGGACCCATATGGCATTCAACACAAGAAAGAACAAAACAGAGTTCCGAAGCAACAACCTGGACCAGCAACTAAATCCTATCAAAACTTATTTAAAACATTTTCAAATATTTTTGAAAATATTTTTAACAGATAGCTCTCATTTTTCTCATATCCGTAGAGTATAGGAACGTCAAAATCCGACGAGAAATGAGGGAGATATGAATTTTACAAGTGAGACAGTGTTTGCTGGAAATCCAGTCTCGGAACTCCGAGAATATTCTCGGAGCTCCGAGCTCGGAACTCCGAGACCATTCTCGGAGCTCCGAGACCATTCTCGGAGCTCCGAGAAATGGTCCAGGTTCTAAAAATAAAGGCTCTGTTTGGATTCTCGGAACTCCGAGAATTTTGCTCGGAACTCCGAGAATTTGCTCGGAACTCCGAGAAATGTCTCGGAACTCCGAGAACACTATGAATTCAAAAAAATATAGCCGTTGTTGTCCAACGGCTAGTTGAATTTTTGACCCAGTTTTGACTGTTTTG
Organism: Tasmannia lanceolata; assembly: GCF_043159265.1. Classification (NCBI taxonomy): domain Eukaryota; kingdom Viridiplantae; phylum Streptophyta; class Magnoliopsida; order Canellales; family Winteraceae; genus Tasmannia; species Tasmannia lanceolata. Next base: position 13,009,933 of record NW_027518688.1, on the reverse strand, counting down.
CCCCCCAAACGGTCACATGGAGTTGGGACACCATATATACCCATCTAATGGGTTTAAAACATAAGATGAACATGTTCCAACCTTAACAAACCCTAGAAACTTATTTGCAACCATTTTTGGATTAATTTTTCTCACCAATCCATTGTGCCTTGATTTTGGGAAAATCATTTGAGATTGGTTTAGGCTTTCATTTGCAAATTATTTTTGAGAGAAAGTGTGTGAGCTACAACTTGTAATCAAGCCTAGTAAGAGGCTAATACTTCTTCTTCTTCTTTATTCGATCGGTGGCAAGGGCATCCGTGTTTAATTCCCTTGGGAGAAAGCGCTTAGAACTCGGCGAAGAAGGAGAGTCATTGTAAAGGTGGAAGGGCATCCTTATCTAATTCCCTTGGAGTGTAAAAGCCTCGGAGCCGGGCGTCGTGGAGGTCTCAATAGTGAAAATCCTCAAGTGCGACCTTGAGTAGAGTGGAGTAGGCCGTTTGCCGAACCACTATAAATCTTTGTGTCACTTGTGTTGGTATTTCTCTATCTTTCTCCCCCTCTCACTTTCTTATTTATTTGTGCTTGTATTCTTACATATTTGGAATTGAGTGAGTAGTTAGCATTTTGGTTTTGATTGAATATTGGTACCTTGCTAACTAGGCTATAAATCACCTAATTAAGTTTCCTAATCAACAAGGGTTTTTGAACTTATATTAATTTGTAATATTGTTTAAGTTCAACTATTTCAAACTTAATTAAACAAGGGATAAGTCTTGGGTGAAATTTTAGTAAAAGTTTTCAAAAGGTAAAAGTTTTATAAACATCCTATTCACCCCCCCTCTAGGTTGCCAAACCAAGTCACTACTTGGATTTCAGTGACTTTTTGAATCCGTTTGATATTTATGAAAGTTTAATCAATTTTAAAATAATTAAAGATAAGGTTAAATTAATTCAAAAAATAATGAAATTTCTTGGATTATCTTGAAATCTAAAAAAATGACTGGAAACAAAATTTCATCCAATTTTGACCTGTGTTACTATATATTTGATTTTATTCGTCGAAAATACCCCTTTTCTAGGCTACCGTTCGAAAAACAAAATCGATATCAAAACGAATCAAACTTCACTGGAAATTAGAGTTTCCAAAATTTTTTTAATGTATTTAAATTTAGAAAAAATCAGATTTAGAAAACCCCATGATTCAGACTACTTGCTTTGAAAATTGAGTTTAAACCCACTTCTAAAGAGATTTGAAAGAAAATTAATTTTTAATTATAGAAAATTAATTTTCCAGTAAAATCTGGATTTAAGAATAATATGGTTCATACTTCATCATATCAAAATTTCAATAAAAAATAGATCCATATGCATCATGTATGAAAGAAAACCCAAAATTCTAACCTAAGATGCTTTCCTAGATTCTATATTACAAAGAGCATGAATACTAACCGTTGATCGCTCTCCTTGTCTCTAGGGTGTGTATATCCGAGATATACGCATTGACACCCTTATAAACGCAATAGAAAATCCCAAAGATCGATCGAATAATCTCCAATATGATGTATATCGAGGAATAGAAGAAGAAATATCATTGCACCTTTGTGAAGAACAATATGGAAGATAAACCAAATCACCCAAACAAAGTAGGACGTTTTCTTTTCCTTGGGAGAAAAATTGGACGTTTTCTCTGATCTCCATCCCCTAGGGTTGTGTGTTGTTTATATAGAAAAAGTAAGCGTTTGATAAGAAAATGTAGTTTCGAATGTGTTGATTAGATTAGATTCTAATTAGGATTAGTTGCAAAGCAATGTATGTTATTATGCACAAGAGAGATTATTCTAGAAGCTCACTCATTATTGGAAACAAACATTTTTATGAAAGATTCCCGTCCAAAAAAGACTGCCCAACGTCGAAGCTCATTTTGACCTATTGAGGTGCAGAATCAGGAAAAGTAGTAAACTAGAAAGTTGTAGATCTTTTTGAGGTTTTTCCAACAGGTATAGTTGTAAATTTTTTGGATAAGTATGTAAAAAGTTATGGCCGTTTTACTAACCTGACCATATTAGCCATTTCTTTTATTTTTAGCAACAAAATCCAATCAAATCTCCTCTAAATTTTGGACGCCCAACATGTGTGGACCATATATTTGGATGCCCAACCCACATGGCCGAACCACACATGTGGTTCCCACATGGGCTTTTTGGTTCATGGGCTCTTTAGGTTCGTGGGCTTTTTAAGGTCTATTTTATGGACTTTTTCAAAAGAATCAACCCTCTTTCCAATCAAATTCGATTTTTTTTATTATTGGGCCCAGCCATATGACATTTTGGTGCACCCTCAACACATGGTTGAACCACCCGCTTTAGAAAAACAACTTTTTGGACCAAAATACCCCTATTTGGCCAATATGCACTTAAAAGCGACCAAAATACTCTCAAATTGGATCATCCTTAATGGGAAATTAAAAATGGAAAGTTTTCATGGAAAAACTTCAAAAATAGAAAGTTTTGAAGTTCGCTTCTTTTGGTGGGTCATATCAAACAGGATCACTTGGAATCCCTTGAAAATGCCCAAAATGCCCTCAACACACAAAATTTCTAAAATAAGTAAAACTCCTTAGAAATTCTAAATTTAGCAGGTTTTTCAAAATTAATGAAATGACTTAAGATTTATCAGACACAACCCGGGGGTCAAATGAAATACTTTGGAAATGACCAAATTACCAATGTGGTGCAAAATTGATATAATTAGGAAAAATCCTGAGAAATTCCAAAAATAGCAGGTTTCTTAAAACACTTGAAATCATTCATGATTCCTCAGACATACTCTCGGGATCAAATGTGACACACTAGAAATGACCAAAGTACCCCTGAGATGCGGAAAATGAGGAAAACCCTGAGAGATTCTAAAAATAGCAGGTTTCCTAAAATATTCGAAATCATTCATGACTCCTCAGACATACTTTCGGGATAATCTCAGACACATGAAAAATGACCAAAATACCCCTGAGGTGCAAAAATAGAGGAAACTTTGAGAAACTCCAAAAATAGCAGGTTTCCCCACTTTAATGGAAACTTGAATTCTCATCTTCCGGTAATCAATGGAACCCCCTAGAGACATTCGGGATTGCGAATCAACTTTAAGACACAAAAAATGAGGTGAAATTTACCTTAAAAAGCAAGAATGCTTAACCTAATGCAGATGACTGACACAGACTAAACAAACCTTTCGCTTTATAAAGCGTAGCAAAATGGGGGTGTCTACACTCACCTAATACATGGGTACGAAATAGAGGTAATAAACATCACTCCATTACCACTCGAGAGGGCCTAAGTTATGATAATAACTGTATGTCCTATCACAACACTAGGAGTAGATCCCTTTCCCTTTACAACTCGTGTTGCATAATGAGAGGTAGACTGATTTATTTAGTGAGGAACAGAGTAAACTCAAATATTATTTTGAAGGAAAGTAACCAAGCATGTATATAAAAAATGGCATAGATAAATTTAAACTTATGAGAAAACAAACGAACCTATAGAAGCAAGATAGAATAGAAGAAAGGAATCAAAATATCCTGTTTTTATGAATAAGTTTACAAAACATGATTCCAACCCAAATAAGTGTCCAAAGTGTTATCTGTTCTCTCTTTTTTTTTAATGAAAATCTTTGACCATATACAAAAAAGAAATGAAGCTAACCTGTCAATGCAAAACTCCCTTTATCATCTTTTACAAATAAAAAATAATTTAAACAATAAATGCAGGACATGAATTCAACAAGGCATCCATGAAATTCCTTATTTACATTCATGAGTTTAAGTCCCTCCTCGGTTATTTACCCAAAAAGAATTTTATCAATATGATCAACAAAATCCAAACAAGAAAATGATTTCACAATCCCTAATTAACTCCATATTCCACAGGCATTGTTCAAACAATTAATGAAGCTCATAACTACATCATGAGTTTACTTTTTTTTTCATTCAAAATCCTGCAAACTAAAAGCATCTTTGTATATCTACTAACAAATCTGCTAAAAAAAATCAAGCTAATTAAAACTTTTATCAAGAAATATTACTGAATATAAAATAAGATCATTTTACTACTTCAAAATTTTCAAAATGACAATCATTCTTAAATTTTCTCCTAACTGAAATCATCTCAAAGAATTAATTAACTTAAAAAAAAACTTTAATCCTCTACAACTATTACAAACGTACTTGTGCTATTATTTAGGTATCAAATAACATGTAAATCTATTAAGCAAAAATATCAAATAAAATAATCAGAGAAAATGATCAAATCAATCAAAGCTACTCATACAATTAACCAGCATAGAGATGAACGATGAATACCTGAAGAAATTAGCCTGATTCTTCTTGTTTCTTGTCTTCTTTTAGCTAAGATGATCCGATCTAACTTTTTCCTTCTTTCGTTCTTCTCTTCTTCTATTCTATCTCCTCACAGCTCCAATACGAACAAATATGTAGCTATGAATATAAACTTGCTTCAACAGATTAGATCTCAGCAATGGAATTACCAATCTAGAGTTTTCAAAAGATGAAATAATTCGGATCTAAGGTTCCTAGATAGAGCAACCACAGATCTAAGGTTTGAAAAGGAATTTAAAGCTTTAAATTGAGAAAGTATCAATCTAGGGTTTGAAAGATTACGATGAACATAGAAATGAGGGGATTTGACGATTCACAAAAGAAGAAATAGCATTTGAAGAAGATTAGAGGTCAGCCGGAGCTCGCCAAAGCTTGGCTGGAAGAAGAAAAATGAAGGATTTTTGGGTTTGAGCGATGAATTTTCCCTTCTCTAGAAAATGCTCTGCTAGGGTTTGCAAAAAGAGCCCAAATTTTTTTAAAAAAAAATGAGGCCCTTGAGCTCTTTATATAGAAATTTTGATTAATTAATTTTTTTTACCCCATAAGTTTACAAAACACCCCTTTTTTAGTATATTTCAACTTTTGCTTTTGCTAAATTAAGGTGACCTTGAGGAAAAACTTCAATGAAAAATCATGCTATTATAACTACACCCTTTAAGTTCCCAGGCAACCCCCTTTTCCTGCAGCAACCTTATTTTTTTCAAAAAGACAACCTATAATCTGGATAATGTACTCCCCTATACAGTACTCTTTTAACCACACTCATCTTATTAAGCAAACTTTGGTGGATTTTTCTGAAATTTTACAGGGATCTACTAGGGATCTTAAACTACCCTAGGGTTAAATTTGAGACTCTAAATCACTAGTTTGATAAGATTTTGGTCTAGACAAGGTTATAAGCGTTCGATCGAAATGGGGTGTCTACAATAACATAAATCAATAAAGAACATAGTTCTTACCTTGATCTTCACTCTCTAATTCCAAAACTTGGTTTTCTTCTCTTCCCACACGGAAATCTTCTCTTGGGGCTGTAGAAAAACGTGTTTAGGGTTTCAATTAACTCCCAAGAGATGTATTATAGGCTTTCCTTGGGAAGCCCTAATTATGAAAATCACTAAGGGACAAAAATGCCCTTCCCCCAAAGGAAAAAACAAATTTTCGTTTAGGGGTTTTTTTGGGTATTTACGTTCTAGCCCCTTACAAAAATTTCGTCCTCGAAATTTACTCACTAAGTTAGCTTCTTATTCTGAACAATTCTTAGGCTGAGTTGTAACACACAAGGCGATATAATTTTATGTTAGATTTTTTTTCCTATTCACTACACACACTGGATAATTACTAAGAAGGCCTTATCATAAGGCGACACATGATATCCTGGGTAGAATATGTAGCCATAGGCTATGATTCATACGATATCTATTGAGTTTGCTCCATTCAATTTCTTTTAATTCATTTACTAAAGTAATTATTTTTAACTTTCAAATGCATATTTTTAACAACGCACTTATAGGTTTCAAACAAAATTTTATTTTCCTTCCTATGTTCATTATATTCCTGAAGGTAAAAACCCAAAATGTGAATGGTTCAATGGTCCATAACAACGATAGAAGTCCCTTACAGTTTATCAAATAAAATTTTAAATTAGATTTGATACATACGAGATAACTCTCTCTCTCTCTAAACACAGAACAAGGGATACAATTTAACCGGTCATAATCCAGTAGAATTTAGAGGGTTTAACCACAGACATAAATCAAATATCAAAGTCCACACAGTCAAAATCTGATAAGATATAAGGGATTCAAACGTGCATCACAAGTCAATTATCGGAGTTCACTTAATCACATTTTATTTGGATTTAAAAGGGTTTAGGTTATGAACATAGACCACTTAGTCAAATCAAATTGTAACACATTCACTAGATTTAGAGGGGTCAAATCTCACAGCTAAGTTCAAATATATTAGACGGTTTCTTTCAATTACATATATACAAATTGTTCTCTTCTCTTTATATATATATATATATATATATATATATATATATATATATATATATATATATATATATATATATATATATAGCTCTGAGTTTTCAAAATCTTTGATCAGAGACTTTGCTAAACGGGTTCAATACTAAATTCTTTTATCTTGAATTTTTTTTTCATATCTCAAAATATTACAATAACTTATACTTTGAGAGCACATACAAAAGTACAAATTCTTAGGTCTTCTAATGGTAGATACACGTTAAGGCGAAACTTAGAGTCAGATTCAAATTACAACAACAACGCACAATATCTGTAAGGTTTACTCCAGAAATTTTCTTTCTTTCTTTTTTTTGCACCCAAGCAGTATGTTCTTGCTTCCTATTTGTATACCTCAAAATAATACTTAAAGGGTTCGTACAAAATTAGGTTTTGCCTTATACGTTCATTATATTTCCGAAGGTGAGGTCCAAAATGTGAATGATCGGTGACCATTAGTATCACATATAATTGTAGACGGGGTATGTTGACCGAACCTTAAACCGATATATTTGAATAAAAACCTTTCAAATAAGTGAATTGGTGTCCCAAAATTCACCCTACAGTAGGTTAGGATCCCATTTAAGTCCCTTTACAAGTTGTCCAAATTTTCTTTCATTTTTATGAAAAACTAAAAAATTACAAAAAGACTTTGGATCCCGATATTGGTACTCCCTTGTTTGAATCCCCGAGCCCTGATGAAACTAGTGTAAACATATTTTGATATTTACACTAACTTTGTTTTGTCTTTTCATATTTTAAAGTCACTAAATGATTAGTTCGTTCACGTAGTATCCATACAAACCAGTCAAAGAAGAAAAGACAGACTGAAATGGTGCAATAATTGAAACATGGTGTTCCAATATCATTTTTATCCAAAAAAGGGGGAGGCCAAGTTGAGAAAAGGAAAAACATTCATCATTCTAATTATCAAAGTAGAAGGGGGGTAAAATGTCCAACAAGGGTGAGTCAATATCACCCCCACGTGCAATAGCAATGAGGGCCAAATACCCTCCCCATCTTTTACACAGACCACCCCTGTTGTGTGTAGAGAGTAGTCATCAAATACATTAGGAGGGGCTGTACCTGGAATTAAAGGGGGTGTTAATATATCATTTACCTATAAAAGGATAGAATGGGTTTATTTTGAGGGGAGGCTCATTCGTTAAAAATCAGAGAGAGAGAGAGAGAGAGCGAAGTCACTGAAACCCTAACCTAATCTCTTCATCTTCTCCGACCGAGCTCCGGCCAAGCTCCGGCATCATGTTACTTCTCTTCTTCAAAATTTGCTTCCTTAAACTATTTCTTGTCACAAGATCCGATTTGAACTCCATTATCTTTGGCAAAAATTGCTGGAGCTTGAACTATCCGAAACTGTAGCTCACGATCACTCTCATAACCGAGATTCAGATCGAGCAACTTATCTTTTAGATATGATCTTTTGCTTTATAAATTCGACTATTTCCAGCTTGGATCTTATCATTTTGATCAAGATCAGGTTAGTTTTAAGCAAATTTAGGCTATTTATGATTTGATTTGCCCTTTTTAATTTCTCCATCTGGCTTCGTTGGAGCTCAGGTAACATTTTTATTTTAATGTTGTATATTTTTAATATGTGATATTTGTCGATCGATTGAGTTTCAATCGAACAATGTTTGGTTGGAATAACTTGGGTTACAAGTGTTATGATGATTTTTTTACGCTAAGGATCTAATTTATCTGTTATTACCTGGATTAGATCTCATATTTCTGTTTCAATTAACTAATATGTTGTAGATTTTGCCTAAATCTCTTTGGTCGTGTCAATAGTTTTGTGTAGAAATTTATGTTCAAATGTTCCATTGATTAAGGACATGAAAGTAACTAGAAAAGTGAATTAAATTGCATAATTTTCAACTTTGGTGATTTGTTTTGGAATGCAATGATTTTGAAAGGTATGATTCCATGATATGTGAAATGCATTGTGAAATCAAAATGTCAGAAGAGCTAAACCTGTTGCTAAAATTTCATTACAGTGGTTATAAAGATTGTATGTATTATAATTGATTTTGTGTGGATTAATGATTCTGGAATTTTAAGTTGTTATGCACTACAGTGTGAATCCATATGCATGTTCTTGAAGCTGTTTTGACAATACATTTATTTGTTTGGCCTTAATGCATATTTTTTGCAAGTATTTAGAAATGATATTTAAGTTGGATTTTAGGCCATTATTCAAATAGGATAATAATAATACTAAAATTATGATCCAGAGATGATAGTGCTATCACATTTTAATTGTTACCTGAGTTGGCTGGGGTTATGACTTTCTCATAATGTCTTTGTAAGCACTCTTATGTCATTTGATCATTCTTTAGAAAGATAAAGGACAAGCCTAGTTTATTGGATCCATTAAGGGTAATGGTATCATGTCAATATGATTTCCTTTTATTCTCAGTTGAAGTATATTTGAATTTAGTAGAAGTTTAGTTTAGTTAGTCATTATTTTAAGCTTTGAGTTGTTTTTTTTACATGTTTAAGCTTGTATTGAAGAGTAAACAAGAATTATTTTTGGCTTTTAAAAGAGAGCTCAATAGAAGTTTCAAATAATTCACATGAATTGTACCTTGTTTCACCATGTTTAAATGATGTGATTTAAGCTTCTTTTCATTTGAGTGTTGCAAACTGATGGTATTTCTGCAGGATATTTGGTTTAAAATAAGTAAAAGTTTTCTTTGAAATCATGTTGACTTTGTTAAGAGATTTCCTAACACATGTTTGAAGCTAATATTTGAATTACATTTCCTTGTTTAAATAACATGGTAACAAGTTTATAGTGCTCGAATACCGCAATTCATAAAGTTCATGTTGTTTGGATTTCAAGGCACTTAATGTATTTGTCTACAAGGAATTGTGTGCATGTTAAATGACCGAATACTAAGATAACGTGCAATTAGGAAAGTTATTTTTGGATTTTTTTTATTAGAATTTAATTAGCTGATCTTGAAGCCATAAGATGTTATGGATTAGAATGATTTTACGGCACATTGTTGAAATTAGCTATGACTTTGTTTACAATATAAGCCACTAATGTGATCATCACTTAGTTATGATCAGGGAACGAGTTTGATAAGATTTTCCCCTGTTTCATGTTTATTTTACTTATCTTTCATCCTTTCTTATGAGACAGAGTATTCATGTTTTTTTATTGCAACGGCTTCCATTTGATAAGCTTGTTGTTTGGTCAGCTGGTTGACTACTTGTAGACACCCCATTTTGACCGTGCCCTAAACCTTCCAATTTTGTGAAAAACCCCACCAAATTTGTTCATTAGGGTCCCAAACTTCACCCTAGGCTAGCTTTGGGTCTCACCAAGGTCCCTGCAAAATTTCGTCGAAATCCGAGCTCGTTTGCTCAGCAAACGAACCAAAGAAATTTTGTAGTACGAATGCAGAAAAGGGGGGTGAATTTATCCTGAGCGGTGCATATCATAATCCGAATAGGACACAATTTGTAGTGCGCCTATAAAAAAAAATCGCGGATCCGCACGCCCATCACTAATGGTAGTGCAAATATAAGTGTCCCCAATTTTCTATAAATATCAACCTAATCTTTCGTTTTTAAAAAAAAGAAAAGAAAAGAAAAGAGGGTTTTTCATTTTTCCTTTTTAGAGAGAGAGAGAGTGAGAAACTTAGAGAGAGAAATTAGATCTGATCGTCTTCTCCGGCAAAATCGCCGGAAAATCCGAGTCTTTCGGCCAGATCTAGTTATGCTTTGACAATTCTCATCATTAAGTTCATGATATTCATCTTCTTCCTTTATTTTCCCTTTGAGTTATCTATAAAGCAAACCCTTGTCCATAGCCATTAATTTTCATCCAAGATCCAAACCCTAACACCGATCATCGTTTTCTCGGGGCCGTTTTCCGGCATATCTCCGATCGGCCGTCCTCATCACAACTCCACGAATTCTGGTTTCTTCTCAACAATCATCACCGCCATTTCCATTTTTCTACAGCTCCAGCCTTTGTTAGGTCATATCTGAGTTAGTTTATCCCTGGCTCCTCGCAATCCGAGAGATAAAACAATCAATAGCACTTAGTTGTATAAGGAAGAAAGGAGCTTGAATTCTTGTTACTCTGCATCTCAGTTGGACGATTGCTCGTCAATTGGTGGATCTTTTCTGATCTCCTTCACAGCTAGGTAGAAAAGAGGTGAAGAAAGGTAATTACTATTTCTCTGTCTTAAAAATCTTTTTTTTTTATTTTTGTTTTTGTTGTTCTTCATAATCAGTGGAAATCCTTTTATAATGTTCAGTTGATGAAGTACAATTGTGATTTTGATTGGAACATGTATTAATTTATCTAGAAAAATGATTTTTTTTATATAACAGAGAAGAATTTAAATTTTAGTTACATGTTTTTGCATAGTTCTCAGCCTTGAAATTCAAATCCTCATAAGAAATTCAGTTTCAAGAGAAAACTTCAGGTTACTATTGTTCATAAGAAAAAAATGATGTTATACAGGGGTTACTCTCATGGTCGGATAAAAGGGATGATGATTTTCACATGTATTTGATTTTGAATTTGTTTGCATCTAGATGAAAATTAGGCATAACCTTGCATCTTAAACTCAGTGATTGTCAGTACTCATGACTTATGCATTTTCTTCCGGTTTTACTATCAAATTTTGCTCCAATATCAACCCCTAAGGTTCAGATGTTAATAACAACTCTACTAGCCTTCAGCGACTACATGGGATTACCTTGCCTTTTTCTTTTCCAATCAGCTTGCGAGTTGAAAAATTGAAGTGATGCTGTAACAACTCTATAAACAATGATGGATGATGTGACTTTGTATAACCCTGGTTTACTATTTGCATTGTTCCTATTTGCTTTTGTTCATTATTTTTTTATGATGCTAGCTCAGTCATGTCCTAGGTGAGTGTATTGATGTCATAACATAATTGTGCCAATAACAAAACATGAAAGTATTATTTTCACTCATTATTTTATTTAAAAAAAAGAAAAAGGGGAGAGGGTTTGAATCAAGTAATCTGTTTAGGATTCTAAATGAGAGGAGTTTAACTATTTAGGTACTAACTTTATTTCATAACTTCTTTATTCATGCAATTGGTTCAGGTCATTGGGTAATCATACTATAGAATTGATGTGTTCATGTTGAATGTTTATGTTAGAAATATTAGTTTTTTTTTTTAGAGAACTGTGATAGTAAAATTACTTTAAAAATGACATGTTCACACAAACAGGTTCAATGATGTATCTAGTTAAGTGATGTGTATATGAGATGACTTTTCACTCTATTTGAAAAATCATACTGTATTGTCTTTAGTTTGGAACTAGATTTTCTAAAATATAAAACAAAGAAGGGAATAGGGGTATAGGCATTTGTTTTGTCTTCTTGTTCAAGTTTTAAGCATGTTGGATTTTATATAAAGATAAATTTGTCTTAAGCTGAACTTTCATCCAGTTTTTACGAAAATAGAGCCAATTTTAAAGAAGTAACATGCTTTGGTTTGCCCATATACTGATGATGGCATTGTTCTTGTATTTGTCTGAACTGGTTCATTTCCTTTAAAATGACAATTTTAAAGACAATGCCCTTCAAAATTAATGGATATTTGGACTGTGTAAGCTGAGGAAGCTGTTGATTTTTGGGAACATGGTATATTTTCCTAAATTAGATTATTGCGCATGTACAAGGAACAAGAATGTCCTCATTAAATTCACTTTAACATAAGATCATGAATATGTTTCTGTTTAATTCTATATTATTATACTCTATTATTATACTCTCAACAATTCGATCCTAATTGGAAGCTACACTCACATCATGTTAAGGATAGTCGTTGCACTTATGTCAGTTTTAGTTATTGAGGAACATAGGATGTATTTTTCCTTGATTCTATATTTCCATGATATTGATAATATGGTTATGCTTAAAGTTATGATCATGTTATATGTAGCATCAGTAGTTACTTTCAGTTGGAATATTGTTAAGTACCAAAATGTGATATCAAGAACGAATCTACCTGGAATTGTATATATATATCTTTGAAATGGATGCACCTTTAATTTTACATTTGCCTCCATTGGAAATATCTTTGAATGCATCCATACATTCTGTTGGGTGGTGATGGTATGGACTAAATGATGTATATGGAAATTGCGAACAGTGATGGAATGATCATAAAAACTGTGTAGTTTAATGGATGTATTCTTATTCATTATATGAGTTGTTGGGGCTGTGTGTGATTGAGATAGTATAATTCTTGCAATTATATGGGCCAACATTTGTGTTTTCTTAGTCGCATGTAGTTTTTCTTAAAATTAGAGTTCATAATTTTTAAATGCCCTTACACTTTAGGTACTCCATTCATCGAAAAGGCGATGAAGGCGATAGCCCAAGCCCATTATTAGGGGACTTGCTCAGTCCAAGTAGCACTCTCCTCTCTTATTTAAAAGACTTGCCAAAGTCTTTTAGATGTATATCATTTAAGACCTTAGTTTTCCCTATTCATTGCACGGGCGATGAAAAAGTCATCTAGAGCTGAACCCTTTGGAGACAAGCTTTGTCCCTTTAGAAAATCACCTTCATAGGAGACTATCTTTAGTCTCACAAGTTGCACCCCTACTAGTTGAAGGCCAACTTGGTCTGGCAATTGCCCTAACCCTCTTTATTGTTGCAAGGGCGATGATAGGGATACTTGGAGCTCACCTATCTTTTAGGAGACTTGCCTAGTCTCATTAGCATCCCTTATTGTCTCTTCTTCTTCTAGAAGACATGCTCTGTCTAGATAGCACCCTCTCTTAGAGTTACCAGTTTAGGAATCAATTCATTAGCATATGAGTCTGTCCTATCATCATAGGGGTTAGGATTCCATCCAACTTCTCATCAAGTCATGTGATTTTATCGAATCTTGCAAGGTATAGGATGTTGTCCAACCCTTGCAGAGTCGTGATTCTGTCTATCCCCCGCAAAGCATAGGATGCTGTCCAACCTTTGCGGGATATCAGGAGTCTATCCTACCCTTATGATGATCGGATTCTGTCCTCTTAAGTCAAAAACATCAAAAATATCTGAAAAACTAAAAATCTCAAAAATCTTGAGTCATTGTGAGTAGTTAGGAGATCTCTTTCCGAACTACGTTGGCTTGATCCATTTCTACAGGGTACGTAGTGCAGCTTGGGATCCACATCCCAAGTCCAGCCAAACCTTTAAAAATAAACTTTTCAAACCTTCCAAAAATACAAAACTTCTCCAAAATATTTTTCCTGATTGTGTTGGTATGATGTGTCTTGTCGTGTGAGTGTCCCTAGAGTTAGGAGGCCTCGAGTCCTGGTCGGTTAGACATTTAGTCGAATCGATGGCTAGACTAGGAAGCATATAGTCAGCCCATGATTTTCTTTAGGATACACAGCCTAGTTACACATATGATGTAGGGCCCACCTGCATTAGCTTAAGGCTAATCAACTTGCAATAGTTAGGGCATATAGAGAGTCCTAAAAATTATAATTTACTTGAACGTAAATAATCGTACAAAAAGCTTTAAAAACCAGTTGAGTCTAGTGGATCGAGTCTAGGATAGCGGTTCTTGATGGTTAGGCATCGTAGTTTAGAATAGGTCATCGAACTACGTTGATTCTGATTCTTCCCGAGGCCGGGATACGTAGAGCAGCCAGGGTGGATGGCCATTCTGGTCCGAGTCAAGTATTGCATTAGAGTTTTAGGATTCGTCTTGTCGAGTCGTGTATAGAATTGAATTGTGTTGTGTGTTTTGCTGTGTTTTCTTACTTTCAGGTACAGATCTTATACCTTTTGCTGTAGCACGCATGTGTTTGCACACCAGAACTTAGACATCATTTAGGCTTGTCACTCAAAATCTAGCTACTCTTAGGTGACACTTCTTTCATTTATTTTGTGTGTGTTTATTATTCATCTCTGAGACATGCATGATTAGGTAGACTTCTTCTCAGAGATATATGTTCCCATTTCACATGACTTTCGCCCAAAACTCTTCAAAATTAATAATAAATGGCATAAGAGACCAGGTGCTTGCACTTGGGCGGACGAGGTGCTCTTTGGACCTTCCAAATTCGTAACCAGGCACGAACCTTTCTTTATATCTCTGGTTATCCATTGCAACAGAGCACAGTATGGGATCTAGGGCCCACTTCCTTGGATGACAACTCTCTTTTGTTTAAGGTACGTCTTGAATCCGGGCTGGTCCCCGAATCGAGAGGTATCTCACTTTCCATCGCCACTCATGCTGTGAGAGGCACTTCTTTCGAGAGTTCCTTAGTAGAGCTCTCCATTCACGTGGATGATTCCAGAGAGAGACTTCTCGTGGGTGCTCGTCCCCTGCCTCTTTCGGATCAGGGTCCACAGGCTGACGACTCTGTTGGGGATTTCTTGGAACATTGCCTAACTCTGTTAAAATGCCATTTATTACTAACTTTGAAGAATTTTGGGCTAAAATCATTATAAATGGGAATTTAATCACTTAGAATCCAGGGGCACCAAATAGGTGTTTAAAACAAGGGATTCACACACTACACAGCATACATCATCATGTTTTTATTGATTTTTATTGATTTTTATTATTATTGGCTTCACGGGATAGATACAATGCGTGCCACATGGGAGGTCATTACCTTGATGGTGCTGTTGTAGCTATTTCTAAGCTATGCGCCAGTGCTGCAGTCGTAAACACTCGGTGTACTTGTGTTTACAGCAGCCGGTGAGCAATGAAGCATACTGTATATAACACTCGGTGTACTTGTGTTATACACTTAAAGTATGGATCATATGCATAGTGCCCGATATATTGAGTCCGGAGGTCTACTTTCATTTTACATATATTATGTACATGGATATATTTGTTGATTTAGTAAAACCCAATTAGGAGTCGCATGTGTTTATATATGTATTACATTCATATAGGGACAAACATGTGTTGCTTAAACATGTGGAGCCTAGATTTAGGAGCCTTGTCATGTCTATAGATTACTGTAGTTCACTTTATGTGGCTACAACGCGGTCCTTGTACACTCACATGTCTATCTTGAGCCAAGCTTCTTGACTATGCAGAATTATATTTAGGGCTGGTGCCCCTGGTTAGGATATATATATATGTATATATTTTGATTATTATATTAGAGCCTACTCATTAGTGAAGCTTCCTTATATAATCAAATCAGTTATATCAGTCTATTTTTCAGATCTAGACCCGACCAGTGGCTTTTGCTTGCCTC
Source organism: Tasmannia lanceolata (assembly GCF_043159265.1). Lineage (NCBI taxonomy): Eukaryota > Viridiplantae > Streptophyta > Magnoliopsida > Canellales > Winteraceae > Tasmannia > Tasmannia lanceolata. Next base: position 12,994,282 of record NW_027518688.1, on the reverse strand, counting down.
TCTCATGGTCGTGGCCTATCTTTTGTTCTATTCATTGAGATTTTTGTCTATATATCTCTTGATTATAAAATCAGGACCTACTTTCTAGTAGCGATTCCTGGCTTGAATCAATCAGTCGTGTATATTCATCTCTCAGATCTAAACGTAGCTAGTGGTTTCTACTTGTCACACTCATAGCTATAGTTTATTCCTTGACTTAGTGATGATAAATTTTGCCTGTTATTATCCTTCAAGTTCAAACTTCATTCATCCATTCTTTTGCTGTAGATTCATATTGTATATGTATTACTCAAATTGTTGTTTGTTTTGTCTTAGATATGGTTGATAGCTTGTCTGCTGTCTCTATGACCATAGTCTATCATTATTGATCTTCTTGATCGTACATTTTTTTGTCGTCCATCTTCCAGATTTAGATCCGGTCTATGATCTACTTTTGTCATTTTATGACCGTGGTCTCTTCCCTGAGTTTCTGATCATCTTTGATCATCAATGGAACATTTGATGTTGCCAATTATATCATTCTTGTGATTAATTGCTAAGTTTATCCTTATTCTTTGTTTATTCCAAGTTATTCTCCATTCCCTAATTATTCCATCCTATTCTTTGTGTTTAGGTCAAATCATGACGAACAATGTGTTGAAAGGCTGGATAAGTGAGACTATTAGGGCTCTTCCGCGAGAATCTTCGGAAAAGAGTATGGCTGATCGGTTCATCAGTACCTTCAATCATTTGAGTGTATCTGATATAAATTGGAAGTTTCTTCAAGCAGCCGCTGGATTTTGGGATCATAATTTTCATGTTTTTCGATTTGGATCCTTCGAGCTTTGTCCTATATTCGAGGATTGGTGTGCTTTATTAGAGCTCCCAACAGAGGGACTTTGGATACGATCTTCGAATATAAATTCCTCTCATTCTCTTTTTTGCAAGCTTTTCAAAAATCAAACCGTTGATGCTCTTCCATGCTTAACGGATACGTGTGTGCAAGTTCAAAACCTCATTACACTTTTTTCCGAAAATGTCGATCCTACTAACTCTCATTTTCAGAGTTGTCGACGCAATGCTTTGATTTTTAGTGTCTTTGCGCGATATGTCATTCGGAAAAACCCTCGTGTTGCTCAGTTAACCTTGTTAACCATGGTAGACCAAATTAACGAAGGGAAGAATCCAATCCCCACCATGTTAGCAGAAACCTTCTTAGGACTAGATCTTATTGCTTCCCAAGAGATCAAAGACAATTTCTATGGGTGTGTCGAGTTGTTGTATGTCTGGCTTGGTGAAAAACTTCAAATTCTTCAGCGACAAAACCAAAATCCGTATACCATGAAGAATTTCCATACATGGAAACCAATAGCCAATCAACCTCAGTCCATTGATGAATGGCGCAATTGGTTGCAACATGTAGAGGAGAGCCAGTTTCGTTGGGTAAGTCATTCATGTTTTCAAGTTTTTACTAGCACTTACCCACATCCGTTTGTTTACCTCGTGGGTACAGAGAAATCTTCTTTTTATGCACCCATGCAATTTCTCCATCAGATTACGGGAATTCCATGTCCTCCCGGAATCATAGTCCCTCCTCTTAGTGAAGATCTCACTCCTGATCTCGTCAGATCCATTGTGCCTGCTTGGGGAAACAAAAATATGGAAAAGAGGTTCGGTTTATCATCCAAAATCCGACGTGGAGAAATACCGGAAGAGCCCGCAAGCAGGAGAGCTCGGATTGAGGAGCCTTGAGGATCCACATCATGTTTTACTATCTTGATTTTTGCATTTCCCATTATTGTCAGTCTGCTTATCCAGTTGTGATCAGAGATTAATATTTCCATCCATTGTAATCACAATTTGAATTCTATTAATGAAAGTGTGTTTACTTTTCTCTCGTCATTATTTGATTGAATATCTTATCTCATTTATCATTCATTTTAATCTAGTTTTTATACTTCTATTTCAGGATTCTGATATAGAGCAATCATAGCTTCTCAGAAAACCCTCATTTCAAAAATAACCTGGTCCCGTCAGACATCTGATTCCAGGCTGAGTCGACAGTCTTTGTCACCACCCTCTTTTACTTCCCCGCTGTTACCCCTTTCAAATTTTCAGGAAACTCTTTCACCCATTCTACCCACAACTGAACCCATGGCAGAGAATGGACATAATACCCTTGACATCAATGAGATGATGAAGGCTATCCTAGCACAATTGGGCACCATTAATGAAGAAATTCCTCACCTGAAAAATGATAGAAGTTCTACTTCTAAAGAACATGCACCCCAGCATCCTTCAGTCATACCTCCTCCAACTCCTATGATGAATAGACCAGCAATGTTCACTGTTGAGGATGACTTTGAGGATGAATAGTATGCAAAAGATAATTGTCTCCCTCATCTGGAGAGACCTGATAAGGGCAAAGTGATAACAGATAGACTGGACAGGCTGACCCAGGAGATGGAAAATATAAAATTCCAGGGCCCGAAGAAGTTGAACATGGTAGACTTTATGATTTATCCAGGAGTCACACGGCCTCCGAGATTCAAAGTACCAGACATGGATAAATACGACGGGACAGGGTGTCCTAGGAGCCATCTAATGTCAGTTCTTCCGCTTTTACAGCAGCACGGTCTATCTCCAGAGCAGGTTGCTCTCTTATTTCCTCGATGCCTGATCGGAGTGGCTAAGAAATGGTTCTTGAGCCTGAAGTCTGAAGAGATCCGAACCTTGGAGGATATCGCCAATAGGTTCGTCGAACAGTTCTCCATGGAGGAGGGGATCGACTTAACCAAAAGAGATCTCAAAGCATTGAAGTAGAGCCACAATGAAACCTTCACTTCCTTCATTCGCAGATGGAGAAGGAAAGCTGCACAGATGACTCATCGTCTGTCAGATGAAGAACAAATCAAAATTGTGGTGAAGAATTTGTCGCCGCAATACTATCATTACATGGCCATCCAATACTTTCTTGATTTCAATCATCTCATCAAGAAGGGAACCCATATAGAGGATGCATTATCCAAGGGTTTGAGATCGAGAATTTCTTCTGATTCAAGGGAAGGAAAAAGACCAATGATCGCACCTAAGGAGGTTCACAATGTGAATACTACCCCGCCAGCACGGAGGGTAAACTTTGGTGAAGGTCGCCAAGAGAGAAAAGAACCAAGACGATTCAATCCTTTGCCATATTCCCTTTCAGTGGCATTGAAGAAACTGTTGAGGGACAAGAAGATTGAGTTGCTAGAGCCTAAAGAGATTCCAAATCCTCTCCCAAGGTACTGGAGGAAGGATTACTATTGTGAATACCATCAAAGTGTCGGACATCTGACTGATAGATGTATGGCATTGAAGCATAAGATCCAAGACATGATTGAGGTAAAGAAAATTTCTGTCGAAGCTCCTAATGTTACTCGTAATCCTTTGCCGACGCATGCCACCCCTCCACCAAATCTTTATGCAATCCTTACAGAGGAAGTTGTTTAGGATTATTCCCGTATCTGCGCAGTAATCTTTGAGGAACCATATGTGCTGAGATGGGAAGAGGGAGATGAAGATACAGAAACTGAAAAGCCTTATGTACTGTCTGCCCGAGATGAGGGATTTGCGGAATCTCCTGAATGTTCATATGTCTTCAAATATGAAAAGAAGAGGTGGATGAGGAAGTCCCCTATGTTTTAAGGTTGAACGATGAAGATTTGCTACTCTTGAATGAACAATGTGATGAACTCCGCCATGTTACACGTGGTGGACGTGTCTTTAAACCGGCAGAGCTGAGAGTTAAAAATCCTGCCGAAGTTGCAAGAGCTACAGAAAAACAGAAACAGAGTGTTGAAGAAGAAGAGGACAATTTGCTGAAACAACTCAAAAAGACGCAAGCTAATGTGTCCATATGGGGTCTACTACTGGCATCGCCAAAACACAGACAAGTAGTACTCCATGAGTTAAATGCGTCTCAGGTGTCAGTAGAAATCACCCCTGATGAGCTGGTCAGTTTGGTGGCTGTAGCCAAAGCTTCTAAAGTGTTATCTTTTACTGATGAAGACCTGCCTCCAGAAGGAAGAGACCATACCCGTCCTCTCAGGATTACCATAATTTGCAATAAGAAAAGAGTGCCCGAAGTGCTAGTAGATAACGGGTCAGCCTTGAACGTTTGTCCTTTGAGCACCGCTGTTACCTTGGGATTTGGGCCAGATAGCTTCATACCATCTGAACAAGGTATATTGGCATATGACGGCACTAGAAGAGATGTGATTGGGATATTGGCCACGAAAATTGAGATTGGAGGAGAGACTTTTGAAGTCGAATTCCAAGTGCTTGATATCAAGACCTCTTTCTTTCTTCTCCTGGGCTGACCTTGGCTGCATAAGGTCGGAGTTATTCCTTCAACGCTACATCAGAAATTGAAATTCATCTGGAATAACAGAGTGATTACAGTACGAGGAGATCCCGAACCTGAAATTGGACAGATAACCGCAGAATCAGTTGTCGAAAATGCTAAGGATGTCAGTCTGACAGGTTTCTCACTAGAGGTCTCTACTATTACTATGGAGGAGGCCATGAACGAGGAGATCATGTTTCTAACAAGCACTAATGTTCATGTCGCAAGGATGATGCGACAGTTTGGTTATGTCCCGGGAGCTGGCTTGGAAAGAAATCTGCAAGACCTGACTGAATGACCAGTGATGAAGGCGGTGAATGGATTATTCGGGTTAGGGTATCAACTTACTCGAAAAGAAATCCAAGAAATGAAGGCTTATATGCTGAAATGGACCGAGTGTCGCCGCCGGGGTTTAGAGTTTCCGATGGGACCGTTCAGCATGGTGATGAATGGTAGATTTAGAAAGGAAGGGGCTGATTGTCCGTACTATGATTTCTCAGAGCCTTGGGATGACGAGACTGGAAAGAAAATGCCGGGTCTAGAGATTTTCTTTACTGATGAGCTGCTGGAGAACTTTTTCTTTGAACAGATTGCAGAGACAGCTGAATCAGAGAAGCAAGACTCAGATTGGGTTGACAACTTTGAATCAGAACCCCTAGACTCTTTGTTCCAAGTTGATGCACCAGTTATTGCAATGATTGGAGGAGACACACCCTTCATTAACCCAAGAAACTCCATCACCCCAGCTGAGGGACCTCTTGATAACTGGACTTCACAGGTTATACCCCAAGTAGTCTTTCAGTATAGTCCCATCCGTTCAAAAGAGTCAGTCGTTTTAAAATTTGTGTCAGTTTCTGAGTCTGTCCCAGAGTCTGTCATTTCTAACTTTTCTTTTGATGCAGGTACTGTAGAGGTCAGGTCCATTTCTGGAGTAGGTGACGAGTCTGTCCATGGTGGCGTTGAGTCTGAGTTTGAGGATGTCTCCGTTGATGTTTCATCTGCACATATTTCCCATTGTGTCGATTCTGATGTCGACTTATCTTTTCATTCTGTTTCAGAGTCTGTAAAGCCTGCTGTGGGCTATTTTACTGATGTAATCATTGATTCTGATGAAATAAAAGACTCTTTTGCTTATATTCCTGTACTTGTCTCTTCTGCTGATTCTGCTTCTAAACCTGATCAAGTAACTAATAATAACAATCAAGACTCCCCCTCTAATGAGGAAGCCGACGAAACTCCCCTTGAAATCAAACATATGATTCAACAAGAGGAGAGTCGCCAAGCTAAACCACTTGAAGAGGAAATTGAAACCGTAAATATAGGTGATGAAACCTTAATTCGGGAGATACGGATTAGCAAAACTTTATCTCCTGAGGAGCGCGAAGAATTAATCACCTTGCTAAAAGAGTTTAAGGAGGTTTTTGCGTGGTCTTACGACGACATGCCAGGATTGAGTGAGGACATTGTCCAACACAAATTACCTCTAATCCCGGGCATCAAGCCGAAGAAGCAAAAACTACGAAAACTTAAAACAGAATGGGAGTTGAAAGTTCATGATGAGGTTAAGAAACTACTAGAAGTAAAATTCATTGAAGTGGTTGAATACCCCGAATGGCTTGCAAATATTGTACCGGTACCCAAGAAGGATGGGAAAGTCAGGATGTGTGTCGATTTCAGAGATCTGAACAAGGCCAGTCCGAAAGATGATTTTCCGCTTCCGAACATTGATCTCTTGGTTGACAATACCGCTGGACATGCACTCTTATCCTTTATGGATGAATTCTCAGGGTATAACCAAATCAAAATGGCGCCTGAGGATATGATGAATACATCATTTATTACTCAATGGGGGACATATAGAGTGATGCCATTTGGTCTCAAGAATGCTGGTGCCACTTATCAGAGGGCTGCGACTACTCTCCTTCACGACATGATTCATAAGGAGGTCGAGTTCTATGTAGATGACATGATTGTCAAAGGAAAGACTCGGTTAGAGCACACAATTGCCTTAAGAAAGTTCTTCGAGCGAATCCGAAAGTATCAACTTCGCTTGAACCCCAGTAAATGTGTATTTGGGGTCACATAAGGAAAGTTACTTGGATTCATGGTCAGTGAGAGAGGAATCGAGGTGGATCCTCAGAAGATCAAGGCTATCCAAAAAATGCAGCCACCAAAAATGGAAAAGCAGATTCGTGGATTCCTTGACAAAGTGCAATACTTAAGGAGATTCATATCTCATCTAACCATGACATGTGAACCCATCTTCAAGTTATTGAAGAAGAATTCTTCCAAGAAGTGGAATGAGGACTGTGAGGAAGCATTTGAAAAGGTCAAGCAGTGCTTGTCTTTGCCGCTGTCTTATCCCCTCTCATTCCAAGTCAATCGCTGCTGTTGTACTTATCTATCACTGATACTGCAATGGGCTGTATGCTTGCTCAGCAGGATGCAGGGTCTAAGAAAGAAAAGCCTATCTACTATATCACTAAGAAAATGCTCGAGTATGAAATCAAGTACACTATCTTGGAAAAGACATGTCTAGCATTAGTTTGGGCGACTCAAAGGCTTAGACATTACCTGCTGTCGAATAAGATACTTTTGCTCTCACGGATGGATCCGTTGAAGTATTTGTTCGAGAAACCCGCTCTTACAGGAAGAACAGCTAGATGGTTGCTATTGTTGTCTGAGTTTGACATCACTTATGTCACTCAGAAATCAATTAAGGGACGGGTCATCGCTGAGAAGTTGGCTGATGCTCCTGTTGAGGAGAATGCTTTTCTGAAGGAAGACTTTCTTGATGAAGAGATCAGGGACATTAAAGAAGAGACTCTGAGTACCAAGTGGCTCATGTACTTTGACGGAGCTGTCAATAATCATGGTCAAGGAATAGGGGCAGTTTTGGTATCTCCAAAGAAGGAGTATGTAAGCCCAAGGGTCTACTCTCCTATCTTGTTTTGATGATTCTAAACATAATTGATTGTGTTTTTGAATACTAATCAATTTGCTTTGAAGTGTTGTGTTTAAGATAGGATTGATCGTTGAAGAAACCAACACTCAACTTGGTCATGCTTAAAGGTGTACCAAACAAGAGCCAAAGGAGCTAAGTGTAGCTCACATCATCACTCAAGCAAGCATCCAAAGATGGAAGATCATTTGAAGACCAAAGCTAAAGAGGGATCGAAGATTGCATAGGTATCATTGTACATCCTTTCTCTTTAGATTTTCAAGTCAAGGCAAAACGTTTTCAAAGTGTTATCAATTTGTTTTTCAAAAAATACTTAAGAACTTAAAATGGATTAGTGAATGGTTATGTGGTGGACCAACATGTTGGGACCCTCATAAACATTCCAAAATAACCATAGGAGTTGAGTTCCAAAAGCTAAAAATCAAACAAGCAATAAAAATAAAAAACTGCGGATTTTTAGGCTTCTCGGAACTCCGAGATTTTTCTCGGAGCTCCGAGCTCGGAACTCCGAGAAAAGGTCCAGTAGCGTCTGGACATTTTCTCGGAACTCCGAGAAATGGTCCAGTAGAAATTTTATTTCTTCTGGCCGTTGTCTCGGAACTCCGAGAATATTTCTCGGAACTCCGAAAATTCTCGGAACTCCGAGAATGATTCTCGGAACTCCGAGAACCCTGCGACAGCTCAGAATATAGCCGTTGGGATTTGAATTAATTCTTGTATTTTGATATTTCCACCCCAAACGGTCATATTCTTTGGAGAGGCTATAAATACAATATGTAGAGAAGTTTTTCTCACTCTCTTGATCATTTAAAAACATCCTTGAGCATCAAAGAAAACTTGCAACCTATTATTGCTTGAGATTTTGTTTTTCCCCAAACTTGCCTTGCAACTTGCAAATCTATTTGAGTTGGGATTCTAGAGCTTTCACTTACAACCATCATTGAAGAGCAATCAAGGATCTACAAAGAGCATCAAGCTTTCAAGAAGAAGCCAAGCTACTCAATCTTCATATCTTGTATAGGTGGCTAGGGCATTCCGTTTTTAATTTCCTAGAGAGCAACCGCTTAGAACTCGGCGGAGAAGGAGAGTCTTTGTAAAGGTGTAAGGGCATCCTTGTTTAATATCCCTTGGAATTGTAACCGCCTCGGAGCCGGGCATCGTGGAGGTCTCCAATAGTGGAATCCCTCAAGTGCGACCTTGAGTAGAGTGGAGTAGGCCGTTGGCCGAACCACTATATATCGGTGTGTCATTTCTCACTCTTGCATTTCCATTATTGTTTGGCTTGGCATTTCACTTTGTTCTTTCAATTATATTTGCACTAACCAAATATTTAATTAAGTGAAGAAAAATTCCAATTAGGGTTTATAGGTAATTTTCAAAAGGCCTAATATTGAGTTAAATTCAATTCACCCCCCTTCTTGAGTATTTCAATTGGTATCAGAGCTTCGTCTCTAATTTTTTGAAAACCCTAACCGGTATAGAGTAAAGATTCTAAAATGGCAAGCTACCCTCAACACCATGAAGGTTATTCAAACACTAGTCCACCCTATTTTGATGGAACAAACTATGGTTTTTGGAAAACCAAAATGAAAATCTTTTTAACCCAAGACTATCAAATGTGGAGAGCAATTAATAATGAATACATCTTACCCACAAGAAATTTAAATGATTGGACCGAAGCCGAACAACAAGCTTCGAATTATAATGCCAAAGCCATGAATTCTCTTATTTGTGCTCTATCTCCCGGAGAATTCAATAGAGTATCAAATTTGAATTCGGCTAAGGAAATTTGGGACACTTTAGAAGTCACCCATGAGGGAACCAATCAAGTAAAAGAATCTAAAATGAACCATCTTTTTCGGCAATACGAACTCTTTCAAATGACATCCGATGAAACAATTGCCGACATGTACACTAGATTCACCAATCTTGTAAATGGATTAAGGGGTCTTGGAAAACAATTTTCCAATAGAGATTTAGTGACTAAAATCCTTAGGTCCTTACCTTTGTCTTGGGAATCCAAAACCTCCGCAATCACCGAAGCCAAGGACATGAACACATTGAACCTAGATGAACTAATAGGGTCCTTGATCACCCATGAAATGATTTTCAAAACAAAAGCACCCGAAATCGAAACTAAAATCGAAAAAGGAAAAGGAATTGCTTTTGCTTGTAATGTAGGTGAAAATGAAGATGCAAAAGAAGACATGGAAGATGAAGTTGCCCTCCTAACAAGAAGGATCAAATTCTTGCAAAGGAACATGGGAGGGATGAGAAATAGAAGGACAAACCCTCCATTCAAGAAGAAAGAAGAACTCGGTGATGGATCTTCTCAACCACGATGTTACGGTTGCAAGAAGCTTGGACACATTCGCCCGGATTGTCCACTCAACAATGAACCCACTTCAAACAACCGCTTCAAGAGAAGAGAAGGCAAGAAAGGAATGACCGCCACGTGGGATGAAGAAATTGAAAGCGAAGGCGAACAAAATGATGGCGAAGATTGCTTGATAGCAAGGAACGTATGCTTCATGGCCTCAACAAACGACAACAATGAGGTAAACACTTTAAATGATGTTATTGTTTTAAAAGAAGTTCTTGATTCCCTACAAAATGCAAATGATGAACTTGAAATTCAATTTGATAAAATTGCATCTCTTGAAAATTCTCTTGCTAACATGACAAAAGAATTTGGTTGGTTGAAAAAGGATCATGAATTTTTAGATGATAAGAATGAAAAATACAAAGTAGAAATTCATGAGTTAAATGCTTCTATCAAAATCTTAAATAAAAACCGACAAGAACTCTCAAATGAAAACAACAATCTAAAGCATGAAAATGGTAGATTATCTTTTGAGTATGATGAACTAAAGAAACTTTTTGAAAAATTTGAAAATAGTTCATTAAAATTGGATAGGCTTGTAAATCTTCAAAGAATGTCAAGTGACAAAAGTGGACTTGGACATAAATGGAACACCACAATATCCAACTATAAAACTAAACTTGAAAAGGTTTCTTCTAGCGGTACCAAAATTTGCTTTTATTGTGGTCTAGAAGGTCATTACAAGGTTGCTTGCTTACATGCTAAACAAGATAAGATTAAGTTGAACTCTAATGTGAAAACAAATGAACATAGCAAGATTAGGAAGATTTGGGTACCTAAGGGATCTCACTTGCCTATTCATATGTAGGTATGCCTTAAAAGCCATAACAAGAAGAACACATGGTACCTTGATAGTGGATGCTCTAGACATATGACCGGAGACCTTACTCAATTCGCATCCCTATCGCTCAAGGATGGTGGAGACGTTACCTTTGGAGATGATAAGAAAGGAAAAGTCAAAGGTGAAGGCACCATAGGTAACTCTACCTCTCCCATACATGATGTACTATTTGTTGATGGCTTGTCCCATAATCTTATTAGCATTAGTCAATTATGTGATAATGGTTTTGAAGTTGTCTTCAATCCCGATAAATGCATTGTTAAAAATAAGATAGATGGAGTAGTCAAATTCATAGGTTCTAGAGACAATAACATTTACACAATTGGATTAGATGATCTTAGACTCCAAAATGTAACTTGTCTTAATGCCATTAGTGAGGATTCTTGGCTATGGCATAGGAGGTTGGGTCATGCCGGAATGGATCTCATTTCGACCCTCTCCTCAAAAGAAAGTGTTAGAGGATTGCCTAAGTTCAAATTCATCAAGGATCACATTTGTAGAACTTGTCAATTAGGAAAACAATTGAAAAGCTCATTTGCACCTAAAAATATGATTTCAACTTCCTACCCCTTGGAGCTACTTCATATGGATCTTTTTGGACCAATGAAGACTAGTAGCCTAGGTGGAAAGAGGTACGTGTTTGTAGTTGTGGATGACTACTCACGATTCACATGGGTCATATTTCTAGCACACAAAGATGAAACTTATGAAAACTTCCTTACATTGTGCAATCAAATACAAAATGAAAAAGGTGTTGCTATCTCGTACATTAAAAGTGATCATGGAACTGAATTTGAAAATGTACATTTTGACACTTATTGTAATGAACATGGCATAAAACATAATTTTTCCGCACCTAGAACACCTCAACAAAATGGAGTAGTAGAAAGAAAGAATCGAACTCTCCAAGAAATGGCTAGAACTATGTTGCATGAAAATGATCTCCCTAGATATTTTTGGGCGGAAGCGGTTAGCACCGCTTGCTATATTATAAACAGGGTATATTTAAGGCCAATTTCTAAGAAAACACCTTATGAGCTTTGGAAAAACTTGAAACCAAATATAAGCTATTTTAGAGTGTTTGGATGTAAATGCTTCATTTTGAACATTAAAGATAATTTACACAAATTTGATAGGAAATCGGATGATGGAATATTCTTAGGGTATTCTTCTCATAGTAAGGCATATAGAGTATTTAATAGGAGAACCCTAGTAGTAGAAGAATCCATGCATGTGACATTTGATGAAAGAGAGCCAACACCACAAGAAATGCCACATGATGAGGATGAACCCATTGAACATCTTTTTCCAAAATTGAGTGCTCCTCCTCATGCATCAACAAGTCATACATTACCTAGTGAGGAAGTAGAAAATGAAAATGATGACTCATTACCTAGGGATAGGAGAACATTGGTAGATCATCCTGAATCCCAAATTTTAGGTGATGCCACATTGCCAGTAAGAACTAGATCATACTATCGTAGTGTGAGTAACAATTTGGCGTTCCTATCCGAATTAGAACCAAAATCCATCAAGGAAGCTGAAAAGGATGAATATTGGTTGATGGCTATGCAAGAAGAGCTAAGTCAATTCGAAAGGAACAAAGTGTGGAGGCTAGTGCCTAGACCTAGTGATCATCCAGTCATTGGCACGAGATGGGTATAGAAATAAATTGGATGAAAATGGAATTATCACTAGGAATAAAGCTAGGCTTGTAGCCCAAGGGTACAATCAGGAGGAAGGGATAGATTATGATGAGACATTTGCTCCTGTTGCCCGTATGGAGGCTATTAGGATACTTTTGGCATATGCATCTCATAAAGGATTTAAACTATATCAAATGGATGTCAAAAGTGCCTTCCTAAATGGCTATATCCAAGAGGAAGTGTATGTTGAGCAACCTCCAGGTTTTGAAGACTTCAAACATCCAAATCATGTCTTCAGGCTTGATAAAGCTTTATATGGATTAAAGCAAGCTCCTAGAGCTTGGTATGAGAGGCTTTGCACTTTCTTAGTTGAAAAGGGATTCGAGATGGGAAAGGTGGATAAAACCTTATTTATCAAAAGAGAAAATCATGATATCCTCCTTGTCCAAATCTATGTGGATGATACCATCTGTGGCTCAACTAATCAAAAATTGTGTGATGAATTTGCAACCTTAATGAAAAATGAATTTGAAATGAGCATGATGGGAGAGTTAACCTACTTCTTAGGACTCCAAATTAAACAATACAAAAATGGAATATTTTTAAATCAAGAAAAATATACAAAGGAGTTATTAAAGAAGTATGGCATGGATAGCAGTAAGACATCAAGAATTCCCATGAGTACTACTGCTAAGCTAGAAAAAGATGAATTTGGCAAATCTGTGGATCAGAAATTGTATAGGAGTATGATAGGTAGTTTGCTCTATTTGACAGCCAGCAGACCAGACATTATGTTTACTGTCTGTCTCTGTGCTCGATTTCAATCGGATCCTAAAGAATCTCACCTATCAGCAGTTAAGAAGATCTTCAAGTACTTAAGAGGAACCCAAAGTCTAGGACTGTGGTATGAAAGATCATCTTCCTTCACTCTCATCGGATATTCAGATGCAGACTTTGCTGGATGTAGAGTAGATAGGAAAAGCACTAGTGGGACTTGCCAATTCTTGGGTAAATCACTTGTTTCATGGTTTAGCAAGAAGCAAAATTCAGTAGCTCTGTCCACAACAGAAGCAGAATATGTGGCAGCTGGAGCTTGCTGTGCTCAAGTCCTATGGATGAAAAGCACATTGATGGACTATGCAATTAAAATGGACAATATTCTCATCCAATGTGACAACACTAGTGCTATAAGCTTAACAAAGAACCCCATACAACACTCAAGAACAAAACATATTGAGATCAGGCACCACTTCATTAGAGATCACTCACAAAAAGGGGATATTTGCTTAAAATATATCAACACTGAAGAACAATTAGCGGATATCTTTACAAAACCCCTTAGTGATGATAGAATTTGCTATATCCGAAGTGCCTTAAACATATGGAGTGCGGATCAAATCAAAGAAATTGCCAAATAAATACTTTGTGCCTTTAACCAGCTTATCTATATAGTATTTATATATATAATCTTTGTTTGGTAGTATCTGCATGAATGAGATGTCAAATTTTTAATCTTAAAAATCACTCAATTAATATTCTTAGCCTTCTTAGTTTTTCTAAGTAGGAGAGGTATCTTCACTTTAATTAAAATACCTAATATCTTGACATATGTCAACATCTCGATCATGAACAGGTATATGTGCATTACTTGGTTATATATTTTTATACCATAAGCATTGATTTAGGGGGAGTTATCAACTCCTAATTTTTTTTTACACCCTTTCTGTCGATGACAAAAGGGGGAGAAGTTTGAAATTGATTATCTATTCAATTGACTATATGCACCACTTGCTTATAACTTGTATCATTTATATGTGTGCATATATTGAGGGGGAGTTCCAGTATTCACTTGCCTACTATGTCACTCCACACACACCTCATAATCAATTTTGTTTGTCATCATCAAAAAGGGGGAGATTGTAAGCCCAAGGGTCTACTCTCCTATCTTGTTTTGATGATTCTAAACATAATTGATTGTGTTTTTGAATACTAATCAATTTGCTTTGAAGTGTTGTGTTTAAGATAGGATTGATCGTTGAAGAAACCAACACTCAACTTGGTCATGCTTAAAGGTGTACCAAACAAGAGCCAAAGGAGCTAAGTGTAGCTCACATCATCACTCAAGCAAGCATCCAAAGATGGAAGATCATTTGAAGACCAAAGCTAAAGAGGGATCGAAGATTGCATAGGTATCATTGTACATCCTTTCTCTTTAGATTTTCAAGTCAAGGCAAAACGTTTTCAAAGTGTTTTCAATTTGTTTTTCAAAGAACACTTAAGAACTTAAAATGGATTAGTGAATGGTTATGTGGTGGACCAACATGTTGGGACCCTCATAAACATTCCAAAATAACCATAGGAGTTGAGTTCCAAAAGCTAAAAATCAAACAAGCAATAAAAATAAAAAACTGCGGATTTTTAGGCTCTCGGAACTCCGAGATTTTTCTCGGAGCTCCGAGCTCGGAACTTCGAGAGTTCCCTCGGAACTCCGAGAAAAGGTCCAGTAGCGTCTGGACATTTTTGATATATGTTTTGATATATGTTTGATATATGTTTGAAAAGGTCCGTTTTATGTTTGAAAATTTTTGGGTAATCTAAAAACCTTGTAAAAATACTGGAAATAAAATTTCACTAAATTTGGACATGATTTGATATATGTTTGGCTCCATTAATCAAGAAATAACCCTTTTCAGGGTTATTCTTTGAAAATAGAATGAAAAATAAAACGGCCGAACCGCGATTGGAAATTAAGTTTCCAGTAGTTTTGTATTTTATATAAAACCCAAAAAATATCAGTTTTTAAAAAGAACCATGTTTTCAAACACTTGCTTTGATAATCTAATTTAAATCCATATTGAATAAAAACAAAAGAAAACCATTTTTAAATGGAGGAAAATTAATATTTGGATCAAATTTTGGATTTTGAAAACTCATAATCTATATTATAACATACTGGAATTTCAAAGAAAAATTCGTTGATTTGATCCATCAAAATTAAAACCCTAGCATGCTTTTTTCTACTTCACAAAGATAAGGAATCCTTACCGTTGATCGCGATCCTTGTCTCTAGGGTTGGTGATCCAAGATATACGCTTTGTCCAATACTTTTATAAGCTAAAAAAGATCGAAAGAACACTTCAATAATTCTTGATTGTGTGATGCCTTGGAGAAGAAGAAGGAATTCAAGAATTCCTTTTTTGAAGAACACATGAGAGAGATCACACTTAAAGAGAGAAGAGAGTTTTTTTTTTCTTGGGAGGAGAGAGAAAAAAGGACGAATTTGGATTTTTTTCAATCCTTTCTAGCATTGTTTGCTTTGATTTTTATACAAAAAAAAAGCAAGGGTTAAGAGAGAAATAGTAATTTCCAATGTGAGAGCTCCCTTTTTGGCTTGTTTCCAATTTTCTCCTCTTGCTTTCTTTCTTTCTTATTTCCAAATTGGATTTGATTCCAATCTTAATTTCTTGTCAATCAAGACATGCTATTCTCATTCCACATTGCTTCTTTGGGAGAAAACTTTTTTAAGCAATCATTCCTCTTTTCATTTTTTATTCTTTTTATTTTTCTTTTAACAAATATGATGTCACCATTGTGACATCATCAAGGTTGGGTGCTCAACTCATGTGGGTCAACCATGTGGGCTGCCCACCATGGTTGTTGACCCATATGGGTGAACCCACATGAGCTCCATCTTTGCGGGCTTTAGCCCAATGAGCCATTTCACATGGGTTTCGGTTTTTTCCGTAAAAAATCAATAAAATCTTTCTAAATTCAACATTCTATATATGGACCCAACCCATTTGACATTTATGGTGCATCTCTCACACATGATCGGACCATCTTTTTTGGAAAATAACTTTTCGGACCAAAATGCCCCTATTTGATCGTTAGACATCCAAACGTGACCAAAATACCCTCAGATTGATTCACCCCTAAAGGGAAAAATTAAAAATGAAAAGTCTTTGTGGTCAAAATTCAAAATAGAAACTTTTAAAATTGGGTCATTTCGGTGAGCAATATTAAACAGGATCATTTGGTATCCCCTGAAAATACCCAAAATGCCCTCAACACTTAGAATTTCCAAATTAAGCGAAACTCCTGAGAAATTCTAAATTTAGCAGGTTTTCCAAAAATCAAGAAATCATTTATAATCTCTCAGACATATTTCGGGGATCAAAAGAATTACACAGGAAAAGACCAAATTACCCCGAGGTGCTAGAATTTGGCGAGACTAGGGAAAACCCTGAGAAATTCTAAAAATAACAGATTTTTGAAAATTTATGACCGGACTCAAGATTTCTTAGACACAACTTAGGGACCAAATATGATATGTTTGGAAATGTCTAAAATACCCCCGAAGTGGAAGACTAAGAGAAAATGTTGAGAGATCTAAATTTAGCAGGTTTCCCAAATCTTACGAAATTACTCATAATCCATCAGCCGTACCCTCGAGATGGTTTTGGACATATGAGAAATGATTGAAATATCCATAAGATGATGAAAATGTGGAAGCCCCATTAGTTTCTAAAAATAGCAGCTTTTTCAAAATTTGTAAAATCACTCAAGATTTCTCAAATATAATTCGGGGGTCAAATGAGACACATCGGGAATGACCAAAATACCCCTGCAGTTCAAAATAGGCAAAAATAAGGGAAACCCTGAAAATTCTAAAAATAGCAGGTTTTTTTCATTTGCTTGGAAACTTGAGGGTGAGAGAGAGTGGGAGCTGAAAACAGAGAGTAGAGGAGGCAGAGAGAGGTTAGGACATGGAGGAGGCAGAGCGAGATTGAGAGATACAGAATGGTGTTCTTCCCCCAGCCAACCCCCGAGAGCTCTCCTCTTTTTTTCTTTTTTCTGTCGTGCTATGGTAATAAACGCTCACCAAAGAAAGAAAGTTTTTATCCTTTCCTTTCTCTTTTTCTTTTTAGAAGAAAAAAACCGAATTTTTAATGTAGGATATTCTCCTTTCCTCCGAAACTTTCTTTTCCTCCTAATGAAATTGTGAGATAAGGATAGCAAGTTTCATCTAATGAGAGAAGAAGGTTAGGTGTCACAAAAATCCAAATTTGAACGTTTCCAAAATTACCAACTTACATAAAGCAATTTCTACTTTTGAGAATCCCAAATCCGTCCACTCCAATTCCAACACTACCTCCTTCTATAAGATGATCTTAGCCATATATTTGACATGCTATAATGCAAACTGAGTGCGCCTGCTCCAACACTACTTTGATAAAATGATCCGAACCATCTAATCAATGGATCAAGATACAGAATGATCGCGCCCAAAAATCATTTCCATGGGATGATCTTAACCATTCAACTAACGGGCTTCAATATAAATAGATCACACCTTTCCAAAATACCTCCCATATTGCTTAATTGGTCCCCCATAAATCTTTTTTCGATGGATTTAAATATAGACCCGGAATAATAGAATTGAATTACTTTGGGTGGGCCCCACGCATATTTAGTGGGCCACTCGATTTTGAATCCCACAACCAAATGCTAGGCCCATTTCTTAGCCGAATTTTCCATGAGATCCCTTCCTCAAAATTTTGGTGGGTCCGCTTGTTTCAATCTTAGTGAACCCCATTCTTGGTTGGACAAACATATTTTTTCTTTATAAAATTGGACCTTTGAAATTCATAATGACCTTTATAGATGATTCGAATGCTCTTTGGCTGGACCAACTTACTCTGTCCAAAGCTAATAAAAAATGCAGAATGCGGCCCCACCAAATGGGTCCAAATTCTCTCTGGCTTGGATTCTTCTGAAAAAAAACCCCTCTCAACAATTATCAGGACGACGCAAAATATGACAGAAATAACCGAAAAGATCGAGAAAACATAGGGGACGGACACTGAAATGGAGAATACTGACAAACTGACAACGAAACACTAACTTCTTTGTTGATTAAAGCGAATCAAAATGGGGGTGTCTACAGATGCCCATCTTTGGTAGAGATGACGTAGTCGTCGAATACCAAAGTCAAAATTACAGAACCATTTTGCGTAGCTTTAATCGACAAAAGACTCTACTCAAAACGGAACCTAGACGCAAACATTTACTACCTAATGCAAGACCCTAAACGAAGTCCTAGAATTGGAATGCAATAAAAAATCCCGCTGCGGTGCCGCTCACAAACGGGCAACGAGAGAATGAGATATCATTTTCGAATGGATTCTGAAGAGGATGAAATACCATATTTATACGGATTCCAAGGAATGAGACATCACATTTATATGATGTTCCAAGAGAAAAGACAATTTTCAAATGGACTCAGGGGAATGAAATGACGTATTTATACGGATTTCAAGATGAGACACCATATTCATATGATGCTCAAAGATAACTCAAGGACAATGGAATATCGTATTTATACGAATTCCAAGGAATGAGACATCAAATTTATATGATGCTCCAAGAGAAAAGACCATTTTCAAATGGACTTAGGGAGAATGAAATGATGTATTTATACGGATTTCAAGGAAATGAGACACCAAATTCATATGATGCTCAAAGATAACTCAAGGACAATGGAATATCGTATTTATACGAATTCCAAGGAATGAGACATCACATTTATATGATGTTCCAAGAGAAAATACCATTTTCAAATGGACTCCGGGAGAATGAAATGACGTATTTATACGAATTTCAAGGAAACGAGACACCATATTCATATGATGCTCAAAGATAACTCAAGGATAATGGAATATCGTATTTATACGAATTCCAAGGAATGAGACATCACATTTATATGATGTTCCAAGAGAAAAAACCATTTTCAAATGGACTCAGGGAGAATGAAATGACGTATTTATACGGATTTCAAGAAAATGAGACACCATATTCATATGATGCTCAAAGATAACTCAAGGACAATGGAATATCGTATTTATACGAATTCCAAGAAATGGGACATCACATTTATATGATGTTCCAAGAGAAAAGACCATTTTCAAATGGACTCAGGGAGAATGAAATGACGTATTTATACGGATTTTAAGAAAATGAGACACCATATTCGTATGATGCTCAAAGATAACTCGAGGACAATGGAATATCGTATTTATACGAATTTCAAGGAATGTGACATCACATTTATATGATGTTCCAAGAGAAAAGACCATTTTCAAATGGACTCAGGGAGAATGAAATGATGTATTTATACGGATTTCAAGAAAATGAGACACCATATTCATATGATGTTCAAAGATAACTCGAGGACAATGGAATATCGTATTTATACGAATTCCAAGGAATGGGACATCACATTTATATGATGTTCCAAGAGAAAAGACAATTTTCAAATGGACTCAGAAAAATGAGACACCGTTCCCAAACGGTCTCAAAGAAACGAGATAGCTTTGATTGATGAATTCAACAATGAAGACTTTAGAGATTTTTCATGAATTTGAATTTGACGTAGAATTGGATTTGATGAATTTTGAATTTTTTTTTCTTTTTTTTTTTCGGACTCAATGAAATCGGGGATATTATAGATCATGCTCAGTAAAGATATTGGAAATCAAGACTTTGGCGAATGATGAGATGACAAACCTTATGAACGAAGAACCATTACTAACGAGATTGGATTAGGAACACTTTCATGAAACTTCAGCAAGATTTTTCACAAAGAGACTGCTGGTCTTGTCTTCTGGGGATTTCGATAACTGAAACCTTGATCTGAATACCTGAACTTGGTAATTTAGAACAGCGACTCTCTTGGATACTAACACGGAAAAGTGGGATTTGCTTCTTGACAGGTGTTTAGATAAACATTTCTTGACCAGGATAGTATTTAACTAACTGGAAGGAAATTCTGAATTTTAATGGTTCATCTTTCTGAGAAATTGGCTCAACCACCATTGCATCTGGGGCTCTTCCAAGCTTAAGGTGCCTTCCCAGGATATGATCTTTTTACGGAAGCTGGGCTTTCTGATGTTTCTACTTCTGATTTTTTCTGAGCTGATCTTCTTTGAAATGTAGCTGCTTGACTAGATTACCGAGCTCTTTCATACGATCGCAGGGAGCTGCCGAGGCCGGGCCTCCTTCACTAAGACAGTTGCATCATTTGGACATAAGAACGACGATTGACTCTTTCTAAAGAGAAAACTTAGATAAAAGGCACTTCTTAAAGGATTGAGCAGCTCTGAAGGAGTGAACAAAGTTTGACTGACTATACTGACAGACACAGTAATGCTTCTGACTTAGTTAACGTTTTATTTGGTAAGTCTATCCTTTCAAGGAATGTTTTTTTTCAATCGGTAAACATTGGACTTTTTCCTTAAAACAGTAATGCCTCAAGGATTTAAATATGACCCCTAAGATTGCTTAGCTTCAATGCCCCCAGTTTTGAGGATGTCACTTGAATTTGCTTGAACTTCAGTTGATCTTCTGTCTTGATTCCGGCTGTAGCCTTCTTATAATGATTCTCTTACCGTGACCAAGTCACCTCTTCGGAGTTTTTAACTTGGCGGACCGTGCTAGCCTTAACTTTTGCCTGAACCGCCTTTCTAGGTTTTCGATTCAGCAGGCTATCCCCTTAGCTTTTGCCTAAGCCGTCCTTTCAGGTTTTCAATTAGCAGGGGAATGATCTTAAATTTTGTCTAGACTGCCCTTTCAGGTTTTCAGTCTAGCAGATCTTCAAACTCCGTTCTTTTTCTTATTCATCGTTTTTTTTTACTTTTTGTGTTGAGGGATCTAGATAATTAGTTCTGAATACCGGAAGGACTTTATAGGTAGGATAGGGCTTTTCAAATATTGACTTAAGGCTCAACAAAGATTTCGACCGAACCTGTGAACAGGTTGCCCACATATCCCAGGGTAGGAATCAGGTCATGTGTAGTTCAGGGCGAATGCCCCTAGTTTGAAGATAAATTGTTTGAAGGATAATTGATTTTTCTTTTCTTCTTTTCTTTTTGGAATAATTGACTCCTCTTCTTTTGAAACTTGTCAAACTCTTTTTTTTTTTGGAACGATTGAATTTCTTTTCTTTTTTTGAATCGACCAAACTCAGTTTAACCGAGCTGCCTACATACCCCAATGTAGGGATCAGGTCTTGCGTAGTTCGAGGCGAGTGCCCCTAGTTTGATGGGTTTTCAAGAAAATTTCATTCAGGCTCGAAGGGTTTGCAAACCGGTATTCTTTTGACGTTGGGTTCTGATTTTGGGATTTATTCGGCCAAAGGAGGTCTTCCGATGTTCAGATTGGGAACCGATCTAGGTTACTAGAGTCCCTCCGGTACTGATTATTTGTTTTTTTTTTCACGGAGTTTGACGGCATTTTCCGGTAAGAGATAATGGATCTTCTTCTTTCAAGATTCTAATATGCGCTTTCAACTTTTATAGAGCGAAACTTGCTCTTTGACATCCTCCATCTATGGATTTGTAACTCTTGATATCTGATGATCACTTTTCAATGCTTGCTCTTGAACTTCTTATCTTGAATTTGTTGGCTTTATGTTATGAATTTGAGAACCAAGGTCATTGATTGAAAATATGAAAGTTGTTTCCACTCTATGCCCCTTGTATAGCATAGTCTCTCACTTTCTTCATTCTCTTAAGCTTTCTATCTATGTCTTGCCCCTGGTATCGGTTGTAGCTTTTCTAGACAATCTTCTTATTCTTGAAACAATTTTATCAATTCTTCACACTCTTCAGAGGGTAATGTATTTTTAATCAGCATTCACTGAATCAAAGTTTCAGTGCCAATGTTTACCACTTCAATTTTATCTTTGAAAGGCTGGGATTGGCGCTCCTCCTCTTGTTCAAGTAATTGTTGTGACTCAAGTGGAGTTTCGTCAATTTTGTCCTCATTTGAGGAGGGAATTTTACCTTAAGATCAGAAGCATACTTAAGAAACAGACACAAATGAACTTTTGGAATTGAAATTTTATTTAAAGAAAAGGCTATTACATCTGACGACCTATCCTGAACATTCTCAGGATTCACAACTTTAAATAAAAGGAAAGCGAAAGATAACTTGCCATGGACTAGGCATTGACCTTGAACCGTAAGACTGGACTCAACAATTGTACTGACCATGATGACTGACTCAACATAAAATAGTAAATGACTAAAACTTTAACTGCTGCAACTGTCTGGTGTTGAAGGCTCGGCGAAGGCTGGTTCGTTCTGAATCATCATCATGGCTGATACTTTCAATTTTGGATTCTTCCTGTTCTACTGCAGCTAGACCTGAGCTACTCAAGCTTCGATGCGTCTAAGCCTTATCCGGCGATGGTGCGGCATGGTTCCACACAACATTTGGTGTTTGCTGGAATGATAGCTTGCGCTCATCAATCAATTTTTGGATCACATGTCTCAAAGTTATACACCGATCGGTGGTGTGCCCTGATCCTTGGTGGAAGTCGCAGTGTTCATCTGCCTTCCACGTCTTGGGGAGTGGATTGGGAGGATTCCTAATGCGAGGTAAATAGACATTGCCTGAAGCCAACCCTTGCTGCAATATAACAGATGGTGGAAGCGGGAGGGGGGCAAATTGCCTACCTGGCTTTTGCTGAGGTATAGGTCTTGGTTGATCATATTCGATTACCATAGGCTCCTGTGACCAATTAATCCCCTTTTCCCTTTCCCTAAACCCTTTCAGGATACCAGATCGTGGGATAGGCAAATCAGTGAATTCTCTTTTAGGAGTTTCAGATGGTGGCTCTTGGTCATAATCAAGAATTAAGGGCCCAACAGAATCCTGCTGGTGCTGAGAGATAGAGTTTCTGGTAACAACATCTTGGACTTTGGTACTTTTGTCAGTGAAGTGTTCAGAACCTTGGGACTGACAATACCAGGTTTGCATTTGTTGCTTCATCGGATGAACTTCTTCTGTTAGCGCAGCCATTTGTCTAGAGAGGTTCACAATTAATTCTTCCGAACCCATAACCATGGAGAGGCTCGGATTTTTGCCCTTAGAAACAATAGTGGTTGGACCAAATTTCTCAGTAAGTTGAGCTTTGATGAATTGATTTTCTTCCTTCAATTCCTTCATCTGTTGGACAAGCAGAGCCAGGGTTTCTGTGACATGAAAGAGTTGAAAAATTTCCATAGAATCTGCCATAGGTAGGAAAAAGTTGATAGAGGGACTTCCAAAGAAAATGGGGAATTAGCTTCTTCACTGGCCACGAATAGATTCAAACCCAAGAAGCTTTCCTGGATTTTCAGCAGTGAACAATCCTGACATAGAAACAATAAACACAAGATGTAAGCTTGACATTCAGGAAATTTTTCCTTTCTATGATTGACATGATAATTATGATACGACTAGATAAGGAATGGGAAGTAAAGTGATGGTTCCTCAAAACTAACAAACACAACAATGATGACATGATAGCACGTGGGGAATGCCCCTAGCTCAAGGATTATGAGAGTGAACTCTGAAAGACTTAGCAAGATATTCTTGAAAAATGTTGCCCTTAGAGGAGGAAGAGACCAAGGGTACAAGCAAGATTGGATCATCTGGACCAGGTATGATCAGATCATGAGATTACATAATCGAAAGATTGTGAGATCCTGCTCCTGCCAGTAAGGGGATGGCATGAAGATACGATCGAATCGTATGACAGAAGAATGAAAGACGCACGATCAAAAGATTAGATGAGATAGCATAAGATTGCTTTCAACGGATAGATCATGAATGACTACTCCTATGAGATCTTTGAAAATGATGGGATTTATATCCTAACCCCAAAGGGAAAGTTTTTAATCTTCACACATTTTATCAGTGTTACCTGAAGGCATCAAACCCTAATCCTAATCTAACGGAGTGGAGAGAGGATCTCGACTCATGACTTTGTTTGTGTACCTACGGACCGATCGTAGCCATTGGAAGATGGACTACGGCCTAATCTAAACACAAATGGGTAGGATATCTAAACTAGGCTCACACACGTGATGCACATGTGTTCGTATTCTACATGCATGTGTGGGTTAATCTAGGGGTAAGGCCAAGAGTTCCCTTAGCGCGAATCCATGTTCGATATACTGTACCAGTGTCCGGCGTATCAGTACTTGAACAAGAGATCCGTTTACGTACCATAAAGGTACTAGGGTAAGGGTGGAATGCTTCTCTAGCACAGAGGCACCAGGTGATGAAATCCCAGTCAACCATGCTAGATAACACTCCGGGTTCCTAAAAATAGGATGTGTGTGCATGTGAGATGCAAGGGTTTAGATGCAAGTGACGTAAGTGTGTGCAATAAGTTCGCGCAATCTATGATGCCTTCAGGTTTTGTTAGATTAAGTTCGAGTAAAATGTGATGAGAAAATAAAACAAGACAAACTAATCTAACAAGTATAGAGTTTTTATGAGCCAGTTAAATTAAATTCAAATGAATTATCTTTTAAAATTTTAATGAAGTTAGGTGGTCCCCAGCAGAGTCGCCAAACTGTGGGATCCGATCCCGCGAGAGGGGTGGGGCGCGAGCCGCCACTGCCCTCTCTTAGTCTCTCGTACCCACGCGATTGGCGTGTGCATTTTTATTATTGATTTTAATTCATCTTTTATGTGAACTTGGGATCACTAAGGCAATCCGAATTCCACACAAAAGAGACTGACAGAGTCGCCACCTAGATGTGGGATCTAGGACCCATAATTAACCAGAAATCTAGACTCGTTACCTGGTTACAAGAATGGAAGGTATGGGGAGTTATCCACCACATGCACCATTCCTGCCCGATAATCGGTCTTCAATTCCAAAAGTTAACTCTTTTGAATTTCTTTTAAATGGCTCATTTAACTCTATGTTAGTGTGCTAACTACGTGACATGCATCCTATGATCTAACTTCAATGTAGATCCTAAATGTGTAACTTGATTTCTTAATTTGTTTGAATTCAACCGACTCGCGGTTGGTATGCCATCAGACATCCAAGCTGCCTACGTACCCAAGCCTCACTGGGATCAGAGTCGACGTAGTTCGGTGCACCTAAGCTAAGCTACTTATGCCTAACTCAACTAAGACACCGACCTAGACGGGATTGACTGTTTCAACAGTTTTAGGAGAAGTTATTTAATTCAAGTTGAAGATTTTATTATCCTAGGATTTCATCTAAGATGCTATATGATTCTTATCTAAATGCAAGTTGTTCCTTAGACTAATGCAGGTTAGCCTACATCCTAGTTTACTAGGCTTGTCCTAGGGAAAGATTGGGTGACTAGTGTAACTAGACCTATGGCACGGTTGCTATCCATAGCAAGCGTCCGTGATGAGCCTGGACTCCTAACTCTAGGACTCCCTAAAACCTAAGACTCCCTAAAACTTAGGACACGACACGACACCAGTGTTCCTAGATTGGGCTCTAATGGTTCTTACGACGGAAACCATAATCCAATGGTTCCGAGAGACACGAGATGAATCGATTTCAGTTCTTGAAGTTAATGAATTTCAGATTTTAAGGATTTTCAGTTTATGGACAATTAAGGAATACCAATGGTTCTAGGGTTCACCAATTTCGGCCCAGAATGGCATCCAAGGGAGGGAATCGTGCGCTTCCTTGTGCAATTTAATACTTAGGTTATAGGACCTTATTGCCTGGCATATCTCAGGATTTCCGTGGACAGTAACCTCGGAGCCAACAACATGTTATAGCTTAAATATTCAAATTGTCAAAGATCGAGTGCAATTGGGATACGATTATGGATGCACTGGTCATTTTTCTAGGAAAATCTAAAGATCCTAAAATTTCTGTTTCAATGGATTAAGGAATTAATATGTGACAGAATTTTAAGGTTCTTTAGAAACTTTTGTGATGATTTTTAATTAATTTCGGATTTTCAATGAATTTTATCAATTTTAATCCATATGAGTGATTTTACAAGTGAAATTATTGTAAACGAATTCGAAATGAGTTGAAACTTCTACAGCAGCAAGATACGATGAGATGTAGCTTACCGGAAGATTTTTACAGATTTTTACATTAAGCTCATATTTAATTTTGATTTAACAATTAATTGACCAGATTGTAAAAATAACACAGAAACTACTAGAAATAGAAATCTAAATTTATTGAAACATCTACAGTAGTAAGATATAAATAAAAATAGCATGCTGTGAGATTTTCATAAATTTTAGAAACTATTTACTATCAATTTCGGATTTTTCAATTTTCAGACCAGATTATGAATTAACACTACATCCCATAAGAAACAAGATCCAAATCATTTGAAAATTTTACAGCAACAAGAAATATAGAATATAAGACTACTGTAAAAATTTGAGAATTTTATCTGTGATCTGATGTCAGTAAAAATTCTCCCAAAATATGATAATTTTCAAAGAAACATAAAATAATATACCAAAAAAAATCTAAAAATTCTCAAAAATTCATGGTAGAATGTATCTGTATCATATTATTTTTCACAAAATTTCATTAATTTTGGAATCCGTTTAGTATATAATTTATTTTTCTTCGTCAAAAAGATATTTTTGAAGAGTTTTCTATTTTTAAAACACGATTTTTGAGAAAATTACGACTCCGGAAAACGTCATTTAATCTTGTTCTGATGTGATGAACACAAGAAAATTTTAAAATTCTAAAAAATAGATCATCCTGAGATGGCTATTTTTTCGAATTTCGTAATTTCTCGGCCATTATTTTAAATAAAATTCCACTCTTCACTCAAATTCTAAAAAACCTTTGATTCAATGTCTGATCCGATCCGATAGTTATTTTACTCTATTTAGATAGATCATTGTATTAAATTTCGAAACGAAACGGAATTGAAACACTCATGCAGATCATGATTTTAAGTACACACATTTAATAATGAATTGAAATCATTTAAATGCTTGAAAATCATGCAAAAATCTAAAAAAATACCAAATAATTCGGGAAAAATTCGAGAACAGTGTACCTACCTGTGGTGGAGATCCCCGCCGAATCCGAGAGCCGAAGAACCCGAAAAAATATCGCCGACGCGTAACCCAATGCTCGCTTTCTTTCGTTCTCTCTTTTTTTCTTGTTTTATTTTTCACTGTGGAGCGAATAGGGAGATGGGAATAGAATGAGTAAGGATGAGTGGGAGATTGATAGAGAGATGGAATTAGAGGGGGTGAACGAGTAATATATATATATATATATATATATATATATATATATATATATATATATAGAGAGAGAGAGAGAGAGAGAGAGAGAGAGAGAGAGAAAACCATGGGTGATATGGATAAGGGAGATGAGGGATAGGGAGTGGGGGTTGGACCGAAGGTGAGAGGAGGGGCAGAGGTAGAGGGAAAGGCCGAATGGGTGTGAGAGGATGGAGAGATGGAAAACAGAGGGTAAGGAGATGAGAGGGGATGAAACAGAGTATGGGAGATAGAAGGTTGGGAGTGAGGTAAGTTGCTATGTGAGAGGTGAGGTTTTAGAGCCGTGTGAGAGGGATCAAGAGTGCGGGACAGCGATATATTGGGAGTGC
Organism: Tasmannia lanceolata; assembly: GCF_043159265.1. NCBI lineage: Eukaryota > Viridiplantae > Streptophyta > Magnoliopsida > Canellales > Winteraceae > Tasmannia > Tasmannia lanceolata. The sequence goes on along the minus strand of NW_027518688.1, from coordinate 12,966,653 downwards.
TCTATTTTGTTCTCTTCTTGAAATTCTGTTCTCGTGTTTCTGCTATTGAGAGACGAAGACTTGGGATTATGATGATCGTTCAAAGAGATCAAAAGACGAGAGGCTTGATCAAAAATCTCCCAGAGATGCAGATCCGAGGGAGCTTCTTCCCACCAGGAAATCAAAAGCTCGACTATTCTCTCCTCTATTCTTTCTTTCGTCGCTTTTTCCCTCTTTTTTTTTTATCTGTTGAAGAGGGTGAGAGAGAGTGGGAGCTGAAAACAGAGAGTAGAGGAGGCAGAGAGAGGTTAGGACATGGAGGAGGCAGAGCGAGATTGAGAGATACAGAATGGTGTTCTTCTCCCAGCCAACCCCCGAGAGCTCTCCTATTTTTTTCTTTTTTTTCTTTTTTCTGCCGTGCTATGGTAATAAACGCTCACCAAAGAAAGAAAGTTTTTATCCTTTCCTTTCTCTTTTTCTTTTTAGAAGAAAAAAACCGAATTTTTAATGTAGGATATTCTCCTTTCCTCCGAAACTTTCTTTTCCTCCTAATGAAATTGTGAGATAAGGATAGCAAGTTTCATCTAATGAGAGAAGAAGGTTAGGTGTCACAAAAATCCAAATTTGAACGTTTCCAAAATTACCAACTTACATAAAGCAATTTCTACTTTTGAGAATCCCAAATCCGTCCACTCCAATTCCAACACTACCTCCTTCTATAAGATGATCTTAGCCATATATTTGACATGCTATAATGCAAACTTAGTGCGCCTGCTCCAACACTACTTTGATAAAATGATCCGAACCATCTAATCAATGGATCAAGATACAGAATGATCGCGCCCAAAAATCATTTCCATGGGATGATCTTAACCATTCAACTAACGGGCTTCAATATAAATAGATCACACCTTTCCAAAATACCTCCCATATTGCTTAATTGGTCCCCCATAAATCTTTTTTCGATGGATTTAAATATAGACCCGGAATAATAGAATTGAATTACTTTGGGTGGGCCCCACGCATATTTAGCGGGCCACTCGATTTTGAATCCCACAACCAAATGCTAGGCCCATTTCTTAGCCGAATTTTCCATGAGATCCCTTCCTCAAAATTTTGGTAGGTCCGCTTGTTTCAATCTTAGTGAACCCCATTCCTGGTTGGATGAACATATTTTTTCTTTATAAAATTGGACCTTTGAAATTCATAATGACCTTTATAGATGATTCGAATGCTCTTTGGCTGGACCAACTTATTCTGTCCAAAGCTAATAAAAAATGCAGAATGCGGCCCCACCAAATGGGTCCAAATTCTCTCTGGCTTGGATTCTTCTGAAAAAAAACCCCTCTCAACAATTATCAGGACGACGCAAAATATGACAGAAATAACCGAAAAGATCGAGAAAACATAGGGGACGGACACTGAAATGGAGAATACTGACAAACTGACAACGAAACACTAACTTCTTTGTTGATTAAAGCAAATCAAAATGGGGGTGTCTACAAGAACTTGAAAGAAAATTAAACAAAAACTAATTACTTCTTCACTAACTTGAATTGAAACAAAATTACTCAAATTGAACTTAAAATAGATAACAAAAATTAAATAGAACTTAGTCCTTTTCTCCTCCAACTTTGGTTGAATCTTCCTCCTTCAAGCTTTAATGTCACCTTGAGTTTGAATGGTGGATGATGATGCCTTGGATTGAGAGTTGAAAAGAAAAAGAAAAAGAAAGAACAAGAAAACCTAAGGGAGAGAGCTTGAGAGTAGTTGAGAGAAAAAGAGAGAATAGAGTGAAAAGAATGTCTTCTTTTTTCCCATATGTAGCTTTCTTCCCCTTCTATTTTTATCACCAAGAAAAGACACAATCTTGGCATCTTTTTGTATTTTTGGCAACCCAACCTGTCTTTGGCAATTTCTGAAACTTTTAGTATTTGTTGGTAAGAGCAAACTTACTCTTTTCTTTCTTCACAATTTCAGCAACTTAGCACCCATTTTTGGTAAGTTGTCTCTTCCTTTTTGACCTTCCAACGTAGGAATATGGGTTAAGATTTTGCTTGTATTATGTTTTTATCCATAATAATGCCCATATGGCTGGAGTTAGTGCAATTTTAACATGAGAAAGTTGCCACCTTGGTGTAATCCCAACCATCCATTCGAATAAGCCACTATATTGATTAACTTGTACTCCTAATAATTCCCTTTAGGGTCATCCAAACCATCCATCCAAATGAAAATTTTGATGAAATCATTGGTGAGCAAAACCACTTTATGAGACCCACTTAATCAAAACCGTTCACTTGATTGGGTCACATTAGTTGCATCCCAATATATCATTTCCATTGATGGGGCCTACAATACAACTTTCATGGGCTGATCTAAACCGTTCAAAAAGTGGGGCACGACTCAACCAATTGGCTGTGCCTTTTAACTCAATTCCAATGGATGATTAGAACTTTCCATTTAGTGGGCCCCAATGTTGATTAGTTACAACCCCCTAGATCATTCCATGAGTTATCCACACCATCCAATCGAAGGGCTGCAATACAAACTTCGGCGGGAATTTTCCAAGCTTTCATCAATTTCCTTGAAATTTCATCTTCTTAGCATATTTTCCTCGGAATTCCCAATATAACCCTGAAACACAAAAAACAAAGAAAATACCTTAGTAGTACCGCTCTAAACATGATATATGCATGCTTTTCCTACCTATAATTCACACTTAAATGTGCTCATCAGATTCCCCCATACTTAAGCTTTGCTTGTCCTCGAGCAAATAAAAACAAAAAAAAACAAAAAAAGAAACTAAACAGAAACCTAACTCACTTTCGTAGGAATCACGATTGCACTTAGCACGTGCAACAAGCCTTTAAACCCCTAGGTTACCCTAGTGGACGATTTGTGTCTCGTGAGTGTTTGCAGCGAATATGCACACAAAATTCTGAAAACAAAGTTTTCTTTTCAAATCCTACTATAGAGTAAAGCCAAAAATTTCTAATCATGTTTCTTTGATAAATTGTTCAAAATAGAAGAACAAGAATACCCCCATACTTAAACTTTGCATCCTATTCCAAGTTGAAAAAATTAGAAAAATATTTTAAGTAAGGAATCTTCTTTTGAATTTTTCCTACTCATCTCCCTTAAATTTGCTTCTAATGTAATCGTATCATAAAAGGAATTTGATTTGGAAACTTCGTAGAAAATTTTCAAATTTATATGGTCCACCACACTTTCCATTTTTTCCATACTTTCTAAGAATAGAACTCATTTTTTTTTGTAATCCTCTACTGCTTTTGGCGTGAATGACATGCAGGGCATGCACCAGACACCCAGGCTACTAAGCAGTGTCCGACTAATCTTTGATTTGCATATGTCATAGACATTGATGCATATGAGTTCAAACTTTACCTTTGATTACGTGCAATGCTTTGATTTATTAAGCTTTCTAATTGACCCATGTATGGAGTTTTTAGTCAGTTGCTCTCAAGCCAGTTGGCTTTAAAGAACTAGGCATAAAAACCCTTCAGACTTAATAGCTCAAGTAAAAAAGGCTACAAATCAAAACTATAATCAAGAAGCAAACTTTCTAAAAATCATTCTTTCTTTCTTTTGTTTCAACCTTTCTTTCCTTTTTATCCATACCATATAAAAAGCAAGTTTCTATTTCTATTTCTTATTCAAATCCTTTTAAAAGAAAGATTCCAAAAGAAAACAAAACTAAGAAAGGAAAGTATTCTTTCTAATTTTTTAAATTCCAAAATTAAAATATCCACTAACTTTCTTTCTTAAAATAGGAAAGCAACTTTCTTTTTAAGAATACCAAGTTCTTTCTAATTTGAAAAATTACTAAAAACAAAAAGAAAAGAAAATTTCTAACTTTAACTACAGAAAATATTAGAAAAGAAAGTTTCCAAAAGCTACCCCCATACTTGATTTATGCATTGTCCTCAAGGCATTAAAAATAGAAAGAAAAATATGAGAACTAAAAATAGAAAGGAGGGTACGTACCGTATTTTCTTAAGTAGAATTAGAATAGGAAGGTTCATGGAGATCCATGACTTCTTCCATATTCGGCTGTGACAACTCAATAAACGGCTTTAAACGTTGACCATTAACTTTAAAAATTTCACCATTGCTTGGATTTAGAACCTCGGCCGCACCATGAGAGAAAACTTTGTTAACCACATATGGTCCATCCCATTGAGACCTTAACTTACCTGGAAAGATATGCAATCTTGAATTGTAGAGAAGCACTTTTTCGCCCTCTTGAAATGATTTTCTCAAAATATGTTTATCATGAAAAGCTTTTGTCTTCTCTTTATAGATCTTTGCATTCTCGTACGCTTCATTGTGCAACTCCTCCAATTCAGAAAGTTGTAATCGCCTTTGAACACCTGCAGAAGACAAATCAAAGTTTAGTTTCTTAATAGCCCAAAAAGCTTTATGTTCCAATTCAACCGGGAGGTGACAAGCTTTGCCATACACAAGGCGGTAAGGAGACTGACCAAGATCAGTCTTGAATGCCGACCTATGAGCCCACAAGGCATCCACTAATCTAATGGACCAATCTTTGCGGTTTGGATTCACTGTCTTCTCCAAAATTTGCTTAATTTGCCTATTTGAAACTTCCACTTGGCCACTCATTTGAGGATGATAAGGGGTGGCCAACTTATGAGTAACACCATATTTCTTCATAAGAGCTTCAAACGGTCTATTACAAAAGTGCTTACCCCTATCACTAATGATGGCACGAGGTGTACCGAAGCGCGAAAAAATATTTTCTTTAAGAAACTTGACCACCACCTTGTGGTCATTGGATTTGCAAGCAATGGCTTCAATCCATTTTGACACGTAATCTACTCCTAACAAAATATACAAGTTCCCAAAAGAGTTGGGAAACGGACCCATAAAATCAATACCCCACACATTGAAGATTTCTACCACTAAGATCGGGTTGAGGGGCATCATATTTCGCTTTGTAACTCTACCTAATGACTGACAAGATCTACATGCCTTACAAAAATCAAAAGCATCCCTAAAAAGACTTGGCCAATAGAAACCACATTGTAAAATTTTGTGCGCGGTTTTCTTTGCACTAAAGTGGCCACCACAGGCTTGATCATGGCAAAAAGATAGAATCGATTGGTGCTCATGATTGGACAGACATCGTCGGACAATTTGATCCGAATAAGTTTTGAACAAATAGGGTTCATCCCAAAAGAAATACTTTACCTGTGAGTGAAACCGATATTTGTCTTGGTTGGACCAATGATCCGGTGTAGCACCTGTAACCAAGTAATTCACAATATCTGCATACCATGGCTCACTAAAAATAGCAAACAATTGCTCATCAGGGAAGTTTTCATTAATTGGACCTTCGTCATTCTTTACATTAGGAAGTCTAGACAAGTGATCGGCAACCAAGTTTTCCGTACCCTTTTTATCTCTAATCTCAAAATCAAACTCTTGAAGAAGTAAAACCCACTGAATGAGGCGAGCTTTAGCATCCTTTTTTCCAACAAGATACTTGATTGCCGAATGGTCCTTATAAATTATCACATGCGATCCAATCAAGTAGGACTGAAACTTCTCTAATGCAAACACAATCGCTAGGAATTCTTTCTCAGTAGTGGTGTAGTTGAGTTGTGCATCATTGAGAGTTCTACTTGCATAATAGATTACATGCGGTAATTTATTGAATCTTTGACCCAACACCTCCTATTGCAAAGTCGGAAGCATCACACATAATTTCAAACGGTTCGGTCCAATTAGGTGCTTGAATGATGGGAGCCGTAGTTAGCTCCTTTTTCAAACACTCAAAAGAATCGAAGCATTCTTTGAAAAACTCAATTTTTTGATCTTTTGGTAACAAGTTGGTTAGAGGCCTAGCATTTTTAGAAAAATCTTTTATAAAACGCCGGTAAAAGCCCGCATGGCTCAAAAATGATCGAATATCCTTCACACTTTTGGGCGGTGGAAGATGGACAATGAGATCCACCTTGGCTTTATCAACCTTAACTCCCTCTTTAGAAATCACATGACTTAAAACTATGTCATCTTTTACCATAAAATGACACTTTTCCCAATTGAGGACAATGTTCTTTTCTCTACTCCTTTCTAAGACCAATTTTAAGTGATGTAAACATTCGACATAGGTGGAGCCATGAATAGATAAATCATCCATAAAAACCTCTAAGAATGTCTCCACCATGTCAGAAAAGATACTCATCATGCATCTTTGGAAAGTTGCCGGTGCATTGCATAACCCAAAAGGCATGCGTCTATAAGCAAATGTTCCAAAGGGGCATCTGAATGTCATTTTCTCTTGATCTTCAGGAGCTATGGGAATTTGGTTATAATCAGAATATCCATCAAGAAAGCAATAATACTCATGACCCGCTAACTTTTCTAACATTTGATCAATAAAAGGCAAAGGAAAGTGATCTTTCAAAGTAGCAGCATTAAGCTTTCGGTAGTCAATACAAACCCCCCACCCCGTTTGAATGCGAGTTGGAATAGGCTCATTGGTGGCGGATTGTATAACCGTGACTCCCGACTTCTTAGGCACTACTTGGACGGGACTCACCCATTGGCTATCCGAGATGGGATAAATGATCTCATTTTCTAACCATTTTAAAATCTCTTTTTGGATGGCTTCCTTCATCACAGGATTAGCCCTTTTTTTATGTTCCCTTGAGGGTTTGGCACCTTCAACGAGATGGATGTGATGTTGCACAATCGAAGGGCTAATTCCTTTGATGTCGGCCATTGTCCAACCTATGGCTTCCTTGTTATCTTTTAGCAATTTAATGAGTTCCTCCTCTTAAGGGGAGGTTAGGTCCGCAGCAATTATTACAGGCAAAGTACAATTATCACTCAAAAATGCATAACGTAAATGAGAAGGCAAAGGCTTCAACTCCAACTGTGGCGCTTCTTCGATTGATGTCTTTGGAAGAGATGTTGCGAGTGGTCCAACAGGCTCCACGTTTTGGATGGCAAAAGCTTTGGAAAAGAAATCATCTCCTCCATCATCTCCTAGTGCATCCAAGCATTCTTGGAATCCTGCATCCAAATCAATTTCAAAGTTAGAAACAATATCATCAGGAAAGGAATGCAACATATTGATTTCTTCATGAAAATTTGGTTGCTTACCCAATCTAAAGACATTAAAATCAACCGATGTGTTTCCAAAAGACAATTTCATTAATCCATTTCTACAATTAATTAGAGCGTTGCTAGTGGCAAGGAACGGCCTACCAAGGATGATAGGAATTTGATCCTTGATATTAGCAACAGGCTCGGTATCTAACACAACAAAATCTACGGAAAATAAAAATTCACCTACTTTAACTAACACATCCTCAACCATCCCTTTGGGTGTTTTAATTGATCTATTCGTCAATTGAAGAGTGTGGTGGTTGGTTTGAGGTCTCCTAATCCTAGTTGCTTAAATACAGAAAAAGGCAAGAGATTTACACTTGCACCCAAATCCAAAAGAGCATGTTCAATATTTGTGTTACCAATAGTGCAAGAAATAGTAGGACATACTGGATCCTTATACTTAACCACCATTTGTTGAGACAAGATGGAACTTATATTTGCGGCCAAGAAAGCTTTCTTGGGCACATTAGTTGTGCGCTTTTGTGTGCACAAATCTTTCAACACTTTGGCATAAGTAGAGACCTGAGAAATCGCATCTAATAAAGGAATGTTAATTTGCACTTGTTTAAACACATTTAAAATTTTATCTATGGCATCCACCTTCTTATTATTAGCAAGTCTCCTTGGAAAATGAGCTTTAGGAATGAAATCTCGTGCAGGGGGAGAAGTTACCTCTTCTGGACTTACCTGTTTGGGCTCCTCTTCTGAGCCTGTGGAGGAAAGTTCTTCACTTACCTCCTTTGGAAGATCTTGCGCATTTTTAGAAGGTTCAGATCTGACCTCCTCCTTGTGGTAATCTCTACCACTCCTTAAAGCATATACGGCATTACATTCGTTGGAGGGCTCTTGCGGCGGCAAAATTGGTTGAATGGCATTCAACTGATTTGGCGGTACCTGTTGATTCACATTCATATTCACGTTCCTTGGATTAGGAACGGGTTGACTTGGCATCTTCCCCTTTTCCCTCTCATGCAACGCCATGGCAAGTTGGGAGATTTGCTTCTCCATATTGTGTTGGCTTGTCATGAAAGTGCTAGTGAGAAGTTCTATGCTTTTTTCTAAGGAAGCTATGCGTGCCGACTCTCCTTGTTTTTGAAAACCCGGCGGTTGCTGATTTGAAACATTATTAATCATGGGGTTTTGAAAACTAGGAGGGGAAGCGGATGGCCGAACAAAAGTGGGAGGGAAGGTGGGCCTAGGTTGGCCGAATTGGCCTTGGCCTTGGAAATTAGATGGCCCACCTTGATTCCAAGAAAAGTTAGGATGATTTCTCCATCCCGGATTATAAGTGCTAGAATAAGGATTATTAGCATAAAGAGCACTCACATTTTCATTAGAATTACCAAATTTAGCAAGAGTTGGACACTCTTCCATGACATGGTCCGTGGCTTGACACCAATTACACATGGGAACACTATGTTTAATTTGATTGACTTGTGAAGGTCCTTTAACAACTATTGCTTCTAGCCTTTTGATTAAGCTATCAAGATGAGCCTATTTTGCTACGGCACCCTCAATTAGAAATCTCTTACTTGAAGTGGCTCTCTCACCGTCTTGAGTGGATTCCCACTCTCTTGTTTTTTCAGCCAAATCAAGTAAGAAGTTCCATGCCGCGGCCTCATCCGTAAAAGATGTAAAACCGTTAGGACACATGGACTCAAGAAGTTGCTTTGTTTGGTAATCTATGCCCTCATAAAAAATTTGGCATAAGTGCCACAAATCAATTCCATGGTGAGGACACTATTGGAGTAGGTCTTTGAACCTCTCCATAAACTTAGAAAATGACTCTAATGGCTTTTGTTTGAATTGTAAAATATCGTTCCTAAGCTTATTGGTTTTATGTAATGGAAAAAACTTTTTTAGGAAAGCGACGGCGAACTCCTCCCAAGTGGTGATGGAGTTTGTTGGTAAGCCATAGAGCCACTTCTTGGCTCCATCCTTGAGTGAAAACGTAATAAACCGCAACTTTACCGCATCATCGATAAGTTGTTGCAACTTAATCGGAGCACATACATCTTCAAACTCACGCAAAAATAAATAAGCATCCTCCGAAGGGAGGCCATGAAAATGAAGAAGCAAAGAAATAAATTGCGATTTTAGCTCAAAATTATTGCCCTGCGCAACCGGCAATCGAATGCAAGAAGGTTGCGCGGTTCGGGCCGGATAGAAGCGATCGCGCAAAATTTTGGGCGGCTCTTGTTCTTCCGCCATGACTACTTGATTTGGATTTGGTGTGATGTCTTCTGTCGTCTCTAGCCGGTTTGCCCTTTCTAGTCGATTGGCTGAGTTCCGCACCCAACCTACACTCATAAACACAAGAAAACCAAGTAAGAGAAATGGATAGGCAAGAAACCAAAATTATAACTAAACTAAAAATAACTACTAATTTAACACTTCGAATATTTAAGATTCTAATACAACTCTCTTCCCCGGCAACGGCGCCAAAAACTTGATTGAGAAATTAAATAACCGCAAGTGCACGGATCGTCTAAATACGGGTCGAACTCAAGGAAGAGAAATCTAGTTGTCAATCCTAGTTTTTTATCGATTAGAATACTAACTATGATATAATGTTGCCTGGAATGTACTCAGGATTTCCGTGGACTTAGACCTCGGAGCCAACACTATATATAAGCGTATATTCTATTCAATCTAAGAATCAAATTTAACTAAGATCTTTTTGATTTAAAATCCTAATTTAGGCAAAGTGTACCAAATTTTAATGATCTCTATTAACTACTTATCTAATTTAATTAGAAAACTAAATTCTAAGGGCTTAAGTAAATTGGAAAATTGCAAAAGTAATTTGGAATAGTGTAAAAACCTTAATTCAATATAAAAGATTACTTAGGGTTAGAATCCACCATGGGTTTGGATTAAATTGATTAATTAAAAAAACTCTTGAATTGGGTTGAAAATTCGATTAATTAGTCAATAAGGAATAAGATCAAAGGGATGTCATTCCTTATAAGTAATTAATCAAATCCACTCTCGAATTTACATTGATTATATAGAACTTTATATTTGTTAATCAACAATCATTGATACGAAAGGGGAAAGCCAATGGCATGAATGATTGGGATTTTCCAAACACAAAATCCTACACAATTTTTCAATTGAGTAGATTGATTTAATTGTAAATATTTCTCCTTCCCCATGGTTTCAACTAAACCCTAAGTAAATAGGATTTAGTTACTCATGAAGAAGGGAAGAAAAACAAAAATAAACGAGATAGAAGGAAGAAGAATTGCCATATAGAACTTGAAAGAAAATTAAACAAAAACTAATTACTTCTTCACTAACTTGAATTGAAACAAAATTACATCAAATTGAACTTAAAATAAATAACAAAAATTAAATAGAACTTAGTCTTTTTCTCCTCCAACTTTGGTTGAATCTTCCTCCTTCAAGCTTTAATGTCACCTTGAATTTGAATGGTGGATGATGATGCCTTGGATTGAGAGTTGAAAAGAAAAAGAAAAAGAAAGAACAAGAAAACCTAAGGGAGAGAGCTTGAGAGTAGTGGAGAGAAAAAGAGAGAATAGAGTGAAAAGAATGTCTTCTTTTTTTCCATATGTAGCTTTCTTCCCCTTCTATTTTTATCTCCAAGAAAAGACACAATCTTGGCATCTTTTTGTATTTTTGGCAACCCCACCTGTCTTTGGCAATTTCTGAAACTTTTAGTATTTGTTGGTAAGAACAAACTTACTCTTTTCTTTCTTCACAATTTCAGCAACTTAGCACCCATTTTTGGTAAGTTGTCTCTTCCTTTTTGACCTTCCAACGTAGGAATATGGGTTAAGATTTTGCTTGTATTATGTTTTTATCCATAATAATGCCCATAATGGCTGGAGTTAGTGCAATTTTAACATGAGAAAGTTGCCACCTTGGTGTAATCCCAACCATCCATTCGAATAAGCCACTATATTGATTAACTTGTACTCCTAATAATTCCCTTTAGGGTCATCCAAACCATCCATCCAAATGAAAATTTTGATAAAATCATTGGTGAGCAAAACCACTTTATGAGACCCACTTAATCAAAACCGTTCACTTGATTGGGTCACATTAGTTGCATCCCAATATATCATTTCCATTGATGGGGCCTACAATACAACTTTCATGGGCTGATCTAAACCGTTCAAAAAGTGGGGCACGACTCAACCAATTGGCTGTGCCTTTTAACTCAATTCCAATGGATGATTAGCTTTCCATTTAGTGGGCCCCAATGTTGATTAGGTACAACCCCCTAGATCATTCCATGAGTTATCCACACCATCCAATCGAAGGGCTGCAATACAAACTTCGGCGAGGATTTTCCAAGCTTTCATCAATTTCCTTGAAATTTCATCTTCTTAGCATATTTTCCTCGGATTCCCAATATAACCCTGAAACACAAAAAACAAAGAAAATACCTTAGTAGTACCGCTCTAAACATGATATATGCATGCTTTTCCTACCTATAATTCACACTTAAATGTGCTCATCATATAAACCTGGTTTACTATTTGCATTGTTCCTATTTGCTTTTGTTCATTATTTTTTTTATGATGCTAGCTCAGTCATGTCCTAGGTGAGTGTATTGATGTCATAACATAATTGTGCCAATGACAAAACATGAAAGTACTGTTTTCCACTCATTATTTTATTTTATTTTTTTAAAAAAAAGGGGAGGGGGTTTGAATCTAGTAATCTGTTCAGGATTCTAAATGAGAGGAGTCTAACTATTTAGGTACTAACTTTATTTCATAACTTCTTTATTCATGCAATTGGTTCAGGTCATTGGGTAATCATACTATAGAATTAATGTGTTCATGTTGAATGTTTATGTTAGAAATATTAGTTTTTTTTTTTTAGAGAACTGTGATAGTAAAATTACTTTAAAAATGACATGTTCACACAAAGAGGTTAAATGATGTATCTAGTTAAGTGATATGTATATGAGATGACTTTTCTCTCTATTTGAAAAATCATACTGTGTTGTCTTTAGTTTGGAACTAGATTTTCTAAAATATAAAACAAAGAAGGGAATAGGGGTATAGGCCTTTGTTTTGTCTTCTTGTTTAAGTTTTAAGCATGTTGGATTTTATATAAAGATAAATTTGTCTTAAGCTGAACTTTCATCCAGTTTTTACGAAAATAGAGCCAATTTTAAAGAAGTAACATGCTTTGGTTTGACAATATACTGATGATGGCATTGTTCTTATATTTGTCTGAACTGGTTCATTTCCTTTAAAATGACAATTTTAAAGACAATGCCTTTCAAAATTAATGGATATTTGGACTGTGTAAGCTGAGGAAGCTGTTGATTTTTGGGAACATGGTATATTTCCCTAAATTATATTATTGCGCATGTACAAGGAACAAGAATGTCCTCATTAATTCTATATTATTATACTCTATTATTATACTCTCAGCAATTTGATCTTAATTAGAAGCTACACTCACATCATATTAAGGATAGTCGTTGCACTTATGTCAGTTTTAGTTATTGAGGAACATAGAGGTACAAAAGCTATGAATGTATTTTTCCTTGATTCTATATTTCTATGATATTGATAATATGGTTAGGCTTAAAGTTATGATCATGTTATATGTAGCATCAGTAGTTACTTTCAGTTGGAATATTGTTAAGTGCCAAAATGTGATATCAAGAACGAATCTACCTGGAATTGTATATATATATATATATATATATATATATATATATATATATATATATATATCTTTGAAATGGATGCACCTTTAATTTTACATTTGCCTCCATTGGAAATATCTTTGAATGCATCCATACATTCTGTTGGGTGGTGATGGTATGGACTGAATGATGTATATGGAAATTGCGAACAGTGATGGAATGATCTTAAAAACTGTGTAGTTTAATGGATGTATTCTTATTCATTATATGAGTTGTTGGTGCTGTGTGTGATTGAGATAGTATAATTCTTGCAATTATATGGTCCAACATTTGTGTTTTCTTAGTCGCATGTAGTTTTTCTTAAAATTAGAGATCATAATTTTTAAATGCCCTTACACTTTAGGTACTCCATTCATCGAAAAGGCGATGACGGCGATAGCCCAAGCCCATTATTAGGGGACTTGCTCAGTCCAAGTAGCACTCTCCTCTCTATTTAAAAGACTTGCCCAAGTCTTTTAGATGTATATCATTTAAGACCTTAGTTTCCCCTATTCATTGCACGGGCGATGAAAAAGTCATCTAGAGCCGAACCCTTTGGAGACAAGCTTTGTCCCTTTAGAAAATCACCTTCATAGGAGACTATCTTTAGTCTCACAAGTTGCACCCCTACTAGTTGAAGGCCAACTTGGTCTGGCAGTTGCCCTAACCCTCTTTATCGTTGCAAGGGCGATGATAGGGATACTTGGAGCTCACCTCTCTTTTAGGAGACTTGCCTAGTCTCATTAGCATCCCTTCTTGTCTCTTCTTCTTCCAGAAGACATGCTCTGTCTAGATAACACCCTTTCTTAGAGTTACCAGTTTAGGAATCAATTCATTAGCATATGAGTCTGTCCTATCATCATAGGGGTTAGGATTCCATTCAACTTCTCATCAAGTCATGTGATTTTATCCAATCTTGCAAGGTATAGGATGTTGTCCAACACTTGCAGAGTCGTGATTCTGTCTATCCCCTGCAAAGCATAGGATGTTGTCCAACCTTTGCGGGATATCAGGAGTCTATCCTACCCTTATGATGATAGGATTCTGTCATCTTGAGTCAAAAACATCAAAAAATCTGAAAAACCAAAAAACTCAAAAATCTTGAGTCATCGTGAGTAGTAGGAGATCTGTTTCCGAACTACGTTGGCTTGATCCATTTCCACAGGGTACGTAGTGCAGCTTGGGATCCACATCCCAAGTCCAGCCAAACCTTTAAAAATAAACTTTTTAAACCTTCCAAAAATACAAAACTTCTCCAAAATATTTTTCAAAAAGATCTTCCCCTAGAGTTAGGAGTCTGTCCTAAATGTTTGGGGTGTTTTAGGGTTAGGAGTCTATTCTGATTGTGTTGGTATGGTGTGTCTTGTCGTGTGAGTGTCCCTAGAGTTAGGAGGCCTCGAGTCCTGGTCGGTTAGACATTTAGTCGAACCGATGGCTAGACTAGGAAGCATATAGTCAGCCCATGATTTTATTTAGGATGCACAGCCTAGTTACACATATGATGTAGGGCCCACCTGCATTAGCTTAAGGCTAATCAACTTGCATTAGTTAGGGCATATAGAGAGTCCTAAGAATTACAATTTACTTGAACTTAAATAATCGTACAAAAAGCTTTAAAAACCAGTTGAGTCTAGTGGATCGAGTCTAGGATAGCGGTTCTAAATGGTTAGGCATCGTAGTCTAGAATAGGTCATCAAACTACGTTGATTTTGATTCTTCCCGAGGCCGGGATACGTAGAGCAGCCAGGGTGGATGGCCATTCTGGTCCGAGTCAAGTATTGCATTAGAGTTTTAGGATTCGTCTTGTCGAGTCGTGTATAGAATTGAATTGTGTTGTGTGTTTTGCTGTGTTTTCTTACTTTCATGTACAGATCTTATACCTTTAGCTGTAGCATGTATGTGTTTGCAACCCAGAACTTAGACATCATTTAGGCTTGTCACTTAAAATCTAGCTACTCTTAGGTGACACTTCTTTCATTTATTTTGTGTTTGTTTATTATTCATCTCTGAGACATGTATGATTAGGTAGACGTCTTCTCAGAGATATATGTTCCCATTTCACATGACTTTCGCCCAAAACTCTTCAAAATCAATAATAAATAGCATAAGAGACCAGGTGCTTACACTTGGGCGGACGAGGTGCTCTTCGGACCTTCCAAATTCGTAACCAGGCATGAGCCTTTCTTTGTATCTCTGGTTATCCATTGCAACAGAGCACAATATGGGATCCAGGGCCCACTTCATTGGATGGCGACTCTCTTTTGTTTAGGGTACGTCTCGAATCCTGGCTAGTCCCCGAATCGAGAGGTATCTCACTTTCCATCGCCTCTCATGCTGTGAGAGGGACTTCTTTCGAGAGTTCCTTGGTAGAGCTCTCCATTCACGTGGATGATTCCAGAGAGAGACTTCTCGTGGGGGCTCGTCTCCCGCCTCTCTCGGATCGGGGTCCACACTACTGAATTCCCAGTAGGGCAACCCAAGAGGGGGGTGAATTGGGTAATTTAAAAATTTTGCCTTAATTAGGAAGGGTGTGTAAGATTAATCCTAGATTATTCTAACCCTTGTTCAAATATGCTTATGAGAAAATAAAGAAGAGGAATTACCAATCTAAGCAATTTATATCTAACCCTTGTTTAATTAAGCAAGACAATGAAAATCGGGTTTAGATATTACCAATCACCAAAGGCAAGGAGAAAAGAAGATGCACACTACAATGAAGACACCAAGAGTTGTAGTGGTTCAGTCTATCAACAAGACCTACTCCACTCTTCCAAGTTTGTCCCCTTGGTTACTCCACTAATAGTGTGATTCTACACGCCGAATCTCCAAGCCGTACAAACACCTCTCCGCCTCCGAGGGAACAAACCTTCTTTGCACAACCACCTCCAAGGAGTCAACCCTAATCGCCCACTACCTCAAAGAGTACAACTTCTCTTCACGAATACACCGAATTCACCTTTCTTTATGGGCCGAATTAGAGACCCTCGAATATAATGAAGAAGAAATGAAAAACTCTCAGAGATTCTTGATAGGGGGATTATATTTTGGGATTCTTATCATTATAAAGTTTTCAAAACCTCTTGGAACCATTTTTAACAGAAAGATGGCATTTTCGGCATACCCGTAGAGTAAAAGAACGTCGAAAACGGACAAGAAACGAATAAGTTGTGAATTTCCAAAGTTTTGGAAAAATTGTCGCGCCGGCCGTCCGAGAATGACGGACTTCCGGGCAGCGGACGTCCGAGGATCTACTGTGGCCAAAGGTGGTAATCACGGACGTCCGTCATTTTCCGGACGGCCGCCCCACGCGCGAACCCAGATTTGTCCAAAATGCGATTTTTCACCTTTTTGCACTAAAACGGCCATAACTCCTTCGTTTGACATCCGATTCGTGTGAGGTTGGATCCGTTGGATTCGTATCGATGAGAGGAATGCATAGAACCCAATTTCATGCTCTGAAATCCTCAAATCTAATTACCATATTTAATCTAAGCTTTTAGGGCATAATCCAAACCTAGATTCTTAGAGTTTCAAAACTAAATTCTTAGTTTCATAGGGATCCATAAATCTATACATAAATTCTTATATGATTCTTTACATCAAACTTAACAATCTAAATTATAATAACAAGTCTAATTAGATCCTCGTTTTAGGTTTCTTTTTATTCATCTAATCAATAAAGATCATTAGTCTTACCTCGATCCAAGATCTGTCTTTCCAAATCGCATTCTTCTTTTTCTTCTCCACGCAAATCTCCTCTTACGGCTGGAGCAAATGGTTTAGGGTTTCTTAATGTTTGTGAAATTCTCCTTAAGAGGTTATTTATAGGTTTTCTAAAGAAGCCCTAATTCTAATTAAATTCTTAATGATCGAAATACCCTTGATTAACAAGGGGGGACGAATTTTAAAGGAAGGGGTAAATTCAGGTATTTACAACTACACTCTTGATTTGTTGCACACACTCGTTTAGGCTAATTTTGTGGGTTGTCGGAGGTTATTTGTCATTGTTTGCTTTGAGTAGTCTCTAATAAATGGATTTCTAGTGGCAGGTTCTTGCCACAACAAATGTATCAAAGCTCTAGGCGTGGTAACCCTGATTTGCCTCCGAGGGCAGGAATGTCCTTCGGGGAAGATCTCAGAAACCTAGATGTAGTATCTCGTGGTTCCCATGTTGCCGCTGCGTGGAGTGGCGAGATTGTCTATGTGGCTTCCGCGTGGAGGGGGAGATTGTCAGGGTTCCAGGCAAATGCAAATAGTCCCACATCGGATAAGTGAAATGGATGGGGATGGGTTATAAGGGAATGAGCACCCTCCCTCTAATGGCTAGCTTTTAGGGGTGATTTCTACCCAGTCAAATTCCCTACACTAGTAAAACTACAATTTTAGGAAAAAGAAACTCCTAATAATCTAATACTCTTTAAGCTTTTCATCGGCGTGGGCCGTTGATTATAACGTTGTCCGTTATCGTCATGATCTTGCGTATATTGGCCTTAGAAAATAATGATCTGACATAATCTCAGTCTCGATCATTGATACGTGTCATCAATTTCGTGATCCGACAGTTCGAAATTGCTCAATCATGGTTTTGTAGTTCTTGGCCTACAAACGGCGTAGATGCACCTGCATCAGTATCCTCACCCCAGTTTAGGGTGGGACTAATCTCTATGGATCCAACGGTTCGAAATGGCTAGATCATGGCTTTGTAGTTCTTGGCCTACAAACAACGTAGATGCACCTGCATAAGTTTCCTCACCCCAGTTTAGGGCGGGACTAATCTCTACGGATGTGCCCAACCACCCGTAATTATTATGGTATTGATAATGCTTTGCTTTTTGGCTAATGTTACAAAATCAGTAATCTAAGGAATCATGTTAAAAACTTTTCTAATCATTATGATGAAGCCAATTGGAGAGTGTACATCTATATATTAAGGAGGACGTTGTTTCACTGTTCACCCTGACATGGACACCCCTCCTTCTCCTATTGAATTTATGTGGCATTTTTTTCACATGTGGAATTTAATAAAATCGAATTTTTAAAATAAACTATTTTCATAGGTCTTTCAAAATATCTACCAATTTTTGTTGTATGAATCTCCTCACATTCCATAATTTCGGTAATTTCCAAACACCAAACGCCATTCTTGATTGCAAGTTTGCAACCCTTCCACATTCCTCCCTGTTTATCCTCTCCCAAAAGCTTAATATCAGAAATCCTTCCTATTCCAATGGCCCCAAATCCCTTAAATCAATAAGGAATATGTTTATTTGTTGTAGGGATTTGCTAGAGACCATCACATAAGGCACTTTCACGGACGGCTGTTGCATGACAGTGCAGCCACCTCAGATGAATTAAATGAATACGACAAAATCTATTGAAAAGTGTGTGGTTGCTCTCTCATGCAACAGCCGGCGGAATGCCTTCTGCCATACGGTATCTGTGGACCCCGATCCCGAGGACGGTGAGCGAGGGATACGAGATCCCACGTCAATCCTCTAAGATCTCCACAATGTGAAGGAGAGCTCTACCAAGGAACTCTCGAAATGGTGCCACTCACAGCATGGGTAGCGATATAAATGAGATACTTTTTGATTCAAGGACTAGCCCGGAACCAAGACGTACCTATAACAAAGAAGAGTCGCCATCCAAGGAAATGGGCCCTGGATCCCATACAATACTCTGTTTCAACAGATAATCAGAGATACAAAAGTCCATGCCTGGTGACGAATGAGGAAGATCCGAAGAGCACCCCCAATTTGCCCAAGTGCGAGCACCTGGTCTCTTATGCCATTTATTATTAATTTTAAAGAGTGTTGGGCGAAAATCAGATGAAACGGGAAGGAGTATCCCCTAGAAAATGTCTATCTAAGCATGCACGACTCGGGGATGGGCAAAAGAAAATAAACATCCAAATCCTAACTCACCGCATCTACTCCTAACCCATCGCATCTAGGAATGCAGTAACTTCCGCATGCACAGCTACAGCTAAGCAAGTAATATAGCAAATATGATAAGTAGGAAAGCAGTAAATATCTATAACTAAGATATGATCATGATAAGTAAGCAGATAAATGTTACAGCTAAGCATGTAAATAAGCATGTGAAACTAAACACACAAGGAATAAGCAAGCTGAAAGTGAACACACAAGGAACCAAAGACAAACACACGATAAGCTAAAAGATGCGAGGAAAGAAAGGAATCGGAAAATTGACGATATGCGTAAACCCAAAATGGCAGGGAAAAGAAAAGGGGACATATGATAGACTCAGGGAGCGATTCTAAAGGAATCGAGCTCAGTGATCCTGATCCGCTAAAGATCGGACAAGTTTCGCAGTCGTCATAGCCTATCGTTAGGCTCAGCGAGGACAATCCCTGTGAAGGGGCCACGCTACGTCGTCACCAGTCCCAAAACCCGATAAAACGTCAAAAAATCGATGAAAACCGAAAAACCACGATCAAGATCATAAATGGAATGAAAAGAGGGCTCCGAATGACCTGGCCATCACCGTCCTTGCCCATTTTGGTTTTTGTTTTGAAAGGTTTAAAAGATTTTTTTTTATGTTTAAATTATTTTTTGAAGGGTTTAAATGATTTTATTGAAAAGTTTGAATGATTTTATTGAAAAGTTTGACTGGGCTTGGGATGAAGATCCCAAGCTGCCTACGTACCCTGTGGAAAGGGATCAAGCCAACGTAGTTCGAATCGCTTTTCGAAAAATGCTTTTCAGTGTTTTTTTTTATGTTTTTTGTTGTTTTTGAATTTTTGTAGATTTTTATCCCTTTTGATCGAAAGGGGGTTTTGGCTCAGGAGGTCGTCGTCGCCTAAACCCGCCAAATCGTTCCTATAATCGTGGGAATCCCGAAACTCGAAAAGGATCCCGATGAACATGAGGAGAATGACTGTGAATGAAGAAGCAACCAGAGGAAATGTCCCCATAATCGATGAAATCCCGAAGTTTGAATAGAATTCCTAAGAACATGACGAGAATGAGCCCGAAGAAGACACCCCGAACCCTGAAAGAAGTAATGATCTCGAAGAAAAGGTGACCCCTAAGCCCTATAAGAAATGGTGATCTCAAAAAGAAGGGAAATTGCTACACCCTGTAAGAATCCTAAGGAGATAAAGAGGATGTGAGGGTCAAGGGGTGGCTGAAGAAACATTTCGTCATCGCCCTAACCATAGAGGAAGTGTTCATTGAAATCAAAGGAATCTCAGGCCCGCAGAAGATCTCGTAAATGAAATACACTCGGGGTAACTTCGGAGATATGAAACAGACCGTGAAAGGTAAAGATAATCCTGAAAGCCCTAAGGAATTGTGATATGCAGACCTGGGATGACAGAACATGATCCCAATACCATAGCTCAAATAGAAGGACCAAGCTAGTATCATACGAAGGACAAAACACGGGTCTGTCCTACTTCATTGCAACTAGTAATGAAAAACAAGTGTAGCACCTTTAGAAGTAATGGCATCAACGTGAAGCTCTAATGAAAAGAAAAACTTTGTTCTCCTCCTTCTCATGTTGTGAGGTATTTGCATCGAGCGCTCATCAAGTGTCGAGTGTTTAGTCAACATTAAGGCGCCAAAAAGGATTCAATTTGGGCTTAGGTTTAGGAAATTCAAGCAAACAATTGAGATTCAAGAATCTGTATAATGAACAAAGCAAGTGCGAGGTTTGGGTGAATAACAGGTTCGGTATGCCATCTGAACCAATCAAGGGTAATACTAAGTCAAGTATTTAGAGCTAGGGAAATTGGTCTTGTTAGAATGGAGAGTTGATAATCCGGTCTCATTTTCATACTCGGGGCCAGTCACTTGTAACGTTGGAGGTAAGCAAAATTAATGAGAAATGGTTAGTTCAAAGAGCAGATTATGGACAATATATCATTTCTCTAAGAGTACTCATCAAAATTTTATCAGATTAATCACAGAAGCAAAAGTGATTAATTGACCCGCTATTGCGCATGCATCACAAAATTATCCTGACTAAGAATTAGCATGGGAACCATATACCCATAACAACATCACAAGGGTTCTCGGATTAAAAAAAAAAATTACCCAGACTTCCTTCTGAACAATTAGAATTGGAATTTTGCCATGGTCCATGTAGACACCCCCATTTTGCTACACTTTAAAAAGTAAAAGATTCGGTACTGTCATCGAGTCTTGAGTCGGTCTTCTGCATTTTTGCATTTTTAGGATAAGTTTCATCTCATTATAGGAGTTTTGAAGTTGATTCGCGATCCTGAAAGTCTCTAAGAAATTCCATTAGTCTCCGGAAGATTAGAATTCAAGTTTCCAATCAAGTAAGAAAACTTCCTATTTTTGGAATTTCTCAGGGTTTTCCCTAATTTCATCAATTTTTGCACCACATGGGTAATTTGGTAATTTTCAATATGTTTCATTTGACCCACGGGTTGTGTCTGAAAAATCTTGAGTAATTCCATGAATTTTGAAAAGCCTGCTAAATTTAGACCTCTTACGGGTTTCACTCGATTTGGAAATTTGGAGTGTTGAGGGCATTTTGGGCATTTTCAGGGAATGCCAAATGATCCTGTTTGATAATACCCACCAAAAGAAGAAAACTTAAAGACTTTCTATTTTTGAGGTTTGACTACGAAAACTTTTCATTTTTATTTTCCCCTTTAAAAAATGAACCAATTTGAGGGTATTTTGGTCGCATTTTGGTGGGTAATGGTCAAACAGGGGTGTTTTGGTTCAAAAATTTTGTTTCTTTAAAGGGGATGGTACAACCATATGTTAGGGGTGCACTATAAAGGTCACATGGGTTAGGTCCATCCATAAATATTGAATTTAAAAGAGTTTTATAAATTTTTATGAAAAAGACCTAAAACCCATGTGAGAAGGCCCATTGAGCTAAAGTCCACAAGGTCGGGGTCCATGTGGACCCGCCCATGTGGGTCGGCCACATAAGTGGGTGCCCCACATGAGGAGGCCACATGTAAAAACGTCCTACAAGGGATAGGGTGGTTGGTGACACCATATTTGTTTTGAAAAAATAATAAAGAAATGAAGAGTTATAATTAGAAAGGGCTTGTAAGGTTAGGTTAGTAAAATGGCCATAATGTTTTACCTTCTCGTCCAAAAAATTAGTTATTATACTTGTTTCGAACGTTTTGAAAAGATCTACACCTTTCTAGTTCATGACTTTTCCTGAATCAGCCTCTAAATAGGTCAAAATGAGGTCAAACGTCAGGCAGCCAATTTTGGACGAAAATCATTCATAAAAGCTAGTTTCCTATGTGAGAAGGCTTCTAGATTGATCTTGAAGGATCTCCATTGTGTAATTTAGCATTACTTGGCTTATAAGAAATCAATATTAGAAGTAAATCCAATTTAGAAGGTAAGGGAAAAGCAAGTCATAGGTGAGAATTGGAAACTAACTAAAGGTAGGAGTCCTTACATTGGAAACTTCTAAATCTAATCTAACCCTAACTTTTTCTATAAAAACAAAGCAAGCACAACCTTTGGCTTCTCTCAAGAAAATTCATCTCTTTCTCTCTTCCTCCGTGGAATTCATTCCTCTCTTTTGTTGCTATAGTGTTCATCTCTCTCTCAAGTGTTCTTCACAAAAGGGATTCTTAAATTCCTTCTTCTCCTCCAAGGCATCACACAATCAAAGATTATTTGAGTGTTCTTTGGATCTTTTTGAGCATATAAAAGGGTTGGACAAAGCGTATATCTAGCATCACCAACCCTAGAGACAAAGATCGCGATCAACGGTAAGAATTCTCTTCTTTGCGAATTAGAAAAACATGCTAGGGTTTTATTTTTTTGGGGCATCAAATCTATGAATTTTCTTTTAAAATTCAAGTATTATATAACATAGAATATAAGTTTTTAAAATCAAAAATTTCACCCAAAAATTAGTTTTCCTCCATTCAAAGATCGATTTTCTTTCTTTTATTTTCGGTATGGTTTTAAACGGGATTTAGAAAGCAAGTGCTTGAAAATAGGATCGTTTTCAAAAACCAATATTTTTCTAGGGTTTTAAAAATTCCAAAGCTACTAGAAATCGTGATCTTGGACCATGGTTTGACCGTCTCGGTTTCCGTTCGATTTTTCGAAAGGTAACCTAGCAAAGGGTTATTTTTTGAAGAATAAAATAAAAAACGGCTCAAATCAATTCCAAAGTTGATGACATTTTGACCCAAAACCGATTTTTGAATTTCAAGTTGACCCAAAATTTTTTGAAATTGTTTGAATCTTTTTAGTCTGATTTTCAATTATTTTATATTTCGGTCATTTTTAATAAATATCAAAAGGTTTTCAAAATTGATGAAACTCTCAAGAATTAATGGTCAATAATAAATTGAATTTCTCATGGAAACAATTTTTGAAATTTTTTTTTATCCATTTTCTAATCGCTTCTTCGTTTAAGTTTCGTAATTCATTTTTATATTAAATTAATGAAAATTCTAATTTTTTTCCTACAAACCAGTAGTTTAGGCCATTAGAAAGTTAGTAAAAAAATTTCAAAAGATTTGACAAAGGTTTAATATGATTTTACAATTTTCTTTTAAAAAACGGGTTTTAATTCTTAGCAAACGAATTTCCCTTTTTATTCAAAAATAGATTTTATTGAGGATCATTGCTTTTTAGGTCTTGAAATTTTTATAGTAAATCATATAACCTATTTAATATCTACTGGAATTTTTACATGATTTTAGGGAACCATTTAATCTACTTTTTAATTGATTCATTGATTTTATTCGAATTTTATGTGAATTGTAATTGGCATCAAATCTTAATAAAAACCTTTAAAATTTTTACAGTAGTCTAATACAATGTTTCTATCTATACTGTAAAAGTGTTACTTGATTTAAGATTTGTATGTTATGAGTTGATTTGTTAATTTGTAATCTAACCTAAATTTTGGAAATTCAAAAATTGATAGCAAAACTTATTCTAAATTCATGAAACTCTTCTAGTAGTCTAAAATCATTCATATCTGGTTACTGAAAAAGTTTTAATGAATTTGGAGTTTGATTGCTTAGGGTTACTGTGTAATCCTAGCAATCTGGTCTTAATGTCAATAAATCACAATTTAATGGCAAATCAACACAAAAGTCAGTAAAAATCTCCAAAAAAAAGCTTAACTTTTCATCCTAAATTCAATCCCTAACTTGTTTGAAACAAAAACCTTAAGGTTCAGAGATCTCCCATGTAAATTCGCTATATCGCGATAGTTTAATTGCCGAGATCGCAACCATAATCGTATACTAATTTTGAATAATCCTGCATAATTGGAGTGCGTAAATTATAGTATGATATTGGCTCTGAGGTCCACTGTCCACAGAAATCCTGAGAAACATGCCAGGCAATAAGATACTATAACTTACGTGCTAAATTATACAAGGGTTGAGAGCACGATTTGCATCAATGGTTGCGATTCGATGCCGAAACCGACAAACCATAGAACCTTTGGTATCCTTAGATATTTAGGAATTGAAAATCTTTGAAAATAAAAAATCAGTCAATCTAAAAATCACCAATATCAACAAATTGAATTAACTTAATCAAAGTCTTAGGAGTTGTTGGATTGCGTAGGAACCTTTTAGGGCCCCTTAGGAACATTTACGTCACGTTGTGTCCTAGGTTTTAGGGAGTCCTAGAGTCAGGAGTCCAATCTCATCACGGTCGTTTGCTATGGATAGCAACGACGCCATAGATCTAGTTACACTAGTAACCCAATTTTCCCATAAGACAGGCCTAGTTACCTAGGATGTAGGTTAACTTGCATTAGTCTGAGGGACGTCTTGCACTTAGCTAGGACCATATAGCATCTTAGATGAAGTCCTAGGATAATAAAATCTTCAACTTGAACTAAATAATTTCTCTTAAAACTGTTGAAACAATCAATCCAGTCTGGATCGGTGTCCTAGATGAGTTAAGCATAAGTAGCTTAGTTTAGGTGTACCGAACTACGATCGACTCTGATTCCAGTGAGGGTGGGATACGTAGGCAACTTGGATACTTGAGTGGCATACCAAGCCCGAGTCGGCTCCACACATAAGCGGTGGGTTTTGTATATTAATTCTTAAATTAAAAGTAATTAAATCACTTAGGACTTTCCATGAAATTAAATTTTAGGAAAACTTTTACTTATATTGAATTCAAACAAATTAAAAAAGTCAAGATACACATTTAGGAATAACATTAAAATTAGATTTTAGGATGCATGTCACGTAGTTAACATATTAATATAGAGTTAAGTGAGCCATTAAAAAGAAATTCAAAAGAGTTAACTTTTGAAATTGAAGCCGATTATCGGGCAAAAATGGTGCATGTGGTGGTAACTCCCAATACCTTCCATTCTCGTAACCAGGTAACGAGTCTAGATTTCTGGTCAATTATGGATCCTAGATCTCTCATCTAGGTGGCGACTTTGTCACTCTCTTTTGCGTGGAATTCGGATTGCCTTAGTGATCCCAAGTTCACGGAAAGGATGAATTAAATCACACCTTGCTAGGCTCGGTGGCTTACCCCTGCCCTTATGGGTACTGGGTTGCACGTTTGTTTGCACCATATGCTTCGTTGTTGCCTGTTTGGTTGGGTAATTAAAATCAATAATAAAAAGCACACGCCATTTGCGTGGGTACGAGAGACCGAGAGAGAGGGAGGCGGCTCGCGGGCCAATCCCTTCTCGTGGAATCGGGTCCCACAGTTTGGTGATTCTGCTGGGGACTACCTAACTTCATTAAAATTCTAAAGGATAACTCATTTTAATTGATTTTAATTGGCTAATGAAAACTCTATCTTATATCTTATATGCTTGATAAATTAGTTTGTTTGCTTTATTTTCTCATCACATTATACTGCAAACTTAATATAACAAAACCTGAAGGCATTATAGATTGCGCAAACTTATTTCACACACTTACATCACTTGCATCTAAACCTTTGCATCTCACATGCACACACGTCTTATTTTAGGAACCCGGAGTGTTATCTAGCATGGTTGACTGGGATTTCATCACCTGGTGCCTATGTCCTAGAGAAGCATTTTACTCTTAGCCTAATACCTTTATGGTGCGTAAAATGATCTCTTGTTCACGTACTGATACGCCGGACACTGGTACAGTATATTGAGCACGGATTCGCGCTAAGGAAACTCTTGGCCTTACCCCTAGATTACCCCACATATGCATATAGTATATGAACACACGTGCATCACTTGTGTGAGCCTAGTTTAGGATAGCCTGCCCATTTGTGTCTAGATTAAGCCGTAGTCCATCTTCCAATGGCTACGATCGGTTTAGGTACACAAACAAAGTCATGAGTCGAGATCCTCTCTCCACTCTGCTAGATTAGGATTAGGATTGATGCCTTCACGTAATACTTGTTAAATGTAAGAAGATTAAAAGCTTTCCCTTTGGGATTAGGATGTAAATCCCATTTTTCCTAAGCTCTCATAAGATTTGTCTAGTCTTGATCTACCCGTTGAAAGCAAGCAATCTTGTTCTATCTCATCTAAACCTTTGATCATGTGTCTTTCATTCTTCGCTCTTGTGTGATTCGATCATGTCAGTATACCTTCTCTTAATTGGCAGGAACAGAGTCTCAATCCTTTGATTATGCAATCCTGATCCTGATGATCTAATCATACTTGTATCTTTAGTCTCTTCTTACTCTAGGGGCATCCTTTTTCGAGATTATTTTGCTAAGCCCTTCAGAGTTCACTCTCATGATCCTTGAACTAGGGGCATTCCCCTACGCAGTTCTGTCATCATTGTTATGTCTCGGACATTTAGGATTTATCCTATCATCTCCATTACATGTTTACTCCATAATCATTTTCAATCATTGAGATGAAACACTCTTTGAATGTCAAGCATATATACCATTTTTTTTGTTTCCATGTCAGGATTGTTCACCACTGAAAATCCAGAAAAGCTTCTTGAGTTTCAATCTATTCGCGGTTAGTAAGAAAGCTAATTTCTCATTTTCTTCGGAAGTGTCTCCAATCCCCTCTTTCCATACTCATGGCAGACTCTATGAAAAATTTCCAGCTCTCTTACATCATGGAAGCCTTGACCCTGCTTGTCCAGTAGGTGAAGGAAGAAAATCGATCCATCAAAGCTCAACTGACTAAGAAATTTGGTTCAACCGTTGTAACTTCTAAAGACAAAGCTCCTAGCTTCCTGAATACATTGGAGCCATCTCAAAATCCTATGGCTATGAGAATGGAAGAAATGATTACGAATCTCTCTAGACAAGTGGCTGCCCTGGCTCATGAGGTTCATCAAATGAAGTAGCAAACGCCGACAAATTATTCCCAACCTCTGAACCTCCAGGAGTTGTCTGGGTCAGATCCTTTTGAAGAAGAAAAAGATACAGACAGTGAAGATGTTCTAGTAGCTGCTATCCTGATGTGAGCAGCCTTTGTCGAGCCTCCAAAGCCAGACCTTTACAACATTTAAAGTTAAAGTTTCAGTCATTTACTATTTTGTGTTGAGTCGGTCAATATGTTAGTTCATAAATTGAGTGTAGTCTTACAAGGTTAGAGTCAACGCCTAGTCTGGGTGAGTTTTGTTTTCTGCATTTATTTTTAAGTCCAAAATTTGTGAATCCTGACCATGTTCAGGATAGGTCATCATATGTAGTTGCTTTTCTATTAAATGAAATTTGCTTCCCAATAATGTTTTCAGTGATTGCTTTTGATCTTAATAAATAAAAATGAGACTCCCTCCTCAAATGAGAAAAATGATACCGACGAAACTCCCCTTGTTGGCAGCATATGTTCAAATAAGAGGAAGAGCGCCGGGCCCAGCCTCTCAAAGAGGAACTTGAAATGATAAACATTGGCACGAAAATTTTAATCCAGTAAATGCCAATTGGAAATGCATTACCCTCCAAAAGGGCGCGAAATAAACTCATTTAGAGGATAGGAGGATTATCTAGAAGCGCTATAACCATTACCAGGGGCAAGACATAGATAGAAAGCTAAAGAGAGTGAAGGAAGTGAGAGACATATACTATACAAGGGGCATGGATTGGAAACAACTTTCATATCTCCAGTCAATGACCTTGGTTCCCAAATTCATAATATGAAACTAACAAATTCAAGATAAGAGTTCAAGAGCAAGTATTGAAAAGCGATCATTAAATATCAAAAGTTACCGATTCATAAATGGAGGATGTTAAAGAACAAGTTTCGCTCCATCAAAGTCAAAAGTGCATATCAGAATCTTGAAAGGAGAAGACCCATTATCTCTTACCAGGAAATGCCGTCAAATTTTGCGAAAATAATAATAAAGAGAATTTATCAGCCTAGATCAATTCCAAACCTGAACACTAGAAGGCCTCATTTGGCCGAAGAAATCCCAAGTTCATGAGTGTGAAAAAGAATACCCTTTTTGCAAACCCCTTTGGGCCTGAATAATATTTTCTTTCAAAACCCATTATACTAGGGGAATCAGCCCCAAACTACGCGAGACCTGATCCCTACACTAGGGTACGTAGGCAGCTCGGTCAAACCGAGTTCGGTCGTTTCAAAAGAAAAAATTCAATAGTTTCAAAAAAAGAAAAGAGAGTGTCAATCAATCAAAAAAAAGAAGTCAATAAAAAAAAGAAAAAAGAAAAGAAAATAGAGTCAATCAAGAAAAAAAATCAGTTTGTCGTCAAACTAGGGGCATCTGCCCTGAACTACGCGCGACCTGATTCCTACACTGGCATACGTTGACAACCTATTTACAGGTTCGGTCGAAATTTTTGCAAAGCCCTAAGCCTTTTCTTTGAAAAAGCCCATCCTACCTATAAAGTCCTTCCGGTGTTCAGAATTAAGGATTTAGGTCCCAATGCAAAAAAGAAAAAAAATAAAGAAAAGAACAGAGTTTGAAGATCTGCTAGACTGAAAACCTGAAAGGGTGGTCTAGGCAAAATTTAAGATCATTCTCCTACTAAGTTGAAAACCCGAAAGTGCGGCTTAGGCAAAAGTTAAGGGGATAACCTGCTGGATCGAAAACCCAAAAAGGCGGTTCAAGCAAAAGTTAAGGCTAACACGGTCCGCCAAATTAAAAACCTGAAGAGGTGACTTGGTAACGGTAAGAGAATCATTATAAGAAGGCTACAGTCGGTATCAAGACTGAAGATAAAAAAGAAGCTCATGCGAGTTCAAGTGTCATCTTAAAAATTGGAGAAATTGAAACCAAGCAAACCAAGGAATTAAATTCTTGAGGCATTATTGTTTTAAGGAAAAAGTCCAGTGTTTACCAATTGAGAAACTACTCTTTGAAAAGCTAAGACTTACCAAATAAAACGTTAACTAAGTCAGAAGCATCACTGTGTTTGTTAGTGTAGTCAGTCAATCTTTGATATTCTAAGTTCACTCTTTCAGAGCTCCTCAATCTTTTGAGTAGTGTTTTTTATCCAAATTTCTTCTTTAGGAAGAGTCAATCGTCGTCCTTGTGTCCAAATAATATAACTGTCTCGGTGAAAGAGGCCCGGTGTCGTCAGCTCCCTGCAATTGTACCTGCGCCAAGTTAATACTGAAGGAAAGATCTCAAGAATCTAGTCAAAGAGCTTTCTTAATGAAGATCAGCTCAGAATCATTTCGAAGTAGAAACATCAGAAAGTGTAGTTTTCATAAGAGGGCCATGCCCCAGAAAGGCACCTGAGACTTGGAGGATTTCATATGTGATGATGGTTGGGCCAGTTTCTCAGAAATACGAATCCTTAAAATTTTTAATTTCCTTCCTGGTAATTGAATACTATCCTGTTCAAGAAATGTTTATCTAAACACCTGTCAGGAAAAAAATTCCGCCTTCCAATTTCTATATTCAAGAGAGCTGCTGTTCTAGGTTTCCAATTCCAGGTATTTAGATCAAGGTTTCAGTTATCAAAATCCTGAGCAGAAAAAACCAACAATCTCTTTGCGAAAAATCTTGTTGAAGGTTCCTGAAAGCGTTCCTAAACCATTCTCGTTAATCATGCTCCATAGTTCCTAAGGTTTGTCGTCTCGTCATTCGTCAAAGTCTTAGTTTCCAATATCTTCATCAAGCACAATTTCTATTGTCCCCGATTTCATCCTACACCAATTTTAAGCATCTAAAATTCATCAATTTTCAAATTTATCAAATTCAAGTTCATGCTCAAATCTCAAAATTCAAGTTCATTTCAAATCATTAACTCAAGTCCATTTCAATTTTCCAAGTTCAAGTTCATTTCAGGTCATCAAATCAAGTTCAGATTAAATTTTAAAATCTATCTTCCATTTTCTTTTCAGAGAAAAAGCGAAAGTGCCTCTGGATCAAAAATTCATTTTCTTTTCTTTTCAGAGAAAAAGCGAAAGTGCATCTAGATCAAAATTTTCTTTTCCTTTCTTTTCAGAGAAAAAGCGAAAGTGCCTCTGGATCAAAAATCTATCATCCTTTTCTTTTCCAAGAAAAAGCGAAAGTGCTTCTGGATCGAAATTTATCCTCCTTTTCTTTGCAAAGAAAAAGTGAAAGTGCCTCTTGATCGAAAATCTATATTCCATTTTCTTTTCAGAGAAAAAGCGAAAGTGCCTCTGGATCGAAAATTCATTTTCCTTTCTTTTCAGAGAAAAAGCAAAAGTGCCTTCGGATCGAAATTCAACCTCCTTTTCTGTTCAGAGAAAAAACGAAAGTGCCTCTGGATCAAAAATCTATCTTCATTTTCTTTTCAGAGAAAAGGCGAAAGTGCCTATCGATCGAAAATCCATCTTCCTTTTCTATTCAAAGAAAAAGCGAAAGTGCCTCTTGATCGAAATTCAACATCCTTTTCTTTTCAGAGAAAAAATGAAAAAGTGTCTCTGAATCGAAATTCATCCTCCTTTTCTTTTCAGAGAAAAAGCGAGAGAGCTTCTTGATCGAAAATTTATCTTACATTTTCTTTTCAGAGAAAAAGTGAAAGTGCCTCTCGATCGAAAATTCATTTTCCTTTCTTTTCAGAGAAAAAGCGAAAGTGCCTCTGGATCGAAATTCAACCTCCTTTTTCTTTTAAGAGAAAAGGCGAAAGTGCCTCTGGATCGAAATTCAACCTGCTTTTTCTTTTCAGAGAAAAAGCGAA
The DNA here is from genome assembly GCF_043159265.1 of Tasmannia lanceolata. Lineage (NCBI taxonomy): Eukaryota > Viridiplantae > Streptophyta > Magnoliopsida > Canellales > Winteraceae > Tasmannia > Tasmannia lanceolata. The sequence goes on along the minus strand of NW_027518688.1, from coordinate 12,935,783 downwards.
AGTGCCTCTGAATCGAAAATCTATCTTCCTTTTATTTTCAGAGAAAAAGCGAAAGTCCCTCTAGATCGAAATTCAACATCATTTTCTTTTTAGAGAAAAAGCGAAAGTGCCTCTGGCTCGAAATTCATCATCTTTTTCTTTTCAGAGAAAAAGCGAAAGTGCCTCTGCATCGAAAATCTATCTTCCATTTTCTTTTCAGAGAAAAAGTGAAAGTGCCTCTGGATCGAAAATTCCTTTTCCTTTCTTTTCAGAGAAAAACGAAAGTGCATCTAGATCGAAATTCAACCTCTTTTTCTTTTCAGAGAAAAAATGAAAGTGCCTCTGGATTGAAAATCCTTTCTTTTCAGAGAAAAAGCGAAGGTGCCTTTGGATTGAAAATTCTCTATCTTTTCTTTTCAGAGAAAAGCGAAGGTGCATCTGGATTGAAAATTCTCTCTCCTTTCTTTAAAAAAAAAGAAAAAATGGTGACTCTTAATCGAAATATTCTTCTCCCTTTTTGTTTAGAGAAAAAGCGCAAGAGCCACTAAACCAAAAAGATTATTTCTTCTGCCCTAAAGAAAAAGCTTCGTGCTTCTATGACAAAGAATTTCATCCGAATAATCCAATTTCTCAAAATTCTAGGACTTCATCTGGGGTCTTGCATTAGGAAGCATTTGCATTTAGGTTGCTTTGTGTGTAGTGAATATTTTTTTTGATTAAAGCTACGCAAAATGGTTTTGTCACTTTTGCTTTGGTATTCGATGACTACCTCGTCTCTACCAAAGAGGGCATCTGTAGACACCTCCATTTTGCTACACTTTAAAAAGCAAAAGATTCGGTAGTATCATCGAGTCTTGAGCCGGTCTTCTGCATTTTTGCATTTTTAGGATAAGTTCTGTCTCATTATAGGAGTTTCGAAGTTGATTCGCGATCCTGAAAGTCTCTAGGGAATTCCATTAGTCTCCGGAAGATTAGAATTCAAGTTTCCAATCAAGTAAGAAAACCTGCTATTTTTAGGATTTCTCAGGGTTTTCCCTAATTTCATCAATTTTTGCACCACAGGGGTAATTTAGTCATTTTCAATGTGTTTCATTTGAACCCCGGGTTGTGTCTGAAAAATCTTGAGTGATTCCATGAATTTTGAAAAGCCTGCCAAATTTAGACCTCTTAGGGGTTTCGCTCGATTTGGAAATTTCGAGTGTTGAGGGCATTTTGGGCATTTTCAGGAAATGCCAAATGATCCTGTTTGATATTGCCCACCAAAAGAAGCAAACTTAAAAACTTTCTATTTTTGAGGTTTGACTACGAAAACTTTTCATTTTTAATTTTTCCCTTTAAAAAATGAACCAATTTGAGGGTATTTTGGTCGCATTTGGTGTTTTGGTCCAAAAAATTTGTTTCTTTAAAGGAGATGGTTCGACCATATGTTAGGGGTGCACTATAAAGGTCACATGGGTTAGGTCCATCCATAAAATATTGAATTTAAAAGAGTTTTATTAAATTTTTATGAAAAAAACCTAAAAGCCATGTGAGAAGGCCCATTGAGCTAAAAGTCCACAAGGTCGGGGTCCATGTGGATTTGCCCATGTGGGTCGGCCACATAAGTGGGTGCCCCACATGAGGTGGACATATGCAAAAACGTCCAACATGGGATAGGGTGGTTGGTGACACCATATTTGTTTTGAAAAAATAATAAAGAAATGAAGAGTTATAAATGAAAAGGGCTTGTAAGGTTAGGTTAGTAAAATGACCATAATGTTCTACCTTCTCGTCCAAAAAATTAGTTATTATACTTGTTTCGAACGTTTTGAAAAGATCTACAACTTTCTAGTTCATGACTTTTTCTAAATCAGCCTCTAAATAGGTCAAAAATGAGGTCAAACGTCAGGCAGCCCTTTTTGGACGAAAATCATTCATAAAAGCTAGTTTCCTATGTGAGAAGGCTTCTAGATTGATCTTGAAGGATCTCCATTGTGTAATTTAGCATTGCTTGGTTAATAAGAAATCAATATTAGAAGTAAATCCTATTTAGAAGGTAAGGAAAAAGCAAGTCATAGGTGAGAATTGGAAACTAACTAAAGGTAGGAGTCCTCACATTGGAAACTTCTAAATCCAATCTAACCCTAACTTTTTCTATAAAAATAAAGCAAGCACAACCTTTGGCTTCTCTCTAGAAAATTCATCTCTTTCTCTCTTCCTCCGTGGAATTCATTCCTCTCTTTTGTTGCTTTAGTGTTCATCTCTCTCTCAAGTGTTCTTCACAAAAGGGATTCTTAAATTCCTTCTTCTTCTCCAAGGCATCACACAATCAAAGATTATTTGAGTATTCTTTGGATCTTTTTGAGCGTATATAAGGGTTAGACAAAGCGTATATCTAGCACCACCAACCCTAGAGACAAGGATCGCGATCAACGGTAAGAATTCTCTTCTTTTAGAATTAGAAAAAAACATGCTAGGGTTTTATTTTTTTGGAGCATCAAATCTATGAATTAATTTAAGATTCAAGTATGATATAACATAGAATATAAGTTTTTAAAATCAAAATTTTCACCCAAAAATTAGTTTTCCTCCATTCAAAGATCGATTTTCTTTCTTTTATTTTCGGTATGGTTTTAAACGAGATTTACAAAGCAAGTGTTTGAAACTAGGATCGTTTTCAAAAACCAATATTTTTTTAGGGTTTTAAAAATTCCAAAACTACTGGAAATCGTGATCTTGGACCATGGTTGGACCGTCTCAGTTTCCGTTCGATTTTTCGAAAGGTAACTCAGCACAAGGTTATTTTTTGAAGAATAAAATGGAAAACAGGTCAAATCAAGTCCAAGGTTGATGAAATTTTGACCCAAAACCGATTTTTGAATTTCAAGTTGACCCAAAAATATTCGAAATTGTTTGAATCTTTTTAGTCTGATTTTCAATTATTTTAGATTTCGGCCATTTTTTAATAAATATCAAAAGGTTTTAAAAAATGATGAAACTCTCCAGAATTAATGTTCAATAATAAATTGAATTTCTCATGGAAACAATTTTCAAACAAACTATTTTTTTATCCATTTTCTAATCGCTTCTTCGTTTTAGGTGGTGCAATTTTTTTTATATTAAATTAATGAAATTTCTAATCTTTTTCCTAGAAACTAATATTTTATGCCATTAGAAAGTTAGGGAAAAAATTTCAAAAGAATTTACAAAGGTTTAATATGATTTTATAATTTTCTTTTAAAAAACGGGTTTTAATTCCTAGGAAACGAATTCTCCTTTTTATTCAAAAATCAATTTTGTGAAGGATCATTGATTTTTAGGTCTTAAAATTTTGACAGTAAATCATATAACCTATTTTATATCAACTGGAATTTTTACATGATTTTAGGGCACAATTTAATCTACTTTTTAATTGATTCATTGATTTTATCCGAATTTTATGTGAATTGTAATTGGCATCAAATCTTGATAAAATCCTTTGAAATTTTTCAGTAGTCTAATACGATGATTCTAGCTGTACTATAAATGGTTTACTTAATTTAAGATTTGTATGCTATGAGTTGATTTGTTAATTTGTAATCTAACCTAAATTTTAAAAATTCAGAAATTGATAGCAACACTTGTTCTAAATTCATGAACCTCTTCCAATAGTCTAAACTCATTCATATCTGGTAGCTGGAAAAGTTTTAATGAATTTGGAGTTTGATGGCTTAGGATTACTGTGTAATCCTAGCAATCTGGTCTTAATGTAAATAAATCACAATTTAATGGCAAATCAACACAAAAGCCAGTAAAAATCTCAAAAAAAAAAGCTTGACTTTTCATCGTGAATTCAATCCCTAACTTGTTTGAATTAGAAACCTTAAGGTTTAGAGATCTCCCATGTAAATTCGCTATATTGCGATAGTTTAACTACCGAGATCGCAACCACAATCGTATACTAATTGCGATTAATCCTGCATAATTGGAGTGCGTAAATTATAATGTAATTGGCATCAAATCTTGATAAAAACCTTTGAAATTTTTACAGTAGTCTAATACGATGATTCTAGCTGTACTATAAATGGTTTACTTAATTTAAGATTTGTATGCTATGAGTTGATTTGTTAATTTGTAATCTAACCTAAATTTTAAAAATTCAGAAATTGATAGCAACACTTGTTCTAAATTCATGAACCTCTTCCAATAGTCTAAACTCATTCATATCTGGTAACTGGAAAAGTTTTAATGAATTTGGAGTTTGATGGCTTAGGATTACTGTGTAATCCTAGCAATCTGGTCTTAATGTAAATAAATCACAATTTAATGGCAAATCAGCACAAAAGCCAGTAAAAATCTCAAAAAAAAGCTTGACTTTTCATCGTGAATTCAATCCCTAACTTGTTTGAAACAAAAACCTTACGGTTCAGAGATCTCCCATGTAAATTCGCTATATTGCGATAGTTTAACTACCGAGATCGCAACCACAATCGTATACTAATTGCGATTAATCCTGCATAATTGGAGTGCGTAAATTATAATATGATATTGGCTCTGAGGTCCACTGTGTACGAAAATCCTGAGAAACATGCCAGGCAATAAGATACTATAACTTACGTGCTAAATTATACAAGGGTTGAGAGCACGATTCCCATCTATGGTTGCGATTCGAGGCCGAAATCGGCAAACCATGGAACCTTTGGTATCCCTTAGATATTTAGGAATTGAAAATAAAAAATCAGTCAATCTAAAAATTACCGATATCAATAAATTGAATTAACTTAATCAAAGTCTTAGGAGTTGTTGGATTGCGTAGGAACACTTACGTCACGTTGTGTCCTAGGTTTTAGGGAGTCCTAGAGTCAGGAGTCCAGCCTCATCACGGCCGTTTGCTATGGATAGCAACCGCGCCATAGATCTAGTTACACTAGTAACCCAATTTCCCCATAAGACAGGCCTAGTTACCTAGGATGTAGGTTAATCTGCATTAGTCTAAAGGACATCTTGCACTTAGCTAGGAACATATAGCATCTTAGATGAAGTCCTAGGATAATAAAATCTTCAACTTCAACTAAATAATTTCTCTTAAAACTATTGAAACAGTCAATCCAGTCTCGATCGGTGTCCTAGATGAGTTAAGCATAAGTAGCTTAGTTTAGGTGCACCGAACTACGATCGACTCTGATTCCAGTGAGGCCGGGATACATAGGCAACTTGAATACTTGAGTGGCATACCAAGCCTGAGTCGGCTCCTCACATAAGCCGTGGGGTTTTGTATATTAATCATTAAATTAAAAGTAATTAAATCACTTAGGACTTCCTATGAAATTAGAATTTTAGGAGAACTTTCACTTATATTGAATTCAAACAAATTAAGAAAGTCAAGATACATATTTAGGAATTATATTAAAATTAGATTTTAGGATACATGTCATGTAGTTCGCCTATTAATTTAGAGTTAAGTGAGCCATTAAAAAAAATTCAAAAGAGTTAACTTTTAAAATTGAAGACCGATTATAGGGCAAGAATGGTGCATGTGGTGGTAACTCCCCATACCTTCCATTCTCATAACCAGATAACGAGTCTAGATTTCTGGTCAATTATGGGTTTTGGATCTCTCATCTAATTGGCGACTCTGTCACTCTTTTTTGCGTGGAATTCGGATTAACTTAGTGATCCCAAGTTCACAGAAAGAATGAATTAAATCACACCTTGCTAGGCTTGGCGGCTTACCCCTGCCCTTATCGGTACTGGGTTGCACGTTTGTTTGCACCCTAAGGCTTGGTTGTTCCCTGCTTGGTTGAGTAATTAAAATCAATAATAAAAAGCACACGCCATTCGCGTGGGTACGAGAGACCAAGAGAGAGGGAGCGGCTCGCGGGCCATTCCCCTCTCACGGAATCGGGTCCCACAGTCCCGGGAGGTTTGGGGTTAATTCTCATCTATTTTGATAAATTCCAATCTTAGACCAACCCTTTCATTAAAAATATATTTTCTTGATTAGCTTTAGGTCAAGACAACCATAAAAACCACAGTTGCCTAAACCCAATCGAAATCCCATCTCTTTGTTTATCAAAGTCAATAGAAAACACACCATCCAACAATCACATAGGTAATAGAGACAAGACATTATAATCAGATCCCTCTTTAGAGATGAAATGAATCATGGATTGATAGATTAGACAAGGAACTTACAGGGAAAAAGAATGAATGTTACCTGTATTTGTTGATGCGGGGTTCGTAGTGATGATCGGAAATGATAATGGCCGGAGTGATGATCGAAGATGATAATGGCCGGAGTGGTGATCGGTCAACGAGATGATGACGGCCGGACGGCAAGGTTGGATCCAGCGAAGAGATAGCAACAAAAAATGGCAGCGGACCCTCTTCCTTCTCTGCTCCTGTCTCTACTGTGCTCTCTCAATCCCCTCTCTATTCTCTCTGTTTTGATGAAGGAAATCAAAACTCCAATTGATTCCCCATTTTCATTCTCGCTCCGCTCTCTGCTCTCTCTCTGTATCTCTCTCTAATTCTATGCTTCTCTGCCGCTCAAACCCTACTTCACAAATCCAATCTCTTTAACATAGAAGGATTAGAGGGCATGAAGACAAATAAATGTGGTCGGATCTGGGTTCAAAGAAGATGGAGGTGGTGAAAATCAATGGAGGAGATGGTGGCCGACCTGAAAGTGGCCTGAGAAATGGGTTAAATGGGGTCCAAGGCTGCTGTTATAATGGCTATAGATGATGTATGAATCTGTTGGAGATGGGGGTTGGTAGTGAAAGGGCAAAAGAATAGGGGAAGTTGATGGTCGGATCTGGGCGGAGGTGGGTTTAAATGGAAGAGGGTATGATGGGTTTTGAAGAAGGGTTTGGGAATAAATCTGTTGTGGTGGCTGAAATCAATGAGAAAGATGAGTAGGATGATGGTAGAAGAAGAAGAGAATGAGAATGGAGGAAGGTGGAGATGGCTTGGCCAGATTCCGACAAGGACGACCGGAGAAGATGGTGAAGGTGGGATAATAGAAGGTGGTGATGGTTGGGAAGGGAAAATGGAGGTTGGAGAAGTAGATGTAAAGCTCTTCTCTCTTTCTCTCTCTGTTTTTCTCCCCTTCAATGGTGGTGTCGGTGGTGGTGGGGGCGAGAGGTGGTGGCCGACCGGAGTTAGTGGTGGTAGGGGTGAAGAAATGGGTTTATGAAGAAGATGGGTTTGGATCTAGATGAGGATTTTAGATGGGTTAGGGTAAGGTGATGGGGTTGGAGAAGATGGGTTTGAAGATATTCATGGAGAAGAGAGTTTTGGGGTTAAGGTGATGGTGGTGGTGAAGTTGAGGATGGAGTTAACGAACGACAACGAAAAATGGCCGGAATTCATGGCCGAATCTCCTCTCTCTCTCTCTCTCTCTCTCTCTCTCTCTCTCTCTCTCTCTGTGCAGCCTCTGTTTCTCCTTTTTTTTCTTGCTTCTCAAGAAAAACCTCTCCCTAATGCCCTAGTTCGGTGGGTTTTAGTAAGGAAAATGAAATATTCAGCCCTATCAATGTATTTATGACTACTCTTTCAACCTACATGGGGGCCAAATAGAAAATGGGGCAAAGACTCCCTTCTCTTTACTTCTCTTTACATGATCTCAACCTTTTTAATTTGATCTAGTGGCTCCTAAGGATTGCTTGAAACAAAAGCTACCCCCTAATTACAAAATCACCCTTCCAAAGATAGCAAATCCCCATTTTACTAAATAAAAAATCCCTTGTCTTTTATAATAAAAGTAGGGTGATATCTGCAAACAAGTGTTTGATAACCGCACAAATTTGGCACGTCTATTCTGCCATTTTTCGCTCAATTTGTCCAAAATTTTGCGGATGTCTTCTTTAAAGTATCAACTATCCTATAAGGAACTTGCACCTACCAATGGGGATAACAAGTTGGTACCATTTCGGGTTTTCTTCGCATTTGGGGCCCACTTTTTGGAAATTTGGGGATTTGGTTCGGGACCTCGACTCAACTTTCGGGATTTTATCTGATTTTGGGGAAAAGGTTTCGGTCAAAATGGGGTGTCCACATATGCCCCTATTTGGTAGAGGGCGCTTGTTCCACGAATGCCAAAGCTAAAGAGACAACACATTTTGATCGGCCCAAAATTTCAAATGAAAAGATACAAAAGGGAATGGATTTTTATTAAATGGAAATTTGGACTTTGAACAATCAGGTGAAACCCACACGCACTGAAAATGAGGCTGGAATAATCAGGCGGAACCTACACGCTCTGAAAAAGGGATTTGATTAGGTGGAACCTTCGCACACTAATCAAAAGGGGAAAATAGTTAGGTGGAACCGTCACACGCCAACTACAAAAAGTAAAAAAATGCTAGACGGAACCTTCACGTACTAACGGAAAAAACTTTGTTATGCGGAACCCTTACGCAGTAATAAGCGGGAAAAATTTGTTACGTGGAACCCTCACACAATAACAAAAGGAGAAATTAATTAGGCGGAACCCTCACGCACTAATCAAAGGAAAAGCTTTGTTATGCGGAACCTTCACGCAGTAACAAAATGGGGGATTTTAATTAGGCGGAACCCTCACGCACTAATAAAAAAGGAAAGCTTAGTTATGCGGAACCCTCAAGCAGTAATAAGCAGAAAATTTTTGTTATGTGGAACCCTCACACAGTAACAAAAATGGGGAATTTTAATTAGGCGGAACTCTCACGCACTAATCAAAAGGGAAAGCTTAGTTATGCGGAACCCTCACGTAGTAACAAGTAGGAAAATTTTGTTATGTGGAACCTTCACACAGTAACAAAAATGGGGAATTTTAATTAGGCAGAACCCTTATGCTTTAATCAAAAGGGAAAGCTTAGTTATGCGGAACCCTCACGCAGTAACAAGCAGGAAAATTTTGTTATGTGGAACCCTTACACAGTAACAAAAAGGGAGAATTTTAATTAGGCGGAACCCTCACGCACTAATCAAAAGGGAAATCTTAGTTATGCGGAACCCTCACACAGTAACAAGCAGGAAATTTTGTTATGTGGAACCCTCACACAGTAAAAAAATGGGGAATTTTAATTAGGCGGAACTCTCACGCACTAATCAAAACGAAAAGCTTTGTTATGCGGAACCTTCAAGCAGTAACAAGCCGGGAATTTGATTGAGGAGTAAAATTCTTATGAAAAGATTGATAATCTCTTGCTTTTGATTGATTAATTGATTTGGATTAATTTCTTTGGAGATTGCTTTGTCTCTCCAAAGAAGCGGGAACTTTTTTTTTTATATGCTTGCTGGATTGATTGATTGATTTGGATTGATTCAGATTGGTCCCTTTGGGAATTGCTTTGTCTCTTGCCGAGAAAATGGGGGCGCGAGTTCCTTGCTGAGGTCTGGACTCACATGATTTGCTGAGATTTTGAATATTGACCCATTTTTTAAAGAATTAGATTTTGCTGGGAATTGAATGCTTTGAGCAGTTGCCAGCGGACTCTCTAAGAAGTAGATGCTAGACTCCATTGGGGACTAGTTTTGTTGATGAGCTGACTATAGAGTAGGCTTAGCTGGGGAATTTGGAGGTTTGACTCCAGATGTGCTCGAGCTTCTCTAATCTCAACTTGCTGGAGACATTGGTTTATTCTGATTGTCCTAGTGGATTTGACAGCTTTAGAAGTCACTGCCACTGACCAGATCGCCTTTTTCAAGGTTTCAATCTGGCGGACCGCTTGCCTTAATTTTTGCCTGAATTGCTCTTGCGAGTTTTCAATCCAGCAGGCTCACACCTTGATTTTTGCCTAAGCCGCCCTTTCAGGTTTTCAACTTAGCAGGTGAATGACCCTAACTTTTGCTTAGATTGCCCTTGCGGGTTTTCAATCTAACGGGTCTTCAGACTCCATTTTTTTTTCTTTTGTTTTTCCTTAGCCATAAACCTTTGCCTATTGCACGAAAAGGACATTTTAGGTAGGTTAGGGTTTGAAAGAACAAAGTTTTGGTAAGTTTTCCAAGGTTTTGACCGAATCTAGACTAGCCAGACTGCCTACGTACCCCCAAAGGATGAGGATCAGGTCTAGCGTACTTCAAGGCACAAATGCCCCTGGTTTACGGGTTTCAAAAGGAGAATGGTCTTCCTTTTTCCCTTTTTTTGTGTAAGCTCAAAAGGGCTTTGCAAAGGATTCTTTTGATATGCTTGGTTTTTTTTTTTAAAGGATTTTTTGGTTTGGAGTTCTGGTCGGCCAAGGAAGGCCTTCTGGTGCGCTAAGCATAGTATTTCTTGAGTTGGTCAAGGTTTGTTGGCTCTTTTAACTTTTCTCCATTTTCATTGAGGAGTCTGACGGCTTTTCCAGGCAGGACTTCGTCGACAATGTATGGACCTAACCAGTTCGTCTTGAATTTAACCCTGGGATCATATACCGGTGCCCAGAAGGATTTCAGAACAAGATCTCCCTTCTTGAGGTCTCAAACACGAACTTTCTTGTTGAAGGCTTTCTCGACACGGCGTTGATACCCCTGAACATGGTACAATTCTTTCAGCCTCTTTTCATCAATCATTTGTAACTCTCGATATCTAGCTTGAGCCCAAACATATTCTGTCAACCCAGCTTCCATCATCACTCTCAGGGAGGGAATTCGCAGTTCAACAGGCAAGACAGCTTCCATTCCGTACACCAGAGAATACGAAGTTGCACCTGTAGAGAACCTGATCGACGTCTGTGGGACCCGATCCCGCGAGAGGGGTGGGGCGCAAGCCGCCACACTCTCTCTTGGTCTCTCGTACCCACGCGATTGGCGTGTGCATTTTTATTATTGATTTTAATTCATCTTTTATGTGAACTTGGGATCACTAAGGCAATCCAAATTCCACACAAAAGAGAGTGACAGAGTCGCCACCTAGATGTGGGATCTAGGACCCATAATTAACCAGAAATCTAGACTCGCTACCTGGTTAAAAAAATGGAAGGTATGGGGAGTTATGCGCCACATGCACCATTCCTGCCCGATAATCGGTGTTCAATTCCAATAGTTAACTCTTTTGAATTTCTTTTAAATGGCTCATTTAACTCTATGTTAGTGTGCGAACTATGTGACATGCATCCTAAAATCTAATTTCAATGTGAATCCTAAATGTGTATCTTGATTTCTTAATTTGTCTGGATTCAATCTAAGTGAAAGTTCTCCTAAAATTCTAATTTCATGGAAAGTCATAAGTGATTTAATTAAGAATTTACAAGAAAATTAATATACAAAACCCCACAATTTGTTGTGGAGCCGACTCGCGGTTGGTATGCCATCAGACATCCAAGCTGCCTACGTACCCAAGCCTCACTGGGATCAGAGTCGACGTAGTTCGGTGCACTTAAGCTAAGCTACTTATGCCTAACTCGACTAAGACACCGACCTAGACGGGATTGACTGTTTCAACAGTTTTAGGAGAAGTTATTTAATTCAAGTTGAGGATTTTATTATCCTAGGATTTCATCTAAGATGCTATATGATTCTTATCTAAATGCAAGTTATTCCTTAGACTAATGCAGGTTAGCCTACATCCTAGTTTACTAGGCTTGTTCTAGGGAAAGATTGGGCGACTAGTGTAACTAGACCTATGGTACGGTTGCTATCCATAGCAAGCGTCCGTGATGAGGCTGGACTCCTAACTCTAGGACTCCCTAAAACCTAGGACACGACCTGACACCAATGTTCCTAAATTGGGCTCTAATGGTTCTTATATCGAAAACCATAATCCAATGGTTCCGAAAGACTCGAGACAGATCGATTCAAGTTCTTGAAGTTAATGAATTTCAGATTTCAAGAATTTTAAGTTTCTGGACATTTAAGGATTATCAATGGCTCTAGGGTTCACCAATTTCGGCCTAGAATAACATCCAAGGAAGTGAATCGTGCGCTTTTTTCTTGTGCAATTTAATACTTAAGTTATAGCATCTTATTGCCTGGCATATCTCAGGATTTCCGTGGACAGTAACCTCGGAGCCAACAACATGCTATAGCTTAAATGTTCAAATTGTCAAAGATGGAGTGCAATAGGGATACGATTATGGATGCACTTGCCATTTTTCCAGGAAAATCTAAAGATCCTAAAATTTCTGTTTCAATGGATTTAGGAATTAATATGTGACAAAAATTCAAGGTTCTTTAGAAACTTTATGATGATTTTTAATTAATTTCGAATTTTCAATGGATTTTATCAATTTTAAACCATATGAGTGATTTTACCTGTGAAATTATTATAAATGAATTCGAAATGAATTAAAACTTCTACAGCAGCAAGACATGATGGGATGTAGCTTACTGGAAGATTTTTGCAGATTTTTACATTCAGCTCATATTTAATTTTGATTTAACAATAACGAGACCAGATTGCAAAAATAACACAGAAGTAACCAACAGTAGTAAGATATAAGTAAAAATAGCATGCTGTGAGATTTTCATGAATTTTAGAAACTATTTACTATCAATTTCTGATTTTTCAATTTTCAGACCAGATTATGAATAAACACTACATCCCATAGGAAGCAAGATCCAAATAAATTGAAAATTTTACAGCAGCAATAAATATGAAATATAAGACTACTGTAAAAATTTTGTGAATTTTAATGGTGATCTGATGTCAGTAACAATTCTCACAAAATCTGATAAGTTTCAAAGAAAGCATTAAATAATATATCAAACAGAATCCAAACATTCTTAAAAATTTATGGTAGAATGTATCAGTACCATTTTATTTTCTCACGAAATTTCATTAATTTTGCAATCCATTTAGTATTTTTTTTTCTTCGTCGAAAATATATTTTTGAAGAGTTTTCCATTTTTAAAACATGATTTTATAGGAAATTACGACTCCGGAAAACGTCCATTTAATCTTGTTCTGATATGATGAACACAAGAAAAAATTTTAATTCCAAAAAATAGATCATCCAGAGATGGCTATTTTTTCGAATTTTGTAATTTCTCAGCCATTATTTTAAATAAAATTCCACTTATCACTCAAATTTTCGAAATCCTCTGATTCAATGTCCGATCCAATCCGATGGTTATTTTAGTCTATTTAAATAGATCAGTGTATTAAATTTTGGGACGAATCGAAATTGAAACACTCATGTAGATCGTGATTTTGAGCACATACATATAATATTGAATTAAATTCAATTAAATGCTAAAAATCATGCAAAAATACATTAAAAGTATCAAATAATCCTGGAAAAATCTGAGAATAGTGCACCTACCTGTGATGGAGATTTTGGGTATCCTTTGAATAGGACAAGATTTGAAGGCGGGGATATGGAGGATTTCTCTAGTAGTTTTCTTTGAGTCTTCTTCCTCTTTTTTTTCTTTTTTTTTTGAAAGAAGAGAGCATGGGTATTTATAGTTGAGGGATGAGCCAGGTTGCCATCTTTAGGGCCTAGAGGTGTAGGGTGGAGATTGAGTGATGAAAAAAGGAAGGGGAAAGAATGGCCAAGATCGGATTTTTCTAGAATATTCTCCATCTTCTTTGGCATCTTCCATTTAAGCCATTGCTATGTTAAAAATGGCAGGCACTTATGCGGCCAGGATCAAGTACTAAAGATTTAAGAACAATTCAAGGTCCAAGATGATGCCATTTGTCCTTGGAATCTTTGTAGATTTTGGAAGCAAATTTCAAGGTAAGGGAAATGTCCAATTTGGTTGCCTTTGTAGAGAATGGCAACGATTTAGATGGTTGCGATTAACTGCAATCTCCATGTGATCGAAAGAACGGGCGAGATCGGGTCTCCAAATATCTTGAAATCTTTGCAATCATATGGAATAAGATTGGGTGGTTGAGATCAATTTCGATCGAAAGAATGGACGAGATGATGCCTCCAAATCTCCTAGAATCTTGTAAAAGATTTTTCAAATATTTTGAATGTAAAAATCGAAAAATGCGGTTTTCAGGAGATTTTGAAGTCCGATTTTGATAATTCTTTCGCCATTAAAATCGTTAATTTTTCCTCTTTCATTTAAGCCCAATGTTGCCATAGAAATATTATTTTCAGAATTTTTGACTAATGCGAGCCGTCGGTTTTTAACAGCGAATCGTTTTTCCAACCGTTGATCAAATTTACGATTCGATTGATCCAACCAACTTAATCAATTTTTGATGAATGATCCTAACCTTTGAAATATGAATTTTGACAACAATTAAAGTACTGAAAGCACTGTTGTTGATAATTTGGTTAAATTATTTCGACGGCTCTCGTTCACCCACATTGATCCGTGATTTTTCACTGGGTGTTTGCTCAATTAAGTGACACAATGTTTAATCTGAATTTGAGATTAACCTTGATCGATCCTATTTTGACTAAATGATCACAAATTCTTAGTAAGGAAAGACACCCAGGTTAAGATCTGCCCTTGATCTAACGATTTACGGAAATCGGGTCTCGGAATGGAATCAGGTCCCGGGCTGTGAAGTGACCCTAGCTTATTTTGTCCCGATTGATGATCCGTAAAGTCAGATCGAGATATTAATGACCTAAAACATATAAATCCATGATAGAGGGGCTCTCACATGGATTTAACACACTAAATTCACCAATGAGGGTATTTTTCAATTTTTCGGATCTAATCATCTCACAAGGTACATCTCTTTATCATTTCGGTTTTCAGAAAATTTGAGGATGCATACTTTACCAATGAAATTCCACGGATCAATATATTATGTTATTGTTGGTTAAAGTGTAGCAAAATGAGGGTGTCTACAGATGCCCCTCTTTGGTAGAGATGACGTAGTCATTGAATACCAAAGTAAAAGTGACAGAGCCATTTTGCGTAGCTTTAATCGACAAAGGACTCCCTAGACACAATGCAACCTACTATAATGCAAGACCCTAGATAAAATCCTAAAATTGAAATAATAAAAAAAAAAACTCGATGCGGCGCCGTTCACAAATGGGCAATTAGAGAATGAGATATCATTTTCGAATGGATTGTGAAGGGAAAGGACAAAGATCGTTCTCGAACGGTTTTTAGAAGAAGATGAGACGCCGCTCACAAGCGGGTTCAACTAGGATAAGAAGCATTCCCAAATGGACTCGGACAATGATGCACCGTTCACAAACAGCCTCAAGGAGGATAGAAAACCATTCACAAAAGGAGTCGAGAAAAGAGGCACCGTTCACAAACGGGCTCAAGGAGAAGACGAGACCATTCACAAATGGACTCGAGAAATGAGGTACCGTTCACAAACGGGCTCAAGGAGAAGACAAGACCATTCACAAATGGACTCGAGAAATGAGGCACCGTTCACAAACGAGCTCAAGGAGGACACGAGACCATTCACAAATGGACTCGAGAAATGAGGCACCGTTCACAAACGGGCTCAAGGAGAAGACGAGACCATTCACAAATGGACTCGAGAAATGAGGCACCGTTCACAAACGGGCTCAAGGAGGACGGGACCATTCACAAATGGACTCGAGAAATGAGACACCGTTCACAAACGGGCTCAAGGAGGATAGAAAACCATTCACAAATGGACTCAGAAAATGACACACCGTTCACAAACGGGTTCAAAGAGGATACGAGACCATTCACAAATGGACTCGGAAAATGAGACACCGTTCACAAACGGGCTCAAGAAGGATATGAGACCATTCACAAATGGACTCAGAAAATGAGGCACCGTTCACAAACGGGCTCAAGGAGAAGACGAGACCATTCACAAATGGACTCGAGAAATGAGGCACCGTTCACAAACGGACTCAAGGAGAAGACGAGACCATTCACAAATGGATTCGAGAAATGAGGCACCGTTCACAAACGGGCTCAAGGAGAAGACAAGACCATTCACAAATGGACTCGAGAAATGAGGCACCGTTCACAAACGGGCTCAAGGAGGACGGGACCATTCACAAATGGATTCGAGAAACGAGGCACCGTTCACAAACGGGCTTAAGGAGAAGACAAGACCATTCACAAATGGACTCGAGAAATGAGGCAACGTTCACAAACGGGCTCAAGGAGGACATGAGACCATTCACGAATGGACTCAGAAAATGAGACACCGTTCACAAACGGGTTCAAGGAGAAGACGAGATCATTCACAAATGGACTCGAGAAATGAGACACCGTTCACAAACGGGCTCAAGGAGGACACGAGACCATTCACAAATGGACTCAGAAAATGAGGCACCGTTCACAAACGAGCTCAAGGAGAAGACGAGATCATTCACAAATGGACTCGAGAAATGAGACACCGTTCACAAACGGGCTCAAGGAGAAGACGAGACCATTCACAAATGGACTCGAGAAATGAGGCACCGTTCACAAACGGGCTCAAGGAGGACAAGACCATTCACAAATGGACTCGAGAAATGAGGCATCGTTCACAAACGGGCTCAAAGAGACAAGATAGCTTTGATTTATGAATTCAACAACGAAGAATTTAGAGATTTTTCATGAACTTGAATTTGACGTAGGATTGGATTTTTTTTTTGAATCGGGGATTGAATTTGATGAATTTTTTATTTTTGAGAAATGAGGCACCGTTCACAAACGGGCTCAAGGAGGACATGAGACCATTTACGAATGGACTCAGAAAATGAGACACCGTTCACAAACGGGTTCAAAGAGACCACGAGACCATTCACAAATGGACTCAGAAAATGAGACATCGTTCACAAACGGGTTCAAAGAGACCATGAGACCATTCACAAATGGACTCAGAAAATGAGACACCGTTCACAAACGGGCTCGAAGAATATAAGAAACTATTCCCAAATGGATTTAAAAAAATGATGCACCGCTCCCAAACGGGTTAGAAGAAGATAACAGGCCATTCCCAAATGAACCCGGAAGATGAGACACCGTTCACAAACGGGTTCAAAGAAACGAGATAGCTTCGATTGATGAATTCAACAACGAAGAATTTAGAGATTTTTCATGAATTTGAATTTGACGTAAGATTGGATTTGATGAATTTTTGATTTTTTGACCTCAATGAAATCGGGGATATTATGAATCGTGCCCGACAAAGATGTTGGAAACTACGATTTTGACGAATAATGAAACGGCAAACCTTAGGAACGAAGAACCATTACTAACAAGAATGGATTATGGACACTTTTATGAAACTTCAACAAGATCTTTCTCAAAGAGACTGCTGGTCTTGTCTTCTGGGGATTTTGATAACTGAAACCTTGAACAAGATTTTTGAGATTGGTAATCCAGAACAACGGCTCTCTTGGATATAATCATGGAAAAGTGGGATTTGCCTCTTGACAGGTGTTTAGATAAACATTTCTTGACCAGGATAGTATTTAACTAACTGGAAGGAGATTCTGAATTTTAATGGTTCATCTTTTTGAGAAATTGGCTCAACCACCATTGCATCTCAGGCTCTTCCAAGCTTAAGGTACCTTCCTGGGGTACGACCTTTTACGGAAGCTGGGCTTTCTGATGTTTCTACTTCTGAATTTTTCTGAGTTGATCTTTTTTGAAATAAAGCTGCTTGACTAGATTACCGAGCTCTTTCATACGATCGCAGGGAGCTGCCGAGGCCGGGCCTCCTTCACCAAGATAGTTGCATCATTTGGACATAAGAACGACGATTGACTCTTTATAAAGAGGAAACTTAGATAAAAGGCACTACTCAAAGGATTGAGCAGCTCTGAAGGAGTGAATATAGGATGACAAAGATTTACTAACTACACTGACAGACACAGTAATGCTTCTGACTTAGTTAACGTTTTATTTGGTAAGTCTATCATTTCGAGGAATGTTTTTTTTTCCAATTGGTAAACACTGGACTTCTTCCTTAAAACAGTAATGCCTCAAGGATTTAATTACGACCCCTAAGATTGTTTAGCTTCAATGCCCCCAGTTTTGAGGATGTCACTTGAATTTGCTTGAACTTCAATTGATCTTCAGTCTTGATACCGACTGTAGCCTTCTTATAATGGTTCTCTTACCGTGACCAAGTCACCTCTTCGGGGTTTTTAACTTGGCGGACCGTGCTAGCCTTAACTTTTGCCTGAACCACCTTTCTAGGTTTTCGATCCAGCAAGCTATCCCCTTAGCTTTTGCCTAAGCCGCCCTTTCGGGTTTTCAACTTAGCAGGGGAATGATCTTAAATTTTGCCTAGACCGCCCTTTCAGGTTTTCAGTCTAGCAGATCTTCAAACTCCGTTCTTTTTTTTTCATCATTTTTTTTTATTACTTATTGTGTCTCGGGACCTAGATCATTAGTTCTGAACACCAGAAGGACTTTATAGGTAGGATAGGGCTTTTCAAAGAATGGCTTAAGGTTTAACAAAGATTTCGACCGAACCTGTGAACAGGTTGCCTACGTATCCCCGAGTAGGAATCAGGTCGTGCGTAGTTCAGAGCGAATGCCCCTAGTTTGAAGATAAGTTGTTTGAAGGTTAATTGATTTTTTTCTTTTTTTTAATTTCTTTCTAGAATGATTGGCATCTCTTCTTTTGGAACTTGTCCATCTTCTTCTTTTTTGGAACGATTGAATTTCTTTTCTCTTTTTTTTTTTGAATCGACCGAACTCGGTTTAATCGAGCTGCCTATGTACCCCAGTGTAGGGATCAGGTCTCGCGTAGTTCGGGGCGGATGCCCCTAGTTTGATGGGTTTTCAAGAAAATTTCATTCAGGCTTGAAGGGTTTGCAAACCGGTATTCTTTTGACATCGGGTTATGATTCTGGGATTTGTTCGGCCAAAGGAGGCCTTCCAATGTTCAGGTTTGGAATTGATCTAGGTTGATGAGTTCTCTTTATTATTGTTTCTTTTTTTTTTCGAAGTTTGACGGCATTTCCAGGTAAGAGATAATGGATCTTCTTCTTTCAAGATTCTAATATGCGCTTTCGACTTTCATAGAGCGAAACTTGTTCTTTAACATCCTCCATCTATGAATTTGTAACTCTTGATATCTGATGATCACTTTTCAATGCTTTGCTCTTGAACTTCTTATCTTGAATTTGTTGGCTTCATGTTATGAATTTGAGAACCAAGGTTATTGATTGGAAATATAAAAGTTGTTTCCACTCTATGCCCCTTGTATAGCATATGTCTTCTCACTTTCTTCATTCTCTTTGAGCTTTCTATCTATGTCTTGCTCCTGGTATCGGTTGTAGCTTTTCTAGACAATCTTCTTATTCTTGAAATAAGTTTATCAATTCTTCACACTCTTCAGAGGGTAATGTACTTTTAATCGGCATTCACTGAATCAAAGTTTCAGTGCCAATGTTTACCACTTCAATTTCATCTTTGAAAGGCTGAGATTGACGCTCCTCCTCTTGTTCAAGTAATTGTTGTGACTCAAGTGGAGTTTCGTCAATTTTGTCCTCATTTGAGGAGGGAGTCTTATTTTAAGATCAGAAGCACACTTAAGAAATAGACACAAGTGAACTATTGGAACTGAAATTTTATTTAAAGAAAAAGCTATTACATCTGACGACCTATCCTGAACATGCTCAGGATTCACAACTCTAAATAAAAGGAAAGCAAAAGATAACTTGCCATGGACTAGGCATTGACCTTGAACCGTAAGACCGGACTCAACAATTGTACTGACCATGATGACTGACTCAACATAAAATAGTAAATGACTAAAACTTTAAATGCTGCAACTGTCCAGCTTCGGAGGCTCGGCGAAAGCTGGCTCACAACTGGTACTTTCAACTTCTGATTCTTTTCATTGCAACCGGACCTGTGCACCTTTGAACCCTCAGATATCTAAGCATTGCGATCGGCTGGCGGAAGTACTGCACGATTCGGTAATGGGTTATTGGTAGTATCGGGTCTTGGCTCGAACACAAGGCATGTATTGTCAAGCAACCTCTGGATTCTGAATTTTAGGGCAATGCAATTATCAGTGAGAAGGCCGGAATTTCTATGGTATTCACAGCGTTGATCTGTTTGCCAATTTGCTGGTAAAGGATTAGGAAGAATTCTAATGTCGGGTAAGGTTATGCGACCTGAGGCTAGACACTCTTGAGTATCTCAGATGGTGGAAGAGGGAGAGGGGTAAATTCTGTCTGGGCCTGTGGTCGAGGTGCGACAGCAGGTTGGGTATAGTCCATCACCATGGGGTTCTGAGGTTTTGAAGGCTGAGGCTTGGAGCGGGAAAGGTTATTAATTTCAGCTGATGGAGACTTCCTGAATTCTCTTGTATTCGGGTTACTGCGGTTGAATACACCTTGAGCCATAGCCTCCTCTATTTGGGTGCCTGCCACGATAAAGTGTTTGAAGTCCGGATAATACTGCAACGACATGTGATACTGGAGCTGGGGGAAAATATTTTTCATGATTATCTGGACCTGCTCTTCCTCAGAAGGGCGCTCCATCATCTGAGCTGGTAGTCTTCTCCATCTCTTCACAAAAATTAGAAAAGATTCCCTCGAATCTTGCTTGGTCCTTTCCAAATCCTTTCTAGTAATTTCTGTCCCATCGTCATATTTGAACTGCCTGATGAATTGCTCACCGATGTCTTTCCATGTCCTATAACGAGTCTTGTCTAGGACCATGAACCACCTTCTAGCGACCTTGGTTAGGGAAACCGGGAACAATTGAGCCATTTGCTCAGGAGATAACGCCTTGAGGCTGACACATGATGGTAAACATCTGTAAATGGGTGATTGGACAACCCACACCATCATATTTGTCGAAATCTGGCATTTGAAAATTGGCAGGGAGACGAATTTCGGGAAACAGCGTAAGATCACTTGGATTGAAACCACCCTGGTCTTGAAACTGGATGTCTTGAACTTTCCTGGCAAGACTTTCTAATTTCTCCATAACTGTCTTATCAACCACGGACTGAGAAGGCCTATTGCGATCCTCGTTGTACTGCTCTTTTTCCAAATCTTCTTCGGCTTTATCGGGGATAGTGATGAATGCTGGCTGGGCAGGTGCGGCTGAAGTAGCTGCATGGTGCATAGGCCCTTTATCTTTGGACAACGACGGCCCCAACTTCTCAGAAAGTTGAGCCTTGATAACTCGGTTCTCTTCTTTGAGCTCTTGAAGTTGCTGGAGAATCAAGGTGAGGGTATCGGTAATAGCAGCGGGTGGAAGACCGACTTGGTTGTCTGCCATTGGCGAGGATGAGGATGAGAAAGAAGGAGATGCTGGGGTTCTCAGAGAAGGTGGCAGGGATACAGAATTCCTCTCCAATCGTGAAGAGATCCGAACCCAAGGAGTAGTGGGGTTAGCTATGGTGTTTACTGCCCTGAAATATTTGAAAGACATATTTTAAAATCAGAAAGAAGTAGACAATGATGCACACATAGACCAAGATAATGAGAGAGAAAGATGAACTTTATTGATCAATCATTAAAGCCTAAGTACAGGATTCATTATTTCAAAGATAAACGGATAAGATTAAACATGGAACTAAGCATTCTTTTTAGACTTCTTCTTTGGACGACAATCTTGCTCAGCTGACTCTAAAGGTTTGATGATTCTGACATCCCAAGCAGATGAAACGGCTTTGACAATCTTGGGCTTGAGATCCTCAGGCGGATAAAAATGACGAAGGGGAGGCACAATAGATTGCTCCCTTCCATACTGACGCAGGATCCTGGCAGGAACATAAAAGGAAGTCTTTTTCAGACCAAGAAGGCGAACGTAGTTAGCTTCTCCGGTGTTGAAGACAGCTTCTTGGATTCCAGGAATTTGCCAATAAATCTGATCTTGTCGGTGAGAATTTAGCCATTCAACCCAATCGCTTTTATGATCGAAAGAAACATCATGACGCCATTCGCTGAAGGTGTACAGCGTATGATTAAAATGGACAGGAGCTGCAATTTTTAGCTTGTGGCACAACCACACCTGAAGTAATGCAGGACATCCTGAGAAAGAACCAACAAAGGAGCGAACATAAGAGCCTGGACCTGAGCCGGCACGAAGACGAGCCATATCACCCAATCCATTGAAGGTTTCTGGAAGCATAGTAGCAATTGGATTGGCGCCCCGATCCAATTGATCCACGAGATCCAAAAGAACAGCTGACGCAAAGCGAGAAGGCTGAACAGTGAAGAGCCTGGCGAAGGAGCAGAATCTCAAAGCGCGACGTCGGGCTTTTTGAATATCAACAGCACCAATGTGTCCAATAGGAGGATAAATGTCAATTAGTTGCTGCATGGACACCTCTTGGCCTTTCATGAAAGAGTTCATGGATTCATCTGGATTATTCATTAAGCGAAGGAACAAAGGACGATAATCTGGAACACAGGATGGCTTCACTAGAGGGCCATCCACAGGATATTCCAATAAGGCACACCATTCTTCAAAGGTGGGACACATCTCTTGGTTGCCAAAACGGAAGACATGATGATTGGGATCCCAACACTCTGATGCGGCATAGAGTAATCCCCAATCGAGCTTAATGGTCGCCACATAGCCGAAGAGATTTTTCTCTTGCTCACTTATGGCATAGATATGGGATTCTCTTAATATACCACGGATCCAATCAAGAATTGTACGAGTAGACATGATGCCTGTAAGCCAGGAGAAAGAATACAAGAATGATCAGGGTTATATGAACACGAGATTGGGATAAGTTCCTGCCAGTAAAGGAAAGTATGAATACATGATCGAATCACATGATGGAATATTGACAGACGTACGATCAAGAGATGAGATGAGATAGCATAAGATTGCTTTTAACGGATAGATCATGAATGACTAATCCTATGAGATCTTTGGAAATGATGGGAATTATATCCTAACCCCAAAGGGAAAGTTTTTAATCTTCACACATTTTATCAGTGCTACCTGAAGGCATCAACCCTAACCCTAATCTAGCGGAGTGGAGATAGGATCTCGACTCATGACTTTGTTTGTGTATCTAGGACCGATCGTAGCTATTGGAAGATGGACTACGGCCTAATCTAGACACAAATGGGCAGGATATCCTAAGCTAGGCTTACACACGTGATGCACATGTGTTCGTATACTACATGCATGTGTGGGTTAATCTAGGGGTAAGGCCAAGAGTTCCCTTAGCGCGAATCCGTGTTCAATATACTGTACCAGTGTCCGGCGTATCAGTACGTGAACAAAAGATCTGTTTACGCACCATAAAGGTGCTAGGGTAAGGGTGGAATGCTTCTCTAGCACAGAGGCACCAGGTGATGAAATCCCAGTCAATCATGCTAGATAACACTCCGGGTTCCAAAAATGGGACGTGTGTGCATGTGAGATGCAAGGGTTTAGATGCAAGTGATGTAAGTGTGTGCAATATGTTTGTGCAATCTATGATACCTTCAGGTTTTGATAGATTAAGTTTGAGTATGATGTGATGAGAAAATAAAACAAGACAAACTAATCTAACAAGTATATGAGAGATAGAGTTTTTTATGAGCCAGTTAAATTAAATTCAAATGAGTTATCCTTTCAAATTGTAACGAAGTTAGGTGATCCCCAGCAGAGTCGCCAAACTGTGGGACCCGATCCTGCGAGAGGGGTGGGGCGCAAGCCGCCACACTCTCTCTTGGTTTCTCGTACCCACGAGATTGGCGTGTGCATTTTTATTATTGATTTTAATTCATCTTTTATGTGAACTTGGGATCACTAAGGCAATCCGAATTCCACACAAAAGAGAGCGACAGAGTCGCCACCTAGATGTGGGATCTATGACCCATAATTAAACAGAAATCTAGACTCGCTACCTGGTTACAAAAATGGAAGGTATGGGGAGTTATGCGCCACATGCACCATTCCTGCCCGATAATCGGTGTTCAATTCCAATAGTTAACTCTTTTGAATTTCTTTTAAATGGCTCATTTAACTCTATGTTAGTGTGCGAACTATGTGACATGCATCCTAAAATCTAATTTCAATGTGAATCCTAAATGTGTATCTTGATTTCTTAATTTGTCTGGATTCAATCTAAGTGAAAGTTCTCCTAAAATTCTAATTTCATGGAAAGTCCTAAGTGATTTAATTAAGAATTCACAAGAAAATTAATATACAAAACCCCACAATTTGTTGTGGAGCCGACTCGCGATTGGTATGCCATCAGACATCCAAGCTGCCTACGTACCCAAGCCTCACTGGGATCAGAGTCGACGTAGTTTGGTGCACTTAAGCTAAGCTACTTATGCCTAACTCGACTAAGACACCGACCTAGACGGGATTGACTGTTTCAACAGTTTTAGGAGAAGTTATTTAATTCAAGTTGAGGATTTTATTATCCTAGGATTTCATCTAAGATGTTATATGATTCTTATCTAAATGCAAGTTATTCCTTAGACTAATGCAGATTAGCCTACATCCTAGTTTACTAGGCTTGTTCTAAGGAAAGATTGGGCGACTAGTGTAACTAGACCTATGGTACGGTTGCTATCCATAGCAAGCGTCCGTGATGAGGCTGGACTCCTAACTCTAGGACTCCCTAAAACCTAAGACTCCCTAAAACCTAGGACACGACCTGACACCAGTGTTCCTAAATTGGGCTCTAATGGTTCTTATATCGAAAACCATAATCCAATGGTTCCGAAAGACTCGAGACAGATCGATTCAAGTTCTTGAAGTTAATGAATTTCAGATTTCAAGGATTTTAAGTTTCTGGACATTTAAGGATTACCAATGGCTATAGGGTTCACCAATTTCGGCCTAGAATAACATCCAAGGAAGGGAATCGTGCGCTCTTTCCTTGTGCAATTTAATACTTAAGTTATAGCATCTTATTGCCTGGCATATCTCAGGATTTTCGTGGACAGTAACCTCGGAGCCAACAACATGCTATAGCTTAAATGTTCAAATTGTCAAAGATCGAGTGCAATAGGGATACGATTATGGATGCACTGGCCATTTTTCCAGGGAAATCTAAAGATCCTAAAATTTCTGTTTCAATGGATTTAGGAATTAATATGTGACAAAAATTCTAGGTTCTTTAGAAACTTTATGATGATTTTTAATTAATTTCGAATTTTCAATGGATTTTATCAATTTTAAACCATATGAGTGATTTTACAAGTGAAATTACTGCAAATGAATTCGAAATGAATTGAAACTTCGACAGCAGCAAGACATGATGGGATGTAGCTTACTGGAAGATTTTTACATTCAGCTCATATTTAATTTTGATTTAACAATAACGACACCAGATTGCAAAAATAACACAGAAACTACTAGAAATAGAAATTGAAATTCATTGAAATTTCTACAGTAGTAAGATATAAGTAAAAATAGCATGCTGTACGATTTTCATGAATTTTAGAAACTATTTACTATCAATTTCTGATTTTTCAATTTTCAGACCAGATTATGAATTAACACTACATCCCATAGGAAGCAAGATCCAAATAAATTAAAACTTTTACACCAGAAATAAATATGAAATATAAGACTACTGTAAAACTTTTGTGAATTTTAATGTTGATCTGATGTCAGTAACAATTCTCACAAAATCTGATAAGTTTCAAAGAAAGCATTAAATAATATATCAAACAGAATCCAAAAATTCTTAAAACTTTATGGTAGAATGTATCAGTACCATTTTATTTTCTCACCAAATTTCATTAATTTTGTAATCCATTTAGTATATATTTTATTTTTCTTCGTCGAAAAGATATTTTTGAAGAGTTTTCAATTTTTAAAACACGATTTTCGAGGAAATTACGACTCCGGAAAATATCCTTTAATCTTGTTCTGATATGATGAACACAAGAAAAATTTTAATTCCAAAAAATAGATCATCCTGAGATGGCTATTTTTTCGAATTTTGTAATTTCTCAGCCATTATTTTAAATAAAATTCCACTCATCACTCAAATTTTCGAAATCCTTTGATTCAATGTCCGATCCAATCCATGGTTATTTTAGTCTATTTAAATAGATCAGTGTATTAAATTTTGGGACGAATCAGAATTGAAACACGCATGTAGATCGTGATTTTGTGCACACACATATAATATTGAATTAAATTCAATTAAATGCTAAAAATCATGCAAAAATACATTAAAAAGTATCAAATAATCTTGGAAAAATCTGAGAATAGTGAACCTACCTGTGATGGAGATTTTGGGTATCCTTTGAATAGGACAAGATTTGAAGGCGGGGATATGGAGGATTTCTCTAGTAGTTTTCTTTGAGTCTTCTTCCTCTTTTTTCTTTTTTTTTTTGAAAGAAGAGAGCATGGGTATTTATAGGTGAGGGATGAGCCAGGTTGCCATCATTAGGGCCTAGAGGTGTAGGGTGGAGATTGAGTGATGGAAAAAGGAAGGGAAAAGAATGGCCAAGATCGGATTTTTCTAGAATATTCTCCCTCTTCTTTGACATCGTCCATTTAAGCCATGGCTATGTTAAAAGTGGCAGGCACTTATGCGGCCAGGATCAAGTACTAAAGATTTAGGAACAATTCAAGGTCCAAGATGATGCCATTTGTCCTTGGAATCTTTGTAGATTTTGGAAGCAAATTTCAAGGTAAGGGAAATGTCCAATTTGGTTGCCTTTGTAGAGAATGGCAACGATTTGGATGGTTGCGATTCACTGCAATCTCCATGTGATCGAAAGAACGGGCGAGATCGGGTTTCCAAATATCCTGAAATCTTTGCAATGATATAGAATAAGATTGGGTGGTTGAGATCAATTTCGATCGAAAGAATGGACGAGATGATGCCTCCAAATCTCTTAGAATCTTGTAAAAGATTTTTCAAATATTTTGAATGTAAAAATCAAAAAATGCGGTTTTCAGGAGATTTTGAAGTCCGATTTCGATAATTCTTTCGCCGTTAAAATTGTTAATTTTTCCTCTTTCATTTAAGCCCAATGTTGCCATAGAAATATTATTTTCTGAATTTTTGACCAATGCGAGCTGTCGGTTTTTAACAGCGAATCGTTTTTCCAACCGTTGATCAAATTGACGATTCGATTGATCCAACCAACTTAATCAATTTTTGATGAATGATCCTAACCTTTGAAATATGAATTTTGACAACAATTAAAGTACTGAAAGCACTGTTGTTGATAATTTGGTTAAATTATTTCGACGGCTCTCGTTCACCCACATTGATCCGTGATTTTTCACTGGGTGTTTGCTCAATTAAGTGACACAATGTTTAATCTGAATTTGAGATTAACCTTGATCGATCATATTTTGACTAAATGATCACAAATTCTTAGTAAGGAAAGACACCCAGGTTAAGATCTGCCCTTGATCTAACAATTTACGGAAATCGGGTCTCGGAATGGAATCAGGTCCCGAGCTGTGAAGTGACCCTAGCTTATTTTGTCCCGATTGATGATCCGTAAAGTCAGATCGAGATATTAATGACCTAAAACATATAAATCCATGATAGAGGGGCTCTCACATGGATTTAACACACTAAATTCACCAATGAGGGTATTTTTCAATTTTTCGGATCTAATCATCTCACAAGGTACATCTCTTTATCATTTCGGTTTTCAGAAAATTTGAGGATGCATACTTTACCAATGAAATTCCACGGATCAATATATTATGTTATTGTTGGTTAAAGTGTAGCAAAATGAGGGTGTCTACAACGTCCTATAGGCCCACAAAGCATACGGGAGCTTCTTCGACCAATCTTTGTAAGTCTCAATCATCTTGCTGATGATTACTTTGATGTTTTTGTTAGCAGCCTCAACAGCTCCGTTTGTTTGGGGTCTATAGGGGGAAGACTTATGATGCTTGATCTTAAACTCCTCACGCAGGCGCGCCACCTCCTTCTTGAAATGGGACCCATTGTCTGAAATTAGTTCATGTGGTACTCCATATCTGCAAATAATATTTGCTTTGATGAACTTTGCAACAGAAGCCGAGGTCAATGATGCATACGAAGCAGCCTCTATCCACTTTGTGAAGTAATTAATGGCAACCAAGATATACTCATGCCCATTAGAAGACTTCGGACTTATCTTCCCACTGATGTCTATTCCCCATACCGAGAACTGCCACGGTGAAGTGAAAGAATGCAACTGAGAAGGTGGTACATGGATGAGATTGGCATAGACCTGACACTTGTGACATTTCTTCACATAGGCGTAGCAATCTGCTTCCATTGTCGGCCAATAATACCCAAGTCTGAGAATCTTCCTTGACAGCATCTTTCCGTTCATATGCGGTCCACAGACTCCTTCGTGCGTTTGCTCTACGAGTTCAGCTGCTTGATCCTCATTTATACACAAAAGTTGGATTCCATCGAACGACCTTCTGTACAACTCCTCACCACAGATGATAAAGTTAGAGGCCAATTTCTGAAGAGACCTTCGCTTTTTTCCTGAAGCTTCCGACGGATGTCCTTTGTCTGAGATGAAGTATTTGATATCTGTGTACCAATGCTTGCCATCTGGACACCTTGCTGCTATTTCAATGGCGTTAACATGCGCTGGGGCCCATTGAAGCCTTACTTCTAATGGTTGAACCTCCATTCTTGCAGAAATATCAAGCATTGAAGCCTGAGTAGCTAATGCATCAGCAAAATGATTCTTTGTTCTAGATAGGTGAGTGAATGTGATATTTCTGACTTTTCTGACCAAAGACTGTAGGTACGTATTATATGGAATCAACTTATCTTCTCTTGTTTTCTAGTTTCCGTTGATTTGACAGATGCTCAGAATTGAATCTCCAAATACGTCTAGGTCCTGAATGTGCAAGGCTATGGCTGCTTCCAAACCTGCGATACACCCCTCGCATTCTGCCATATTGTTTGTGCACTTGAACTGAAGTTTGATGGATATAGGGATATACTCCTTTCTTGGTGACACCAACACCGCCTCTCACATTGGCCTCGATTGTTGACTGCTCCATCAAAGCACATCAACCACTTTGTGTCTGGAACTTCATCTTCCACAGTCATTATTTTCTCATCCGAAAACTTTGCTTTCAAAAATTCATTATTTTCTGTTGGTGAATCAGCTAACTGTTCAGCTATCACGCGCCCCTTAATTGACTTCTGAGTGACATAAGTGATATCGAACTCAGACAATAACAGCAACCACCTGACAGTTCTTCCGGTGAGGGCTGACTTCTCAAACAAATATTTCAATAGATCCATCCGTGAGAGTAGAAGAACCCTATTCGATAACAAATAATGCCTTAGTTTCTGAGTAGCAAAAACCAGTGCTAGACAGGTCTTTTCGAGGATGGTGTACTTCTGCTCATACTCCAACATTTTCTTGCTGATGTAGTAAATGGCTCTTTCTCGGTTCGACTTCGGGTCTTGTTGCGCTAACATACACCCCATCGATGTGTCAGTAACAGACAAGTACAGCAACATCAGTTGTCCTTGTATGATTGGTGACAAAGCCAAACACTGCTTGATTTTCTCGAAAGCCTCTTGACACCCTTCATTCCACTTCTTGGGAGCATTCTTCTTTAAGAGCTTGAAAATCGGTTCACAAGTCGTTGTCAACTGTGTAATGAACCTTCTCAAGTATTGAACCTTGCCTAAGAACCCACGGATCTGTTTCTCGGTCTTTGGAGGCACCATTTCTTGGATAGCTTTGATTTTCTGTGGATCTACTTCAATCCCTCTCTGGCTGACCAAGAATCCCAGCAGTTTTCCTGATGTAACCCCAAATACACACTTATTCGGGTTAAGACGGAGCTTGAACTTTTGAATTCGCTGGAAAAACTTTCTCAATGCCCCTGCATGCTCTTCCCTGGTCTTCGCTTTAACGATGATGTCATCAACATATACTTCGACCTCTTTGTGTATCATGTCATGTAGTAAAGTGGTAGCAGCTCTCTGATATGTTGCTCCAGTATTTTTGAGTCCAAATGGCATAACTCTGTAACAATATGTCCCCCATTGATTGATGAAGGCCGTCTTGATCATGTCTTCAGGAGCCATTTTGATCTGGTTGTATCCTGAGAATCCATCCATAAATGAAAGGAGAGCATGGCCTGCTGTGTTGTCCACCAAGATGCCAATGTGCGGCAAAGGAAAATCATCTTTCGGACTTGCTTTGTTCAGATCTCTGAAATCCACACACATTCTGACTTTTCTGTCCTTTTTGGGCACCGGTACTATGTTGGCTAGCCATTCAGGGTATTCAACAACTTGTATGAAGTCAACATCCAATTGTTTCTGAACTTTATCTCTGAGTAGCAAGTCCCACTCTGGTTTCATTTTTTGGAGTTTTTGCTTTTTCGGCCTGGCACCCGGGATTAGGGGAAGTCTATGTTGAACAATGTCTTCACTTAATCCTGGCATGTCATCATAGGACCAAGCAAAAACTTCTTTGAATTCCTCAATAGGGCAATTAATTCCTCACGCTCTTTAGGAGTTAATGTTTTGCCAATTCGAATTTTCCAAATTAGGATTTCATCGCCAATATTGATGGTCTCGATTTCCTCTTCGAATGGTTTTGCTCGACGCTGCTCCTCCTGTCTAATCATGTGTTTGATTTCAGGAGGAGTTTCGTCGACATCCTCATCAGAGGGGGGGTCTTGATTATTATTATTATTAATTTGATCAGATAAAGAAGCAGAAATTGAAGTAGAGACAGGCGAATAAAAAGAGGAGTCTTTTATTTCATTCAAAGAAATCGAAGTTACATCTGTTGACGCGCCCTCAATGGGCTCAGTATTGAATCCATAAAAATCTTTACAGACTCATCATCAGACTGGACTATCGTATGAACAGACTTGACAGACTCGGTAGACTCAACGGAAGATGCAACGGACTCTGCATCGGACTGAACAGCGGCATCAGAAGACTCCTCATCCATCTCATCGACGGGCTCGATCACAACTATACCTGCATCAAAAGAAACATCAGATATAGCAAACTCTATTTTTTGACTCGGAAATGGACATATAGCTAGAGACAACGGACTCTTTGATAGAAACAGGACTGTACTGGATGACGACTTGGGGTGTGATCTGAGAACTCCAGTTTGTGAGGGATCCCTCGGCTGGGGTGATAAGGCTTTTGGGATCAAGAATCAGCGCATCTCCTCCGATCATGGCTACGATCGGTAACTCAACCTGGAACAGGGAATTCAGAAGACACGACTCAAGGATATCAGCCCAATCAACTTCTAGTTCAATCTCATGAATCTGTAAACTCGGGTACTCATCTGGCAGATCCATATTGAAAAATATCTCAAACCCTGGTAACTTTTGCCCTGTGACCTCATCAACCCACGGCTCTGCGAACCCACATAATGCAAAGTCATCTCCCTCTCTGCGGTACTTACCATTTCTGATCAGACTAAATGGTTTCATCGACAGCTCCAGACCTTGACGACGGAGCTCGGACCATTTCCGCATGTAATTTCTCATTTCTTTAATCTCAGCACGAGAACGTTCATATCTGAGTCCAAACGACCCTTCATTCTTTCTCATATCAGGCCATTCGACTATCCCCTGATGATTGCGACCCAGACCTGCACCGGGAATGTACCCCTGTCTACGCATTTTTTTACAACCTGGGGATTAGTGCTGGTGTAGACACCCCATTTTGCTCTACCTTAATCGATAAAGAAATTAGGGTTTGTTTTCCGTCGGTTTTCCAATGTCTTTCTTTCCCGCATCCGTTTGTTACATTTCTAAATATTTTTGGTCATTTCCGTCGTGTTTCGCATTTTCCCGCTAAATGTTGAAAAGGATTATTCAGAAAAATCTAAACTAGGGAGAATTTGTACCCGTTTGTGTGGGACCCGCTGGTGTGGGACCTGCTAGTGTGGGACCTGCTAGTGTGGGACCCGTTTGTGTGGGACCCGCTGGTGTGGGACCTGCTAGTGTGGGACCTGCTAGTGTGGGACCCGTTTGTGTGGGACCCGCTGATGTGGGACCCGTTTGTGTGGGACCCGCTGATGTGGGACCCGCTTGTGTAGGGCCCGCTGATGTGGGACCCGCTTGTGCGGAACCCGCTGATGTGGGACTCACCATTAGCATGACTTAACTTTCTCTACCATTTCCACTAACTTCATTTTTCCCTTTAAAATAACACCATTATCTCCATTACCATTATATATTCCATTATCCCCACCACCATTCCCACCATTACCATTATATATTCCATTATTCCCACCACCATTCTCACCATTACCATTATATATTCCATTATTCCCACCACCATTCCCACAATTACCATTGTTTATTTCCATTATTCTCCACCACACCCACCATTCACATTATATATTCCATTATTCCCCACCACAATTCCCACCATTACCATTATATATTCCATTATTCTCCACCACACCCACCATTCTCATTGTTTATTTCCATTATTCTCCACCACACCCACCATTCTCATTGTTTATTTCCACCTCTCCACTAAGTTTTTCACTATATAAAGAGAGGTGATGAGAGGAGAAAAAAAAAAAAAAAAAAACAACACATTGTTTTTGGATAGTTTTCTCTTTCTCTCCCTCAATATCTCTCACTCTCTCACTCTCACACTATCATTATCTACTTTCTCTCCTTATTTGTTTCTCCCCATCTCTCTCCCTTGTTCCATATAAAAAAAAATATAAAAGAAAATAAAACAAAGAAAAAGAGAAAGAAAGCGGAAGCGGATCAAGCGGCGGTGCGATTTTCGAATTTTTCGGCTCTCGGATTCGGCGAGGATTTCGATCACAGGTAGGTACTTAATTTTTAGATTTTTCTAGAATTATTTGGTATATTTGCATGATTTTTAGTATTTAATTGGATTTAGTTGAAAATTAAATATGTATGCTCAAAATCATGATCTCCATGAGTGTTTCGAAAATAAAATATATACTAAATGAATTCCAAAATTAATGAAATTTCGTGGGAAACTAATATGATACCAGTACATTCTACCATGAAATTTTGAGAATTTTGAGAATTTGTTTGGTATATTATTTTATGCTTTCTTTGAAATTTACCAGCTTTTGGAGGAATTGTTACTGACATCAGATCACAACTAAAATTCTTAAAATTTTTACAGTAGTCTTCAATCTCACATTTCTAGTTACTGTAAAAGTTTCAAGTGATTTGGATCTGTTTTCATATGGGATGTAGGGTTAATTCATAATCTGGTCTGAAAATTAAAAAATCTGAAACTGATAGTAAATGGTTTCCAAAATTCATGAAAATTTCTCAGTATGTTATTTTTACTTATATCTTATTAATGTAGAAATTTCATTGAATTTAGATTCATATTTCTAGTGGTTTCTGTGTTATTTGTGCAATCTGGTCAATCAATTGTTAAATCGAAATTAAATATGAGCTTAATGTAAAAATCTGTAAAACTCTTTCCGTAAGCTACATTTCATCATATCTTGCTGCTGTAGAAATTTCAACTCATTTCGAATTCGTTTGCTACAATTTCACTTGTAAAATCACTCATATGTTTAAAATTGATAAAATTCATTGAAAATCCGAAATTAATTGAAAATCATCTGAATATTTCTAAAGAACCTTAAATCTCTGTCACACATTAACTCCTTAATCCATTGAAACAGAAATCTTAGGATCATTAGAATTCCCTGGAAAAATGGTCAGTGCATCCATAATCGTATCCCAATTGCAACCGATCTTTGACAATTTGAATACTTAAGCTATAGCATGTTGTTGGCTCCGAGGTTACTGTCCACGGAAATCCTGAGATATGCCAGGCAATAAGATGTTATAACCTAAATATTAAATTGCGCAAGGAAAGAACGCACGATTCCCTTCCTTGGATGCTATTCTGGGCCGAAATTGGTGAACCCTAGAACCATTGGTAATCCTCAAGTGTCCATAAATCGAAAATCCATGAAATCTGAAATTAATTAACTTCAAGAATTTGAATTGATTTGTCTCGAGTCTTCCGGAACCATTGGATTATGGTTTCCAATCTAAGAACCATTAGAGCCCAATTTAGGAACACTAGTGTTGTGTCGTGTCCTAAGTTTTAGGGAGTCCTAGAGTTAGGAGTCCAGCCTCATCACGGACGTTTGTTATGTATAACAACCGTGCCATAGGTCTAGTCACACTAGTCACCCAATCTTTCCTTAAGACGAGCCTAGTAACCTAGGATGTAGGCAAACCTGCATTAGTCTAAGGAACAATTTGCATTTAGATAAGAATCATATAGCATCTCAGATGAAATCCTAAGATAATAAAATCCTCAACTTGAATTAAATAACTTCTCTCAAAACTGTTGAAACAGTCAATTCTGTCTAGGTCGGTGTCCTAGTTGAGTTAGGCATAAGTAGCTTGGCTTAGGTGCACCGAACTACGTCGACTCTGATCCCAGTGAGGCTTGGGTACGTAGGCAGCTTGGATGTCTGACGGCATACCACCCGCGAGTCGGCACCACAACAAATTGTGGTGTTTTGTATATTAATTTTCTTGTAAATGCTTAATCAAATCACTTAGGATTTTTCATGAAATTAGAATTTTAGGAGAACTTTCACCTAGATTGAATCCAGACAAATTAAGAAATCAAGATACACATTTAGGATTCACATTGAAATTAGATCATAGGATGCATGTCACTTAGTTCGCACAATAACATAGAGTTGAATGAGCCATTTAAAATAAATTTAAAAGAGTTAGCTTTTGGAATCGAAGACCGATTATCGGGCAAGAATGGTGCATGTGGTGGATAACTCCCCATACCTTCCATTCTCGTAACCAGGTAGCGAGTCTAGATTTCTGGTTAATTATGGGTCCTAGATCCCACATCTAGGTGGCGACTCTGTCAATCTCTTTCGTGTGGAATTCGGATTGCCTTAGTGATCCCAAGTTCACAGGAAAGACGAATTCAAATCAACAAATAAAATGCACACGCCAATCGCGTGGGAACGAGAAACCAAGAGAGAGCGCGCGGCGGCTCGCGCCCCACGCCCCTCTCGCGGGATCAGGGTCCCACAGTCTGGCGACTCTGCTGGGGACCACCTAACTTCATTAAAATTTCAAAAGATAATTCATTTGAATTTAATTTAAACTGGCTCATAAAAACTCTATACTTGTTAGATTAGTTTGTCTCGTTTTATTTTCTCATCACATTTTACTCGAACTTAATTTAACAAAACCTGAAGGCATCATAGATTGCGCGAACTTATTGCACACACTTACATCACTTGCATCTAAACCCTTGCATTTCACATGCACACACGTCCTATTTTAGGAACCCGGAGTGTTATCTAGCATGGTTGACTGGGATTTCATCACCTGGTGCCTCTGTGCTAGAGAAGCATTCCACCCTTAGCCTAGTACCTTTATGGTGCGTAAACGGATCTCTTGTTCACGTACTGATACGCCGGACACTGGTACAGTATATCGAACATGGATTCGCGCTAAGGGGACTCTTGGCCTTACCCCTAGATTAACCCATACATGCATGCAGTATACGAACACATGTGCACCACATGTGTAAGCCTAGTTTAGGATATCTTACCCATTTGTGTCTAGATTAGGCCGTAGTCCATCTTCCAATGGCTACGATCGGTCCTAGGTACACAAACAAAGTCATGAGTCGAGATCCTCTCTCCACTCCGCTAGATTAGGATTAGGGTTGATGCCTTCAGGTAACACTGTTAAAATGTGCGAAGACTAAAAACTTTTCCTTTGGGGTTAGGATATAAATCCCATCATTTCCAAAGATCTCATAGGATTAGTTATTCTTGATCTACCCGTTGAAAGTAATCCTATGCAATCTCACATTTTGATCATGTGTCTATCATTCGTCTCTTGTGGGATTCGATTGTGTCTTCATTGGCGGAAATTGTGTCTCAATCATTTGATCGTGCAATCTTGATGATCCAATCTTGCATGTACCCTTGATCTCTTCCTCCTCTAAGGGGCTACCTTTTTCAAGAATATTTCTGCTAAATCCTTCAGAGTTTACTCTCATAATCCTTGAACTAAGGGCATTCCCCTCATCATTTGGATTCATTCTATTGTCCCAATTACTTGCTTAAATGTGTAATATTTTTCAGTCATTGAGAAGAAACACTCCATGAATGTCAAGCTCATATACCTCGTGTTCATTATTTCCATGACAGGGCACTAAACACCATAGCTAACCCTACTATTCCTTGGGTTCGGATCTCTTCTCGATTGCAGAGGAAATCTGTCTCCCCGCCACCTTCTCTGAGGACCCCAGCATCTCCTTCTTTCCCATCCTCATCCTCCCCAATGGCAGAAAACCAGAACAGTAGTCTTCCACCCGCTGCTATTACCGATACTCTCACCTTGATTCTCCGGCAGCTTCAAGAACTCAAAGAAGAGAACCAAGTTATCAAGGCCCAGCTTTCTGAAAAGTTGGGGCCATCGTTGTCCAAAGATAAAGGGTCCATGCACCATACAGTTACTTCAGCCGCACCTGCCCAGCCAGTGTTCATTCCTATCCCTGACAAAACTGAAGAAGATTTTGAAAAAGAGCAGTACAGCGAAGATCGCAGCAGGCCTTCTCAGTCCATGGTTGATAAAGTAGTTATGGAGAAATTAGAAAGTCTTACCAGGAAGGTTCAGGACATTCAGTTTCAGGACCAGGGTGGTTTCAATCCAAGTGACCTCACACTGTTCCCAGAAATCCGTCTCCCAGCCAATTTTCAAATGCCGGACTTTGATAAATATGATGGTGTGGGTTGTCCAATCACACATTTGCAAATGTTCACCATCATGTGTCAGCCTCAAGGCTTATCTTCTGAGCAAATGGCTCAATTGTTCCCGGTTTCCCTAACCAAGGTTGCCAGGAGGTGGTTCATGGTCTTGGACAAGACTCGTTACAGGACATGGAAGGATATCGGCGAGCAGTTCATCAGGCAATTCAAATATGATGACGGGACAGAAATCACCAGAAAGGATTTGAAAAGGACAAAGCAAGACTTGAGGGAATCCTTTCTGACCTTTGTGAAAAGATGGAGGAGAATAGCAGCTCAGATGATGGAGCGCCCTTCTGAGGAAGAGCAGGTCCAAATAATCATGAAAAATATTTCCCCCCAGCTCCAGTATCACATGTCGTTGCAGTATTATCCGGACTTCAAACACTTTATCGTGGCAGGCACCCAAATAGAGGAGGCTATGGCTCAAGGTGTGTTCAACCGAAGTAACCCGAATACCAAAGAACTCAGGAAGCCTCCATCAGCTGAAATTAATAACCTTTCCCGCTCCAAGCCTCAGCCTTCAAAACCTCAGAACCCCATGGTGATGGATTATACCCAACCTGCTGTCGCACCTCGGTCACAGGCCCAGACAGAATTTACCCCTCTCCCTCTTCCACCATCTGTGATACTCAAGGAGTGTCTAGCCTCAGGTCGCATAATCCTGCCCGACATTAGGGCTCTTCCTAATCCTTTACCAGCAAATTGGCGAACAGATCAACACTGCGAATACCATAGAAATTCTGGCCATCTCACTGATAATTGCATTGCCCTAAAATTCAGAATCCAGAGGTTGCTCGACAATAAAAGCCTTGTGTTTGAGCCAAGTCCCGTTGCTACCAATAACCCATTATCAAATCATGCAGTACTGCCGCCAGCCGTTCGCAATGCTTAAATAACTGAAGGTTCAAAGGGGCACAGGTCCGGTTGCAATGAAAAGAATCAGAAGTTGAAAGTACCATTTATGAGCCAGCTTTCGCCGAGCCTCCGAAGCTAGACAGTTGCGGCAGTTAAAGTTTTAGTCGTTTATTATTTTATTTTGAGTCAGCCATCATGGTCAGTACAATTGTTGAGTCCGGTTCTACAGTTCAAGGTTAATGCCTAGTCCAGGCAAGTTATCTTTTGCTTTTCTTTTAGAGTTGTGAATCCTGAACATGTTCAGGATAGGTTGTGAGATGTAGTATTTTTTTTCTTTAAATAAAATTTCAGTTCCAATAGTTCACTTGTGTCTATTTCTTAAGTGTGCTTCTGATCTTAAAATAAGACTCCCTCCTCAAATGAGGACAAAATTGACGAAACTCCACTTGAGTCACAACGATTACTTGAACAAGAGGAGGAGCGCCAATCTCAGCCTTTCAAAGATGAAATTAAAGTGGTAAACACTGGCACTGAAACCTTGATCCAGTAAATGCCGATTGAAAATACATTACCCTCTGAAGAGTGTGAAGAATTGGTAAACCCATTTTGAGGATAAAAAGATGGTCCGGTAAGCGTTACCATTAATGCCAAGAGAAAGACATGGATGGAAAGCTCAAAGAAAATGAAGAAAGTGAGAAGATATATGCTGTACAAGGGGCATAGAGTGGAAACAACTTTCATATTTCCAATCAATGACCTTGGTTCTCAAATTCATAACATAAAGCCAACAAATTCAAGATAAGAAGTTCAAGAGCAAGCATTGAAAAGTGATCATCAGATATCAAGAGTACGAATCCATAGATGGAGGATGTCAAAGAACAAGTTTCGCTCTATGAAAGTCTAAAGCACGCATTAGAATCTTGAAAGAAGAAGATCCATTATCTTACCTGGAAATGCCGTCAAGCTCCGTGAAAAAAAAATAAAAAAATAATAATAATCAGTACCAGAGGGACTCTAGTAACCTAGATCGATTCCCAATCTGAACATCGGAAGGCCTCCTTTGGCCGAATAAATCCCAAAATCAGAACCCAACGTCAAAAGAATACTGGTTTGCAAACCCTTCGAGCCTAAATGAAATTTTCTTGAAAACCCATCAAACTAGGGGCATTCGCCCCGAACTACGCGAGACCTGATCCCTACACTAGGGTACGTAGGCAGCTCGGTTAAACCGAGTTCGGTCGATTCAAAAAAAAAGAAAAAAGGAAAAGAAATGTAATCGTTCTAAAAAAAAAGAGGGACCAGTTCCAAAAGAAGAGAGGTCAATCATTCCAGAAAGAAAGAAAAAAAGGAAAAAATCAATTAACCTTCAAGCAATTTATCTTCAAACTAGGGGCATTCGCCCTGAACTACACACGACCTGATTCCTATCTTGGGATATGTAGGCAACCTATTCATAGGTTCGGTCGAAATCTTTGTCGAGCCTTAAGCCATTCTTTGAAAAACCCTATCCTACCTATAAAGTCCTTCCGGTGTTCAGAACTAATGATCTAGGTCCCGAAACACAAAAAGAAAAAAAAAAAAAAAAAACGATGATGAATAAAAAAAAAAATGGAGTTTGAAGATCTGCTAGACTGAAAACCTGAAAGGGCGGTTTAGGCAAAATTTAAGATCATTCCCCTGCTAAGTTGAAAACCCGAAAGGGCGACTTAGGCAAAAGCTAAGGGGATAGCCTGCTGGATCGAAAACCTAGAAAGGTGGTTCAGGCAAAAGTTAAGGCTAGCGCGGTCCGCCAAGTCAAAAACCCTGAAGAGGTGACTTGGTCACGGTAAGAGAATCGATATAAGAAGGCTACAGCCGGTATCAAGACTGAAGATCAACTGAAGTTCAAGCAAATGCAAGTGATATCCTCAAAACTGGGGGCATTGAAGCTAAGCAATCTTAGGGGTCATAATTAAATTCTTGAGGCATTACTATTTCAAGGAAGAAGTCCAGTGTTTACGATTTCAAAAAAAAAAAGAAAAAAAAGAAAAAGAAAAAGCATTCTTCGAAAGGATAGACTTACCAAATAAAACGTTAACTAAGTCAGAAGCATTACTGTGTCTGTCAGTGTCGTTAGTCATTCTTTGTCATTCTAAGTTCACTCCTTCAGAGCTGCTCAATCCTTTGAGTAGTGCCTTTCATCTAAGTTTTCTCTTTAGAAAGAGCCAATCGTCGTTCCTATGTCCAAAATGATGCAACTGTCTCGGTGAAGGAGGCCCGGCTTCGTCAGCTCCCTTCGATTGTACCTGAAAGAGCTTGAGAATCCAGTCAAACAGCTTCATTTCAAAGATGATCAACTCAGAAGAGTTCAGAAGTAGAAACATCAGAAAGCCCAGCTTCCGTAAAAAGATCATACCTCAAAAAGGCATCTTAAGCTTGGAAGAGCCTCAGATGCAATGATGGTCGAGCCAATTTCTCAGAAAGATGAACCGTTAAAATTCAGAATTTCCTTCCAGTTAGTTAAATACTATCCTGGTCAAGAAATGTTTATCTAAACACCTATCAAGAGGCAAGTCCCACTTTTCCATGATTATATCCAAGAGAGCCGTTGTTCTAGATTACCAATTTTAAGTGTCTTGTTCAAGGTTTCAGTTATCCAAATCCCCAAAGACAAGACCAGCAGTCTCTTTGAGAAAAATATTGTTGAAGTTTAATAAAAGTGTTTCTAATCCATTCTTGTTAGTAATGGTTCTTCGGTTTGCCGTTTCATCATTCGTCACGGTTTGCCGTTTCATCATTCGTCAAAGTCCTAGTTTCCGATATCTTTGTCAAGCATGATCTGTAACATCCCCGATTTCATTAAGTTCAAAAAATCAAAAATTCATCAAATCCAATCCTATGTCAAATTCAAGTTCATGAAAAATCTCTAAATTCTTCATTGTTGAATTCATCAATCAAAGCTATCTTGTTTCCTTGAGCCCGTTTGTGAACGGTGCCTCATTTTCTGAGTCCATTTGTGAATGGTCTCGTGTTCTCCTTGAGCCCGTTTGTGAACGGCGCCTCATTTCTGAAGTTCATTTGTAAATGGTCTCATGTTCCCCTTCATCCCGTTTGTGAACGGTGTCTCATTTTCTGAAGTTCATTTGTAAATTGTCTCATATCCTCTTCAAGCCCGTTTGTGAACGGTGCCTCATTTTCTGAGTCCATTTGTTTATGGTCTCATGTCCTCCTTGAGCCCGGTTGTGGACGGTGCCTTATTTCTGAAAAATCAAAAATTCATCAAATCCAATCCCATGTCAAATTCAAGTTCATAAAAAAAAAAACTCTAAATTCTTCGTTGTTGAATTCATCAATCAAAGCTATCTTGTTTCTTTGAGCCCGTTTGTGAACGGTCCTCTTTTCTCGAGTCCATTTGTAAATGGTCTCGTCTTCTCCTTGAGCCCGTTTGTGAACGGTACCTCATTTTCTGAGTCCATTTGTGAATGGTCTCTTATTCTCCTTGAACCCGTTTGTGAACGGTGCCTCGTTTCTCGAGTCCATTTGTGAATGGTCTCATCTTCTCCTTGAGCCCGTTTGCGGACGGTACCTCATTTTCCAAAAATAAAAAAATTTATCAAATCCAAATCCTTAATTAAAAAAAAAAAAATCCAATCCTACGTCAAATTCAAGTTCATAAAAAATATCTAAATTCTTCGAGCCCGTTTGTGAACGGGGCCTCATTTCTCGAGTCCATTTGTGAATGGTCTCGTCTTCTCCTTGAACCCGTTTGTGAACGGTGTCTCATTCTCTGAGTCCATTTGTGAATGGTCTCATCTTCTCCTTGAGCCCGTTTGTGAACGGTGCCTCATTTTCTGAGTCCATTTGTGAATGGTCTCTTATTCTCCTTGAGCCCGTTTGTGAACGGTGCCTCATTTCTCGAGTCCATTTGTGAATGGTCTCGTCTTCTCCTTAAGCCCGTTTGTGAACGGTGCCTCGTTTCTCGAGTCCATTTGTGAATGGTCTCATCTTCTCCTTGAGCCCGTTTGTGAACGGTACATCATTTTCCATCATTTTCTGAGTCCATTTGTGAATGGTCTTTTATTCTCCTTGAGCCCGTTTGTGAACGGTGCCTCATTTCTCGAGTCCATTTGTGAATGGTCTCGTCTTCTCCTTGAGCCCGTTTGTGAACGGTACCTCATTTTCTGAGTCCATTTGTGAATGGTCTCTTATTCTCCTTGAGCCCGTTTGTGAACGGTGCCTCGTTTCTCGAGTCCATTTGTGAATGGTCTCGTCTTCTCCTTAAGCCCGTTTGTGAACAGTACCTCATTTTCTGAGTCTATTTGTGAATGGTCTCATGTTCTCCTTGAGCACGTTTGTGAACGGTGCCTCGTTTCTCGAGTCCATTTGTGAATGGTCTCATCTTCTCCTTGAGCCCGTTTGTGAACAGTACCTCATTTTCTGAGTCCATTTGTGAATGGTCTCGTCCTCTCCTTAAGCCCGTTTGTGAACGGTACCTCATTTTCTGAGTCCATTTGTGAATGGTCTCATCTTCTTCTTAAGCCCGTTTGTGAACGGTACCTCATTTTCTGAGTCCATTTGTGAATGGTCTCATATCCTCCTTGAGGCCGTTTGTGAATGGTACCTCATTGTCTGAGTCCATTTGTGAATGGTCTCTTATCCTCCTTGAGCCCGCTTGTGAAAGATGTCTCATTTTTAAAAAAAAAAAAAAAAAAAAAAAAAAAAAAAAAAAAAAAAAACCGCTTGAGAACGATCTTTGTTCTTTCTGTTCGGAATCCATTCGAAAGTGGTATCTCATTCTCTCGTTGCTCGTTTGTAAACGGCACCGCATCAGGATTTCTTATTATGTTCTAATTCTAGGATTTCATTTAGGGCCTTGCATTAGGTAGTAAATGTTTGCGTCTAAGTTCCGTTTTGTGTAGAGTCTTTTGTCGATTAAAGCTACGCAAAATGGCTCTGTCATTTTGACTTTGGTATTCGATGACTACGTCATCTCTACCAAAGAGGGGCATCTGTAGACACCCCATTTTGCTCTACCTTAATCGATAAAGAAATTAGGGTTTGTTTTCCGTCGGTTTTCCAATGTCTTTCTTTCCCGCATCCGTTTGTTACATTTCTAAATATTTTTGGTCATTTCCGTCGTGTTTCGCATTTTCCCGCTAAATGTTGAAAAGGATTATTCAGAAAAATCTAAACTAGGGAGAATTTGTACCCGTTTGTGTGGGACCCGCTGGTGTGGGACCTGCTAGTGTGGGACCTGCTAGTGTGGGACCCGTTTGTGTGGGACCCGCTGGTGTGGGACCTGCTAGTGTGGGACCTGCTAGTGTGGGACCCGTTTGTGTGGGACCCGCTGATGTGGGACCCGTTTGTGTGGGACCCGCTGATGTGGGACCCGCTTGTGTAGGGCCCGCTGATGTGGGACCCGCTTGTGCGGAACCCGCTGATGTGGGACTCACCATTAGCATGACTTAACTTTCTCTACCATTTCCACTAACTTCATTTTTCCCTTTAAAATAACACCATTATCTCCATTACCATTATATATTCCATTATCCCCACCACCATTCCCACCATTACCATTATATATTCCATTATTCCCACCACCATTCTCACCATTACCATTATATATTCCATTATTCCCACCACCATTCCCACAATTACCATTGTTTATTTCCATTATTCTCCACCACACCCACCATTCACATTATATATTCCATTATTCCCCACCACAATTCCCACCATTACCATTATATATTCCATTATTCTCCACCACACCCACCATTCTCATTGTTTATTTCCATTATTCTCCACCACACCCACCATTCTCATTGTTTATTTCCACCTCTCCACTAAGTTTTTCACTATATAAAGAGAGGTGATGAGAGGAGAAAAAAAAAAAAAAAAAAACAACACATTGTTTTTGGATAGTTTTCTCTTTCTCTCCCTCAATATCTCTCACTCTCTCACTCTCACACTATCATTATCTACTTTCTCTCCTTATTTGTTTCTCCCCATCTCTCTCCCTTGTTCCATATAAAAAAAAATATAAAAGAAAATAAAACAAAGAAAAAGAGAAAGAAAGCGGAAGCGGATCAAGCGGCGGTGCGATTTTCGAATTTTTCGGCTCTCGGATTCGGCGAGGATTTCGATCACAGGTAGGTACTTAATTTTTAGATTTTTCTAGAATTATTTGGTATATTTGCATGATTTTTAGTATTTAATTGGATTTAGTTGAAAATTAAATATGTATGCTCAAAATCATGATCTCCATGAGTGTTTCGAAAATAAAATATATACTAAATGAATTCCAAAATTAATGAAATTTCGTGGGAAACTAATATGATACCAGTACATTCTACCATGAAATTTTGAGAATTTTGAGAATTTGTTTGGTATATTATTTTATGCTTTCTTTGAAATTTACCAGCTTTTGGAGGAATTGTTACTGACATCAGATCACAACTAAAATTCTTAAAATTTTTACAGTAGTCTTCAATCTCACATTTCTAGTTACTGTAAAAGTTTCAAGTGATTTGGATCTGTTTTCATATGGGATGTAGGGTTAATTCATAATCTGGTCTGAAAATTAAAAAATCTGAAACTGATAGTAAATGGTTTCCAAAATTCATGAAAATTTCTCAGTATGTTATTTTTACTTATATCTTATTAATGTAGAAATTTCATTGAATTTAGATTCATATTTCTAGTGGTTTCTGTGTTATTTGTGCAATCTGGTCAATCAATTGTTAAATCGAAATTAAATATGAGCTTAATGTAAAAATCTGTAAAACTCTTTCCGTAAGCTACATTTCATCATATCTTGCTGCTGTAGAAATTTCAACTCATTTCGAATTCGTTTGCTACAATTTCACTTGTAAAATCACTCATATGTTTAAAATTGATAAAATTCATTGAAAATCCGAAATTAATTGAAAATCATCTGAATATTTCTAAAGAACCTTAAATCTCTGTCACACATTAACTCCTTAATCCATTGAAACAGAAATCTTAGGATCATTAGAATTCCCTGGAAAAATGGTCAGTGCATCCATAATCGTATCCCAATTGCAACCGATCTTTGACAATTTGAATACTTAAGCTATAGCATGTTGTTGGCTCCGAGGTTACTGTCCACGGAAATCCTGAGATATGCCAGGCAATAAGATGTTATAACCTAAATATTAAATTGCGCAAGGAAAGAACGCACGATTCCCTTCCTTGGATGCTATTCTGGGCCGAAATTGGTGAACCCTAGAACCATTGGTAATCCTCAAGTGTCCATAAATCGAAAATCCATGAAATCTGAAATTAATTAACTTCAAGAATTTGAATTGATTTGTCTCGAGTCTTCCGGAACCATTGGATTATGGTTTCCAATCTAAGAACCATTAGAGCCCAATTTAGGAACACTAGTGTTGTGTCGTGTCCTAAGTTTTAGGGAGTCCTAGAGTTAGGAGTCCAGCCTCATCACGGACGTTTGTTATGTATAACAACCGTGCCATAGGTCTAGTCACACTAGTCACCCAATCTTTCCTTAAGACGAGCCTAGTAACCTAGGATGTAGGCAAACCTGCATTAGTCTAAGGAACAATTTGCATTTAGATAAGAATCATATAGCATCTCAGATGAAATCCTAAGATAATAAAATCCTCAACTTGAATTAAATAACTTCTCTCAAAACTGT
This sequence comes from Tasmannia lanceolata, assembly GCF_043159265.1. Lineage (NCBI taxonomy): Eukaryota > Viridiplantae > Streptophyta > Magnoliopsida > Canellales > Winteraceae > Tasmannia > Tasmannia lanceolata. The sequence goes on along the minus strand of NW_027518688.1, from coordinate 12,890,825 downwards.
TGAAACAGTCAATTCTGTCTAGGTCGGTGTCCTAGTTGAGTTAGGCATAAGTAGCTTGGCTTAGGTGCACCGAACTACGTCGACTCTGATCCCAGTGAGGCTTGGGTACGTAGGCAGCTTGGATGTCTGACGGCATACCACCCGCGAGTCGGCACCACAACAAATTGTGGTGTTTTGTATATTAATTTTCTTGTAAATGCTTAATCAAATCACTTAGGATTTTTCATGAAATTAGAATTTTAGGAGAACTTTCACCTAGATTGAATCCAGACAAATTAAGAAATCAAGATACACATTTAGGATTCACATTGAAATTAGATCATAGGATGCATGTCACTTAGTTCGCACAATAACATAGAGTTGAATGAGCCATTTAAAATAAATTTAAAAGAGTTAGCTTTTGGAATCGAAGACCGATTATCGGGCAAGAATGGTGCATGTGGTGGATAACTCCCCATACCTTCCATTCTCGTAACCAGGTAGCGAGTCTAGATTTCTGGTTAATTATGGGTCCTAGATCCCACATCTAGGTGGCGACTCTGTCAATCTCTTTCGTGTGGAATTCGGATTGCCTTAGTGATCCCAAGTTCACAGGAAAGACGAATTCAAATCAACAAATAAAATGCACACGCCAATCGCGTGGGAACGAGAAACCAAGAGAGAGCGCGCGGCGGCTCGCGCCCCACGCCCCTCTCGCGGGATCAGGGTCCCACAGCTGGTGAGGAACAAAATCTCTTCATTCTTTGCTTTTTCAAATGATATGGCGGTGACTTCTACAGAGAACCCGGTCAAACTAACATCACCTTTTTTTCTGAGGTACCCTCTTGCAAAATTTGGCCTACCTCTAAATCAGGATCACCCTTGACTATTATCACCCTGTTATTTCTAATGAACTTAAGTTTCTGGTGCAGTGAAGGAGGGATAACTCCAACCTTATGTAGCCAAGGTCAGCCAAGCAAGAGAAGGAAAGACGCTTTGATATCAAGCACTTGGAACTCTATTTCAAAGATTTCTCCTCCTATCAGAATCTCGGTTGCTAGTGTTCCAATAACGTCGCGTCTGGTACCGTCATATGCCAAAATTCCTTGTTCAGAAGGGATGAAGTCATTCGGCCCAAATCCCAAGACAGTAGCAGTGGCTAACGGACATACGTTCAGTGCGGACCCGTTGTCAACTAATACATCAGGGACCTTCTTCCCATTACAGATAACAGTGATTTTCAGTGGACGCGTATGATTGCAACCCTCAGATGTCAGATCTTCATCACTGAAAGAAAGAGTCTTGGACACCCTAGCCATCGCTACTAAACCAACCAGTTCATCTGATGTAATATCTACAGATACCTGTGCAGCATTCAACTCTCTTAATACCACTTGACGGTGCTTTGGGGAAGCCATAAGCAAACCCCAAATTGAAATATTAGCTTGGGTCTTTTTAAGTTGACGTAAAAGATTCTCATCTTCTTCTTCGCAACTCGGCTTGTTTTGTTTCTGCGCTTCTGCGGCCCATACAACTTCAGCCGGGTTCTCAGCTCTCAACTCAACAGGTTTGAAGATTCGCCGACCATGAGTAACATGGTGGACTTTGTCACATTGATCGTTCAAGAAATCAAAGTCGTCATCATCAAAGCTAAGAACATACGGAGCAACAACTTGGACTTCCTCGTCATCACATTGAAGAATATATCGACTAACAGAAGACTCGACATAGTCATCTTCATCTCCACCCAGCACATAAGGTTCTTCTTCCTCTAGTCCTTCAATTTCCTCGCCAAATGCCACGACAGTCGATGAATTGGAAGCGATAGGACAGATCAAGGAAGCAGGGTCAAGAATAGGCTCTTCAGTAAAAACCGCCCCAACTGTAGGTGGAGGTCGTGCAGCATGAGTCGGTAATGGATTCCGGGTAGTGTTTGGCATAGATACAGCAATTTTTTTTCGCTTCTATCATATCCTGAGTTTTATGCCTCAAGGCCATGCAGTTATCTGTTAGGTGTCCTGCTCCTTAATGATATGCACAATACTGATATTCACGCCAATATCTGGGGAGAACAGGTGTTGGAGGTCTCGGTTCTAAGAGAGTGTTCTTTTTGTCTCTTAGTAACTTCTTGAGAGCGACAGATACGGGGTAAGGTAGCGGATCAAAATGCCTTGGCGCTTTCTTCACTGGCTGCTCTGTCTCTGCCACAACTCTTCTTACAGGGCGTACAACACTCACACTGTTAACTTCAAGCTTTGAAGCTACCATTAGTTTCTTTCTGTTCCTTGGATCAAAAGATGACTTCGCCAGAGAACCCTTTAACAATGCATCTTCAGTTATGGTTCCTGTCTTGATCAAGTGATTGAAATGAGAATAATATGGTCGCCATGAAGTGGTAATACTGCGGAGACAAATTCTTGCCCACAATTTTGATCTAATCTTCTTCTGGAGGGCGATGAGTCATCTGGGCCGCTTTTCTCCTCCATCTTCTTACAAAAGAGGAAAACGTTTCCTGAGGTCCTTGCTTTATTGTTTTCAGATCCCTCTTCGTAACTTCTATTCCTTCTTCCATCGAAAATTGCTCAACAAACTTGTTAGCAATTTCGTCTAAAGTTCCGAGCTCTTCAAATTTCAGATGAAGGAACCACTTCTTAGCTACTCCTGTTAGCGATCTGCTCTGGAGACAGCCCATACCCTTCTAGATTTGAAATGAACGACCTCAGATGACTCCACGGGCATCCCGTCCCATCATATTTATCAAAATTTGGCATTCTGAATTTTGGAGGAAGGGTGACACCAGGGAAAAGGGAAAACTCAGACATTTTGATCTTCTTTGGGCCCTTAACTTGCATGCTTTCAACTTGTTGGGTCAATTTTTCAACTTTATCAACCAATTCCTTCTCTTTGTTTGGCTTAACTGATTGCGGGAGACAGTTCTCCTCTACATATTGCTCGTCATAGAAATCATCTTCATGGGAGATGACAGACCGAACAAAGCCTGGAATCACATTAGGAGGATTTTGGACGACGGGTTGCTTCGAGGTAGCGGCTTTCTCACTTTTCAACTGAGTAACTTCTTCCTTTATGGTAGATACCTCTCTTGTAAGGTTCCTCATCATGTCTCTCATTTCAGCCAACATCTCATTTGACTCAACCATTTGGTTAAGACTAGGGGAGACAAGTGGAAATAAAGCTAGTGAAATAGGTGAAGAAGATTTACGACTTAGTCTCGACGTAGAAGATTGTCGGGACCAAGTAGGCTATAAAATGGTAACTTTTTTCGGAGCAATGGCTTTTGCTTAATGCAGACTCCTGAAATGGAAGTAAAACACTAATTTAAATTAAGATAATCAGAAAGAATGTCATGTACAAAATGAAACAAGAGATAATACAAACACATCTCTCCTCTGGGTAAGAACCAGCAGTACAACAATTGTAAGAAGGGTCATGACGGCTCATCAAACCTAAACGAATAACCATCACTTAGGGTGTTTCAGATAAAAATCCGGCAGAATAATGGCCTTACAAAAGGATCATGGCATGGTAAACTCATGGTTTATCAACAGTCCTAAAGAATAGCGGTCACACTCTATATTCTGGGTAAAATCCTGCAGCATAACAACTGTACAAAGAGATGTGGTAAGGTAAGCACATGGTTTGTCAACAAGCCTAAAAGGATAATGACCACACTCAAGGTATTTAGAGAAAATTTGACTGCATGACAGCTACACCTGGAGATGTGGTACGGTAATCACATGGTTCCTCAACAAACCTAAAAGAATAATGATCACTCTAAGGTTTTTAGAAAAAATCCGGCATCATGACGGCTGTACAAAGGGGTCTAGACAACTAAGTATAGAGAGTACGCCAACAAGGTCAAGATGAAACAGTGCTCTCAGCTAGAACGCACTCCGGTAATGATAATGGCAAAGTAAACTCATAATCAACAAGCGGAACGCGATCTTTTCAGGATCAATCAAAGGATCCGGCTCGTGGAAGATGAATCATGGCTTATAAAGATAATGAAGTAAAACCTATGATCTAACCATAATCCAAAAGATGGATGGATAGGAAGAATGGATTAGATTAGGAAGAAAAACCTAACTAAGAAGAGTCGTCAGCCTGTGGACCCCGATCCCGAGGACGATGAGCGAGGGATACGAGATCCCACGTCAATCCTCTAAGATCTCCACAATGTGAAGGAGAGCTGTACCAAGGACCTCTCGAAATGGTGCCACTCACAGCATGGGTAGCGATATAAATGAGATACTTCTTGATTCAAGGACTAGCCCAGAACCAAGACGTACTTATAACAAAGAAGAGTCGCCATCCAAGGAAATGGGCCCTGGATCCCATACAATACTCTGTCGCAACGGATAATCAGAGATACAAAAGTCCGTGCCTGGTGACGAATGAGGAAGATCCGAAGAGCACCCCCAATTCGCCCAAGTGCGAGCACCTGGTCTCTTATGCCATTTATTATTAAGTTTAAAGAGTTTTGGGCGAAAATCAGATGAAACGGGAACGAGTATCCCCGAGAAAATATCTATCTAAGCCATGCACGACTCGGGGATGGGCAAAAGAAAATAAACATCCAAATCCTAACTCACCGCATCTACTCCTAACCCATCACATCTAGAAAAGCAGTAACTTCCGCATGCACAGCTACAGCTAAGCAAGTAATATAGCAGATATGATAAGCAGGAAAGTAGTAAATATCTACAGCTAAGCATATGATCATGATAAGTAAGCAGATAAATGTTACAGCTAAGCATGTAAATAAGCATGTGAAACTAAACACACAAGGAATAAGCAAGCTGAAAGTGAACACACAAGGAACCAAAGACAAACACACGATAAGCTAAAAGATGCGAGGAAAGAAAGGAATCAGAAAATCGACGGTATGCGTAAACCCAAAATGCTAGGAAAAAGAAAATGGGACATACGATAGACTCAGGGAGCGATTCTAAAGGAATCGAGCTCAGTGATCCTGATCCGCTAAAGATCGGACAAGTCTCGCAGTCATCATAGCCTATCGTTAGGCTCAGCGAGGACAATCCCTGTGAAGGGGCCACGCTACGTCGTCACCTGTCCCAAAATCAGATAAAACGTCGAAAAATCGATGAAAACTAAAAAACCACGATCAAGATCGGAAATGGAATGAAAAGAGGGCTCCGAATGACCTGGCCATCACCGTCCTTGCCCATTTTGGTTTTTGTTTTGAAAGGTTTAAAAGATTTTTTTTGATGTTTAAATGATTTTTTGAAGGGTTTAAATGATTTTACTGAAAAGTTTGAATGATTTTATTGAAAAGTTTGACTGGGCTTGGGATGAAGATCCCAAGCTGCCTACGTACCCTGTGGAAAGAGATCAAGCCAACATAGTTCGAACCGCTTTTCGAAAAATGCTTTTGAGTGTTTTTTTTTTATGTTTTTTGCTGTTTTTGGATTTTTGTAGATTTTTATCCCTTTTGATAAAAGGGGGTTTCGACTCAGGAGTTCGTCGTCCGTCATCGCTTAAACCCGCCAAAGCGCTCCTATAATCGAGGGAATCCCGAAACTCAAAAAGGATACCGAGGAACATGAGGAGAATGACTCTGAATGAAGAAGCAACCTGAGGAAATGTCCCTATAATCGATGAAATCCAGAAGTTCGAATAGAATTCCTAAGAACCTGACGAGAATGAGCCCAAAGAAGACACCCCGAACCCTGAAAGAAGTAATGATCTCGAAGAAAAGGGGACCCCTAAGCCCTATAAGAAATGGTGATCTCAAAAAGAAGGGAAATCCCTACACCCTATAAGAATCCTAAGGAGAGAAAGAGGATGTGAGAGGCAAGGGGTGGCTGAAGAAACATTCCGTCATCATCCTGACCATAGAGGAAGTGTTCATTGAAATCAAAGGAATCTCAGGCCCACAGAAGATCTCGAAAATGAAATACACTCAGGGTAACTTCGGAGATATGAAACAAACCATGAAAGGTAAAGATAATCCCGAAAGCCCTAAGGAATTGTGATATGCAGACCTGGGATGACAGAACATGATCCCAATACCATAGCTCAAATAGAAGGACCAAGCTAGTATCATACGAAGGACAGAACACGGGTCTATCCTACTTCATTGCAACTAGTAATGAAAAACAAGTGTAGCACCTTTAGAAGCAATGGCATCAACGCGAAGCTCTAATGAAAAGAAAAACTTTGTTCTCCTCCTTCTCATGTTGTGAGGTATTTGCATCGAGTGCTCATCAAGTGTCGAGTGTTTAGTCAACATTAAGGCGCCAAAAAGGATCCAATTTGGGCTTAGGTTTAGGAACTTCAAGCAAACAATTGAGATTCAAGAATCTGTATAATGCACAAAGCAAGTGCGAGGTCTGGGTGAATAACAGGTCCGGTATGCCATCTGAACCAATCAAGGGTAATACTAGGTCAATTATTTAGAGCTAGGGAAATTGGTCTTGTTAGAATGGAGAGTTGATAATCCGGTCTCATTTTCATACTCGGGGCCAGTCACTTGTAACGTTGGAGGTAAGCAAAATTAATGAGAAATGGTTGGTTCAAAGAGCAGATTATGGACAATATATCATTTCTCTAAGAGTACTCATCAAAATTTAATCAGGTTAATCACAGAAGCAAAAGTGATTAATTGACCCGCTATTGCGCATGCATCACAAAATTATCTTGACTGAGAATTAGCATGGGAACCATATACCCATAACAACATCACAAGGGTTCTCGGATTTAAAAAAAAATTACCCAGACTTGCTTCTGTACAATTAGAATTGGAATTTTGCCTTGGTCCCGGGAGGTTTGGGGTTAATTCTCATCTATTTTGATAAATCCCAATCTTAGACCAACCCTTCCATTAAAAATACATTTTCTTGATTAGCTTTAGGTCAAGACAACCATGAAAACCTCAGTTGCCTAAACCCAATCGAAATCCCATCTCATTGTTTATCAAAGTCAATAGAAAACGCACCATCCAACAATCACATAGGTTGTAGAGACAAGCCATTATAATCAGATCCCTCTTTAGAGATGAAATGAATCATGGATTGATAAATTAGACAAGGAACTTACAGGGAAAAAGAATGAATGTTACCTGTATTTGTTGACGAGAGCTGACAGGGTTCGTAGTGATGATCGGAAATGATAATGGCCGGAGTGATGATCGAAGATGATAATGGCCGGAGTGATGATCGGTCAACGAGATGATGACGGCCGGACGACAAGGTTGGATCCAGCGAAGAGATAGCAACAAAAAATGGCAGCGGACACCTTTCCTTCTCTGCTCCTCTCTCTATTGTGTTCTCTCAATCCTCTCTCTATTCTCTCTGTTTTGATGAAGGAAATCAAAACTCCAATCGATTCCCCATTTTCATTCTCGCTCCGCTCTCTGCTCTCTCTAATTTTATGCTTCTCTGCCGCTCAAACCCTACTTCAATTTCCCACCCTACTTCACAAATCCAATCTCTTTAACATAGAAGGATTAGAGGGCATGAAGTCAAATAAATGTGGTCGGATCTGGGTTCCAAGAAGATGGAGGTGGTGAAAATCAATAGAGGAGATGGTGGCTGGCTTGAAAGTGGCCTGAGAAATGGGATAAATGGGGTCCAAGGCTGCTGTTATAATGGCTATAGATGATGTATGAATTTGTTGGAGATGAGGGTTGGTAGTGAGAGGGCAAAAGAATAGGGGAAGTTGATGGTCGGATCTGGGCGGAGGTGGGTTTAAATGGAAGAGGGTATGATAGGTTTTGAAGAAGGGTTTGGGAATAGATCTGTTGTGGTGGCTGAAATCAATGGGAAAGATGAATAGGATGATGGTAGAAGAAGAAGAGAATGGGAATTTCAATGGAGGAAGGTGGAGATGGCTTGGCTGGATTCCTGCAAGGACGACCGGAGAAGATGGTGAAGGTGGGGTAATAGAAGGTGGTGTTGATTGGGAAGGGAAAATGGGGGTTGGAGAAGTAGATGTAAAGCTCTTCTCTCTTTCTCTCTCTGTTTTTCTCCCCTTCAATGGTGGTGTCGGTGGTGGTGGGGGCAAGAGGTAGTGGCCGACCGGAGTTAGTGGTGGTAGGGGTGAAGAAATGGGTTTATGAAGAAGAAGATGGGTTTGGATCTAGATGAGGATTTGAGATGGGTTAGGGTAAGGTGATGGGGTTGGAGAAGATGGTTTTGAAGATATTCATGGAGAAGAGGTTTTTGGGGTTAAGGTGATGGTGGTGGCGGATGATGGTGGTGGTGAAGTTGAGGATGGAGTTAACGAACGTCAACGAAAAATGGCCGGAGAATGGCCAGAATTCATGGCCGAATCTCCTCTCTCTCTCTCTCTCTCTCTCTCTCTCTCTCTCTCTCTCTCTTTGCAGCCTCTGTTTCTCCTTCTTTTCTTTTTTTTTGCTTCTTAAGAAAAACCTCTCCCTAATGCCCTAGTTCGTTGGGTTTTAGTAAGGAAAATGAAATATTCAACCCTATCAATGTATTTATGACTACTATTTCAACCTACATGGGGGCCAAATAGAAAATGGGGCAAAGACTCCCTTCTCTTTACATGATCTCAAGCCTTTTAATTTGATCTAGTGGCTCTTAAGGATTGCTTGAAACAAAAGCTACCCCCTAATTGCAAAATCACCCTTCCAAAGATAGCAAATCCCCAATTTACTAAATAAAAAATCCCTTGTCTTTTATAATAAAAGTAGGGTGATATCTGCACACAAGTGTTTGATAACCGCACAAATTTGGCACGTCTCTTCCGTCATTTTCCTTTCAATTTGTCCGAAATTTTGCGGATGTCCTCTTTAAAGTATCAACTATCCTCTAGGGAACTTGCACCTACCAATGGGGATAACAGGTTGGTACCATTTCGGGTTTTCTTCGCATTTGGGGCCCACTTTTTCGGGAATTTGGGAATTCGGTTTGGGACCTCGACTCAACTTTCAGGATTTTATCTGATTTTGGAGAAAAGGGTTCTGTCAAAATGGGGTGTCTACAGTATCTAGCAAATCCCTTGTATGCTCGCTTCAGCTCATCAAACAGTGTATGCACGCATCAATCTAGACCACCCAATAAATGATCTAACTTTCTATGCACCCTGCCCCTAAGACGTGCCCATTGTATCGGAAATGTGTACTGTTAAAAATTATTCGTGTAAATCATGGACTCACCCGAGTCAACTCCTTTATACCTTGGTCGGAGTTCTTGTGCAGATCTAGGTTTTGCCTGCTTATAAAGTTAATTAGAACTCTGGTATGAAATTAATGAAAAATTGATCACGTCAATCATCGAATGGCCTAAGGGAGTTCCCTTGAGATTTAGTTCAAGTTTCGAAACAGTATTCAAATGACGTGTTTTTATATGGTGTAAGGCCTTCCAACTATAAGGTAGGGGTGCCAGCCTTGATATTTGATTCAACAGCAGCTCACCTTTTGAGAAGCTGCCGTTGGATCAAATATCAAGGATGGTACCTCCACCATACAAAGGCCTTATTGTTGTAAGGCCATGCATTATATAATTTCTCATCAAATGACAATAGTAGTTTATACGCCATGCCTTAGTGTATAGCTATACACATATCTAGTTATATTCCATGAAATAGTGAAATACTCAATATTTTTTTGCTACTGATATTGACACTACGAAGGTTTAATCATTGCACTAACTAATCTTGTCTTTTCTTTTTTAATTGCCTTAGGAGAGCTTTTGGAGGATTATAATAACCTTTGAGAGCTGGTTAAATTAAATAATAAAAGACAAGGTGAGTTATTGCAATTATCAGCATGATAGTGCTAATATCAGTAGCCTTTTTTTTTCCTCTAGCTACTAGAGACATAATAGCTTATAGGTAGGGTCATCCCATCCTTGGGTGTGTTAGAAAGTTGTGTTTAAATGGGTAGATCCCTTGAAAAGGGGGAGTTTAGACTCAAGAGCTGTTGTTCATTGACTTCTTAGTTCGAATCTACAGCCGATTTGGGTTGGGTCTATGTCTGTCTAACCATAGCTTAATGGGCCTAGAGAAGGATAAAAATCATACATGGGAGTAGCTATTCTAAGTAAAAGGTTGTGTACTAGAACGAATACTTTTGTGGTCTTCCTTTGATTGAAGAGAGAAACTGAAAGTCATTTATAAGGGCATGACTTTATTTAAGTAGCGCATGCTTGTCCCTTTCTAGGAGTTATTGTAGGAGAAAAAGAAAAGGAAAGATGGGAAGAAAGAGAGAAGAGGGAGTAGCCCTTTATAGGGAGGGGGTGGAGGTAACATAATCTTTTCAAATATCTTTATGTATCTTTTCAAATCTCCAGAGAAACATCACAAGATGATTACCCCAAAGAAAAGTAGTGTACTCTTAGAGCTGCACTCTAGGGCACACTATAAGGGGTAAGGGGCAAGATAACACGACTGCACTGCCAAAATCAAGTGCAAAGAAAGCCTCAAAGAAAAACGAGAGAGAGAGAGAGATGTAATTGCATGATAGAGAAAGGGAAATCTCATGATGGTAGTGTCAATATCAAACAAATAACATAATCTGAAAAGTTGCACTTGTAACTGAGATCCTCATAAAGTAGATGATACATATACTACTCGGATGTGAGAGACAGAGAGAGAGAGAGAGAGAGATAATGTTATACTGTCCACAGTCTTTGTTGGGTAGAGGACAGAGACAGAAAATGAGGATGAAAAGAGGGGTGTTACAGTGAAAAATATGGAAAAGGGGAATGAGAGATTTGCAGGATGGATTTAAGCAGAGATTGGGTGGGAATTTATTATCTTATGTTTGTCTGCAACAACAAAAGAAAAGAACAACATTTTTGAGGAAATGGGTGGTTTTACCAATCCTATCGGCAAATGTGAACTCTCCACCAAAATAACTCAATATTTTTGCGTATGGAACTGGTGGGGTCCATTCGAGTGACGTCATCTGCTTTTGTTTCCCTTGTCTGTGGTCCCATTTCTGTTCACCAATCAAATGGCTTCGGCCCTCTTTCTGATTTTAGAAGCGTCTGAGCGTACCATAATCCAAAAACTAGAAAACCCAACTAGACAAAATCTACTTTGACCGAGTCAATTGTACCGACTCATAAAAACTCGGGAAATTTGAATCCAATTGGGGTTTGGGTCATTTTACACTAAGGCTCTGTTCACTTGCGTTCCCGGGAAAGCAAATCCATAGAAAACAGCCTCTTTTTTCCTTGACAAGACCTTGACAAGATAGAATTCTGGTGTTCACTTGCTTTCCTGATAAAGTAACAAACCTAGGTGGAAAATGTCAAATAATGGCATAAAAATTACCAAAAATGATGTGAAAATGTCTCTTTTCTCACAAGTGTGGGAAACCAAATCTCACTATTTTGGTCGGATTTGCTTTCCCGAGAAAACTAGTGAAAAAGGTGGGCAAGCAGTTTCTCAGAAAACCTTTTCCTGCGCACGTGAATAGGCACGGGAAACCTTTTCCTACACAGTTTCCCTGGATTTCTTTTCCTAATGCCACGTCAGATTCCCAGCAAACCTTTTCTTTTCCTTTCCCGGGAAAATAAGTGAACAGAGCCTAAGATCATGTTTGGTAGCCCTGGAAAATTATTCCATGAAAGAGCATAAGAAAATCTCTAAAAACTAGTAAAAAAATTACCTATTTAAATTATTATTTTTTCCTCGTGTTCAGGAGCTTTCATGCTCCCCTTACTCCCACCCTCTTATAAGCCAAAACGTGGATTTTATAAGTGAATCCTGGATTTTTTTAATGAAAATGAAGTAAAACCTAGATTTTACAATCCTAAAAATGTACAATCTGGGTTTCAGCTTATAAAATCCTGATTTTAGCTTGTAAAACAAAGGATTTTACAATCCTGGATTATAAAATCCCGGTATCCAAACATCTCTCTCCGGTCCATCGCTACAACTCGCCCCCACAAATATTCTACAGAATAATTTTTTCCATGGTTGCCCAAACATGGCCCAAGGCTCCGTTTATTACTCTTGAGTCATTCAACTCGGATTAGTTTTGGGTTGACTCTGTGAGTTTTTGTACTATGTCGTCCTAAAGAAAACTAAGGAGCATTTGTTCTACCTAGAGCATGTTATGGTGGATCCCAAATTCACCACCGTTTGATCATAATCTGACAGTGGCGGATGGTGCATGTCTTTGAGCGAGGGTGGTGTTATGGCGTTTGACAGTAGCATGTAAATGCTACCAAATGTTAGCATTTAAAATGGGGCGCATTATCCTACAGGGGTGAAAAATGACCTTACCAAATTAATTTGTCGTGGAGTTAGGCATTGTAGCAGCGGGAAAGCACAAAAATGATGACGTTTTGATGAAGTGGCTCGCCCACCGATGAACCCTATTGAAGGCGAGGATTTCCCTGGGACCGCGTGAGGCCTGAAATTCTCTCTCTTTTTTTTGAGAAAAAATGGCTGAAAAATCTTCTAAACTAACATTTGCCATGTTTTGGTAATTGCACTAACTCACCTTGTCTTTTCTTTTTTAATTGGCTCGTGTGAGTGTTCTGGGAATTGTAATAACATTTGATATGGCTGGTTAAATAATAAAAGACAAGGCAAGTTAGTGCAATTATTAAAACATATCAGTGCCAATATCAATAGCCTTAAGTTAAAAGAAAGAACTCAAAAGAAAACAACAAAAGCTAATGTTTGGATTGCAAGAAAAACATTTCTGATGGAAAATCTGTTTGTAGAAAGAAAAAGATTGGAAATCTCTTTTTGTAGAAATATTTTTCTTTCTAAGATTTATGGGGCAATGATGATATGATTAATGTTAATTTTGAGAGAGATTATTATAAATATAATTGAAGGGCCCTCTAAGTAAAAAATCATTAGGCTTGGTTAAAGATATTGTTTTTAGTAAGTTAAAAAGTAATTTCCTTTCCAAGATTTTCCAGGAAATTCCTACAATCCATACAGGCCAGGCAAATGATATTTCCACCCCTTAAGTGTTAAAGTATAAAAAATAAATAACACCTTTCTCCAACAACTTAAGCTTCTGGAGAAGTTGGTAAGTTGACATGGTATTAAAGCCAAATGTCTCGAGTCCAAACCTCTCGGATAGCAAAAATCAACACGCGATGGACGGCCCAAAGTGGGACCACATGTGCCACATGTTTACCAAGTGGGCCACTTGTGCGGGGGAGTGTTAAAGTATAAAAGATAAATAACACCTTTCTCCAACACCTTAAGCTTTTGGAGAAGTTGGTAAGTTAACACTGAGCATACATATGTTCCTTTTGTTTTTCTATATTTTAAAAGAAAAAAGTAGTACACTTGAATCTTCTTTTGCTTGTCCTTTCTATATAATTAGGTCATTTTTTGAGGAAAAGACACACAAAAGTGGGTGGAAATGATGGGTAAAAAGTGGAAATATCATTTCCCCTGAAAACAACCACAGAAACTAAATAATTTAAAACCTTAATAATAAAACAATGTAGAAAGAGAGAAGAGAAAACCCCATCATCTTTCCCTATTCATTCATTCATTCAGGAGGACTACTCTCTCTCTCTCTCTCTCTCTACATGTTCTGGCTTTTAATCATTTCTTCATGCCTTTTCATCCAAGCAATTCCCCTGCACCCCTTCCTTTCTATCCCCTCTTTTGTCCCCATCCATTTTTTAAGCCTCCCTCTGTCAACTTCAGTCCTTCTCTACCTGATATCCCTCTGATCTCCTCTTTTGCTCTTATAAACTCTTTCCATGTGACCAACTTATATCTTCAAATACCCCACCTCACACATTCTCCTCCATTTCCCCCCTCCGGCCTCCTTTTCCTAACCCATTTGTTTTCTTCCTTTTGTTTTTCTCAACCCTAATGGATTCTCAACCACAAAATCCGCAAAAGAATCAACAACCACTACATGAAGATAGCACTAGTAGTAGTAAGAGCAGCTTTCTCTGCAGGCAATCCAGCACAAGGTGGATTCCCACTTCTGACCAGATAAGAATATTGAAAGAACTTTACTATAACAATGGACTTAGGTCCCCAACTGCTGAGCAAATACAAAGGATTTCAGCTAGGTTGAGGCAATATGGGAAGATAGAAGGGAAAAATGTCTTCTATTGGTTTCAAAATCACAAGGCAAGGGAGAGGCAAAAGAAGAGATTTACTGTTGATATGGCCATGCAAAGAGGTGGTTGGAAGGCTGAGGATTCTATTCCCAACAACTACACTGGTGGAGTATCAAGAACCCATCTCTTTTTCATGAAAACTTTTACTTTTCTCATTTGGGTCTGATGAGATTTATAATGGGCTTTGGGTTTCGTGAAGGAAAGTTGGATTTTTGTCCAGTGTTTTACAAGTTCTAATTTCTTTCATTTTTATTCTTATTTTCCTTTTGGGTTCTTTTGCAGTGCTTTCTTCTCCTCCTCCATGTTCTTCTTCTGGTGTACTTTCTGTTGGGCAGATGGGGAGCATTGGTTGTGGGTCCGTACTCATGGAAAAGAGTTTCAGAGTAAGTGATTAAAGTAGTCTTGGCTCTGTTTTATTGATTTCATGTGAAGAACTGATTTAGAAGAATAGCCCAAGTGTAAAAGTCTAGTAGGGTGAGACAAATGACTGTCTTTACTAAGAATAGGATACTAAAAGATGAAAACAGTGCTTGCATTATGCAAATATTGTCTATAAAAATAAACTAACCCTTTTTCTCAATCTCTAGGAAAATAATTTGTTTCAACTACTTTAAAGAAACCCAACATGCTAATCTGTTAAAGGGAGAGTTTATAACAATTACCCATTTGTTTGTTTCAGAACAGAGTTGGAAACACCAATCTGTATGATTCTAAAAACGAAAGGAAAATACATTGAAGAAATCATCTTCCTTATTTTCCTATTATCAAATGCAAAAAATTACCCATTCTGTTAAAGGAAAAATCTCATTTTTTTTTCTTTTCTTATAGCTTGTTATTAAGCTGAAAGCCAGACTCTCTCTCTCTCTCTCTCTCTCTCTCTCTCTCTCTCTCTCTCTCTCTCTCTCTCTCTCTCTCTCTCTCTCTCTCTGTATTCTACCATCCACAAAAAGCATCTTCCTACCTAAATAAAGGAAAATAGATTAGACAGACAAAACCCCATTCTAAGAAAATGCTAAAAATCAACTTTTTTCCTTTACCCCAAGACTGTGGGCTGTTAGTAAAAGACCCCAAGATTTTGGGCTGTTAGTAAAAGCACCAACTCTCTCTCTCTCTCTCTCTCTCATGGGTTTCTTTTCTTTTCAATCAGGAGTGTTGTATATCAGGTGTTAGTGGATATGTTAACCATAATATTGGATGGATGGGCATAGAATCTTCTCCTTCATCTTCATGCCCTCCACGTTTCGACATAAGAAACCCCACAGAAACGTTTTCAAGATCAGCTTCTCCCGACGTAGAAACGCTCCAGCTTTTCCCAACACATGCAGGACAACAACACACCAACAATCCTAATCAAAACCCTTATTTCCCTACAGAAGGCTATTTTCACTATGATGAAGAAGAAACTCCAAGGACTTCTCTCGAGCTCAGCCTCAGCTCATTTGGGCCCTCGGATTCAACGTGACTTTTGATTGAGTATGATCTCTCTTATGATTTTCATTTTGGAATATCTTTTTAGTGGTCTGTGTAAGTCGTAAAGGTGGTCGTAGACCATTGTTTTTTTGTGCTTCTCTCCCTCTGCTCTCTCTGATTATTATTGTAATGGCCGAAATATTTGACTTTGTAAAACAGTTATATTATCTTCTTGTCTCTTGTGAACTTACTTGTGAACTTATCTAACTATACCTGCCCAGTTTCTGTAAGATATATTCTCTTCCTCTCTTGTTTTCTTCATTAGCTTCTACAATTTCAATGAGTTGTAGGTGTTAAAGTATTAAAGATTTAGTAACGCCTTCTCCAATAGCTTAAGCTTTTGGAGTAATTGGTAGTTTCACATGGTATCACAGCAAAAGTTTTGGGTTCAAAACTCCTTGATAATAAAAATTCACATCTAATGGCCAACCCCAAAGACGGGCCATTTGTGCCACGTGTAGGATGTTAAAGTATAAAAGATGGGTGCTGATATTCTTAGACCAACCCCCCCCCCCCCCCCCGTCCCCCCCCCCCCCCCCCCCCCCCGTGTAGGCTATTTTCCCCCTCCTTGATGGCCGCTACGCTAAACGTTAGGCTTTAATGGGTAACTTCGTCAAATTCTCCCCACCCCCCCCCTTGAATCATGTTAGTGCATGTTTCCCACCTTTAGACCTCTCTCTCTCTCTCTCTCTCTCTCTCCACGACAGGAACAGTTGATGGCCCCCCAAAATTCTCCTTGGTGCCCAAATCCAACCCACTATGACAGTGTACCGTCCAGACCATGAGATGATCCGAGCAGTCCATTTGATAGGCCACATCGTAAATAGGTTGTGTCCCAAAAAACCATTTCCATATGATGATCCTAGCCCTCAAATATAAAGAGAAATTGTTATTATGGAAACCTCTATAGATTGGAGGGTTGTGATCATCCTATGCAAATGGCTTTTGGGGCACAACCCATTTACGTTATGGCCCATCAAATGGACGGCTCAGATCATCATATGGTTTGCACGGTACACTTCATTTTCAAAAATATAGGTGGGGCCTAAATTGAGCCTTAATGTTACTGTACGAACCACATCATAGGATGATCCAAACCATGGACGGCTTGGATCATCCTATATTGTGGACAGTATGCTTCAATTTGAAAAATATTGATGGGGCCTACGATTGGGCCTTAATGTTATTGTGCGACCAACTCCATAGGATTATCCAAACCATGGACGGCTTGGATCATCCTATGTTGTGGACGGGCCTTAATGTTACTGTACGACCAACTCCATATGAAGATCCAAACCATTCATTTGATGGGCCATAATGTAAATAGGTTGTGCCCCAAAAATCATTTCCATAGGATGATCACAACCCTACAATCTATAGAGGTTGCATAAGATGTAGTTTCTATTTAGATCGGAGGGCTAGGACCAGCCTATGGAAAATGATATTTTGGGATGCAACCTATTTACATTTATGGCCGATCAAATGGATGGTTAGGATTATCCTATGGTGTGGTATGCGAGGGGCCCTACGTTAATTGGGGGGGGGGGGGGGGGGGGGGGGGGCGGGCGGGGGAATAGCCTACCAAGGGGGGGGACCTTCTCCACCAGCTTAAGCTTTCGGAGTACTTGTCATTTCGTTTCACAGCAGGACCTTATGGGGGAATTTAAATTTCAAAATACAGAGATGGGTGTATGTTACGGTCCTGAGTGGGGGCCCCACCTAGGTATGGGACCGGGTGGGACCCAGGTGTGGGACAGGTTTAAAGGGCCTTGCCTAACGCTTTCCATCAGCTCTGGAGCTTTGGAGTATTGGTAAGGTACCTAACAGCGTATGAAATGGAGGGGGTGTATATCCCTTATTTTTGGTAAAATATAGTCTGTGTGTGTAATTTCTCATTAGTTGTCAGTTTGTTACAATTCGAATGAGTTTTAAGGCTTATGGAGTTTGAAATTCCAAACTATGACTTGTAGGGGGCTTAGAGTTTAGGACCACGTTTGGATACATGGATTTTTTAATCCTGGATTTTACAATGTAGAAACTGGATTTTACAATCCTGAAAATGTACAATTCAGATTTTAGGTTATAAAATTCAGGTCATAGATTTACTGGATTAAAAAATCTATCCTTCCAAACGGCCCGTGGATTATATCTGTCTCTCCAAACGGCTTTAAGATTTTAGTGGGTGTCTTTAACAAAAAGAGAGGTCTCAGTATGTAGGTGTGCGGGAATGCGCATGCGTTTTGCTTATGTAGGACTCGCTTAAGCATAAGATCAAGGTGGGACCCACAGAATATCGAGTGGCACAAAACAGCTGCGACATAAAGGAGGCGTGCTAGGCTCTAGTACTTCGGTTTAGGATATGAGAGAGAGAGAGAGAGAGAGAGAGAATATGCTGCCGTTAAGAGTATATATTTTGGAATTTGAACCGCAAAGTACCCGGAAAATGTCCTGGAAAACAGAAGGCAATGATATTCTGAGGAAAAAGGAGTGGTTCTCTCACTTCAATGCTTTGATAATTGTAGCTCTCCCTTTGTTAAAGTGTAAAAATAGAAAAGGAGCGGTAAATGGGAAAAGTACGGAATATGGCTCATGTTCGAGGAATTACGGATTTCGGGCACCTTTTAAAACACGGGCGGTTCTTCAAAATCGTGTGGGAAAAAGACCCCAATACCCATCTGACATAATCAAGACCAAAATGGAGTCCTCGCATGTTTGTCAATCAGCCTCGTATGTTGGTCCATTGTACTTGCACCATTCTCTTTACAGGTTCGTTCTGTACCGGTGGCATATCTCTATTTTACTGGTGGCGTATGTTGTTTGTATCGGTGGCATACAGTTGTTGTATCGTTGGCGTACCTATATTGTAACGGTGGCGTATGTTATTTGTATCGGTGGCATACAGTTGTTGTACTATTGGCGTACCTATATTGTAACGGTGGCGTATCTGTATTGTACCGATTGCACCCAAGTAGCGTACCAGTGGCGTATATTTACCGTTGGCGTATATCTATTGTACCGGTGGCGTACCTATCGAGAAATAATGACCTGATTGGAAAGGGCACCATCATTATGAGGCGTCGTTCCAGGAGGCGGTAAGTCCGAACCGTCGCCAACTTCTGTGTATTTAGTGTAAGTTGGGTTCTTATTTCCCATCCCATTCGAACCGTCCCTAACTACTGCAAGTCTGCAACTCTCTTCTCTCAACAATGGTTGAAGAACCATTCGAAAGTAAATACGACCTATCCTTCCCGTCAGAATTCGCTTTTGTTGATGTGGAATCTTTATCAGAAAGTAATTACCTCCGGGAGTTCTTTGGAGAGCCGGTGGAGAAGAGGACACGCCGGACGTCTCTCCTGAAGGCCTCAAGTTCCAATCCCTCTCCCCTCCTCCCGCTCCTCCGATGACCAGGGTCGCCGCCCTCAAGGATGGCTCCGAGGCTTGTCCCAAGGCGGAGGAACTTTAGATTGTATATATAACTTTTTTGTTTGTTTTAACTTTTATTATAATATATGAACTTTTTAATACATGAGTGTTATTCCATGTGTGTTGGTATGACGATAGAAATGTCTGTTTGGGTAAATTATTCCATAAGTGTTAGTACTATAGAAAATGTCTAGGTAAATTCTATGAGTGTTAGTATTATAGAGAATGTGTGGGTGAATTACATCAGACATGATTGTTTACAGTATTTTTAAAAAATTATCGGTTGGAAAACGTAGGCGTTTTTAAATTACGCCGCCATTTCTCTTGGGGTGCCAATGTTACAAATTAAAAACGCCGGCGTATTGGTTGATAAAGTTAAAATAATATTTGAATTAATTACGCTGGCGTTAAAATAGGGATTCAACTCTCACAGGTCTGTACACATCAGTGGCATATTTGTTGTTGTCTAATACGGATCAAATATTGTTTTGTTTTTTCTTGTTTTCATTATATTAGCTCTTCACTTGCTGGGTTAAGAAGATGTGATAGAGTTACTTTTATGGTATACATGAGTGTTCGCTAGTGATTTGTTGTCGGTTATTGAACTCCTTTCATGTAATTGCAAAATATTGACTAGGAATGACAATGTACGGTGAATGAAGAAATAGGCATACACATTAACAATGTTTGATGATTGGTTTCTCTTAGTTACAATAGGGGGCAGGAAAATCGCTGCCCTAACAAATCATCCTTGATTCATCATCCTATACCCTACTGAAATACAGGTGTGACAACCCCAGAGGGAGGGTGAACTGGTCAATTAAAAATTTTGGGCTTAATTAGGTGAGTAATTAAAAATTAATTTACTAATTAAGCACTTATTAATCTAATCCTTGTTCAAATATTCAAGATAATAAAATTTAGGGTTTAGATGTTATTTTAAGCCTATTTGTCCTAACCTTTGTTTTAATAAAACATAAATACAAGAAAGGGTAGAGTTTACCAATCACCCCAAAGTGCAATGAGAAGGAGGAGAGAAAGCATCCACAAGGCACAAGATTTATAGTGGTTCGGTCTATAACAAGACCTACTTTACTTTTCCAAGTTTACCTCATAGGAATCTCTACTAAAACAATGAGATTCTTCAAAGGGGGAATCTCGAAGCCGTACACCCAACTCCTCCGATCTTCAAAGAGAACAAACTCTTTCTGCACGAAGCCTTGACAAGAGGACAAACCCTCTTACAACGTCTTCACCTTTCATAACGGGCTGAAGAGTAGATCCTCACAATGTCTTCACATTTGTTACCGGGCCGAAGAGGAGACTGTAGACACCCCCATGTTGCTTCGCTTTATCCAACAAAGGATTTCTTTAGTTTTCATCATGTTGGGTCGGTTGTGTGAGTACTGTCATTTTCTGAGTAGATCCTTAGCATTTTCCCTCGCTTTCCCTAGCTCTCCTGCTATTGCCATACGATTTATATCATTTTCCTAGGAGTTCGATTTTCCATGGAAAATTAAGATGAGGTAACTTTCGGCCAATTTTGGGAGAGATTCATCATTTTTCAAAGATATTCAATTTCAGCCATATAAGTGATGGCCCATTAAATGGACAGTTTTGGATCATTCTCTGGCAACAAGTTGCGGGGTACGACCGATTTACGTTGTGACCTGACAATTGGGCGGTCTAAATTATCCAATGGAAAAGATCTAGGGGGCGTGGCTATTCACATTGTAGCCTATCAAATGAATGGATCGGATCACCCAATGGAGTGGATTTATGGGGATTAGAGTTTCGGTCAAAATATAGGTGGGCCCCAATAAAGGTTGTGATTCATGAAGAGTGGTTTCGGTCAACGGGGGGATAGGGTTTGTCCTAATTATTTTTAGAAGCAAAGGGTCTTGAATTGGTATTGGAGAGGAAGGTTTGAGTAGTTCTACTCGTGTGAAACTTGGTCATCATTTGGTGGGGACTATTTTCAAATTAATTAATTTCAACAAAGAACTCGTTTCTTTAACCATGAGATTAGAAATCAAGGGCTGTTGGAGCATCTTATTCAACTGTTGGTGTTTTGATTGAATTCTTCATTTCAAGATTATAACAAGTAACCTAATCATGCTACGGCCCACCAAACGAACAGTTTGGGTCATTCAATGGAAATGATTAGGGGAACATTTCATTTGCGCCATGGCCCATCCAATGTACTGTTCGGATCATTGTATGAAAATGGTTTTGTGGCGCCACTTAATTACATCGTGACCCAACAATTGAACGGTCGGGATCACCCATGCAAGCGATTTGCGGAGTGCTACCAAGTCATGTTGAGGCCTATTGATCGCACAGTCTAGATCATATTACGGAAATGATTTGGAGGGCGCAACCATTTATGTTACTGCCCAATCAAGTGGATGGTTTGGATCATCCTATGGAAATCCATCGCGGGGCACAAGCAATTTGCGTTGTGGCCTATCAATCGAACAGCTTGGATTACCCCAGGTAGCAAGTTGCCTGGGAATAGCGGGGGCCACTATTTGCACTAGGGCCCACTATCTCCACTCGAGCCCATGCGTGTGGTGGGGCAAACAATTCTGGAGTCGAATTGTGATGGGAATGCCCATTTGTTTACATGCCCAAATAGCTTACGTACATAGAAATGATATTCCCACCCCTCTTGAAAAAAAAAAAAACAAAACGGAAATTCAAACTCATCAATTTTGCTAACTACAAGGGCATTTCGGTCTTGTGGTAACAACCCAAAAAAAAAAAAAAAAAAAAAAACCACCGTGGGGTACCTTGATTAAAACCTGGATTCCAAGGTTTACTCAAATGTTGGGTCTCTTTCTCTCACATCCCCATATGACCTACTCACTTCTTCTTTATCCAAAACATCCAACCACCGCTGGATGATCTCCTTTGGATATGAGCATAACCACCTACAAATCTCCTCCTTCTAATCTCAACAAATTGATACACCCAATCACTCCTTTGTTCTAATCTCCAAGAGAATACTTCTTCCTTATAAATATGTTCAAGAGCTTGGAAGAGAGGGGGGTTGATGTTTGGACCAGAGAGCTCTCTTGCTCGGTCAAACATCTCCATCTCCTCCATAGCAGCTTCATCATCCCATCTCTCATCAGCCATCTCTCTCTCATCTCACCCCATCTATCATCAGCCATCTCTCACTCTCATCTCTCCATCCTCTATTTCATATAGCAACCCTCTCTCTCTATCTCAACTGATAAAACCGAGACCCACTTTCTATTATTCCAAAAGATATCTTCCATCCATATTTACACTTCGGATCGTTTAAAAATTCTCACGGTCTCAAGATTTGTCTCATTCAGTTCTCTTCGGAGCATCTTCTATTGGCGGAATTCAGCGGAGTATTTTTTTTTCTCGTGGGTTGGATTTCTTTTCATCAAAGGATCGAGCTCAATAATCAGGTAGGTATTTTGGTCCATTTTTTATTTCATGTTCTTGTTTGAATACATGTTCAATTTCTAGAAAAATTGCATGCTTTAGTTCTAGCGATTTCCATGTTCTTGCTCAAATTCCAGTTGAACTAAGATAATTTTTTTGTAGGAAAATAAGAACGTAATTAGGATTATCTATCTAGGATGTAGTTTATGGGACATCTAATTCATGGCTCTAAGATCTTTGAATTCTCTGTCATGCCCCAAACCCCACCTTGGGCGTAGGACGTGACAGCGCCGTACACCTGCAAGACGAATCTCACAAATGTACAAGGCTACAAAGCAGATAACAAAATAAACCTGGCATTCATAATTAAATGTATATCAAATTCCATCTAAGCGGACCCATTAGGGTCAAGTCAAATCTCATCTCTCCCCAAAAGAGTCAAAGCGGAAATAAATTAATAAAGTCTTTACATATTATTCAAGTACTCACTTCCTAATAACTGAAATAACTAAACTAGTCTCTGAGCCAAAAATCATATTCCAGAACTAAGCGTCCTGCTCCCCGTTAACCTCACGAGAATCAAAACCTGAAAATAATATATAACCACAGTTAGCTGAAAAGCTCAGTACATAATAAAGCACTACTCTAAGCACAGTCTGATTATGACAGGATTCAATAGGGTCAGATAGTCAAAGTCAAAATGGAGTTCAAAGGTCTTAGCTGATTCACAGGCACAAACAGTTATAAGTGCATGTCAAATATGGTTCCGAATTAAAGGTGCATGAAGCAAATCAAAGTCTAAGTTTGAATCAAAGACATATATTTCAGAGTTCACATACAGAAGGTCAGAGTTAAAATACACTTCGGAGTCACCGGCATAGTTCAGAAGACTCCACAGAAGTGTTCAAAAATGTTCAAAGTTCATATTCAAATGATTCAAAGTATTCAGAATTCAAACTAATAGGTTCAATGGATCAGAGTTCAGAACAGATATTCATAACAGTTAATTCTAAGGTTCAGAATAATAGTGATAAAACACTAAGTAGGCCAAACAGAAACAGACATAACAGATCATGGCTAATTCAGAAGTTCAAAGGGTATCAATACAGATTTCTAAAGTCAATACTGATTCAAAAGGGATACAGGGTTCATAATACCCAAAGTAGTACGTTGTTACGTACCTCAAAGATGCTTGATTTCTTAATTCAGATTACGATTCAATGTCCTGATCTGAACAGAACATAACAACAAATAAGGGCTCATAAAGGTAACCCATTCTATGGTTATTTTTAGTATTTTGGTGATATCATCATTGTAAAGTTTTTAAAATTTATTGAAACTATTTTTAACAGAAAGATGACGTTTTCGGCGTACCTGTAGAGTACAAGAACGGACAAGAAACAAATAAGTTATGAATTTTTGAACTTTTGGAAAAATTGTCGCACCGACCGTCCGAAAATGACGGACGTCCGGGATTGCGGACGTCCGAGGAGCTACTATCGCCAAAAGTGGTAATCACGGATGTCCGCCATATTCCAGACGTCCGGCTCACGCGCGAATCCAGATTTCTCCAAAACACATTTTTTCACCGTTTTTGCACTAAAACGGTCATAACTCCTTCGTTTGACATCCGATTCGCGCGTGGTTGGATCCGTTGGACTCGTATCGACAAGAGAAATCCATCTAATCCAATTCCATGCTAAAAAATTCTCAAATACTAAAGTTTCTATCGATACAAACAAATTGATCTTGAGTTCTTTGGGGGGTTCAACACGAAACGAATCCCAAGGAATCCAAGATCTACCATGGAGTTTACCATAGACTAAAACCAAGGCTCTAATCACACATCTTTTCACATCAAACCTCAGTTTAGGGTTCTTTTCATTCGTTCAACCATTAAAGATTAATAATCTTACCTTGGTTTGCGATCTCTTTTCTTGAATCGCGCTCTTTCTCTTTTTCTCCACGAAGATCTCTTCTTAGGGCTGCAAAGATGGTTTAGGGTTTCTTAATTTATCATAAGATGTATTTATAGGCTTTATTAGGAAGTCCTAATCTGAGTTAACATGAATAGACAAAAAAGCCCCTCTTTTAAAGAGGAGGACAAAAATTTAAGTGGGGGGTATTTTTGGGTATTTACATTCTCGCATAACTAATTTGCTAATACTAAAATCCGATTAAACATAGAGACTCAATTACATAAAGTAATTTAATCATAGCCCACTCCCCAATTGATAATCACAACCCATCTTCCCATAACTTGTAACCCAAAAATCCACTTCGTTTGGGTTTTGAAGCTAAAAGTAAATAATATTTGCTCACTCATGCTTTGCTATTTACACCCTTTCTTGAGTTATAATTTATGAGGAGCTTCAAAAGGTCATTACAGTTCCTAAAAAGCTCTCACATATCAATTATTAAAGAAGGGACAAGCTTGGTTCAAGCAATTATTAGAACATCGAAGTTTCAACATCTGTAGTTTGCCCATCTTGTAGGATGATCCACACTGTTCATTAGTTGCAACTCACCAATTTTGACATGGACTGATGTCTCAATACCATATTTTGATAACCGCACTACCCAATTAGTGGAGGTGTAAGCCCAAGGGTCTACTCTCCTATCTTGTTTTGATGATTCTAAACATAATTGATTGTGTTATTGAATACTAATCAATTTGCCTTGAAGTGTTGTGTTTAAGATAGGATTGATCAATTGAAGAAACCAACACACTACATGGTCATGCTTAAAAACGTACCAACACAAGAGTCAAAGGAGCTAAGTGGAGCTCACATCATCTCTCAAGCAAGCATACAAAAGATGGAAGATCAATTGAAGACCAAGACTAAAGAGAAGTTGAAGGTTACATAGGTATCATTGTACATCCTTTCTCTTTAGATTTTCAAGATAAGACAAAGTGTTTTTAAAAGAGTTTTTCAAACACACTTAAGAACTTAAAATGGATTAGTGAATGGTTCTGTGGTGGACCAACATGTTGGGACCCTCATAAACATTCCAAAATTATCATAGGAGTTGAGTTCGAAAAGCCAAAAATCAAACAAGCAATAAAAACACAAAATCTGCTGCTTTTTAGGCTTCTGAAAACTCCGAGATTTTTCTCGGAGCTCCGAGCTCGGAACTCCGAGAAATGGTCCAGTAGCATCTGGACATTTTCTTGGAACTCCGAGACATTTTCTCGGAATTCCGAGAAATGGTCCAGTAGAATTTTTTCATCTTCTGGCCGTTCTCTCGGAACTCCGAGAACCTCGCGACAGACCAAAATATAGCCATTGGGATTTGAATTAATTTGTGATTTTTGATATTACCACCCCCAAAACGGTCATATTTTGATGAGAGGTTATATATACAACATCAAGAGGATTATTTCCTCTCTCTTGAACATTTTGAAAAATCCTCTTAAGCATTCAAGCAAACTTGCAACCCTTTCAAGCTTAAGATTTTGTTTTTCCCAAACTTGCCTTGCACTTGCAAATCTATTGAGTTTGGATTTAGAGCTTTCACTTGCAATCACTATTGAAGAGCAATCAAGGGACTTCAAAGAGCATCAAGCTTTCAAGAAGAAGCCAAGCTATTTATCTTCAATTTCTTGTAAAGGTGGCTAGGGCATCCTACCTTAATACCCTAGGGAGCATCGCTTAGAACTCGGCGAAAAAGGAGAGTCGGTGTAAAGGTGTAAGGGCATCCTTATTTAATATCCCTTGGAAGTGTAATCGCCTAGGAGCCGGGCATCGTGGAGGTCTCCAATAGTGGAAATCCTTAAGGACGATCTTAAGAAGAGTGGAGTAGGGCTTTGCCCGAACCACTATATATCGGTGTGTTCTTTCTTATTCTTGCACTTTCATTCTTATTTTTGGTTTGGTATTTCTATTTGTGTTGATCTCATTTGAACTAACCAAAATCCAATTAAGAGAAAAAAATTCAAATTATGGTTCACTAATTAATTTTCAAAAGGGCTAATTTAGTGTTAAAATCAATTCACCCCCCCTCTTGCATATTTCAATTGGTATCAAAGCCTCGTCTCTAATTTATTTTAAAACCCTAACCAGTCTAGAGTAAAGATTCTAAAAATGGCAAACTACCTTCAACACCATGAAGGTTACTCAAACACTAGGCCACCCTACTTTGATGGAACAAACTATGGATTTTGGAAAACCAAAATGAAAATCTTTTTAACCCAAGATTACCAAATGTGGAGAGCAATTATTAATGAATATATATTACCCACTAGAAATCTAAATTATTGGACCGAAGCCGAACAACAAGCCTCAAACTACAACGCCAAAGCCATGAATTTCCTAATTTGTGCTTTGTCTCACGGAGAATTCAATAGAGTGTCAAATTTGAATTCGGCTAAGGAAATTTGGGACACCTTAGAAGTCACCCATGAGGGAACCAACCAAGTCAAAGAATCTAAAATGAATCACTTATTTAGGCAATATGAACTCTTTCAAATGACACCCGATGAAACTAGTGCCCACATGTACACTAGATTCACGAACCTTGTAAATGGATTAAGGGGACTTGGAAAGCAATTTTCAAATAGAGATTTAGTGACCAAAATCCTTAGATCCCTACCTTTGTCATGGGAATCCAAAACCTCCGCAATCACTGAAGCCAAGGACATGAATACATTAAACCTAGATGAACTAATAGGATCCTGGATAACCCATGAGATGATTTTCAAAACAAAAGCACCCGAAATTGAAACTAAAATTGAAAAACGAAAAGGAGTTGCTTTTGCTTGTAATGTAGGTGACAATGAAGATGCAAAGGAAGACATGGAAGATGAAGTTGCCCTCCTAACAAGAATGATAAAATTCTTGCAAAGGAACATGGGAGGCATGAAAAATAGAAAGACCAATCCTCCATTCAAGAAGAAAGAAGAGCTCGGTGATGGATCGTCTCAACCCCGATGCTATGGATGCAAGAAGCTTGGACTCATTCGTCCGGATTGTCCACTCAACAATGAGCCTTCTTCAAACAACCGTTTCAAGAGAAGAGAAGGCAAGAAAGGAATGACCGCCACATGGGATGAGGAAATTGAAAGTGAAGGCGAACAAAATGATGAAAAAGATTGCTTGATTGCAAGAAACGTTTGCTTCATGGCCTCAACAAACGACAATCAAGAGGTAAATACTTTAAATAATGTCATTGTTTTAAAAGAAGTTCTAGATTCCTTACAAAATGCACATGATGAACTTGAGATTGAATTTGATAAAAATGCATCACTTGAAAATTCTCTCTGTAACATGACAAAAGAATTTGGTTGGTTAAAGAAAGACCATGAATTTTTAGATGATGAAAATGAAAAATACAAAGTTAAAATTCATGATTTAATTGCTTCTATCAAAATCTTAAATGAAAATCGTCAAGAATTTTCTATTGAAAACAACAAGCTAAAGTATGAAAATAGTAAACTATCTTTTGAATATGATAAACTAAAGAAACTATTTGAAAATTTTGAACAAAGTTCATTGAAATTGGATAGGCTTGTTAACATTCAAAGAATGCTACATGATCAAAGTGGACTTGGACACAAATGGAATACTACAATATCCAACTATAAAAACAAACTTGTAAATGCTTCTTCCAGTGGTACTAAAACTTGTCATTATTGTGGTCTAGAAGGTCATTATAAAATTGCTTGCATGCATGCTAAAAAAGATAAAATCAAATTGAACTCTAAAGTGAAAATAAATGAACATAGCAAGATTAGGAAGATTTAGGTACCTAAGGGATCTCATTTGCCTATTCATATGTAGGTATGCCTTAAAAGCCATAATAAGAAGAACACATGGTACCTTGATAGTGGATGCTCTAGACATATGATCGGAGACCTCACTCAATTTGCATCCCTATCACTCAAGGATGGTGGAGATGTTACCTTTGGAGATGACAATAAAGGAAAAGTCAAAGGAGAAGGCACCATAGGTAACTCTACCTCTCTCATACATGATGTGCTTTATGTTGATGGCTTATCCCATAATCTTATTAGCATTAGTCAATTATGTGATAATAGTTTTGAAGTAGTCTTCAACCCCGACAAATGTATTGTTAAAAATAAGATAGATGGAAAAGTGAAATTCATAGGTTCTAGAGACAATAACATTTACACCATTGGACTAGATGATCTTAGACTCCAAATGTGACTTGTCTTAATGCCATTAGTGAAGATTCTTGGTTGTGGCATAGGAGGTTGGGTTATCCCGGAATGGATCTCATTTCGACCCTCTCCTCAAAAGAAATTGTTAGAGGATTGTCTAAGTTCAAATACACCAAAGATCACATTTGTAGAACTTGTCAATTAGGAAAACAATTAAAAAGCTCATTTGCCCATAAAAATATGATTTCAACTACCTACCCCTTGCAACTACTTCATATGGACCTTTTTGGACCAATGAAGACAAGTAGCTTAGGTGGAAAGAGGTACGTGTTTGTCATCGTGGATGACTACTCACGATTTACATGGGTCATATTTTTAGCACATAAAGATGAAACCTATGAAAATTTTCTTAAATTATGTAATCAAATACAAAATGAAAAAGCTATTGCCATATCTAAAATTAGAAGTGACCATGGAACGAAATTTGAAAATGTACATTTTGACACTTACTGTAATGAACATGGCATCAAACACAATTTTTGGGCACCTAGGACACCTCAACAAAATGGGGTTGTAGAAAGAAAGAACCGAACCCTCCAAGAAATGGCTAGAACTATATTGCATGAAAATGATCTCCCTAGATACTTTTGGGCAGAGGCGGTTAGCACCGCTTGCTATATCATAAATAGGGTATATATAAGGCTAATTTCTAAGAAAACACCTTATGAGCTTTAGAAAAACTTGAAACCAAATATAAGCTATTTTAGAGTGTTTGGTTGTAAATGCTTCATCTTGAACATTAAAGATAATTTACACAAATTTGATAAGAAGTCGGATGATGGCATATTCTTTGGGTATTCTTCACATGGCAAGGCATATAGAGTATTTAATAGAAGAACTCTAGTTGTAGAAGAATCCATGCATGTGACATTTGATGAGAGAGAGCCAACACCTCAAGAAATGCCACATGATGAGGATGAACCTATTGAACATCTATTACCTAAGACAAATGTTCCTTCTCATGCATCTACAAGTAATACATTGCCTAGTGAGGAAGTAGAAAATGTAGATGATGACTCAGTGCCTAGGGATAGGAGAATATTGGTAGATCATCCTGAATCCCAAATCTTGGGTGATGCCACATCGCCGGTAAGAACTAGATCATACTATCGTAGTGTGAGCAATAACTTGGCGTTTCTATCCGAATTAGAGCCTAAGTCCATCAAGAAAGCCGAAAAGGATGAATATTGGTTGATGGCTATGTAAGAAGAGTTGAGTCAATTCGAAAGGAACAAGGTGTGGAGGCTAGTGCCTAGACCTAGTGATCATCCAGTCATTGGCACGAGATGGGTGTATAGAAACAAATTGGATAAAAATTAAATTATCACTAGAAATAAAGCTAGGCTTGTAGCCCAAGGGTACAATCAGGAGGAGGGAATAGACTATGATGAGAAATTTGCTCCTGTAGCCTGTATGGAAGCTATTAGGATACTCTTGGCATATGCATCTCATAAAGGATTTAAACTATATCAAATGGATGTCAAAAGTGCCTTCCTAAATGACTATATCCAAGAGGAAGTGTGTGTTGAGCAACCTCCAGGTTTTGAAGACTTCAAACATCCAAATCATGTCTTCGGGCTTGATAAAGCTTTATATGGATTAAAGCAAGCTCCTAGAGCTTGGTATGAGAGGCTTTGCACTTTCTTAGTGGAAAAAGGATTTGAGATGGGAAAGGTGGATAAAATATTATTTATCAAAAGAGAAAATCAAGATATCCTCCTTGTCCAGATTTATGTGGATGACACCATCTGTGGCTCAACTAATCAAAAAATGTGTGATGAATTTGCAATTCTAATGAAAAATGAATTTGAAATGAGCATGATGGGTGAGTTAACCTACTTCTTAGGACTCCAAATTAAACAATACCAAAATGGGATATTTTTAAACCAAGAAAAATATACAAAGGAGTTATTAAAGAAGTATGGCAAGGATAGCAGTAAGACATCAAGAATTCCCATGAGTACAACTGCTAAGCTAGAGAAAGATGAATTTGGCAAATCTATAGATCAAAAGAGGTATAGGGGTATGATAGGTAGCTTACTCTATTTGACAGCCAGCAGACCAGACATTATGTTTATTGTCTGTCTCTGTGCTCGATTTCAATCGGATCCAAAGGAGTCTCACCTATCGGCAGTCAAGAAAATCTTTAAATACTTAAGAGGAACCCAAAGTCTGGGACTATGGTATGAAAGATCCACTGCCTTCACTCTCATTGGATATTCA
The DNA here is from genome assembly GCF_043159265.1 of Tasmannia lanceolata. NCBI lineage: Eukaryota > Viridiplantae > Streptophyta > Magnoliopsida > Canellales > Winteraceae > Tasmannia > Tasmannia lanceolata. The sequence continues at coordinate 12,860,063 of NW_027518688.1, read as the reverse complement.
GATGCAGACTTTGCTGGATGTAGAGTGGATAGGAAAAGCACTAGTGGGACTTGTCAATTCTTGGGAAAATCACTTGTTTCATGGTTTAGCAAGAAACAAAATTCAGTAACTCTGTCTACAACAGAAGCAGAATATGTGGCAGCTGGAGCTTGTTGTGCACAAGTCCTATGGATGAAAAGCACAATGATGGACTATGAAATTAAAATGGAAAATATTCTCATCCAATGTGACAATACTAGTGCTATAAGCTTGACAAAGAACCCCATACAATACTCTAGAACAAAACATATTGAGATTAGGCACCACTTCATTAGAGATCACTCACAAAAAGGGGATATTTGCTTAAAATATATCAATACTGAGGATCAATTGACGGATATCTTTACAAAACCCCTTAGTGATGATAGAATATGTTATATCCGAAGTGCCTTAAACATTTGGAGTGCTGATCAAGTCAAAGAAATTGCCAAATAAATACTTTGTGCCTTTCACCAGCTTATCTATATAGTATTTATATATATATCATCTTTGTTTGGTAGTATCTGCATGAATGAGATGTCAAATATTAATCTTAAAATCACTCAATTGGTACTCTTAGCCTTCTTAGTTCTCTAAGATGGAGAGGTACCTTCACTTTAATTAAAAATACCTAACAATTTGACATTTGTCAGCATCTCGATCATGAACAGGTATATGTACATTACTTGGCTAAATATGTTTATACCATAAGCATTGATTTAGGAGGAGTACCTAACTCAATCTTCATTTACTCCTAAATTGCTTTATATTTTAGTTCACCCTTTCTGTCGATGACAAAAGCGAGAGAAGTTTGAAATTGATTATCTATTCAATTGACTATATGCACCATATGCTTTCAATGGTTATAATTTATCTGTGTGCATATATTGAGGGGGAGTTCCAGCATTCTCCTATCTTGTTTTGATGATTCTAAACATAATTGATTGTGTTATTGAATACTAATCAATTTGCCTTGAAGTGTTGTGTTTAAGATAGGATTGATCAATTGAAGAAACCAACACACTACATGGTCATGCTTGAAGACGTACCAACACAAGAGTCAAATGAGCTAAGTGGAGCTCACATCATCTCTCAAGCAACCATACAAAAGATGGAAGATCAATTGAAGACCAAGACTAAAGAGAAGTTAAAGGTTACATAGGTATCATTGTACATCCTTTCTCTTTAGATTTTCAAGACAAGGCAAAGTGTTTTTAAAAGAGTTTTTCAAACACACTTAAGAATTTAAAATGGATTAGTGAATGGTTATGTGGTGGACCAACATGTTGGGACCCTCATAAACATTCCAAAATTATCATAGGAGTTGAGTTCCAAAAGCCAAAAATCAAACAAGCAATAAAAACACAAAATCTGCTGATTTTTAGGCTTCTCGAAACTCCGAGAGTTCCCTCGGAACTCCGAGAAATGGTCCAGTAGCTTTTGGTCATTTTCTCGGAACTCCGAGAAATGGTCCAGTAGAATTTTTTCATCTTCTGGCCGTTCTCTCAGAACTCCGAGAATATTTCTCGGAACTCTGAGAATTTCTCGGAGCTCCGAGAACCTCGCGACAGACCAAAATATAGCCGTTGGGATTTGAATTAATTTGTGATTTTTGATATTACCACCCCCAAACGGTCATATTTTGATGAGAGGATATATATACAACATCAAGAGGATTATTTCCTCTCTCTTGAACATTTTGAAAAACCCTCTTAAGCATTCAAGCAAACTTGCAACCCTTTCAAGCTTAAGATTTTATTTTTTCCAAACTTGCCTTGCACTTGCAAATCTATTGAGTTTGGATTTAGAGCTTTCACTTGCAATCACTATTGAAGAGCAATCAAGGGACTTCAAAGAGCATCAAGCTTTCAAGAAGAAGCCAAGCTATTTATCTTCAATTTCTTGTAAAGGTGGCTAGGGCATCCTACCTTAATACCCTAGGGAGCATCGCTTAGAACTCAGCGAAGAAGGAGAGTCGGTGTAAAGGTGTAAGGGCATCCTTATTTAATATCCCTTGCAAGTGTAATCGCCTAGGAGCCGGGCATCGTGGAGGTCTCAAATAGTGGAAATCCTTAAGGACGATCTTAAGAAAAGTAGAGTAGGGTTTTGCCCAAACCACTATATATCGGTGTGTTCTTTCTTATTCTTGCACTTTCATTCTTATTTTTGGTTTGGTATTTCTATTTGTGTTGATCTCATTTGAACTAACCAAAATCCAATTAAGAGAAGAAAATTCAAATTAGGGTTCACTAATTAATTTTCAAAAGGACTAATTTAGTGTTAAAATCAATTCACCCCCCCTCTTGCATATTTCAGGAGGAGATTATCAGCACAGCAATATTTCCTTCCATATGGGATTTGATATAAGCACAACCAAGTTCTAATAATCACACCATCATGTTTCTTTCTATATGAGATTTGACATCAGTATAGCTATGTTTTGATAATCGCACCACAATGCCCCTTTCATGCGTTTTGGTAATTGCACTGCCGTGTTTATTCCCACATGTCCTGATGAATACACTATCATAATGGCTTATAAGAAGGGTTGGTGTCATTATCAAAACAATGTGGTGTTCATATCATTTTTATTTCATGATGGTGCTAATTCAACTCGTCATTTCTCATATAATGGCTTATAAGAGCTTTCTGACTGTTGTAATATCCTTTCGACAGCTCTTTAACCATTAGAAGACAAGATGAATTAGTGTGATTATCAAAACGTGGTAGTCCCAATATCATTTCCGCCATAGTCCTGGCTGCCCGTCTGGTGACCTGATTTCGAGCATCCAAACCAAAGATTCACAAAAAATAGTAAACTACAAAGTTGTAGTCCTTCGAAAGATCTTTGTGACGCATATTCGTACATTAAATTTGGCTAAGCAGTTAAAAAGTTATCACAGTTTTAGTGGGCTGTGTTCGTTAGATCTTTAAATGATCAAGGTTTTGTCAAATTGGTCCAATTGTCAAAATATGGTTGTGTTAATGTCGTTCTCCAAACAAAAATCAAAAGACACCAATCTAAAATACACCCAATCTAAAAGTCACAAATCTAAAATTTACCCGCTTAAAAAATACCGGTCTAAATCTGGTAAAAGCCAATAACCAAAAGACCACTAAAAGTCACAAGTGAAACTAAAAACTTCTAAGCAAACAACTTAATAGACACCACACACACTAAAGGCCTTAAGATAATTAAAAGCTTCAAGAAAACTCTAAAAGTTTCAACAAACTCATAAGAATTCGAGATTCCTAAGAGCATGTGGATTCAAAATTCTTTTAGGAACATTTATGCTCTGTTTCGATGCCGGTAGATGTTGGGAGGATTTGGAGAAGAAGAAGTCAAAGGGAGATTAAAAGCAAATCAATTGAGAATCAGTCAACGGGGAGATTGAGAGCAAATCTACCGGACATTGTTTGGTTGGGTTAGGAGATTTTTTTTCGGAAATGTTATCAGCACTACTGTATTTTGATGAGGGCACTCTCACTTTATTAAAAGTACAGTATGGCCCTGCACCATTGGATGATCCAAACCGTCCATTAGATGGGCCACAGCTTAAATAGGTTGTGCCCCAAAAATTATTTCCATAGGTTGATCCTAGCCGTCCAATCTATAGAGGGTTAGGATCAACCCTCTAACATTTCCCTTTTTTCTTTTTATAGGAATTTGCTAGCCACCTTCGCCGAGGCCACTTGCTCGGCTTGTGGCCCATCCTTTGATGCAAAGATTGGAAGAAGACATGGGTGCAAAGGTGGCTAGCAAAAGCATAAAATGGAAAAAATAGTAATCATTACGATTTATTAGATTTGTGATAGAAGTGCTAAGTTTTAAATGAAAAATTACCGAAAATGGAAATAAAGTAAGAAAATTACAAAAAAATACAAATATGTGGTACTAACATATGACAATTACAAAAAAACTACTGTGAAAGTTATAAAATTATGACAATTATGGAAAAGTTAAATTTGCCTCAGAATTTCTCCCCTTTTTTCTTTGATTCGGAGAAATTAATCCAGCGAATTTTGAGGGTTCCATGTCACCGATAAGTGCCCGACATCCCCGGCGGTCAAACTCCCCAATTTCTTTAAATTCCCTACCAAACACCCTTCGGCGAATTAGTAGAATTACATTCCCTGCTATTTTTCTCAAAAAGAGAACCAAATAGAGCATTAGGGCCCCCTTAAGGAACACTTATGTCACGTCGTATTCTAGGTCTTAGGGTGTTTTGGAGTTAGGAGTCTAGCCTCATCACGGCCAGTTGCTATTACTAGCAATTGAGTCATAGATTAGGCTCACTAGTTAATCTTTTTTTCCTATAGGACAAGCTTAGTTAACCTAGGTTATAGAGCCCACCTACATTAGTCTAGAGATTGTCTTGCATTTAGATAGGATCATATAGCATCTTAGATGAAGTCCTAAGATAATAAAATGTAATTAACCTGAATTAATTAATCTCTCTAAAACTGTTAAAACAGTACATCTAGTCTAGATCGGTGTCCTACATGAATTAGGCATGTAGCTTAGGTTAGGCCACTGAACTACATCGACTCAGATCCTAGTGAGACTTGGGTACGTAGGCAGCTTGGATGTTTGGATAGAATTCCTTGCAGGAGTTGGCCCTACACACTTCAGTAGGGTTTTATTTTGTTTATTTCTTTATGATTTTCAAACACTAAATTAAATTGATTAAAACACAGGATTTTTCCCAAAATTAGAGTTTAGGAGAACTCTCACATAGATCGATTAGAACAAATCAAGAAAATCAAACGATACCTTTAGGAACTACATTGACATTAGATTATTTATGATGCATGTCCCGTAATTTGCACATCAATAGAGTTTAAATGAGCCTTTTAAAAGAAATTTAAATGAGTTAATCTTTGGAATTGAAGACCAGATTATCGGACAAGAATGGTGCATAAGGCGACAATCTAGCATACCTTCCATTCTCGTAATCAGGTAACAAATCTAGACTTCTGAGATCGCAGATCATTGCAGTGTCACTTATGTGTGCTAGGTCCCTTACCTAGGTGGCGACTCTGATCATTCTCTTTTGCGTGAAATTCATATTGCTTTAGTGATCCCAAGTTCACGAAAAATATGATTCACATCAATAATAAATAAAAAGGCACACGCCATTCGCGTGGGTATGAGAGACCAAGAGAGAGGCGGTTCGCGCCATCTCTCACGGGATCGGGTCCCACAGAGACCCTCAAATACAATGAAGAAAATAAAATGAAAAACTCTCAATGCCTATTAATAGGCGGATTACAAACTTTGTTAGCTCACCAACACTCCAAAGAAAGATGAAATGTAAAGCCTAAGGAGTACCTCTTGATAGAATGTGCAAATGCAAGATCAAAGAGGTTTTAGCTTTTGATAGAAGGTTTTAGCTCAAGGAAAATGGGATCTGATCTTTCTAAATTGTTCAAAAGCTACTTTATATAGGTTTTAATCATGTTTATATAAGGTATTTGAAAATATGACCGTTTGGGGGTAAAACTGTAAATAACTGGGTTGAAAAAATCAACCTGCAAAAGCCCCAACGGCTAGTTTGCCTAACCGTCGCGGTCAACCGAGCTACCGCAGTCGCCCGCTCCTATCGGGCGCCCTTTTTTATTTTTAAATTCCTTATCGTCGCAGTCGACCGGCCCCATGGTGGTCGCCCGGCGAGAGCTACTTGTTCGCTCAAAATTTAAGCACAAAAACCTATCCGCGGTCGACCGACCCACGACGGTCGTCCGCCCGACCGCCCAAACCCATGACGGATTGTTTTGTTTGAAACAGACACATATCTGCGATCGCCCGGCTTGCCCCGGTTGACCAGCCCGATAAATTTTGAGATGTCCTGGAGTTCCAGGTATCATCCCGCGGTCGCCCGGAATAGCCCGGTCGACCTGCCCTGAGTGAAATTCCATTTTTAACTTTAAAATTCAGGGGCTTTGGGCTTTGGTCTTTGGACTTTAGTCCTAGGTTTTCAAACATATTTTTGGGTGTGTTGATGGTTTTCAAAGAAGTAAAATGTTAAGTATAAAAATCATTTGAAAATCTTTTGAAAGTGCATTTAAACATAAAATTAAGAGGACTCTAAATACATTCTAAAAATGAATACCATGAGTTTTCTTAGAATGTGTCGGCTTCTTTGCATTTCCTTGGACTTCTTCTGCTTGGGTAAACATCTTGACCTTGTGTTGGCTCTTGTGACTTGTCCTCCAATCTTCAATACATGTTGAGCTACATGAAGTGTCACCATGGCATGTTCAACTCCAAGCTCCTTCTTGACACTTGTTGGGAACTTGTGGAATCTTCATGATGAGCTTCTTGATTTGAACATCTTCAAATGAGGATGTCTTCACTGTAGGTGCAAGCTCTTGGTTCCTTTGCTCCTTGATCCACAAGCCATGTGTTGTGAAGAGTTGTGTAATGGCGGTTATGACATGAAATTCCTGTATACAACACAACACCTCAAAGCAACACATTAGTCCATAAATGCTAATCAATTTAGTTTCCTAGCATCAAACCAAGAAGGTAAGGTGAATGATTAAACCCATGGGAACACTTGGGCTTACTCCTACATTTTTCGTAAACCCCGGCCAAAAATTGATTGCATAGGGTGCGTCTTATATGGGGTATGTCGTCGGTCGTGAAGGAAAAGTAAAAGTCCCTCAGTAGGCACTCCATGTACTTCATCACAAATACCCCACAATCAAATCTGCACGCATATATGTGGTACGCATGATTAATTTTCAGTAGGGGAGATCATAGAGAGAATCATTTTAAATACACTCACTCGTTGCTTTGCAATGGTTGCTTTATTGCAATCATAACTGGGCTTTCTTCGGGATTTTTTCCTCGAGTTGTTAAGTATATCTTAAAACATTTAACCTGTGCCTACATTGATTATATATAATGTTAGTACGATTTTTTCCAACTAAATTGGGAAGCAATATATGATTAATCATAGGGAACACTTACAACACTCTCCACAGGTTGGGTGCCTTCTAAGCCCAAGAGTCAAATATTACAAATGCATTGCATTCCATATCTACCATAAGAAGAACCCAATGGACACCGGTGCATATCGGAAGAAGTATTCGTTTGATGTCATTAATGGGAATCTGGTCTAAGTCTGAGGTATGGTGCTAGATATGGCATGGTCGGCGGGTTGGCTTGATTTAGCTTTGCCTGCATTTACAAGGTAGTAATTATAATAACCATGGAATGGATAATTATAAAACTCGTTAGAAGGCAATCAATGTTGGCTTTCACCTACCGCAAGGCGGCACCGACCCTTACCTTGTGCTCCGCTTTCATCCATTCGATTAAGGTGCTCACCATAAACATCAATGATCTACACAGAAAATCGGCCGGCATAAGTCAAGGATCAACCACCACATTGTAAGGAAGGTGTTCAATAATGCTCACCGAATCTATAAGAAGCCCGTTTAATTTATAGAGGGTCATAAGATGGCTCTTCGTTAGAAAATCCTTTTCTCCATCTACTATTGTTTCCCTATAACAGACAAGAAGGCAGCTCAATCGACGTACATAAATTAGTAATATCTCATTCCAAGATTAACCGCATTAAAATAGAAAAAGACATGGGATTTTTAGTTCTTCCTTACTCGTCTCCGAAGGCCAAAAAGGAGTCCAACTTCTTGTCTCGACTAGACTCATGGATCTGCAGCCCCTCAAACACTATTATTCTATCGGACCGATCAATAGCGTTCGCATCCCTTTGTAGAATACTGACACGGTCAACTTGGGCTTGCCCCTCTTTAAGCACATTTACTTCTCTGGCAAGCTGACTTAGCTTCTGATTGTATTCCTAATATTATGACTTAACTGTCTGTAGCTCTTCCTTCATCGCCAAAGTCTCTGCTTTGGCAGCTTTTCTTAGCAACCTCATGTAACAGCTCTTGATGAAGGTGATACACAATGTCGCCCGCTGGTTCCTGTTGGACGAGACTATCATCAGCTTCATCCGTAATATCCCAGTCTTCATGCACAACGGAAGCATGGGTCATAAGATTGTGAAGGACCGGTATAGGGTTCGACTGATCCGCTTCGCCTTGGTTATCTTCAGGCACTTGTACAACAGTGGTCTGTCACAATAACGGATGTGTGCTAAAAATCTCTATGTACCAAAGGATGAAATGTATATAATATGGTAACGATGATACATTACCGGGTCCATGGGAGGCATAAACCTAACCTCATTCAGAGTCGGTGGTAGAACCCTGATGACCTAGACACTGATTGCAAGCAACTGTTGAGACGAAATAAAACATGCAGATTACATGCACATTAAATTAACTAAGTACTGTGACCCCTCACCTGGGAGTCACTCAACTGCATCTCCTTCACCAATGTAAACATTTGTTTATGCTCAGTCTTCCTGCTATGTACATGACATTTCCATTTAAATATTTGTGGGATCGCTTCAGCATGATCGCAACGCCATAGATTAGTGTGCTCAAACAACCATACCTGAGGTAATGCGCATATACGTTTTAAGGTTTTCATGTAAGACCTTACAATTGTACTGTTGGATTCGTCAGAATGTAGTGGCTTACCTGAAGGACAATCAAGCATCCGGTGAGATGACCTATCTAGTTGCACTTCTATTTATAGATTGAAGAAGGTAGTTGTAGACAACATATGCCCATGCAAAATTTGATATGTTTTGAAGATTGTCTATAAAAAGGAAAAACGATGCATCCACCTTGTGGTCTGTCTGATTCAAGAGAAAGGTATTGAACATGAGCAACAACAGAAAATTAACAACCAAATCAATATTGTCCTCCTTATCGCTGCCTACTAAACTTTTGATTTTGTCACATATTTCGTTCGCTTTTGCAGATGGTTTGCTAAACATCCACCCAGGCACATTTGCACTGCGGCTCCGTCTCATCGGTATTCTTTTGCCACTGATATTTAGGCCTAATACTAATGCAACGTCTGATACCTGAAACGGAACTAACTAACCACCTAATTTAATCGAATTACTCTCACAATCCCACAAACCTAGTAGCATTGTCAATATAGATTTATGTAATACAAGACCTTCGAGATTAAATACATGTCCGAATGGAGTTCAATACAGCGCATCATAGTGAACATCCCTAAGCTCTAATTGTAGAGACTTAAGATGCGAGAGAAAATTCCTTGGAGAGCATCTAGTCATCACATACTTAGCTTTTTCTTTTCCCTGCAATATCAAAGTGGTACAAGAACGTGTGGATCAGTATGGTGTCCATAGGATATATATGCCATATACAAAGAGGCATCAAACCACCTGTACTCTTTCCCCAGTGGTTGCATCGTCTGTCCGATTCCGTTTCATAGCTTCACTTGGTTTTACAAGCAAGATGATCCTCAGCCCATCCCACTAGCAAAGAAAGATCAGGGAATGGTATCTTACAGCTTGGAGAACGCAATATTGGCTCTACGAATCCTTTTACAAGCAATATGAATGTAAGCCCAAGGGTTCCCATAGGTCTAATCATTCACCTTACCTTCTTATTTTGATGCTAGTAAACTAAATTGATTAGCATTTATGGCCTAATGTGTTGCCTTGAGGTGTTGTGTTGATACAGGATTTTCATGTCATAATCGCAATTACACAACTCTTCTCAGCACATGACTTGTGGATCAAGAAAGAAAAGGAACCAAGAGCTTGCACCTACATTGGTGACATCCTCATTTGAAGATACTCAAGTCAAGAAGCTCAACGTGAAGATCCTACAAGTTCCCAACAAGTGTCAAGAAGGAGCTTGAAGATGAACATGCCATGGTGACTCCTCATGCACCTTTCAATATGATTTGAAGATTGGAGGAAGTCACAAGAGTCAAGATAGAGTTCAAGATGTTCTCTCAAGCCGAAGAAGTCTAAGAAAGTGCAAAGAAGCCGACACATTCCAAGAAGACTCATGATATTCATTTTTAGAATGTATTTAGAGTCATCTTGATTTTATGTTTAAATGCACTTTTAAAAGGTTCAAATAATTTTTATACTTAACATTTTACATATTTGAAAACCATCAACACACCCTAAAATGTGTTTGAAAACCATCAGTCGACCGCAGATAGTTTTTGAGCCGAAATTTTGAGCAAACAGGTTGACCTCGCCGGATGACCGCCATGGGGCCGGTCGACCGCGACAGTAAGAAATTTGAAAATATAAAAGGGTGACGGATAAGGGTGGATGACCGTGATAGCTCGGTCGACCGTGACAGTTGAGCAAACTAGTCGTTGGGGCTTTCGCAGATTGACTTTTTCAACCCAGTTTTTATAGTTTTACTCCCAAATGGTCATATTTTCAAATACTCTATATATACATCATTCAAACCTGTCTCTAAAAGCTTTTGAAGAATTTAAAAAGATCAAATCCCATTTTCCTTGAGCTAAAACCTTCTATCAAAAGCTAAAACCTCTTTTGGTCTTGCATTTGCACATTCTATCAAGAGGTACTCCTTAGGCTTTACATTTTATCTTTCTTTGGAGTGTGGTGAGCTAACAAAGTTTGTAATCCACCTATTAAGAGGCATTAAGAGTTTTTCATTTTATTTTCTTCATTGTACTTGAGGGTCTTCTCTTTGGCCCTTTAACAAAGGTGAAGACGTTGTGTTGGGGGTAAAAATCGGCATTTACGGTACCGACCCTCAAACCCCTTCTCCACCACTCAATTGGATCAATACAACTCCCGCAGCAACACTCCGAAGCGAACATTGATTGGACCTCTTTGATACTTCTCCCTCGACCGGTACCGAGCTACCAGGGGAATCAAACAGAATCACGGGGATCTTGCCCCCATGCGACTAATCCAGATGGCTGTTATACGTAAGGCGTGGAATCGCTGGAAATCATATCTCCATGATCTCTTTCTCCATCCATCACGCACCACGTGGGCTAAATTAAAGGCCTAATTGATATCTCCAAGATCACGAATCTCCTCCCCTATAAAAAGGGGTCTATACACTGAAGCAAAGGGTCATTCCATTCTCCCTCTCCTCCTTTGGTCTGGTAACTTGATTGAACCCTCTCCCATTCCCCGTCCATTGTCTGTGATTGTCCATCTCTGACTTGAGTGTCGAAGTGGCCGTCCAGAGCCACAACTCCGGGCCCATTGACGCTTGTTCTGTGAGCGCAGGATTACAGGTTCTGCGAAGATAGTTCATGCAGTCAGATTTTAGGCATCATTAGATTGGCGCCATCCGTGGGACACGACTATGCCAAAGGCGAAAGCTACCTCCCAACCTAACGGTGGAATGGTTACGAGAAGCCAAGCAAGTCAACGAAACCGCGAACAACCGGAGGAGACAGGAGAGATGGTTACTTCCGGTGACTCTCCGGTAATAATGACCGTCTTCAACCAACTCAAACAGCAACTTGGAAGCGTCGTGGCCGCCCTCCAACAAGTACTCCAAATGATCCCTCCCCAACCGGCAGCGCCACCTCCCCCTATAAACCAACTGGACGAAGAAATTCATCCCGTCAAGATGTCAGAGGAGCAAGGATCCTCAGAAGGATGAAATCCTCGGAATCAAAGTGTAGACACCCCCACTTTGCTACACTTTTAAAAAGCAAAAACTTCTGTAGTTTGTCAAGTTTCGAGTCCATATTCCACCTAGGATTAGGCATCTGTGCATTTTAGGGTAGATTTCGCCTCGTTAACGGAATTCTGAAGTTGATTCGCGATCCTGAAGGTTTCTAGGGTGTTCCAATGGTATCTAGAAGATGAAAATTCAAGTTTCCAAGCAAGTGAAAAAACCTGCTATTTTTAGAATTTTCGGGGTTTTCCCTAGTTTTGCCAAATTCTTGCACCTCGGGGCAATTTGGTCTTTTCCTGTGTAATTCTTTTGATCCCCGAAAGGTGTCTGAGAGATTATGAATGATTTCTTGAATTTTGGAAAACCTGCTAAATTTAGAATTTCTCAAGGGTTTCGCTTAATTCGGAAATTCTGAGTGTTGAGGGCATTTTGGGTATTTTCAGGGGATACCAAATGATCATGTTTGATATTGCTCACCGAAATGATCCAACTTTAAAAGTTTCTTCGGTTTACGTGCCGTAATTCTTTTTTGTATTAAATTAGAAAATTTTCAAAATTTTTCTTTACAAACCAGTAACATAGGTTACTGGAATGTTAGAGAAAAAATTTTAATTTGTTTTACAAAGTTTTAATATGGTTTTGTAATTTATTTTAATAGACGGGTTTCAATTCTTATGAAACAAATTTCCCTTTTCTATGTAAAAATCAATTTTATGGAGTAGATTTAATTTTTAAGTTTTGAAATTTTGATAGAAAATTTTATAATCTATTATATATCTACTAAAATTTTTTATTTGATTTCAGGATACCATTAGGTTTGCTTTTTAAGTAATTCGTTGGTTTCATCCGATTTTTGTGTGAATTTCAATTGGCATCAAATCGTAATACAAATCCATGAAAGTCATACAGTAGTCTAATCTAATGATTAGATTTATAATGTAGAGTTTGAGTCGATTTGAAATTGATATGCTATAAGTTGCTGTGTTAATCTATAATCTGATTTGAATTTTGAAATATTTGAAAATGATATCAAACCTTAATGATAATTCATGACAATTTTCTAGTAAGCTATAATCATATATATATTAATATGCTATAAGTTACCGTGTTAATCTATGAACTGATTTGAATTTTGTGAAATCAGAAATTGATATCAAATCTTAATGACAATTCATAAAAAATTTCTGGTAAGCTATAATCATCTATATCTCTATTCTGTGAAAGTTTGGATTATTTTGAAATTGATATGCTATAAGTTACTGTGTTAACCTATGAACTCATTTGAATTTTAAAAAATCAGTGATTGATATCAAATCTTAATAAAAATTCATGAAAATTTTCCAGTAAGTCACAATCATCCATATCTTGTTACTGGAAAAGTTTTAACTGATTTGGAGTTTGATTGCTTAGGATTTCTTTGTAATCCTAGCAATCTGGTCTTAATGTTAATAAATCATAATTTAATAGTAAATCAACACAAAAGTCAGTAAAAACCTCCAACAAATCTTACCTTTACATCATGAATTTAATCCCCAACTTGTTTGAAACAGAATCATAGATCTCCCATGTAAATTCGCTATACCGCGATAGTCTAACTGCCGAGATGGCAACCACAATCGTATACTAATTGTGATTAATCCTGCATAATTGGAATACGTAAATTATAGTTTGATATTGGCTCCGAGGTCAACTGTCCACCGAAATCCTGAGAAACATGCCAGGCAATAAGATACCATAACTTACGTGCTAAATTATACAAGGGTTGAGAGCACAATTCTCATCTATGGTTGCGATTCGAGGCTGAAACTGGCAAACCATAGAACCTTTGGTATCGCTTCGATATTTAGGAATCGAAAATCCTTGAAAATAAAAAATCAGTCAATCTAAAAATCACCTATATCAACAAATTGAATTAACTTAATCAAAGTCTTAGGAGTCGTTGGATTGCGGTCTCCTATCGTAGGAACCTTTTAGGGCCCCTCAGGAGCATTTACGTCACGTTGTGTCCTAGGTTTTAGGAAGTCCTAGAGTTAGGCGTCCAGCCTCATCACGGCCGTTTGCTATGGATAGCAACCGTGCCATAGATCTAGTTACACTGGTAACCCAATTTTTCCTTAGGACAAACTTAGTTACCTAGGATATAGGTTGACCTTTATTAGTCTAAGGATGACTTGTACTTAGATAAGACCATATAGCATCTTAGATGAAGTCCTAGGATAATAACATCTTCAACTTGAACTAAATAATTTCTCTTAAAGTGTTAAAGCAGTCAATCCAGTCTAGATCGGTGTCCTAGATGAGTTAGGCATAAGTAGCTTAGTTCAGGTGCACTGAACTATGATCGACTCTGATTCCAGTGAGGTTGGAATACATAGGCAATTTGGATACTTGAGTGGCATACCAAGCCCGAGTCGGTTCCACACATAACTGGGGGGGTTTGTATATTAATAATTAAATTTAAAGTAATTAAATCACTTAGAACTTTTCATGAAATTAGAATTTTAGGAGAACTTTCACTTAGATTGAATTCAAACAAATTAAGAAAATCAAGATACACATTTATGAATTACATTAAAATTAGATTTTAGGATGCATGTCACATAGTTCGCACTTCAATAGAGTTAAATGGGCAATTTAAAAGAAATTCAAGAGAGTTAACTTTTGGAATCGAAGACCGGATTATCGGGCGAGGATGGTGCATGTGGTGGTAACTCCCCATACCTTCCATTCTCGTAACCAGGTAACGAGTCTAGATTTCTGGTTATTTATGGGTCCTAGATCCCTCATCTAGGTGGCGACTCTGTCATTCTCCTTTGTGTGAAATTCATATTCTTTTTGTGATCCCAAGTTCACGAAAAGGATGAATTAAATCATACCTTGCTAGGCTCGGCGGCTTACCCTGCCCTTGTGGGTACTGGTTGCACGTTTGTTTGCACCCTATGGCTTGGTTGTTGCCGGCTTGGTTGGGTAATCAATAATAAAAATAATAAAAGACACGTGCCAATCGCGTGGGTACGCGAGACTAAGAGAGAGTATGGCGCCTCGCGCACTCGTGACCCTCTTGCGGGATCGGGTCCCACACAAAGACCCTGCCAACATCAACAAGAGTCTACCTCAGTCACCAGCCTGCCACTCGACCATCGCTGTGATAATCGCCATCGAAGAGGTGACAACTCGATGATGGAACCAGTGAATCTAGCCTATCGGGACGATGATTGGATGCCTTTGAGAAGAGAAAGTCCTACGAGAAACAATCCAGCAAAAGAAAACCCCACTGTCATGGCCGATCTCCAACGCCAGATAAGAGAACTCCAACAACAAATGAAGGCGCCCTGCGACCCAGACCTCCTGGCAGCATGGGAGACCGAAATCACTTCTCCATTCGTTCCAAGAATCTCTAATGCCATTGTTTCTATGAATTCTAACATGCCTCGGTTAGACCTCTATGATGGGTCATCTGACCCTCTTGAGTTTCTCCGAACTTACCGCCGCGCGATGGTAATCAGGAATGCCTCAGACGTCACGATGTGGAAAGCCTTTTCTGCCTACCTAAAGAAAGATGCTAGCAACTGGTACAGTCGGTTAAGGCCCAACTCCATCGAGTCATTCCACGAACTAGGAAGGAGTTTGTCGCTTATTTCGGTAACAGTCGGCCCCAAAAGAAGCCAGCCGATGCTCTTCTGACTTTACGACAAGGAAAGGACGAAACATTACGGAAGTTCATCGATCGGTTCCGGGTGGAACTCCACCAAATTAACGAAACGAACTTCGATATGGTTCGCGCCGCAATCCGCCATGCCATCCGAGATAAAGACATGAAAGTCGCCTTGAATGTGAATCCTCCTCGTGACCTCCAAGAACTCATGGCCACTACGGATAGATACATTAATAATGAGGAATCATTTGCCATGGAAAGGGAGTTGGAGAACACCCGAGGAAATGAAAAGTAGAAAGACAACTCTAGGGCGCTACCGAGTCATAAGTAGGCAAGACACAACGATCAACAGAATCGTCGCGCCCCAAATCCCCAGTTTGATAGGGTCAACCACACTCCATTGAACAACACCATCTCAAATATCCTGTACGAAATTCGCGATAGAGAACCCATACACTAGCCCGAAAAAATGAGAAACTCGAGAAAAGGTAAAAACTCCAGCAAATATTGTCATTTTCACCAAGATCATGGGCACACCACCGACAATTGTTATCATTTGAAGAATGAAATTGAAAGACTCGCGAGACTTGGTCAGATTGATCGTTACCTTCAAAATCCCCCAAGGAGCCAGCAACGACCCAGATCCGAAATTCACCGGCCGGACGAACATCGTTGCTCGCCAAACCACCGGGCGGAAAGCAGTAGGCAAGGAGCTTCGGATCTGGAAGAAGCACCTAAGATCACCAGAAATATTGACACCATCTATGGAGGTCCGGCGTCCGGAGGACCAACCGAGGAAGGACGCCCTCTTTATGCGGGACAAATCAACTCCATAGAAAACCCTTCCAAGAAGTCAAAGATGGACCCAAGTACCAGTGTACCCATCACCTTTACCGAGGCAGATTATGGAATGATAGATCATCAGCATGATGACACTGTGGTATTCCGACTCACCATCGCCAACTTTAACGTGGGGCGAATCTTGATAGACACTGGAAGCTCGGTCAATGTCCTCCATCAAGACGCCTTCGCCAAAATGGACATCAGCAGTGATAGGCTGGAGCCTGTTGACTGGTCCATCTTTGGATTCTTCGGAGAAGTTAAGGTATGAGGGAAAATCAAACTCCCTGTGACATTTGGATCTCACCCGACCCAGCGTACCATCATGCAAACATTCATAATAGTTCGCATCCCTTCCACTTATAATGGGATCATCGGAAGGTCAGCACTGAATGAACTAGGGGCAGTGGTTTCCACTGCCCCACTGCCCACTTGAAAATAAAGTTTCCCCTAAAACTTGGTGTAGGAGAGGATAACAGCGATCAAGAGAAAGCCCACGAGTGCTACACCACCCTGTTGAAAAAGAAAAGGGCCGTCAAAGAAACCTTCTCCATAGGCGGTACTAACCCTCGAATTGAGGTAAAACAGAGAGAACCGGTCGAGGAACTCACGAAAATCCCTCTGTTCCCCGGATCCGACGAGCAAACCATCCAAATAGGTTCCCTCCTGTCAAGTAAGCTTAAAGCTGACCTCGTCAATTTCTTAAAGACTAACTCGGATATCTTCACCTGGTCCGCCTCCGACATGCAGGGAATTCCCTTCGATGTAGCGGTCCACAAGCTGAACGTGGACCCAAACTCCAAGACGGTCAAACAAAATAAACGTAACTTCGCCGCCGAAAGACAAGCACATCAAGGAAGAAGTAGATAAACTCCTCGATGCCAAATTCGTCAGAGAAATTCGCTACCCAGACTGGCTTGCCAATGTTGTGATGGTCAGGAAATCCAACGGTAAGTGGCGAATTTGCATAGATTTCACGGATCTCAACAAAGCGTGTCCCAAAGATTGTTACCAGTTACCGAGGATCGATCACCTCATTGATGCCACCGCCGGGCATGAGATGGTGAGCTTCATGGATGCCTTCTCCGGGTACAACCAGATCCAGATGTATGGTCCCGACATTCCAAAAACTTCCTTCGTCACTGACCAAGGGTTGTTTTGTTACGAAGTCATGCCTTTCGGCCTCAAAAACGCTGGCGCCACGTACCAACGTCCCGTCAATAAGATTTTTACCGAACAAATTGGGAAGAACATGGAAGTATATGTCGACGACATACTCGTTAAAAGCCTCAAAGCACAGAACCACATCGCCGACCTTGAAGAGGCCTTCGCCGTACTCCGACGAAACCGAATAAAGTTGAACCCTGCCAAGTGAGCTTTTGGGGTTACCTCCGGAAAATTCCTAGGCTTCATGGTTAGCCAGTGAGGAATTGAAGCCAATCCCAAAAAAATAAAAGCACTGTTAGAAATGACAGCGCCGAAGGAAGTCAGAGATGTACAAAGACTCACCGGCAGAATCGCGCCCCTCAACAGGTTTATGTCTAAATCTGCCGAAAGGTGCCTGCCCTTCTTTAAATCTCTCCGAAGTGTGAAAGACTTTTGATGGATAGAAGAATGTCAGACGGCCTTCGACCAGCTAAAGGCATATCTCCAAGCGCTCCCGTTACTCTCAAAGCCGGTACCGGGGGAAGATTTGTACCTGTACCTAGCAGTTGGGCTCGCCGCGGTAAATTCTGTACTCGTCCGACAGGAAGGAAAAATGGAGCAACCTATTTACTATGTTAGTAGAGTGCTCCATGACGCTGAAACTCGATACCACCTTTGCTGTCGTCATGTCGGCAAGAAAGCTTCGCCCGTATTTTTAGGCTTATCCTGTTACCGTACTCACCGACTAGCCTCTCCGAAAGATATTGCAGAAGCCTGGAACCTCAGGACGCCTGATTAATTGGGCCGTTGAATTGGGCGAATTCGACATCCACATAAACCCCCGTCCAGCAATCAAATCCCAAGTGCTGGCAAATTTTATTGTGGAACGTACGGTACTGACAGAGGAATCTGAAGAACCAAGTCTTCCGGCCGAAGAGCCGACTCTAAACCAGCAGAGCCAAGATCCAATGTGGATGTTATACATGGATGGCTCCTCTAACGCTGGGGGCAGTGGTGCCGGCTTGGTCATAACAGGGCCGGACAATTTTATTGCTGAGTACGCCCTGCGACTAGATTTCAAAGCATCCAATAACGATGTGGAATACGAAGCTTTGATTGCTGGAATAGCTCTTGCCGCCAAATTATGAGTCAATCGGATCAGAGTCCACAGTGATTTGCAATTGGTGGTCAGCTAAGTAAATGGATTCAGCGAAGCTAAAGAAGAACGGATGATCAAATACCTAGAAAAGGTGAGAAAGGAAATCTCCAGCTTTGAAGAATTCCAGATAGTACAGGTTCCCCAGCCTTAAATACCCACGCTGGCGCTCTCTCCAAGATGGCCTCGTCTGGAGTGTTTGAACCGGGAAACATCTATACCGAGATCCTCCCTCAGCGTAGTATTGAGAGAAAAGAAATCCTACAACTCAACGAGGAACCTAGTTGGATGGATCCTACACGATACTTAAAAGATGGCGTCGTACCCTCGGATAGAAAGGAAGCTCGACGCCTGGTTGCCAAGTCCGCCCATTACATCCTCAATGGACATGAGCTGTACAAGCGGTCCTTTTCATGGCCTTTATTGAAATGCCTCTGACCCTCCACTGCAGAACTCGCCATGAGAGAAGTCCATGAAGGAATCTGTGGCGATCACTCAGGAGAAAAGGTGCTCACAAGATCCTTCGCCAAGGTTTTTCTAGCCAACCATTCAACAAGACGCATCTGATTTCGTCAGAAAATGAGAACAATGCCAGAAGTTCGCTACCATACCTCGTCTCCCCGCAGTTCCCTACAAACCCATCTCCAATCCAGTCTCGTTTGCTATGTGGGGAATGGATTTGTTAGGGCCTTTTCCAAACTCGACCAAGGGGCACCAAATGATGTACGTCGCCATTGACTACTTCACCAAATGGGTCGAAACCAAGGCAGTGAAGAAAATTACTTCCAAATAAATAGAAAACTTCTTCTATCATGATATCATTTGTAGATTCGGTATTCCGCGGGTTTTTGTAACTGACAACGGAACCCAATTTGCGAGTAGGCGGTTCAAAGACTTTTGCGAAAAACTCGGTATCGAACAGCGTTTCACCTCAGTCGGCCATCCGCAAGCCAACGGACAAGTGGAAGTAACCAATCGAACTCTCTTACAGGGATTGAAGAAATGCGTAGAAAAAGCCTGGGGCTTATGGGCAGAAGAATCACCGAACCTCCTCTGGGCCTATCGAACCACCCCTAGGACCGCAACATGAGAGTCACCATTCAGCCTTGCCTTTGGGGTAGACGCGGTCATACCCGTCGAGATTGGAGCCCACTCTCCGAGGCTGGAAGCATACAACGAGAGGTCTAAGCCCAACCACCTAAGGAGCAGCCTTGACCTCATCGAAGACACTAGGGAAAAAGCCTGAGTAAGGATGGCCGCGTATCAACACAGGGTGGCCTGATACTACAACTCTGAAGGAAAGAGCAACAAGAACAGGCGACCTAGTGCTGCGACGATCCGAAGTCTCTGATCCTCGCAACTTGGAAAAATTGGCTCCCACTTGGGAAGGACCCTACCGCATATCCCGTACTCTCCACCAAGATCGTACCAATTGGAAGACTTAGAGGGCAACCCCATTCCCCACACTTTGGCACATTTCAAATCTGAAGAAATTCTACCGGTAGGCAAGAATATGGTTCATTTTCATTTTCTTATTTCCAATAAAATTGCGTGTTTGTTTTTTTCTTTGCGATATTGCAGAAATGTAATCATTCTCCCCAAATAATGAAATCTCCTTTTCGATTATCCGTCTGCAAGAGCGATTACTCCCCAGCATTAATGAATCTCCAAATCGAACAAGCTACGAACGAAGGATAAAAGATACGACCCATAAACTAGTGCCCGAAGAGGCCCGGTAGAGAGTCTATCTATTTAAAAGATACGACCCATAAACCGGTGCCTGAAGAGGCCCGGTAGAGAGTCTATCTATTTGAAGGATACAACCCATAAACCGGTGCCTGAAGAGGTCTGGTAGAGAGTCTATCTATTTGAAAGAAACGACCCATAAACCGGTGCCCGAAGAGGCTCGGTAGAGAGTCTATCTACTTAAAAGATACGACCAATAAATCGGTGCCCGAAGAGGCCCGGTAGAGAGTCTATCTACTTGAAGGATATGACCCATAAACCGATGCCCAAAGAGGCTCGGTGAGGAGTCTATCTACAAAATACTGCTTCATAAAACAAATCAATATCTTGCAAGAGTCAGGAGAAAATTTACTATCACCAGTAAAAGGTATAAATGTTTCAAATACATCACCATGAATAGGGATCACCTCGAAGGACGAACCCTTCCATCACACACCAAAATAAAATGAAGTTCTACATATACAGTTCATGAGAAAAGTAAAAAGAAAATTGAAAGGGCCCTGCCCCTAAGCATCCTTCCCCAAATCTTCTCCAGCAGAGGTTGCTCCAACGGGCGGAACAGAGGATTCCACTCTAGGAGATGCAACCGCGAGGTTCGCCTCGTTCGCTTCACTCGCCTCAAGATCCTCTCCCTCGAAAAGTTTTGTCCCCGGTGGTCCCTCCAGCCTCTGGATGGGAAATACAGAGTTTTTGGCCTTAACCTGGCTACAACATTCAATGAACCCCTTCGCGTCAAACTCCAGGATGTGAAGTGCCATATCCGTTTTAAACTCTTGAGATTGACTGAACTCGGCAATCGCACGGGACCGAATCTCTCCTTCTCGCTGCGCAACCTCATCCCGTACCTTCTTGAGGTTAGCACGGATCTCCTTTTCTCGGTTAAGTTCATCCTTAACCCTCTGAAGCTCAGCCTGGCCTGAAGATTTCTCGCATCTACCAAGGACTCCTCGAACACCTTCCTATCGTTCGCCCGTGAATCCACTTAATTCTTTACCTCCTTGGATGCGTGAGCGTAGAGAGATTGGTACTTGTCCATGCGCCGCGAAGTATAAGAACAAATATCTTACGACTGTGAACAAAAGGGGGAGAAATAAGTATTCGCAAAGCCTAAAGGACGTCAAGAGAATTAAAGATAAAAGCACACACCTTCTTCGCCAAAGCGACCATGTCCCGGCCCAAAGAATAGTGCGAACACTTCTCCATCTCCGCTAAGTCTCTTGGTAAGACACTCGTCATCGCCATCTCTACAGCTACCCTCAGGTTACGAAGGGCAGAATCTTCGGTACTCACCTTCCAATTAGGATCAAAATAAGGCCCCTGTTGGGTCGCCTCATCCTTCGACAGAGTCACTGACTTAAAAAGAGCATGGGTCCCATCGCAACCCTCGGCGGGGAGGGTCTCCTGAGTCACAACTAGGTCTTTACCTTTAAGACCCTCCCCCTCTGCCGACTTACCCTTCTTGCTAAGGCTCTTCTCCGACAAATCTGCTTGCCGCTTGCCATGAACGGATTTCTCCGAAGATGCAACATCCTTGGACCCTACGGTCGAGCAAGGGTGTGTCCCCTTGTGGAGGCGGTGATCGCTTTTATACGCTTTGTGAGGCGGCATTGAAGAGCCTTGCCATAGTGGAGAAAATCCCAAGGAAAGACCAAGTACTTGGGTAGTGGAGTAGGTCAAGTTGTGACCGAACCACTATAAAATCATTGTGTGGTCTCCTTGCTTCCTCTCCTCTCTCTTGTGGTGTGATTCGTAATTTCTTTCCTCTTTCTATTTGGATATAATCTTGAACAAGGGTTAGAACTAACTAGGCTAATTTCACAAGTCCTAGCTTTTGAATAGAAAAATTTTAAAACACCCAATTCACCCCCTCTTGTGTGTTGCCCTTCGGAATTTCACTTGGTATCAAAGCTAAAGCTCTTCTAGAGATTCTAGATCCTAAAATCAATAAGAGAGATCCATGGCAACCGATCCTCCTCCATCCTCATCTAATCCCCTTCCTCTTCCGGTAGCTCCCTCTGGGTATATTGAGGGTCATGCCTCAAATAAACCTCCGTATTTTAATGGACTAAATTACGGATATTGAAAAATTAAAATGGTCTTTTATTTAAAATCCGTAGATTTTGAAATTTGGGAGCTAGTCCAAGATGAGTACATTGAACCCACAACAGATAGGAAGGAATGGAGTCCCACCGACAACTACATTTGATGCCAAAGGAGTAACATTACTATTTTGTGCTCTCTCTCCTAAGGAATTCAATAGACTCTCAACTTGTAAGACGGATAGGGAGATTTGGACCTCACTTGAGACAACTCATGAAGGGACGACTCAAGTGAAGAATTCTAAGGTTAATATGCTTATTATTGATTTTGAGGCCTTTGAGATGCATGAAGGAGAGTCCATCTCCAACATGTTAACAAGGTTTACTAATATTATAAATTAGTTGAATGCCCTAGGAAAAACTTACACAAATTATGAGTTGGTTCAAAGACTCCTTAGATGCTTCCCAGATTCTTGGGATCCAATGACCACGGCGGTTGAGCAATCAAAAGACTTGGATACCCTTCAACTTGACGATCTCATGGGGAACCTAATCACCCATGAGATGAAGATGAAGAAGAGGAAAAGCAAAAGGAAACAAAAGAAGGAAGAATCAAAGAAGAAGGATGTAGCTTTTAAAGCCAAAGTTCACAGTGATGAAGATGACAGTGATAAAGAGCTAAGCATGGAAAACTTAACCTCGAAAATGGCTCTCCTCTCCAAAAGGATCTCTCGATTTGGAAAATTCAATCAGAAGAATCGATCATCAAGAAGAAGCAAATCCCCAAAGAGAGATAAAGATAGAAGAAGAAGAGAAGATGATGATCCGGTCCGATGTTTTGAATGCGGCAAAGAGGGACACATCCGTACTAAGAGCCACTACTCAAGAAGGACTCGGATAGAAGAAAAGAAAAAGATGACAAGAAGAAGAAGAGCTTCAGTGCCAACTGGGATGGCTTAAGCAACACATCACGAAGCAACTCGAGTGGAGATGAGAAGTCCAATTTCGTATGCTATATGGCAAGCAATCCATCTAAACTCAATGTAAGCCAAATTCTAGACTCTTTTCTTCCTAATAGTGACAGTGATAGTAGTAATGGTAGTGAAAGTGATAATGAAAATGAAAAGCCCACCATTGAAGAACTAATTGAAACATGTGAACAAGTTAAGGAAGCACTACTTCTTGAAGTTTTCAAGAACCAAAAATTAAAGAAGTCACTTGAAAATATAACCAAGGACTTTGAAAACTTGAAGAATGAGCTTGATGAAAAATCTTCTCTACATGATAAATTTTTCATGGAAAACACCTTGCTTAAAGGGAAATATGAAAACTTGAAGTGTAAGTTTGATCCTTTAAAAGAAGAAAATGAACAATTGTATATTGATATTTGTGGACCCCGATCTGAGGACGGTGAGGGAACGGGTCCCTACATCCTCTAAGATCTCCACAATGTGAAGGAGAGCTCTGTCAAGGAACTCTCAAAACTGCTGCCACCCTCACAGCATAGCATGAGTGGCGATATAAAAAGAAAGAGATACATCATGATCCGGAGCTAGGGCTCGAAACCAAGATATATCTAGAAATAACTCAGAGTCGCCATCCATGGATACACCATGCAACCAAAACAAATGCTTTGTTTGCAATGGATAACCAGAGATACTAAAGGTCCGTGCCTGGTGACGAATGGAGAAGGTCCGAAGAGCGCCCCCAATTCGCCCGAGTGCGAACACTTGGTCTCTTATGCCATTTATTTATTAACTTCGAAGAATTTCTGGGCAAAATCATGTGAAATGGGAATAAAATATCCCCGGGAAGACGTCTACCTAATCATGCATGACCAGGGGATAACATAATAAGCACACACAAAATAAAATAAAAGATGTGTCATCTAATGACAGCTAGGTTATGAGTGACATGCCTAACAGGTGTCTAAGTTCTGGTGGACGAACACATGCATGCTACAGCTAAAGGTATAGGTCTGCACAAGAAAGTAAGAAAACACAACAAAATATACAATATAACACAACAAATCCTAAGACTCTAAATGATTTAGCCCGAGTCCTTGAATGGTCTGATGTTCATCCAAAGAAGCCTACGTATCCCCGCCTCCACGAGAATCAAGGCACATAGTTCTTCTCGCCTATTCTAAACTAGGATGCCTAAGACACCTAGACCTCTATCTTAGACTCGATCTGAAAGACCGGATTAGTTCTTAAAGCTTCATGAACGATTATTCAGATTCCAATGAATTGTAGATTTTAGGACACCCTATATGCCCTAACTAAATGCAGGTTAGCCCTAAGCTAATGCGGGTGGTTCCTACAACCTATGTGTAACTAGGCAGTGCTTCTTAAGGAAAACCATGGGATCACTAACGCATCTTAGACCTAGTCATCAGTCGGCGATATGAATCGCCAACTGACCGGACGGATGCGCTCCTAGCTAGGACAAACTCCTAACTCTAACACAAACACACAACAAGCACACAACAAAAGACAAACTCCTAACTCTAAAACTCTCTATCTAGGACAAACTCCTAACTCTAGAGGAAGATCTTGTTGAAAACCAGGTTTTGAAAGATTTTTAGTATTTTTAAAAGGGTTAAATGATTTATTTACAAAGTTTGGCTGGACTTGGGATATGTATCCCAAGCTGCACTACGTACCTCGTGGAAGAGGATCAAGCCAACGTAGTTCGAAAATCAAACTCTCCTACTACACTCCTAAAACTACTTAATACTTTAGATGATTTTGGATTTTTCTGTTTGTTAAATGTTTTTGATATTTTTAAAGTTTTCAAATGTTTTTGGATTTTAAAGCTTTTCCAATGCTCTGAACCTTTAAATGCTTTCAATCTTAAAGGGAACACGCAAGTAACACCACAAACTAGGGCAAAGCCCTAAATCTAAAGGGGAAATCCCAAATAAGCAACTAGCGTCTCAAAGAGACAAACCACAACAAGAAAGATAGCGTCCCAAGAACAGAGAAAACAATCTAAGATCCCAAGCAGGGAAGGCTCTAATAAGACCGAGTTAGTCTTGAATGAAAATACTCCTAACTAATGACACCAGGGAGGAAGTACAAATGAGTCGGAGACTCTCTAATAACACTACCAAGTCAAAGACTTGCTCTAAAAGAGGAGGCCACTCTAACATGAGGCTAGGTAAGCCTCCTAAAGGGGAAACTCTCTATATGAGACAAGGCCTGTCTCTGAGACACAAATGACGTAAACAAGGGTTCTGATGAGACTGGGCAAGTCTCCTATATACAAAGGAGATGAGCTCTACTCGGACTGAGCAAGTCCCCTAAGGATGGGCTTGGGCTAGCGCCTTCATCGCCCTTCCAAAGGCTTGCCCCCCTAAATAGAAAGATCAGAAATAATAACGAGAAGAGAATATTATTCAACATAAGTAACGCCAATGGAGTGCACCTAAATGACCACTATTTAAGCAGATTACTGCTCAGAAAGATAAATTAAATACTATTTCACCTCAATGCATATATCAATTTATAACTTTGTAGGCCCTGCATAAAATTCGGCACATATTCCTAATAAAACAATATGCAACAAGTTACCCTAAATATTATTTAACCATGCTAATTCATGCAGTGAAGAGGATCATCCAAGAGATCCCAAGTGACATAGAAGGTGCGCAAGACATAGAGTTATCATTTACAGACCATCACCAAAATTCAAAAGGGATTCAAGGTTGAAAGGTATCCCAACAAACATGGCAAATGCTTTAATTCCCATTAATTGCCTCGTATGGACAACAATGAAATAATTTTCAACATGAAGCGCAAGTTTTCCAGCTACTAGAATTGAATTCAAAAGGCTTAGAACAGATATCCGAACAGATTCCGGGTTTGCGCCAATGAATGCTTGGATTCAAAAGAAAATTTCAAAGATCAAACCATGGAGCTGAGAGCGACCGGATTCTTAATAACCCAAACCCAAAATTCATCAAATTCCACATAATTTGCCGAAGAACCAACCATGAACAAGAAAACATAAATTTGAAAAACCATACGAGTCTTAACCATAACTGCCCTCGTAAAGTCTTGCTCGAACCAATTGCAGAATTGAGAGGAAATTGCAGACCAAAATGCTATGAGAACAAAGAATTAAAAAATAAGAGCACAGAGGATAAAGGGGGCAAGTTGTACCTTCCTGAATGCTGCCCTGTGAATCTTCTCGATCTTTTGATCAAGGGCGAAATTGCCGCAGGGCAGAGATGGGTTGCGGCTTGATGTGAAAGAGGCGATGACGATGGCAAATGGTGATGAAGCTCGTGAAGACAAAGGCCGGAGACCGGCCATAGGCGAGGAGATTGAACTGGTTAGATTAGGGAGCCGATCACTGGATTCCAGTAGAGCTACCTGAATCAATTGAATTGGACGGAGCCAGACAGATTCGCCGGAGATAGGAGAAATAAGTAGGAATTCGGGGTTTCTATAGAGGCAGCAGAGAAAATGGAAACGAGTTTAAGAGGGGAGATGAAGGTATGGTGATTTGAAGGGGGATTTATAGAGATTAGAGGTGGTGGCTGAGATGGGTTTGGGTGTTTGGAGGATGGAGGAGTGGGTTCGAATGGAGGTGGCAAGCCGGAGTTAATGGGGTATCGGCCGGAGCATGGTGGTGGTGATTGGGGAAGATGAAAATGAAAATGGGGTTTTGTAAAAATGGGGATTCGAAGTGGGTTTGGAAGATGGTGGAATGGAACTGGGTTTGAGGGTGGGGACCATGGCTGAGATGAGAATGGGTTTTGGAGGTGATTATTAAAAGAAGAAAATGAAAAGAAAGATGATCGGGGGTTGCAAATGGCAGGTCGGAGCTTGACCGGAGCACGGCCGGAGAAGATGAAAGGGGAAAATGTTAGGGTGGAGATGTGGGTTTGAGTGGTAAGGAGGAGATGGGTTTGATGGTGGCAATAACTGTGAAGGAGGTAGATTGGGGTTTAATGGAGGTTGAAGAAGATGGTGTAGATTAAGGTGGTGGTTCAAGGGTGTTCTCGGTCGGATTCCGGCAATCTTGCCGGAATCAATGCAGAACGGTTTGGGCGGCTGGCTTTTGGGATTGACTGAGATGGGTTTGGATCTAGTGATAGTGGTGTGGAGATGGAGAGAAGAAGATGATGGTGATGCCAGATTTAATGGAGGTTGGCCGGTGGTGGTGGACTTGGGGAAGAAAATGGGTTTCTGTAAAAAAATAAAAATGGAGATGATGGTGGGATCGTGGTGGTAAAATAGAAGAAGAAGAAGAAGAAGAACATGGTAGAGGCCGATTGGAGTCAGGAGGGAGGCCGGAGAAGAAAGCTCAGACTCCTCTCCTCTCTCTTTTCTGTGATTTCCTTCCCTTTTTCTTGCAAAAATCAAAATCCCCTCTTCAAACCCCCTTTCGCTGGGATTTAAGGAGAAAGGGAGATGATATAATCGACCCCTCTTCTTTCCCAGGCCACCTCCCTTGGCAGTGCATTTATAACTAATCCATAATTACGGGGTGGTGTCTCGAGTAAGACAAACCCAAGCAAAATGAAATGAATTTGATCCCCCTCCTTTTCCATGGACAACCAGCTCTAGTGTATTTATAATTACTTTTTATACCAGCAAAGGGGGGGACCACGTAGAAAACAGGGGGAAATAATCTTTGCAAAAAAATATCTTCTCTCCCTTTGATCTTAACCCTTCAAATCACCTTTTGATTCAAGGGTTAAGATCAAAGAAATCCTAACCAACTAAGATTCCCTCTAACTAATCCTAGTCTTAAGCATCTCACTAACCTAGCTTAGGGCTTAATGGTGACTTGGAGGGGAAGAAAAGCATCTTTGCAAATTACGAAAGTGCCCTGGTTCAGGATAATACGCCCCCTAATTTTATTACACACTAATCTGCACACCCCTATATCTCCCTGGACAACCTATTACGGAAAATTTGAGCTGGTTTTCTAAGCTCACGCGCACCCCTATTTCTGGCTAAGTCGCCACCCTTATTCCTACACTACACTACTCTACAAACATCGTCCGTTTACTAGGCAAACCGCGACGGATTCAGACGAAAATTTACGGAGACCTAAATGAGACCCTAACCTAGTCTAGGAACAAATTTGGGACACTAAAACACTAGTTTGATAGGGTTTTCATTCTACCGACGCTTATTAGGGTTCGGTCAAAATGGGGTGTCTACAGATGCCCCTCTTTGGCAGAGCGTGTGTAACACGCGAATGCCAAAGCTGAACAGACGACACATTTTGGCTGACCCGAAAGCAAAGCAAAATTTTGGGTTTTGGGTTCTAAAACGGTACTCACAAAGGTAAGACTACGAAATAACACTACAAGACTCAAAGACTGCAAGCAAAAGGGAGATAACCTCTCACCGGCCCTTAACTCGGCAATCACGATATCTCAATGAGATAGTCTCTCTCTAATACTCACGACTCAACTATCTAAACCAAAACGGAAAGACCTTATTAAGGGAAGCAAACACAACACACAAACATACTCTTTATCTTTAAGACGTAGTCTTATGAAAACGAACACAATGGAATTACTTCAGAGAATGTAAAACATTATCAATGCAGATGTAAATCAAACACTCGAAGAATATCAAATCGATCACTCAAAGAGTCTGTAACACTCAGAGAGCTTCAAACACACACAGAAACCTTTATACTCAAAGAGCCTCAACTATCCGAAGAGTCTGTAACACTCGAAGGGTCTTAACTACTCAAAGAGTCTCAAATACACAAAAATCATTTATACTCAAAAAGCCTCAACCACCCGAAGAGTCTGTAACACTCAAAAGGTCTCAACTACTCAAAGAGTCTCAAATACACAAAAATCATTTATACTCAAAAAGCCTCAACCACCCGAAGAGTCTGTAACACTCAAAGGGTCTCAACTACTCAAAGAGTCTCAAACACATGCAAAAACCTTTATACTCTAAAGAGTCTCAACTACATAGAGAAACCTTTATACTCAAAGAGCCTCAACTACCCGAAGAGTCTGTAACACTTAAAGGGTCTCAACTACTCAAAGAGTCTCAAACACATCAAAGAAACTTTTATACTCAAAGAGCCTCAACTACTCGAAGAGTCTGTAACACTCAAAGGGTCTCAACTACTCAAAGAGTCTCAAATACACCCAAAAACATTTTTACTCAAAAAGTCTCAACTACCCGAAGAGTCTGTAACACTCAAAGGGTCTCAACTACTCAAAGGGTCTCAACTACTCAAAGAGTCTCAAACACATCAAAGAAACTTTTATACTCAAAGAGCCTCAACTACCCGAAGAGTTTGTAACACTCGAAGGGTCTTAACTACTCAAAGAGTCTCAAATCAACACAAAAACATTTATACTCAAAGAGTCTCAACTACCCGAAGAGTCTGTAACACTCAAAGAGTCTCAACTACTCAAAGAGTCTCAAACCAACACAAAAACATTTATACTCAAAGAGTCTCAACTACCTGAAGAGTCTGTAACACTCGAAGGGTCTCAACTACTCAAAGAGTCTCAAATCAACACAAAAACATTTATACTCAAAGAGTCTCAACTACCCGAAGAGTCTGTCTGTAACACTCAAATGGTCTCAACTACTCAAAGAATCTCAAATCAACACAAAAACATTTATACTCAAAGAGTCTCAACTACCCGAAGAGTCTGTAACACTCAAAGGGGCTCAACTACTCAAAGAGTCTCAAATACACAAAAAACCATTTATACTCAAACAGTCTCAACTACCCGAAGAGTCTGTAACACTTGAAGGGTCTCAACTACTCAAAGAGTCTCAAATCACCACAAAAACATTTATACTCAAAGAGTCTCAACTACCCGAAGAGTCTGTAACACTCGAAGGGCCTCAACTACTCAAAGAGTCTCAAATACAAACACTCAAAGAGTCTGCAACACTCAATGAGTCTCCTTCCTTCTTTTTTGAAATCGAAGCTTTACCAAAGCAACACTAACCAAATACTCGAAAGTAAGAATTAAAGAAGCACATTAATCAATCAAAAAACCCTTTTTACTGGGGCTAAGATTTTTTGAAAATCTTAATCTAAAAGAAAACAACTCGACGGGAGAGCTTGAACCAAAAGAGCGTGTTCAAACTTCTCTGGTCTCTATTTGAGGAGAATGTCCATTTCAAATATCAATGCACTTTTGACATCTTTTATGACGTAAGTCATAAAAGATGCCTCTAGTATGGTTACTTCCATAACAACATTCGCTGGAGAGCAACACATGAAAAACGGGCCAAAGGCTTTCATTAATGTACACTTGGGTTACAAACTTTTCTGATAAACACTTGGGCTTATAAAGCTCCTCAAAAATACAAGAACATGGTTCTGCTCAAAATCTTGCTTCATCACTGCCATCTGCTAACGCTGGAACTGGGCTAAAAGCCTATCAACCTCTGAATTCTACTATGCTCTGCACTTGTTCACGGGAGCGACGAATTTTCTGCTTCTGTGAGAGTTATGCTTTCTTTCTTTCTTTTTTTTGTCACCCCGACTTGGGGAGGAACTTTAACTAAACAGGAATCTGGAAACTGACCCCGACTCAATAAGGAAAGACTTTGACAAACCACGAATGAGACAAATGACGAACACACGACTCGAACACTAAGAGAAACTGAAATCTGCTTCTTAGTCTGATAAATATTTTTAAAATGGTAAAAGTCAACCACTCTTAGAGTCTTTTGAATACCGTGTTCAAAGGCATTTCATTCCTCTTTTCAGGATTTCTGTCATGATTATTATCACTTCAGATTGCTCGGTTTCAACCTCTCTAACTCAAAAAGTATCAAAAGAAGTCTTGATGGCATTTACTCAGACTTTGAGAAGGTGCCAAAGAAAACTGAAAGTTTAGCTGGCTTCTTAAAGCCCGGTCGTCTCTTCATGAAGTCACTGCCATGACCAAATCGCCTTTTCAGGTTTTCAATTCGGCGGACCGCATGCCTTAATTTTTGCCTGGACTGTCTGCCCTTGCAGATTTTCCATCCAGCAGGCTCAGCACCCTGATTTTTGCCTAAGCCGCCCTTTCGGGTTTTCAGCTTAGCGGGTGAATGACCCTAACTTTTGCCTAGACCGCCCTTGCGGATTTTCAGTTGTGGGACCCGATCCCGCGGGAGGGGTGGGGCGCGAGCCGCCACGCTCTCTCTTGGTCTCTCGTACCCACGCGATTAGTGTGTGCTCTTTTATTATTGATTTTAATTCATCTTTTATGTGAACTTGGGATCACTAAGGCTCTGTTTGGTTGCAAAAAGTAGGAAAGACGGCTGAGCATTTCTAGGAATATGAAATACCAAATGTTGTTTGGTTGTCATTTTTAGCTCAAATCCCATTGGACTTCTAGACATGGAAGAGACATAATTATTAGCTTTTGGCTTAGGTGGCACCTATGTGGCGGGAGTGTCCCCTCCCCTACTTTTCCAATGCCAAACCTTGTTTTTGGTAAAATTTAGAGGGGAGAAGAGTAGAATATGAAATGCCATGTGTAATCATTACTTTTTTCTCTCTTTCTCTCTCCCCTTTCTCTCTCTTCTACTATTTATTTTGTTAATGACACCCCTCCATTCTTCCACATGCTTTGACATCTAACCAAACACACTACCAAAATTCCCCAAAATTCCCTCTAATCTTCTCAGACAAGTCTACACATATCCCACCCTTGTCACCTCCTTGTTGACTACTACTTGCACTAAAATCTCATCTAACCAAACAGAGCCTAAGGCAATTCGAATTCCACACAAAAGATAGTGACAGAGTCGCCACCTAGATGTGGGATCTAGGACCCGTAATTAACCAGAAATCTAGACTCGTTACCTGGTTACAAGAATGGAAGGTATGGGGAGTTATCCACCACATGCACCATTCCTGCCCGATAATCGGTCTTCAATTCCAAAAGTTAACTCTTTTGAATTTCTTTTAAATGACTCATTTAACTCTATGTTAGTGTGCGAACTAAGTGACATGCATCCTAAATCTAATTTCAATGTAGATCCTAAGTGTGTATCTTGATTTCTTTATTTGTTTGAATTCAATCTAAGTGAAAGTTCTCCTAAAATTCTAATTTCATGAAAAATCCTAAGTGATTTAATTAAGCATTTCCAAGAAAATTAATACACAAAACCCCACAATTTGTTGTGGAGCCGACTCGTGATTGGTATGCCATCAAGCATCCAAGCTGCCTACGTACCCAAGCCTCATTGGGATCAGAGTCGACGTAGTTCGGTGCACCTAAGCTAAGCGACTTATGCCTAACTCAGCTACGACACCGACCAAGACTGGATTGACTGTTTCAACAGTTTTAAGAGAAGTTATTTAGTTCAAGTTGAGGATTTTATTATCTTAGGATTTCATCTAAGATGCTATATGATCCTATCTAAATGCAAATTGTCCCTTAGACTAATGCAGGTTAACCTACATCCTAGGTAACTAGGCTTGTCCTAGGGAAAGATTGGGTGACTAGTGTAACTAGATCTATGGCATGGTTGCTATCCATAGCAAACGTCCATGATGAGGCTGGACTCCTAACTCTAGGACTCCCTAAAACCTAGGACTCCCTAAAACTTAGGACATGACACGACGTAAGTGTTCCTAAATTGGGCTCTAATGGTTCTTATGACGGAGACCGTAATCCAACGGTTCCGAGAGACGCGAGGTAAATCGATTCAAGTTCTTGAAGTTAATGAATTTCAGAGCTCAAGGATTTTTGGTTTCTGAACATTTCAGGAATACCAAAGGTTCTAGGGTTCACCAATTTCGGCCTAGGATAGCATCCACGGAAGGGAATCATGCGCTCTTTCCTTGTGCAATTTAATACTTAGGTTATAGCACCTTATTGCCTGGCATATCTCAGGATTTCCGTGGACAGTAACCTCGGAGCCAATAACATGCTATAGCTTAAATATTCAAATTGTCAAAGATCGATTGCAATTGGGATACGATTATTGATGCAATGACTATTTTACCAGGAAAATCTAAAGATCCTAAGATTTCTGTTTCAATGGATTGAGGAGTGAATATGTGACAAAAAATTAAGATTCTTTAGAAATTTTGTGATAATTTTTAATTAATTTCAGTTTTTCAATGGATTTTATCAATTTTAAATCATATGAGTGATTTTACAAGTGAAATTATTGTAAACGAATTCAAAATGGATTAAAATTTCTACAGTAACAAGATGGGAATGTATGTAGCTTACTGGAAGAGTTTTACAGATTTTTATATTAAGTTCTTATTTATTTTTGATTTAACAATAATGAGATCAGATTGTAAAAATAACACAGAAACTACCAAAAATAGAAATCTAAATTCATTGAAATTTCTACAGTAATAAGATATGAATAAACATAGCATGCTGTGAGATTTTCACGAATTTCAGAGACTATTTACTATCGATTTCGGATTTTTCAATTTTAAGACCAGATTATGAATTTACACTACATCCCTTAGGAAACAAGATCCAAATTAATTGAAAATTTTACAATAGTAAGAAATATGAAATATAAGACTACTGTAAAACTTTTGAGAATTTTAATTGTGATTTGATGTCAGTAAAAAATCTCACAATATCTGATAAATTTTCAAAGAAAGCATCAAATAACATACTAAATAGAATCCAAAACTCCTTAAAAATTCATGGTGGAATGTATCAGTACCATATTATTTTTTCACAAAATTTCATTAATTTTCGAATCTATTTAGTATATATTTTATTTTTCTTCGTCAAAAAGATATTTTTGAAGAGTTTTCTATTTTTAAAACATGATTTTTGAGAAAATTACGACTCCGGAAAATGTCCTTTAATCTTGTTCTGATGTGATGAACACAAGAAAATTTTAAAATTCCACAAAATCAATCATCCTGAGATAGCTATTTTTTCAAATTTTGTAATTTCTCAGCCATTATTTTTAATGAAATTCCACTCTTCACTCAAATTTTTGAAATCCTTTGATCCAATGTCCGATCTAATCCGATGGTTATTTTAGTCTATTTAAATAGATCAGTGTATTAAATTTCGAGACGAATCGGAATTGAAACACTCATGTAGATCATGATTTTGAGCACACACATATAATATCGAATTAAATTCAATTAAATGCTAAAAACCATGGAAAAATACATAAAAAACACCAAATAATCCTGGAAAAATCTGAGAATAGTGCGCCTACCTTTCTTTTTTTTCTTTGTTTTCTCACAGAGGATGGGCAGAGAGAGATAGGGAGGGAGAGTATGAGAGTGAGAGTGATTGAGAGAGAGAGAGAGAAAGAGAGAGAGAGTGAGAGTGGTAGAGAGTGTGAGATAGATAGAGAGTTGAGAAGATTAGAGACAACAGAGTGATATAGAGAGAGTTAAGAGGATTAAATACGACAGAATGAGATAGAGAGAGTTGAGAGGATTAGAGACAGAAAGAGTGAGAGAGAAAGAGAGAGAATAGAGAGAGAGAGAGAGATAGTATGAGAAAGAGAGATAGTATGAGAGAGAGATAGTTGTAGACACCCCATTTTGACCAGACCCAAGTTCGCGTTGCTCGAGCAAAACCTCGTCAAATCCTTGAATTAGGACCTCAAATTACACCCTAAGGTAGCTTAAGGTCTCCCGTAGGTCTCCATAAAATTTCGTCGAGATCCGAGCGTGTTCGCTTAGTGAACGAGCCAGGGCAGTGTGCGTAGTACGAATCCAAAAGGGGGGTGATTTATCTGCACTAGGGGGTGTCTTTACCAAGCCATTTGAATATAAGACGTGCAAAGGGGGGTGAATTAGATCGCTCATGTCGCAGACCATTCGCGCGCTTATCACATTTGGTGCGCTCATCAAAATGGGGAGTGCTAATATCAGCAGCCAGCATGTGTATATAAAAAAAAAATCAAAGAAAAAAAGAGGGGATCTGAGATTTCTCGCTGAAACGAGAGGGGTTTTCTCATTTTTCGTTGAAAAATTTGCAGAGAGGGAGAGCAAGAGAGAGAAGGGATTCTTCCCAAACCTTAACCCATGCCTCATCTTCTCCGATGAATTCGGCCGGATTCCGGCCAATCTCCAGCTAGGAGGATTTTCATTTTCGTAGAAAAACGAAGAGAGAGATTGCAGAGAGAGGGAGAGTACTCCTCCGGCAACGGTGCCGGAGCTCCGATCGCACTGCATCACCATCCCTCTCTCCCAATCCCCGACTCCTCTTCTTCTTTTTCTTCTTCTTCTAGCTTCCTCCACCTCCATTAAACCTAAATCCCCTTTTCTCTCTTCAAATCTGTACGGGAAAGAGAAATCTCAGATCTGAGATCTAAGATCTGAGATCTGAGAGGGAGAGATATATATAGAGAGAGAGAGCTGAAGAGAAAATCCCCAAACCCTTGTTATCTTCTCCGGCAAGATTCTGCCGGAATTCGGTCAGAATACGGTCATCTTCTCCGTCAATCCTTTCCGACTATATAACCGAAGCTCCGAGTGAAAGAGAGAAGGATCTGAGAAAGGAAAAATAGCAGAGAGAGCAAAGAGTCATCCAACTCATGTCAATGTCTATCTCTAACATTTCAGGTAATTCGTTCTCTTTCTTTTAATTCTTGTTTAATGCTCAGTTCATGCTGGTTTGGATAGCATATGTTTGCATTCTGTTTGATTATAACCCTTAGTGATTTCAAGACTTACCTGGTAGTTTGAATAAAAGTAAGTTTATTGCCAATGTGTATCTGGGTTGAGGATGTTAGGATTTACTTCCAATTAATTTGACTTTACTATATTTCCTGAAATTGATTGGGGCAAGGGAGGTGTTGTAGATCCCAAAAGTAGTATGGTTGGATTGATTCCATTTTGTTTAAGATAGGCTTACTGGTTCAATAGGATGGTTGGGAATAATTTTCATCCAATTACATATTAGCTAGTACGTGATTAAATTTTGCTTACTTCCAAATGGCTGACCTGAGTGTGTGAATGAGGCGAGATTATCAAGTCTCCAAGCTAGCCCGAGCCTTCCTTGAAAAATTATATTTTTCTACTTCACTTCTGGGCATTGGCATTTATATTTACTTGATTATTTCGCTTCCCCTGTATCCAGACCAATATTACTTAAATGAGAGTATTCATTTGGTCATCTGTGGGTCGTTGTTAACTGGTAAAAGGAATTGGTTTAAATTTATTATGGTTGAGTGCACTTCATACATAGCAGCTGCTGCTCTGTAGGCTCATTATTCCTGCAAAATATGAGCTGGTGTTGTTTGAAGTCATTTTCATGGAAAAGATACTGGATTTTTATTAACAAATATTGTTATTCCTTTCATAACCTGCTATGCTTTCTGGTTATATGTTATTGTACAATCAGGTTATATTTCCTACAACTTTGCTCTACCTTTGATGAAGAATGATATCAGTTGAATCATGTTATGCTGATTGCATAAGTTGATTATTTTTGTGAGCTAAGTCTTGATATTCTTATGGCTTGGATTGCCAATATTCATCATTGATCTCATTATTGTACTATGTGACAAAGGTTTATTTCTCTTATGATATGATACATTGCCGTATATGACGGAAAATTCATGTCTCTTGGAATTGGGAATCCCTTTCTTTCGTCGTTAGATGTATTTTAGTATTGGGATCTTGAGTTAGGGCGATGAAGGAGCTAGCCCAAGCCCATTATTT
Source organism: Tasmannia lanceolata (assembly GCF_043159265.1). Classification (NCBI taxonomy): domain Eukaryota; kingdom Viridiplantae; phylum Streptophyta; class Magnoliopsida; order Canellales; family Winteraceae; genus Tasmannia; species Tasmannia lanceolata. The sequence continues at coordinate 12,823,282 of NW_027518688.1, read as the reverse complement.
TAGGAGATTTGCTCAGTCTTAGTAGAGCTTCCCATCTTTTATTTAGAGACTTCTCTAGTCTTTTAGAAACTTTTAAGTGGTAGTTTCTCTTCCTCATTTAGTAGACCATTATGGTCTTATTAGCGAATTCCATGCTAGGAGACACACTCTGTCTCATTGAAGTATTTCTCTTGTGTAGACAAGCCTCATTTTGGACCTACCCTTAGGGAGGTCGCTTTAGTTTGGTAGAGAGTATACCCATAGGAGGCATGCCTTGCCTCATTTATAGAGCCTCTATTTGTAGACAAGCCTTGTCTCATTTAGAAGGTTTCCATTTTTAGAAGGCTTACCAAGCCTTATATTAGAGCAGCTCCTTTTAGAGAGTTTTTAACGCATTCCTCCTTTAAGTTGTAGTATTAGAGAGCCTTTGGCTCATTTATCTTCGTTAGTGTTTTTTATTAGAAAGTCGTTGACTCGCTCGTCCTTTGGATGTCATTGTTAGAGAGTTTTTTATTCACTCGTCCTTTGATAGCGGTATCAGAGAGTCTTTGACTCATTTCTCCCTTCTTCTATAGTTGTTTTTAGGAGCTTCTCCTTAGTATTGTCGTCGTTCTTATTTGTTAGAGACTGGAGCAGTTTCATTAGAGTTTTTCTTGTTTGTGATCTTAGATCATTCTCTCGTCCTTGATCATTAGTTTACCTTGTTTAGGGGTTTCCCCTGTTAGCCCTAGGGTTTGGCCCTAGGGTTTTGCTTTGTATATTCCCTTAGGTCTTTGACCAAAAGGGTGAAAACTCTTTAAACTTCAAAAACATTTGAAAAGCTTTAAAACCCAAAAACATTAAATACATTTAAAACTCAAAAATATTAGAAATTTAAAATATCAAAAATATTTTTAAAAAAGCCTAAAGTGTTGAGTGTTTTAGAAGTAACAATTAGGAGAGTTCGTTTCGAACTACGTTGACTTGATCCTCTTCCACGAGGTACGTAGTGCAGCTTGGGATTTATATCCCAAGTCCAGCCAAACTTTTGTAAATAGCGTTTTAAACCTTTTTGAATAAACAACATTTGATTTCGAAAAACTCTTCCTTTAGAGTTAGGACTTTGTCCTAGATAGAGAGTTTAGAGTTAGGTTTTGATCTTTGTTTTGTTGTGTGCTTGTTTGTGATTGTTTTAGAGTTAAGGGTTTGTCCTAGAGTTATAGGAGCGCCTCCATCCGATCAGTCGGCGGTCCACATCGCCGAGTGATGACTAGAGCAGGATACGTTAGTCCACCCTTTGTTTTCCTTAGGAAGTACAGCCTAGTTACACACAGGTTGTAGGAACTACGTACATTAGCTTAGGGCTAATCTGCATTTAGTTAGGGCATATAGGGTGTCCTAAAATCCACAATTTACTAGAATTTAAATAATCGTACAAGAAACTTTAATAACTGGTCCGGTCTTTTAGATCGAGTCTAGGATAGAGGTCTAGGTGTCTTAGGCATCCTAGCTTAGAATAGGTGCGAAGAACTACGTTGCCTTGATTCTCGTGGAGGCGGGGATACGTAGGCTTCTTTGGATGAATACTAGACCATCCGAAGACTCGGGCTAATCATTTAGAGTCTTAGGATTTGTTGTGTATTTATTGTATTCCTTTTGATGTGTTTTCTTACTTTCTTGTACTGATCCTATACCTTTAGTTGTAGCTTGCATGCCTTTGCACATCAGAACTTAGACACCCATTAGGTATGTCACTCATAACCTAGCTATGCTTAGGTGACACATCTTTCATTTTATTTTATATGTATTTATTATCTTTATTCTCAGGAAATGCATGCTTAGGTAGACAACTCCTGAGGATTGTTCCCATTTCACATGATTTTTACCCAAACTTCTTTGGAGTTAATGAAAATGGCATAAGAGACCAAGTGCTTGCACTCGGATGAATTGGAGGTGCTCTCAGACCTTCTCCATTCGTAACCAGGCACGAACCCATATATATTTCTGGTTATCCATTGCACAGAGGATTTGATTTTAGGGTTCCATGGCATATCCATGGATGGCGACTCTGAGTTTATTTCAGGTATGTCTTGGTTTCGAGCCTTGGCTCCGGATCGAGACATATCTCTTTCTTTTTATATCGCCACTCGTGCTATGCTATGAGGGTGGCATCCGTTTTGAGAGTTCCTTGGCAGAGCTCTCCTTCACATGTGGATGATCCAGAGAGGGCGTTAGGGACCCGTTCCCTCGCCTCGTCCTCCTCGGATCGGGGTCCACAGTAGTATGAGAGAAAAAAAACAGAGTATACGATACTCTGTTTCTTTTCACGTTCCTTTTTTTTTTTATAGAAAAGATGCTGCTGTTGAAGGGATGGGAGGTGGAAAAAAAACGTGATGGGAAGAGGGATCGAGAGGAAAAACAGAGGAAGAATGGGGAGAGGAGTTTTGAGAGTGCTCTTCAGAGAATCGTTTTTCTTTTTTATATATCCGAGCTACTGTTTTTGTGGAGCAAAAAAAAAAACAGAGCTTCGGCTTTTCCTTCTTCTGCTTGTAACCGAGAGGTCAGAGAGAGAGAGAGCTGGGAGAGATTGAGAGTTAGAGAGTTATGGCACTCTGTTTTTTACCGAAGGAAGGTGAGATGGAGAGGGATCGGAGAGAGGAAGACAAACAGAGTGAGTGAGGGGAGGGGGAAACACAGAAGCTAGCAAGGGGAGAGGGAAAACACAGAAGCTAGCAATGGGAGAGGGAAAAACACCGCCGCCAGCAATCTCACGGTTTTTCTTTTTTATAGAGTTGCTCTTTATTTTTAGAAAAACCGAGCCACCTCATCCTGAAAATGGGTATCTTTCTTTTTTTCTTAAAAGCTTCCTAACACTAGAGGGTGGATCACTTGCTGTCTTTCTTTTTTTATCAAACACCAAAGCTGCTATCTACAATTTTTTTTTTTTTTTTTTTAGAACCATATTTCTCTTGCCTTAAAACGGATTCTTCTCCTCTCCCCTGTTTTTTTTTCTTTTATTCCTACCCACTTCCTTTGTGTTGCTAAAAAACCCACCCTCTATCAAATGAATATCCGAGCACTCTTTCTAGAAAGGGAGAGGATGTTTCCAACTATTTTCGATGACCGAGAGTAACTTTACACCATGCCTAAAAAATTTCCTTTTCAAAACAATGACATAGGGAATCCCCAAACATTGCCGAATTTATTTATTAGGTGGTGGAATTACCAAACCTTATGGTCATCTACATCACGCACGTAATTGAGGGTCCCACACATCAGATTATGAAGCTCAAAATGATAGTGGCACCATCAGAAAAACAAAAAATTAATGATAGTGGCCCCACAAATGATAATGGCCCTACCTTTAAACTTTTTATCATGGTGGCCTCTATTCCAATTTGTCTAAATGCTTTTACAAATAAGGTGATGGGCCCACACCATGTTGAGCACATGGTGGGCCCCATCCCATGGCTTAAAACACATGAGCACCTTCTCATAGAAATTAATGTTTCAATGTTAATTCCAAATAAAGCCGAAATGCATTTTCCATGGAAAAATGCATGGTTTCATTGTTTGTCCCAAGTCTAAACAAAATGCTCAATGCGGGCCCACCAAACGGGTCCAAACTCCCCCCTTGCTCGGATTCTCGTGAATAACCTTTCTCAACACTTAGCGGGATAATGCGAAACACGGCAGAAATGATCGACAAGATCGAGAAAATATAAGAGACGGCACGGAAATAGAAAACACTGGAAAACCGATAGAAAAATACTAACTTCTTTGTTGACTAAGGCGGAGCAAAATGGGGGTGTCTACAGATGCCCCTCTTTGGTAGAGGTGACGTAGTCATCGAATACCAAAGCCAAAGTGACAGTGCCATTTTGCGTAGCTTTGATCGACAAAGGACTCCCTAGACACAATGCAACCTAACATAATGCAAGACCCAAGATGAAATCCTAGAATTTGAACATATATCAAAATCATTAACTCTAAACACCATGAGATGCCAGTTTAGAATAACGGAGAATCGAATTTACTCTGTGTGCAAAAATCTTGCAAACCAGAACAAAAGATGATTATGATGCGGTGCCGTTTTCGAACGGACAATGAAAGAATGGGATGCCATTTTCAAACGGATTTTCAGAGGGAAAGGAATACCGTTTTTGAACGGTTTCAGAGGAAATGAGACGCCATTTTCAAATGGTCTCAGAGAGAATAATGGATGACTTTTTGAAAGATTTTTAATGAAAACGAAGCATCATTTTTTAATGAGCTCAGATAAAATACGATATCATATTTGTATGGATCCCAAAGAGGAATAAGAAACTATTTTTTAATAGACTGAGGAAGGATGAGATACCGTATTTTTACGGTACCCAAAAGAGAGCAAGAGATCATTTCTGAATGGATTCAGAGAGAATGAAATACCATATTTAAACGGATTCCATGGAAATGAGACCGTAATTGTACGGACTCGGAAGGAACATGATACCGTAATTATACGGACCCTGATGGGAATGAGACACTGTAGTTATACAGTCTCAAAGGAAGCAGGATATTGTAGTCATACAGGCCTAAAAGGATAAGAGTCCATATTCATATGGACTCAAAGAGAATGAGACACCGTAGTTGTACGGGTTCAAATGAAATGGGATACCGTAGTTGTACGGGCCCAAAGGAGACAAGGGACCATATTCGTATGGACTCGAAGAGAATGAAATACCGTATTTATACGGATTTCAGGGAAATGAGACACTATATTCGTATGATGTTCAAAGAGAAAAGACCATTTTCAAATGGATTCAGAGAGGATGAAATAACGTATTTGTACGGATTTCAAGGAAAATGAGACATCAAATTTATATGATGTTCAAGAGACCATCTTTGAATGAACTCGGAGAGAATGAAATAACGTATTTATACTGATTTCAAGGAAAATGAGACACCATATTCACATGATGCTCAAAGTTAACTCAGAGATAATGGAATATCGTATTTATACGAATTCCAAGGAATGAGACATCACATTTGTATGATGTTCACAGAGAATTAAGAGACCATTTTTGAATGGACTCAAAGAAATGAAATACCGTATTTTTACGGATTCCAAAGAAACGAGACATCATATTCGTATGATGTTCAAAGAGAATAAGAGACCACTTTCGAATGGCTTGAAGAGAATGGAATACCGTATTTATATGGATTCCAAGATAATGAGACATCATATTTGCATGATGTTCAAAAGAAAAGACCATTTTTAAATGGACTCAGAGATAATGAAATAACATATTTATACGGATTTCAAGGAAATGAGACACCATATTCATATGATGCTCAGAGAGAATTGAGAGAGCATTTTCAAATGGACTCAGAGAGATAAGATAATTTGGGTTTTGACAGAGATTATCAGAAAAAAGGAAATTGAAACCTCCAATTAACAATTTTGGAAGCAAAGGATTTAACACCACCATGTAGCAAAGGACTTTCAAGGCTTGAATATGGGATGCCACTTCATTAGCAACCTGCCCCAGTTTGAGGCATTCTAACCTTCTTCTATTCATTGACCAGAGATCATTCTTTCAAAGATTTTTCGCCATTCGTGACAGTCTCATCTTTTCCAAGTTTCTCAGAACCTATTAATGAACCTGCCTTCAGAGTGATTGCACCCTACAACAATTCTTAAAATAGAAATTTTTTTTCTTCTAAAAATAGAACCACAGACATTTGTAATAAAAGACAAAATGAGAAAGATTACTCAAGTAGTCTCGTGATGCTTCTGACTTATCAGTATTTTCTTTTTGGGTTAGGCTGGCCTCTTTTAAAGAATATTTCTCCATTGATAAACATCTTCACTTATTTTTAAGACAGTGATACTTCATGTATCTTTCTATCAACTTTCGGATTGCTTTGAAATTAATGCCCCTAGTTTCGGGAATCGTTGTTATTTTTGCTTGACCTACTGTGATTTCAGAGATCGATTGTAATTCTTCTGGTGTGGACCCAATCTTACCACGACCAAGTCTTCCTTTCTGGATTTTCAACTTGGCGGACCGCTCGGCCTTAACTTTTGCCTGAATCGCCTTTTCAGGTTTTCGACTCAGCAGGCCACCCCCCTTAACTTTTGCCTAAGCCGTCCTTTCAGGTTTTCAACTTAGCAGGGGAATGATCCTAAATTTTGCCTAGATCGCCTTTTCAGGTTTTCAATCTAGCGGATCTTCAAGCTCCATTTCTTTTTTTTTCCTTTTTTTCTTTTTTTTTTCATTCATTTTTTTTTTACTTGAACACCAAAAGGATTTTTTAGGTGAGGCAAGGTTTTTTAAAGAATAGCTTAAGGTTTTGCAAGAATTTCGACCGAACCTGTAAACAGGTTGCCTACGTATCCCAGTGTAGGAATCAGGTCATGCGTAGTTCAGGGCGAATGCCCCTAGTTTGAAGGTATTTTAATTTTCTTTTCTTTTTGTATGGATTTTTTTCTTTTTTATTCTTTTCAACTTCTTTTTGGAATGATTGATTTTCTTCTTTTGAAACAACCGAACTCGGTTTGACCGAGCTGCCTACGTACCCCAGTGTAGGGATCAGGTCATGCGTAGTTCAGGGCGGATGCCCCTAGTATATTGAGTTTTGAAGGAAAATGTTATTTAGGCTCAAAAGGGTTCGCAAAAGGTTATATATATATTTTTTATTTTTGGGTTATGAATTTGGGATTTATTCGGCCAAAGGACGGCCTTCTGGTGTTCAAGCATAGAACCTCTTGAGTTGATCAAGATTTGTTAGTTCTGGCAATATTTCTCCATTTAAATCACGGAGCTTGACGGCTTTTCCGGGTAAGATTTGGTCCACAATGTATGGTCCTGACCAATTTGGTTTGAACTTGCCCCTCGGGTCAAACATTGGTGCTCGGTTCTCTTTCAGAACAAGATTGCCTTCTTCTAGATCTCTGATTTTAACCTTTTTATTAAACGCCCGGGCTATTCTGCGTTGGTAACCCTGTACATGGTAAAGCGCCTTTAACCTTTTCTCATCTAGCATGTTCAGCTCTTTATATCTGGCATCTGCCCATTCATTTTCTGGCAACTTAGCCTCAGTCAATACTCGAAGCGAAGGTACACGGATCTCAACAGGTAGCACTGCTTCCACCCCATAAACAAGAGAGTAAGGGGTTGCCCCAGTTGAAGCTCTAATTGATGTTCTGTAAGCCCACAAGGCGTACGATAACTTATTCGACCAATCCTTATAAGTTTCTGACATCTTGCTAATGATAGTCTTGACATTTTTGTTTGTAGCTTCCACCGCTCCATTCGTCTGCGGACGATAAGGTGAGGATTTATGATGCTTAATCTTGAACTCTTCGCAAAGAGTGATTACTTCCTTCTTGAAATGAGATCTGTTATCTGAGATAAGTTCATGGGGAATTCCATATCTGCATATGATATTGGTTCGTATGAATTTGGCAACTAATGCGGATGTAAGCTTTGCGTAAGAAGCGGCCTCAACCCACTTGGTGAAGTAGTCAATTGCAACGAGTATGTACTCGTGACCATTAGACGACTTGGGTGAAATCTTGCCAATGATGTCAATTCCCCATACTGAAAATGGCCAAGGAGAGGTAAGAGAATGCAATTCGGTAGGTGGTACATGGATGAGATTCGCATGTATCTGACACTTATAGCATTTCTTCATAAATGTGTGACAATCTGCTTCCAATGTTGGCCAATAGTACCCCAGACGTAGAATTTTCCTTGCCAACATCTTCCCATTCATATGAGGCCCACACACCCCTTCATGAATATCTGCGAGAATTTCTTCTGCCTGATCTTCAGTGACACATAAGAGTTGAATTCCGTCGAAAGACCGTCGATACAACTCTCCTCCACAAATGACAAAATTAGCTGCCAATCTCTGCAAAGTCCTTATTTCTTTATTCGACGCCTCATTGGGATGCCCCTGGCCCGAGATGTAGTTCTTTATGTCCGTATACCATGGTTTACCATCGGGACATCTTACAGCTATTTCTATAGCATCAACATATGCAGGAGCCCGTTGCTCTTGAACCGTGATGGGCCTCATCTTCATATTGTGAGGTATGTCAATCATGGAAGCTAATGTTGCTAAGGCATCGGCGAATCTATTTTTCAACCTTGGTAAATAACTGAAAGTGATGCACTGGAATTGTTGAGCGAGAGCATCCAAGTATTCATGATATGGCTGTAGCTTTTCTTCTTTGGTTCTCCACTCTCCTTGAGTTTGGCAAATGATTAGCTTCGAATCTCCATATACGTCAAGATTCTCTATGCCTAAGGCCAATGCAGCCTCAAGCCCAACAATGCATGCTTCATACTCTGCCATATTGTTGGTGCAATTAAATTGCAACTTAACGGCAAGGGGAACATGCTCATTTCGAGGTGACACAAGCAATGCCCCTACTCCTTGCCCTGTTTGGTTTGCTGCTCCATCAAAATAGAGGGTCCAACCAGTTTCTGGATATTCATCTTCTATCATCATGATCTCTTCATCTGGGAACATCGGCTTGAAAGGCTGATTTTCTTCTCGGGGTGCTTCCGCCAATTGCTCAGCAATGGCTCGGCCCTTTACTAATTTTTGGGTTACATGGGTGATGTCGAACTCAGACAACAATAATAACCATCTGGCAGTCCTGCCTGTCAGGGCTGGTTTTTCAAAGAGATACTTCAGAGGATCCATTCTTGACAACAGCAGGACCTTATGCGATAAAAGGTAATGCCTGAGTCGCTGAGTTGCCCAAACCAAGTCTAAGCAGGTTTTTTCTAGGACAGTGTACTTCTGTTCATACTCCAACATCTTCTTACTAAGATAATATACAGCCTTTTCATGCTTGGTTTCTGGATCTTGCTGTGCTAACATACAACCCATGGTGGTTTCTGTTACTGACAAGTAAAGCAGCAATGGATGCCCCGGTATTACTAGTGCTACTATCGGTGGTTCAGCCAGACTTTGTTTTATCTTCTCAAAGGCCTGTTGACATTCCTTCGTCCATTCTTTGGAAGCATTTTTCTTTAGGAGCTTAAAGATAGGTTCACAAGTTGATGTCAGATGAGCGATGAATCGCCTTAAGAACTGTATCCTTCCTAGGAATCCCCGAATTTCCTTCTCAGTTTTAGGCGGCGGCATCTCCTGGATAGCCTTAATCTTCTGAGGATCTACCTCTATGCCCCTTTGACTCACCATGAATCCTAGCAACTTACCAGAGGTAACCCCGAATACACACTTGCTAGGATTCAAGCGAAGCTGGTATTTGAGTATTCTTTCAAAGAACTTCTTAAGGTTCGGGATATGATCTCTCCTTTCCTTGGCTTTTACAATCATATCATCGATGTACACTTCGACTTCCCTATGTATCATGTCATAGAGTAAGGCTGTAGCTGCTCTTTGGTATGTCACACCAGCATTCTTGAGACCAAATGGCACTACCCGATAGCAATAGGTCCCCCATTGTGTAATGAACGAGGTTTTAGCCATGTCTTCGGGTGCCATTTTAATTTGATTGTAGCCCGAAAAACCATCCATGAAAGATAGTAATTCATGCCCGGCCGTATTGTCTACCAGGATGTCGATATGTGGTAGAGGGAAATCATCTTTTGGACTTGCCTTATTCAAATCCCTGAAATCTACACACATTCTCACATTTCCATCTTTCTTTGGTACAGGTACTATATTTGCGAGCCATTCTAGATATTCCACTACTTGCAGAAACCCAGCATTCAACTGCTTAGTAACCTCTTCATCTACTTTCAAGACCCACTCGGGCTTCATTCTTCTTAGCTTCTGCTTTTTAAGTTTAATTCCCGGTAACAAAGGTAGCTTGTGCTGAACAATGTCTTCACTCAACCCGGGCATATCTTTGTAGGACCAGGCAAAAACTTCTTTATATTCCTTAAGTAGGTTTATTAATTCATCACGCTCTTCAGGAGATAGAGTATTTCCAATTCGTATTTCCTGTATTAATTCTTCTGTTCCGATGTTTATAATTTCGATTTCATCTTTAAGAGGCTGGGCTCGGCGCTCCTCCTCTTGTTTGAGCATATGCTGCAATTCAATGGGAGTTTCGTCAATCCCTTCAAGCTCTAGTTTGAAAGATTTTCTGTTGCAGGTGCAATCTGACTCTGAGGTTCAGTAAAGGTATCATCGCTCTGAATAATTGCTACTAGCACATCTTCACAGTCTGTTTCTTCTTGCTCTTCGAAATATTCTAAAATTGGCAACTCTTGCCAAGCAACATTAGGCACATCTTCTTCAAACAAGGACCCCAACACATCTGGCTCAAGGTAGACTAACCAGTCCTCAACAGTTTTCTCAACATAACATACCGGCGGTTCTGTTTCTGGGAGAGCAAGGCCACTAAATATTTCAAAACCAGGTATCATGATTCCTGTCATCGAGTCATACCATGGTTCAGAAAACCCATAGTATGGAGAAGTCTCGCCTTCTTTGATATAGTGATCATTCATCGATAAGGAAAAGGGAGCCATTGGGAGCACACTTTCGGTGCGGCAGATTTCTTCCTTCAATTTCAACAATTCTTCCATGGCTTCTTCCTCCTCCTCAGTAGGTACATATCCAAGACCGAAAATTCCATGGTTTGCTTTGATTGGGTGCCAGTGAGATGCCTTGCTTGGATCACGGCCCAAATTCATACCAGGAAAGTAATTCTTTTTTCTCATCATCTTGGCAACCACAGGACTGATGGCAAAAGGTAAACACAACTCCTCTCGAGAGGCCTCTTCATAGGAAATAGCAGCAACGTCGAACGCGTAACCATTCAAGTTGTAGTCTTCTGCTATTGCAGCTGGAAGGATCAGAGTTTCTCCTGTTATCTGTCCTATTTCTGGCTCTTCATCACCTCTGACAGTGAACAACTTTCCATCTTTGATGAACTTCAATTTTTGGTGAAGGGTTGAAGCAACAGCGCCTTCCTTATGCAACCAGGGACGTCCCAGAAGCACATTAAACGAGGCCTTGATATCAATAACCTGAAACTCAACCTCAAATTCTTGACCACCTACAACAATTTTAGTGGTAAGGACCCCGACCACATTTCTGCGGGTGTTGTCATATGCGAGGATTCCAAGAGTTGATTCGGCAAAATCAGTAGGGCCAAAACCCAAGGTAATAGCAGTTCTCAACGGACACATATTCAACGCAGATCTGTTATCCACTAACACAGATGGTACTTTCTTGCCTTCACAGACAATAGTGACATGTAGAGCTCTAGCATGATTCCGACCTTGAGGAGGCAGCTTCTGATCTGAGAAACTGATGACCCTGGTGGCCTAGGTTAGATCAACAACTTCGGCTAGTTGCTCTGGAGATATTTCTGAGGATACCTGTGTGGTATTCAATTCTTTTAACACGACTTCTCTGTGTTTCTTTGATGCTATCAACAATCCCCAAACAGATATAACGGCCTGAGTTTTCTTCAGTTGCTGTACAACTTCATCATCTGGGTCTTTCATATATTGCGGCTCCTCTCCTCGAGCCAATGCCCCTGGATTTTCGACTCTCAATTCAGCAGGTTTGAAAATTCTTCCACCCCTTGTAACATGTCTGACTTCATCCAATTCTGGCTCATCGTAAGTAATAACTTGAGGGACTTGTGGCTCATAGGTGATTACCAAGGGAGGTACAGACTCTCTTAGGTGTGATTCATCACAGAAGATGATCTGGGGTTCAGAAATGGGTTCTAAGGCACATATGAGGGTGAGAGGGTCAAATTCAGAATCTCCTATGGTTAAGGCATTAACGGCAGCAGGAGGATTAGCATGATCAGGTAGCGGGTTTTGGGTAACATTGGGTCTTGGCTGGAATGCAATGACTTTCTCATCAATGAGTTTTTGGATTCTAAATTTCAAGGCAATGCAGTTGTCAGTAAGATGACCAGGACCCCTGTGATACTCACAGTGTAGGTCAGCTCGCCAATTTGCAGGTAGAGGATTGGGGGGAGACCGGATGGCAGGTAGGGTTATGCGACCTGAAGCAAGACACTGCTTAGGCACTTCTGAAGATGGAATAGGAAGAGGGGTAAATTCTACCCGGGTTTGTTGCCGAGGTGCGGTCGCGGGTTGAGCATAGTCCATTACTAGAGGTTCTTGGGACTTAGAGGACTGAGCACTGGAACGAGAGATACTACTGACTTGGGCTGGAGGGGACTTTTTGAAATCTCTGGGGTTTGGGTTGCTACGGTTGAATACACCTTGAGCCATAGCCTCCTCTATTTGGGTGCCTGCCACAATGAAGTGCTTGAAGTCTGGATAATATGGCAATGACATGTGATACTGGAGTTGGGGGGAAATATTTTTCATGATTATCTAGACCTGCTCTTCCTCAGAAGGGCGCTCCATCATCTGAGCTGCTAATCTCCTCCATCTTTTGACAAAAATTAGAAAGAATTCCCTCAAGTCTTGCTTGGTTCTCTCTAAATCCTTTCTAGTGATTTCTGTCCCATCATCATATTTGAACTGCCTGATGAATTGCTCACTGATATCCTTCCACGTCCTACAACGAGTCTTGTCTAGGACCATGAACCACCTTCTAGCAACCTTGGTTAGGGAAACCGGGAACAATTGAGCCATTTGCTCAGGAGATAAGCCTTGAGGCTGACACATGATGGTAAACATCTGCAAATGGGTGATTGGACAACCCACACCATCATATTTGTCAAAATCTGGCCTTTGAAAATTAGCAGGGAGACGAATTTCGGGAAACAATGTAAGGTCACTTGGATTGAAACCACCCTGGTCTTGAAACTGGATGTCTTGAGCCTTCCTGGTAAGACTTTCTAATTTCTCCATAACTGTCTTATCAACCATGGACTGAGAAGGCCTACTGCGATCCTCGTTGTACTGCTCTTTTTTCAAATCTTCTTCGGTTTTATCAGGGATGGGAATGAATACTGGCTGGGCAGGTGCGGCTGAAGTAGTTGTATGGTGCATGGACCCTTTATCTTTGGACAACGACGGTCCCAACTTCTCAGAAAGCTGAGCCTTGATAACTCGGTTCTCTTATTTGAGTTCTTGAAGCTGCTGGACAATTAAAGTAAGAGTATCGGTAATAACAGCGGGTGGAAGACCGTCCTGGTTTTTTGCCATTGGCGAGGATGAGGACGGGAAAGAAGGAGAGGCTGGGGTTCTCAGAGAAGGTGGCGGGGATACAGATTTCCTCTCCAATCGTGAAGAGATCCGAATCCAAGGAGTAGTAGGGTTAGCTATGGTGGTTATTGCCCTGAAATATTTGAAAGACATATTTTAAAATCAGAAAGAAGTAGACAATGATGCACACATAGACAAAGATAATGAAAGAGAATGATGGACTTTATTGATTAATCATTAAAGCTCGAGTACATGGTTTATTCTTTCAAAGATGAACGAATAAGATTAAACATGGAACTAAGCATTCTTTCTAGACTTCTTCTTCGGACGACAATCTTCCTCAACTGACTCCTTTAAAGGCTTGATGATTTTGACATCCTAAGCAGATGAAACGGCTTTGACAATCTTGGGCTTGAGATCCTCAGGCGGATAGAAATGACGAAGGGGAGACACAATGGATTGCCCCCTCCCATACTGATGCTGAATCCTGGCAGGAACATAGAAGGAAGTCTTTTTTAGACCAAGAAGACGAACGTAGTTAGCTTCTCCAGTGTTGAAGACGGCTTCTTGGATTCCAGGGATTTGCCAATAAATCTGATCTTGTTGGCGAGAATTTAACCATTCAACCCAATTGTTTTTGTCATCAAAGGAAACATCATGACGCCACTCGCTAAAGGTATACAATGTATAGTCAAAATGGACAGGAGCTGCAATTTTTAGCTTGTGGCATAACCACACCTGAAGTAATGCAGGACATCCTGAGAAGGACCCAACGAAAGAGCGAACATAAGAGCCTGGACCTGAGCTGGCACGAAGACGAGCCATGTCATCCAATCCATTGAAGGTTTCTGCAAGTATAGTAAGAATTGGATTGGCGCCACGATTCATTTGATCAACAAGGTCCAAAAGAACAGCTGACGCAAAGCGAGAAGGCTGATCAGTGAGGAACCTAGCAAATGAGCAGAATCTCAAAGCGCGATGTCGGGCTTTTTGAATATCAACAGCACCAATGTGTCCAACAGGAGGGTAAATGTCAATCAGTTGTTGCATGGACACTTCTTGGCCTTTGATGAAAGAGTTCGTGGATTCATCTGGATTATTCATCAAGTGAAGGAACAAAAGACGATAATCTGGTACACAGGATGGCTTCACCAGAGGGCCATCCACAGGATATTCCAACAAGGCACACCATTCTTCAAAGGTGGGACACATTTCTTGGTTGCCAAAACGGAAAACATGATGATCGGGATCCCAACACTCTGATGCGGCATAGAGTAATCCCCAATCGAGCTTAATGGCTGCCACGTAGCCGAAGAGATTTTTCTCTTGTTCACTTATGGCGTAGATATGGGATTCTCTTAATGTACCACGGATCCAATAAAGAATTGTACGGGTAGACATAGTGCCTGTAAGCCAAAAGGAGGGATACAAGAATGATCAGGGTTATATGAACACGAGATGGGGATAAGTTCCTGCCAGTACAAAGAAAGTATGAATACATGATCGAATCACATGATAGAAGATTGACAGACGTACGATCAAGAGATGAGATGAGATAGCATAAGATTGCTTTCAACGGATAGATCATGAATGACTAATCGTATGAGATCTTTGGAAATGATGGGATTTATATCTTAACCCCAAAGGGAAAGTTTTTAATCTTCGCACATTTTAACAGTGTTACCTGAATGCATCAAACCCTAATCCTAATCTAGCGGAGTGGAGAGAGGATCTCGACTCATGACTTTGTTTGTGCACCTAAGACCGATCGTAGCCATTGGAAGATGGGCTACGGCCTAATCTAGACACAAATGGGTAGGATATCCTAAACTAGGCTCACACACGTGATGCACATCTGTTCGTATACTACATGTATGGGTGGGTTAATCTAGGGGTAAGGCCAAGAGTTCCCTTAGCGTGAATCCATGTTCGATATACTGTACCAGTGTCCGGCATATCAGTACGTGAACAAGAGATCCGTTTACGCACCATAAGGTGCTAGGCTAAGGGTGGAATGCTTCTCTAGCACAGAGGCACCAGGTGATGAAATCCCAGTCAACCATGCTAGATAACACTTTGGGTTCCTAAAATAGGACGTGTGTGTATGTGAGATGCAGGGGTTTAGATGCAAGTGATGTAAGTGTGTGCAATAAGTTCGCGCAATCTATGATGCATTCAGGTTTTGTTAGATTAAGTTTGAGTATGATGTGATGAGAAAATAAAGCATACAAACTAATCTAACAAGCATAAAAGAGATAGAGTTTTTATGAGCCAGTTAAATTAAATTCAAATGAGTTATTTTTTGAAATTTTAATGAAGTTAGGTGGTCCCCAGCAGAGTCGCCAAACTGTGGGACCCAGTCCCGCGGGAGGGGTGGGGCGCTAGCCGCCACGCTCTCTCTTGGTCTCTCGTACCCACGTGATTGGCATGTGCTCTTTTATTATTGATTTTAATTCGTCTTTTATATGAACTTGGGATCACTAAGGCAATTCGAATTCCACACAAAAGATAGTGACAGAGTCGCCACCTAGATGTGGGATCTAGGACTCGTAATTAACCAGAAATCTAGACTCGTTACCTAGTTACAAGAATGGAAGGTATGGGGAGTTATCCACCACATGCATCATTCCTGCCCGATAATCGGTCTTCAATTCCAAAAGTTAACTCTTTTGAATTTCTTTTAAATGACTCATTTAACTCTATGTTAGTGTGCAAACTAAGTGACATGCATCCTAAAATCTAATTTCAATGTAGATCCTAAGTGTGTATCTTGATTTCTTTATTTGTTTGAATTCAATCTAAGTGAAAGTTCTCCTAAAATTCTAATTTCATGAAAAATCCTAAGTGATTTAATTTAGCATTTACAAGAAAATTAATATACAAAACCCCACAATTTGTTGTGGGGCCGACTCGTGATTGGTATGCCATCAAGCATCCAAGCTGCCTACGTACCCAAGCCTCACTGGGATCAGAGTCGACGTAGTTCGGTGCACCTAAGCTAAGCTACTTATGCCTAACTCAGCTAAGACACCGACCTAGATTGGATTGACTGTTTCAACAGTTTTAAGAGAAGTTATTTAGTTCAAGTTGAGGATTTTATTATCTTAGGATTTCATCTAAGATGCTATATGATCCTATCTAAATGCAAATTGTCCCTTAGACTAATGCAGGTTAACCTATATCCTAGGTAACTAGGCTTGTCCTAGGGAAAGATTGGGTGACTAGTGTAACTAGATCTATGGCACAGTTGCTATCCATAGCAAACGTCCGTGATGAGGCTGGACTCCTAACTCTAGGACTCCCTAAAACCTAGGACTCCCTAAAACTTAGGATATGACACGACGTAAGTGTTCCTAAATTGGGCTCTAATGGTTCTTATGACGGAGACCGTAATCCAACGGTTCCGAGAGATGCGAGGTAAATCGATTCAAGTTCTTGAAGTTAATGAATTTCAAATTTCAAGGATTTTCAGTTTTTGAACATTTCAGGAATACCAAAGGTTCTAGGGTTCACCAATTTCGGCCTAAGATAGAATCCACGGAAGGGAATCGTGCGCTCTTTCCTTGTGCAATTTAATACTTAGGTTATAGCACCTTATTGCCTGGCATATCTCAGGATTTCCGTGGACAGTAACCTTGGAGCCAATAACATGCTATAGCTTAAATATTCAAATTGTCAAAGATCGATTGCAATTGGGATACAATTATGGATGCAATGACTATTTTACCAGGGAAATCTAAAGATCCTAAGATTTCTGTTTCAATGGATTGAGGAGTGAATATGTGACAAAAATTTAGGATTCTTTAGAAATTTTGTGATATTTTTTAATTAATTTCAGTTTTTCAATGGATTTTATTAATTTTAAATCATATGAGTAATTTTACAAGTGAAATTATTGCAAACGAATTCAAAATGGATTGAAATTTCTATAGCACTAAGATGAGAATGTATATAGCTTACTGGAAGAGTTTTACAGATTTTTATATTAAGTTCTTATTTATTTTTTATTTAACAATAATGAGACCAGATTGTAAAAATAACACAGAAACTACCAAAAATAGAAATTTAAATTCATTGAAATTTTTACAGTAATACGATATGAATAAACATAGCATGATATGAGATTTGCATGAATTTCAGAGACTATTTACTATCAATTTCGGATATTTCAATTTTAAGACTAGATTATGAATTTACACTACATCCCTTAGGTAAAAAGCTCCAAATCAATTGAAAAGTTTACAGCAGCAAGAAATATGAAATATAAGACTACTGTAAAAATATTGAGAATTTTAATTGTGATCTGATGTCAATAAAAAATCTCACAAAATCTGACAAATTTCAAAGAAAGCATCAAATAACATACTAAATAGAATCCAAAAATGCTTAAAAATTCATGGTTGAATGTATCAGTACCATATTAGTTTCCCACAAAATTTCATTAATTTTGGAATCTATTTAGTATATATTTTTATTTTCTTCGTCAAAAAAATATTTTTGAAGAGTTTTCTATTTTTAAAACATGATTTTTGAGAAAATTACGACTCCGGAAAATATCCTTTAATCTTGTTCTGATGTGATGAACACAAGAAAATTTTAAAATTCCACAAAATCAATCATCCTGAGATAGCTATTTTTCAAATTTTGTAATTTCTCAGCCATTATTTTTAATGAAATTCCACTCTTCACTCAAATTTTTAAAATCTTTGGATCCAATGTCCGATCTGATCGGATGGTTATTTTATTTTATTTAAATAGATCAGTGTATTAAATTTCGAGACGAATCGGAATTGAAACACTCATGTAGATCGTGATTTTTAGCACACTCATATAATATTGAATTAAATTCAATTAAATGCTAAAAACCATGCAAAAATACATAAAAAACACCAAATAATCCTGAAAAAATCTGAGAATAGTGCGCCTAACTTCGATCGAGATCCTCTCCGAATCCAAGAGCCGAAAAATCCGAAAAATCTTGCCGACGCTCGATCCGATATCCGCTTCCTTCTCTTTCTTTCTTTTGTTGTTTTTTTTTTCTTTGTTTTCTCACAGAGGATGGGCAGAGAGAGATAGGGAGGGAGCGTATGAGAGTGAGAGTGATTGAGAGAGAGAGAAAGAGAGAGAGAGTGAGAGTGGTAGAGAGTGTGAGATAGATAGAGAGTTGAGAAGATTAGAGACAACAGAGTGATATAGAGAGAGTTAAGAGGATTAAATACGACAGAATGAGATAGAGAGAGTTGAGAGGATTAGAGACAGAAAGAGTGAGAGAGAGAGAGAGAATAGAGAGAGAGAGAGAGATAGTATGGGAGAGAGAGATAGTATGAGAAAGAGAGATAGTATGAGAGAAAAAAAACAGAGTATACGATACTCTGTTTTTTTCACGTTCCTTTTTTTTAATTTTTTATTTAGAAAAGATGCTGCTGTTGAAGGGATGGGAGGTGAAAAAAAACGTGATGGGAAGAGGCATCGAGAGGAAAAACAGAGGAAGAATGGGGAGAGGAGTTTTGAGAGTGCTCTTCAGAGAATCGTTTTTCTTTTTTATATATCCGAGCTACTGTTTTTGTGGAGCTACTGCTTTGGCTTTTCCTTCTTCTTCTTGTAACCGAGAGGTCAGACAGAGATAGAGAGAGAGAGATAGAGAGAGAGAGAGAGAGAGAGAGAGCTGGGAGAGATTGAGAGTTAGAGAGTTATGGCACTCTGTTTTTGACCGAAGGAAGGTGAGATTGAGAGGGATCGGAGAGAGTTCTCTTTGAAACAATACATTGTTTCCATTATCACAGAATTCACTAATACTAAATAAATTGTGAACCAAACCATCAACAATCAGAACATTATTAATAGTAGTATTTTTAAACTTAATAGTACCTTCTCCAATTATCTTACCATTGGCATTATCTCCAAATGTAACATTGCCTTGATTTTCCATGATGAGGGAAGAGAATTTGGAGGAGTCAAATGTCATGTGTCTTGAGCATCCACTATCTAGATACCATTGCTCAAGCACACCTAGAAAATGAGATCAAGTTTTTGGTTTAGGTACCCAAACCATCTTGGGTCCTTGTGTGTTAGTATCAGATAACATGTCTTTTCTAACCCAAATATAGTGTGATGATTTCTTAATACTGCAAGCATAGCAAGTTGGTTGAAATTTACTAGTGCTAGGTAGAGAATGAGAGGTGCTAGCATATGAGTGTCCATAGAGATGACTTGCTTTTGTGTGAGTCATTCTTTTGGATGTTTTGATATCCAATTCCTTCCTTTCTAAGAGAGATCTTTCTCCCAAGAATTTGATCTTAGGTGGTTTTTCCTTTGATAAATTTCAGACTTAATTTGTCATAGTCCCATTTCAGTTCTTTATTTTCTAGATAAAATTTTGCAAGATTTAGAGATAGTTTCTCATTCTCTATCAAGCATTCTTCATTTAGTGACTCTAATTCCTTAATTCTATCCAATAGGGATTTGTTTTCATTGATCAGATTAGCATGCAGTTCACACTCATTTTTACATGAGTCAAGTTTCATAGTTAATTCATCTATAGTTTTTGACAATTTTCTACTCTTTGAAACTTCAAGGAGTCCTTCTTGGAATTTCTCACATGCATCATATAATTCTTGAAAAGTAAAAGAGGGTTCATCATTCATTTCAAAGGAATCACATACCTTGTCTTGTTCTTGAGTCTCCTCAAGAGCCATGAAGCAGATGCTGGATTCTTCACAGTCGCTTTGTTCACTTCCTGATGAACAGCTCAGTCCATCAAGTGTGGTGCTGAAGCTCTTCTTCTTGTAGTTGTCTTCTTGTGTTTTTCAACAACCTTGTACTTTTCGTCCAGTTTGTGCAAGGGACATTCTGGGCGAATATGACCCAGTTTGTGACATCGGAAACAACGTGGCTGGTCGCCCTTTTCCTTCTCTTTGTCTTTTTCTTTTCGAGGAATTCTGTCCCTTTTGAAGTTCTTGTTGCCCTTAGCAAACCTTCTGAATTTCCTGGCTAGCAGTGCAAGTCCATCTTCTAATGTTCTCATGTTTTCTTCTTCACTGCCGCTTTCCTCCTCTTCAAGGTTGGTTTTGAAGGCAATTCCTTTTCACTTGTCTTTCATATTTTCTTGATCTTCAAGTTCTCTTTTCTTTAACTTCATTTCATACGTGATGAGAGATCCCACTAGCTCTTCAAGCTTCACTTGGTCCAGTTGTTTTGATTCCTCGATTGCTTCAGTTTTCGCATCCCAAGTCTTAGGGAGTGATCGTAACAGTTTGTTGACCAACTCTTCATTTGGGAATGTTTTACCTAGACCGTCTAACTCATTTATAATATTAGTGAATCGTCTGTACATGCCTGAAACAGATTCATCTATTTTCATTTTAAATCCATCTAGGTCACTAAGGAGTAGATTAATTTTGGTCTTTTTCACTAGGGTAGTACCCTCATGAGTTACTTCCAAAGTGTCCTAAATTTCCTTAGCCGTTTTGAGAGTTGATACTCTGTTGAACTCTTCAGGCGATACAGCACAGATTAAGAAATTCATGGCCTTATAGTTCAAAGTGTATTGACTCTTTTCTTCAACCTTCCACGTATCGCTATCCATGGAGGGTTCAATGTACCCCTTTTCAATTATCTTCCAAACGCCAAACTCTTGGCCTTGGAGGAAGATCTTCATCTTAGCCTTCCAATAGCCATAGTTTGTGCCTTTGAAGTAGGGAGGCCTAGATGAGGATTGTCCCTCAATGTTTTGGGAAGATGAGGATGCTACGGATCTTTTCCTCTTTTAGATTTTTAGGAATAAAAATCTATTGTTAAGAGCCTTTTGCTCTGATACCAATTGAAATTCCTTATGGCAATCCAAGAGGGGGGTGAATTGGTTTCTTTGAATTTTTATTGATTTTAAGAAGAGTAAATTATCAATTTTTAAATTCTTGCAACACATAAAAAATAACTAGGGTTATTAACATACCATTCACCATGAAGATGCAAGAGAGGTAAGACTCAAGAGATGAATCACCGGATTTTTGTAGTGGTTTGGGAAATCCCTACGTCCACTTTGTGGTTGATCTCCACTATATCCGATCCACACCAAGCCTGAATCGGAGGACGTCTTACAACACCAACACATGAATTAAACCCTCTCACAAACACACACTACAATGGAAGGAAGGAAATACAGTCGAACCCTTGGCCTCTTCTAGGCTTGATACACAAATGAGCACAAGAAATCATTGACTGAAAACACCCTAATTGAAAACCTCAACTTGATCACAAGGTGGAAGCTCAAGAATCACCTCACTAATTCAATATGACTCAGTTCCTTTTAATGATCTTAAAAACTCAATATATATAAGGTGTGTTCTATGAGATCTTAATCAGAAAAACATTGATAGGATCAATGAGGAAAGATTGAAAACGTAATATTGATAAATTAGGAAAGATTCTTAGGTTTTTGGAAAATTCAATGGTAACCCCGGAAGGTAGGTTCGGATGTCCGAGACTAGCAATTACTAAGCAAGAAATTCAATTTTCGGACGTCCGACAAAACCTTCGGAAGTCCGACCAAGTTCCAGTAGTTTTGGTTAAAATTCAATTGACCTTTTTCTTCACACTCGGATAGCCGATAGACATATCAGACTTCTGACTCGGACATCCGACAAACACTCGAAAACCCGATATGATTCCAGTAGTTTTGCAAACATTTTCCTTTATAATCGGAAATCCAACGAAAGCATCAGACATCCGAGGTTGCCCTCGGCAGTCCGATTTGGTTCCAGTAGTTTCACAGATTTTTGCCTTCAAAAATGAAAATCCGATTAAATCATCGGATGTCTGATACGAACATCCAAGGTTTTTTTCGGCAGTCCAATTATATAGGGTAATTACGTTTTAAGATCAACTGAGTTTGGAGTTAACTTTTGTGTAGCTTTTGAAATCTTATTGAGATCTTTTTGAAATTGATTGGTGATCTTGAGCCTTACTTAGTGTCATTGAAGAATTCAACGAACACTCTAAAGTGGAGAATCAACTCCTAACTCTAGATATCCTGTTGGTCTTAAGCCAACAGTCTCCAACTCATTCCTTTGAAATCCCTAGTGCTTCTTGATGTTCTTATCATCTTTCGTTGATGCCTTTGTCCGCTTGATTGATCTAGTGCACTCCTTTGAGTTTGATTCTGAAACACACATAAGCTACAAGACAACTTGTGAGATCTTATTTACAATCAATTAAGGTTTATAATACATCAAAACTTGGGTGAATGTTGAACCCATAGGCTAACAAAATTCAAGAGAGTTAACTTTTGAAATTGAAGACCGGATTATCAGGCAAGAATGGTGCTTGTGGTGGTAACTCCCCATACCTTCCATTCTCGTAATCAGGTAGCGAATCTAGATTTCTGGTCACTTATGGGTCCTACATCTCTCATCTAGGTGGCGACTCTGTCATCCAATTTTGCGTGAAATTTGAATTGCTTTAGATTCACAGAAAAGATGAATTAAATCAATAATAAAAAGCACACGCCAATCGCGTGGGTACGAGAGACAAAGAGAGAGGGAGGCGGGCCGCCCCTCTCGCGGGATTGGGTCCCACAGTAGTTTTTGAGATTGGACATGACCCGCTATAGGACATGGAAAGACATTGTTGAACAGTTTGTGAAGCAATTCAAATATGATGACGGGGCAGATATCACTAAGAAAGACCTGGAAAAAACCAAACAAGATTCAAGGGAGTCTTTCTTGACATTTGTGAAAAGATGGAGGGGTTGGCAGCACAGATGATTAACCGTCCCACAGAGAAGGAGCAAGTTCAGATGATACTTAAAAACTTGTCCCCTCAGCTCTATTATCACATGTCTCTCCAGTACAATCCTGACTTTGAGCACCTCTTTAATGCTGGCACACAAATTGAAGAAGCAATGTCACAAGGGGTATATAACCAAAGCAATCCTAATACCTGAGATTTTAAGAAGCCTGCACCCGCACAAGTCAAAGAGGTTGGCAATGTCTCTCGTGCCAATCCTCAACCGCCAAGACCTCAGAACCCTATAGTCATGGATTATGATCAACCCATGGTCGCACTCCAGCAGGAACCAAGGAAGGATTTTGATCCTCTACCTGTTCTACCTTCTAAAATCCTACAAAAATGTTTAGCCTCAAGTCGCATCATCTTACCTCCCATTAGACCACCTCCCAATCCTTTACCCCGAAGTTGGAGAGCACAGTGTATAGCCTTGAAGTATGTGATCCAGAAGCTGATTGATGAGAAAAAATTATCATTTCAACACAGGCCGAACGTCATCAATAATCCTATACCGACTCATGCAGTACCGCCACCAGCCAATGCTTGAGACAACCCAGGGTTCAAAGAAGAACAGGTCCAGTTGTAGTGAAGAAGGGGGTTGAAAGTACCAGTCATGAGCCGCCTTTGCCGAGCCTCCAAAGCCAGACCTTTGCAGTGTTTAAAGTTAAAGTTTCAGTCATTTACTATTTTGTGTTGAGTCAGTCAATATATTAGTTCAGAAATTGAGTCTAGTCTTACAAGGTTACAGAGTCAACGCCTAGTCCGGGTGAGTCTTTTTCTGCATTTATTTTCAAGTCCAAAAATTGTGAATCTTGAGCATGTTCATGATAGGTCATCATTTGTAATGTCTTTCTATTAAATGAAATTTGCTTCCCAATAATGTTTCAGTGATTGCTTCTGATCTTAATAAATAAAAATGAGACTCTCTCCTCAAAAGAGGAAAAAGATACCAACAAAACTCCCCTTGATTGGCGGCATATGTTCAAACAAAAGGAGCGCTGGGCCCAGCCTCTCAAAGAGGAAATTGAAATGATAAACATTGGCACGAAAATTTTAATCTAGTAAATGCCAAATGAAAATGCATTACCCTCCAAAAGAGCGTGAAATAAACTCATTTCGAGGATAAGCCGATTATCTAGAAGCGCTATAACCGATACCAGAGGCAAGACATAGATAGAAAGCTAAAGAGAATGAAGGAAGTGAGAGACATATACTATATAAGGGGCATGGATTGGAAACAACTTTTTATATCTCCAGTCAATGACCTTGGTTCCCAAATTCATAATATGAAACCAAAAAATTCAAGATAAGAGTTCAAGAGCAAGTATTGAAAAGCGATCGTTAAATATCAAAAGTTACCGATTCATAAATGGAGGATATTAAAGAACAAGTTTTGCTCCATCAAAGTCAAAAGTGCATATCAGAATCTTGAAAGAAGAAGACTCATTATCTCTTACCTAGAAATGCCGTCAAACTCTGTCAAAAAATAATAATAAAAAAATTATCAACCTAGATCAATTCCAAACTTGAACATTGGAAGGCCTCCTTTGGCCGAACAAATCCCAAGTTCATGACCCAGTGTGAAAAAGAATACCCTTTTTGCAAACCCTTTTGGGCCTGAATAATATTTTCTTTCAAAACCCATTATACTAGGGGCATCAGCCCCGAACTACGCGAGTCATGATCCCTACACTAGGGTACGTAGGTAGCCCAGTCAAACCGAGTCCGGTCGTTTTAAAAGAAAAAATTCAATAGTTCCAAAAAGAAGAAGAGAGAGTCTCAATCAATCAAAAGAAAGAAGTCAATAAAAAAAGAGAAAAGAAAAGAAAATAGAGTCAATCAAGAAAAAAAATAAAAGAAAAATCAATTTACCTTCAAACTATGGCATCTGCCCTGAACTACGCGCGACCTGATTCCTACACTAGGATACGTAGGCAATCTGTTTATGGGTTCAGTCGAAATTTTTGCAAAGCCGTAAGCCTTTTCTTTGAAATAGCCCATCCTACCTATAAACTCCTTCCGGTGTTCAGAATCAAGGATTTAGGTCCCAATGCAAAAAAAGAAAGAAAGAAAAAAGAAAAGAACAGAGTTTGAAGATTTGCTAGACTAAAAACCTGAAAATGCGGTATAGGTAAAATTTAAGATCATTCCCCTGCTAAGTTGAAAACCCAAAAGGGCGGCTTAGGCAAAAGCTAAGGGGATAGCCTGCTGAGTTAAAAACCGAAACGGGCGATTCAGGCAAAAGTTAAGGTCAAACGGTCCGCTAAGTTGAAAACTTGAAAAGGGCGACTTGGTCATGGTAGGAGGAAATATCCAAAAATCTATATCCAGCATCAAGATTGAGGAATTAAGAAGTTCAAGCAGGCACACTTTGCATCCTCCAAACTAGGGGCATGAGACCAAGCAATCCAAGGAGTAGTAATCAAATCCTTGGAGTATTACTGTTTTCAAAGGAGAAGTCCAGTGTTTATCAATTTTAAAATTTCTCTTTGAAAGGCCACACCTACTAAACAAAATGTTAAGTAAGTCAGAAGCATCACTTTGGGTTGTTCTAGTCAGTCCATCCATTTCTATTCTTTCAGAAATCATCGATTATTCGAATAGTGTCTTAGTGTCCAAAGGTCGCAACTGTCTTGGTGAAAGAGGTAAGGCGTCAACTTATCTGCAACTGCACTTGAGCCATACAAATCTTGATGGAAGAACTTCATGAGTCGTCATATGAAAGATTCGGTTTAAGCAAGCCACCTCAGAAAGAATTTAGAAGCAGAACGTCAGAAGGCACAGTTTCCATAAGAAGACCATGTCCCAGAAAGGCACCATAGGCTTGGAAGAGTCTCATATGTGATGTTGGTTGGACCGATTCCTCAGCAAAATGAAACATTAAAATTCAGAATTTCTTTCCAACGTATTGCATACCATTACCGTCGAGAAACGTTGGTCAAAATACCTGCCAAAAAAAAATCCCACATTCCAATTTCAGTATCCAAGAGAGCTATTGTTCTAGATTACCAGTTCACATATTTAGATCAGGGTTTCAATTATGAATACCAAGAATCTCCAGCAATGAAGACCAATGGTCTTTAGGCAATAACCTCTTCTTAAAAGTTTCTGAAAGCATTCTTAACAATTCTCATAAGTCATGTTTCACCATTTCTTCTCTACGGATAAATGTCAATAGCCATTGCATTTAGTTCCTGATATGCATTGTCTCGTCATTCATTTGAATTTTGGTCTTCCACAATATTTATTTGTCCTCGAATCCAATTTCATACATCTAAATTTCATCAATTTTCAAATTTATCAAATTCAAGTTCATGCTCAAATCTTCAAGTTCAAGTTCATTTCAAATCATCAACTCAAGTTCATTTCAAATTTCCAAATTCAAGTTCATTTCAAATCATAAACTCAAGTCCATTTCAAATCTCCAAATTCACGTTCATTTCAAGTCATCAAATCAAATTCAGATTAAATTCATCTTCCTTTTCTTTTCAAAGAAAAAGCGAAAGTGCCTCTCGATCGAAATTCATCTTCCATTTTGTTTTCAGAGAAAAAGCGAAAGTGTCTCTCGATCGAAAATTCATTTTCCTTTCTTTTAAGAGAAAAAGCAAAAGTGCCTCTGGCTTGAAATATTCTTTCTTTTCAGAGAAGAAGCGAAAGTGCCTCTGGATTGAAAATTTCTTTCTTTTCAGAGAAAAAGAAAAAGTGCCTTTGGATTGAAAATTTATTTTCCTTTCTTTTCAGAGAAAAAGCGAAAGTGCCTCTGGATTGAAAATTCATTTTCCTTTCTTTTCAGTGAAAAAGCAAAAGTGCCTCTCGATTGAAAATTCTTTTTCCTTTCTTTTCAGAGAAAAAGTGAAAGTGCCTCTCGATTAAAAATGTCTTTCTTTTCAGAGAAAAAGCGAAAGTGCCTCTGAATTGAAATTTTCTTTCTTTTCAGAGAAAAAGTGAAAGAGCCTCTCGATTGAAAATTTATTTCTTTTCAAAGAAAAAAAGAAAGTTCCTCTAGATTGAAAATTTATTTTCCTTTTATTTTTGGAGAAAAAGCGAAAGTACCTCTAGATCGAAAATTCCTTTTACTTTCTTTTCAAAGAAAAAGCGAAAGTGCCTCTGGATTGAAAATTCTTTTTTCTTTTCTTTTCAAAGAAAAAGCGAAAGTGCATCTGGATTGAAATTTTTTTTTTCAGAGAAAAAACGAAAGTGCCTCTGGATCGAAATTCATCTTCCATTTCCTTTCAAAGAAAAAGTGAAAGTGCCTCTGGATAGAAATTCATCTTCCTTTTCTTTTCAGAGAAAAAGCGAAGGTGCCTCTGAATCAAAATATTCTTCTCCCTTTTTGTTTAGAGAAACAGCGCACGAGCCTCTAAACCAAAAAGATTCTTTCTTCAGCCCTAGAGAAAAAGCTTGGTGCCTCTATGACAAAAAATTTCATCAAGATAATCCAATTTCTCAATATTCTAGGACTTCGTCTAGGGTCTTGCATTAGGAAGCATTTAGCATATGTTTGCATTGCATTAGTGAATCTTTTGTTGATTAAAGCTACGCAAAATGGCTCTGTCACTTTTGCTTTGGTATTCGATGACTACGTCAACTCTACCAAAGAGGGGCATCTGTAGACACCCACATTTTGCTACGCTTTAAAAAGCAAAAGATTCGATAGTTTCATCGAGTCTTGAGTCGGTCTTCCATATTAGATTAGGTATTCTTGCATTTTAGGGTGAATTTCACCTCATTTTAGGAGTTTTGAAGTTTATTCGCAATCCTGAAAGTCTCTAGGAGGTTCCATTGGCCTCCTGAAGATGAATAATTAAGTTTCCAATCAAGTAGGAAAAATTGATATTTTTGAGTTTCTCAGGGTTTCCCTCATTTTTGCCTATTTTTGCACCTCGGGGGTAATTTGGTCATTTACAGTGTGTTTCATTTGGTCTCTAAAGTGTGTCTAAGAAGTCACGAGTCATTTCGTGAATTTTTGAAAACCTGCTAAATTTGGAATTTCTCAGGGATTTCGCTTGATTTGAAAATTTTGTATGTCGAGGGCATTTTGGGCATTTTCAGGGGATTCCAAGTGATCCTGTTTGATATCACCCACAAAACGAAGTAAACTTAAAAACTTTCTATTTTTTAGGTTTGACCATGAAGACTTTCTATTTTTAACTTTTTTCTTTTGGGGCAACCCAATTTAAGGTCATTTTAGTCGCCTTTGGGTACATAATGATCAAGCAGGGGCACTTTGGCCTAAAAAATTATTTCTTCTAAAGGGAATGGTTCGACCATATGTCGAGGGTGCACCATAAATATCATATGGGTTGGGTTCATCAATAAAAATTTTGAATTTAAAGGATTTTATTGAATTTTCATTTAAAAAAAAACAAAATACATGTCATAAGGCTCATTGGGCTAAAGCCCACAAGGTGGGGGTCCATGTGGGTTGGCCACATAAGTGGGCGACCCACATGGGGAGGCCACATGCAAAAATGTTCAACATGGGATGAGGTGGTTGGTGATATCATATTTGTTTTGAAAAAGTAATAAAGAATGGAAGAGCTATAATTAGAAAGGGCTAGTATGGTCATGTTAGTAAAATGGCCATAACTTTTTATCTTCTAGTCCAAAAAAATTGTAATTATACTTGTTTCTAACATCTCGAAAAGATCTACAACTTTCTAGTTTACAATATTTTCTTAATCAGCATCTAAATAGGCCAAAAACGAGCTCAAACGTTGGGCGGCCCTCTTTGGACAAAAATCATTCATAAAAGCTAGTTTCCTATGTGAGAAGGCTTCTAGATTGATCTTGAAGGATCTCCATTATGTAATTTAGCATTGCTTAGCTTACAAAAAACAAATTTTAGAAATAAGTTCAATATGAAAATCAAAGAATGAGAAAGTCAAAGCACAAATTGGAAACAAGCCAAAAGGAGAGAGCTCACATTGAAAACTTCCAAATTCATTCAAACCTAGCCTTGTGCTTATAAAAGCAAACCCACCCAAGGCTTTTCTTCTCTTGGAAAAATATCCCACCTTGTCTTCACCCTCTAGAAAATTCCTTCCCCCATTATAGTGTTCTTAATAATCTTCTATTACTTGTTTTTCTTCAAAGCACACTTGGATTTCTTCGTCTCTTCTTCAACAAACGTCAAAACCAGATTATATTGGGCGATCTTTGGGGTTTTCTTTTGCGTATACAAGGTGTGACAAAGCGTATATTTTGGACTTACACACCTTAGAGACAAGGAAAGTGATCAACAGTTAGTATCTTATTCTATGTAATCTAGAACTAGTAACATGTTAGAGGTGCCTTTTCTTTATTTTCTTCGTGGAGTTTTGTAGAGAATTTCATGAGAGGTTGTCTTGCAGATCTAATATGATTTACGATGGGTCAATTTACTTTATTACTGATTTTGGTAGAAGAAGAACCATGTTACAGGTGGAAAATTGAATGTTTAACCAATTAAGATTGTAAGTAGTCTTTGAATCGATTTACAAAGCAAGTGTTTCAAATCTAAGGATTTTTCGCAAAGTTATATTTTCTGAGTTTCAATTGAATTTAAAAAACACTATAAATCCGAAAGTTCCAATAGAATTCATTTATATTGATGGCTTTAAAATTCGATCAACTGATTAGGGTTTCAAGTAGTTTTTAAGTCAATTTACAAAGCAAGTGTTTCAAAACCAAAGATTTTTCGCAAAGTTATATTTTCTGAGTTTCAATTGGGATAAAAAAAACACTAAAAATCCAAAAGTTCCACTAGAATTCATTTATTTTGATGATTATAAAATTCACCCAAAAAATACCTAGAAAAAAATTTTGACGAATAAAAATTTGTTCATGTATCAAAACAATTCCAAATTGAACGAAATTTTATTCTTAGTAGTCTTTTAATATTTAAATATCATACAAAAGTTTCCAAAATATTTTGAGTTTATTTATTATATTTATTGAAAATTTTTAATGAAAATTACTTATTTTCACATGTATGTTTTTCGGATTTGTTGTGGATGTTTTGATATTTTTTTATGATTTATCTTTGAATCGGACAAAACATAAATAAATATATTTAAAATAGTAAATTTCAGAGATATTATGTGAAATTTCTATTGTGGTTTGATATTACTGTGAGCATATTATAGTGATAATTTGGAATGATTTGGAGCACGTTTGCTATATGTTGCTTTGTAACAGTATAAATCTGGTCTGATTTTGTTAAAATCATTAAAAATTCACTTTAATTATAAAAATCATGAAAATTTTCAGAATATCATAACTTTCTAGAATGCATGTAATCTTTAAGTCATTTGAATATAAACCTTAAAAATCATTAAGTTCCTTCATAACTGGCTAATCTAGGTCATTTTAGATGAGAGAGTTGTATTCATAATCGTTTCTTCATTGCGATCAACCCTTGACTTTTTAGCATCTAATTCTAAATATATTGTTGGCTCCGAGGTCTTTGTCCACGGAAATCCTGAGAAAATGCCAGGCAACAGTATATCATGATTTATTTGCCGAACTGTGTAAGGGTAGAAAACATGATTCCCTTCCATGAATTCAACCCTTGTAGGGAAATAACTAACCATTAGAGCCTTTGATTTTTCTTAAATTTTAGGTGTTAGGAACCCTTAAAAGAATTGAAAATAATTAACCGAATAATTTGGATTGGATAAACCCATGTTCAAGTCAATCTTGGAACCGTTGGATCATGGTCCCACCTCGTAGGAACCTTTAGAGCCGCATTAAGAACATTTTTGTCACGTTGTGATCTAGATTTTAGGGTGTCCTAGAGTTAGGAGTCCAGCCTTATCACGGCCGATTTCTATTATTAGCAATTGACCTTTAGATTAGTTTCACTAGTTAACCCTCTTTTCCCTGTAGGACAAGCATAGTTAACCTAGGATGTAGGACCCACCTGCATTAGTTTAGGGAGTGTCTTATACTTAGATAGGGCCATATAGCATCTTAGATAGAGTCCTAGGATAAAAAGAAATCTACCCAACTTAAACTAAATAATCTCTCTTAAACTGTCAAAACAGTCAGTCCAGTCTAGATCGGTGTCCTAGATGTCTTAGGCATGTAGCTTAGTTTAGGCCACCGAAGTATGTCAACTCTGATCCTAGTGAGGCTTTACTACGTAGGTAGCTTGGATGCTTGATGGGATACCAATCACGAGTCGGCCCCACACATAATCAGTGAGGTTTTTATGGTAGTTTTTTTTTTCTTTCATCATTTAAAACCTTAAATTAAAATTGATTAATTCACTTAGGACTTTTTTCCAAATTAGAATTTTAGGAGAACTTTCACATAAATTGAATACAAACGAATTAAGAAAATCACGATACACATTAGGAAATGCATTGAAATTAGATCTTAGGATCCATGTCATATAATTCGCACATTAATATAGAGTTAAATGAGCCATTTAAAATAAATTCATGAGAGTTAACCTTTGGAATTGAAGACCAGATTATCAGGCAAGAATGGTGCATGTGGTTGTAACTCCCCATACCTTTCGTTCTCGTAATCAGGTAACGAACCTAGATTTCTAGTCAATTATGGGTCCTAGATCTCTCATCTAGGTGGCGACTCTGCCATTCTCTTTTGCGTGAAATTCGGATTGCTTTATAACCTTTAAGACCCCTTAGGAATACTCACGTCACGTTGTGTCCTAAGTTTTAGGGAGTCCTAGAGTTAGGAGTCCAGCCTCATCACGGGCGTTTGCTATGGATAGCAACTGTGCCATAGATCTAGTTACACTAGTCACCTCACTTTTCTCATAGGACAAGCCTAGTTACCTAGGATGTAGGTTTACCTGCATTAGTCTAAGGGGTGTCTTGCACTTAGATAGGACCATATAGCATCTTAGATGAAGTCCTATGATAATAAAATCTTCAACTTGAACTAAATAATTTCTCTTAAACTGTTAAAACAGTAAATCCAGTCTAAATCGGTATCCTAGATGAGTTAGGCATAAGTAGCTTAGTTCAGGTGCACCGAACTACGATCGACTCTGATTCCAGTGAGGCTGAGATACGTAGGCAACTTGGATACTTGAGTGGCATACCAAGCCCGAGTCGGCTCCACAGATAAGTGGTGGGGTTTTGTACATTAATCCTTAAATTAAAAGTAATTAAATCACTTGGGACTTTCCATGAAATTAAAATTTTAGGAGAACTTTCACTTAGATTGAATTCAAACAAATTAAGAAAATCAAGATACACATTTAGGAATTACACTAAAATTAGATCTTAGGATGCATGTCATGTAGTTCGCACATTAATATAGAGTTCAATGAGCCATTTAAAAGAAATTCAAAATAGTTAACTTTTGGAATTGAAGACCGATTATCGGGCAGGAATGATGCATGTGGTAGTAACTCCCCATACCTTCCATTCTCGTAACCAGGTAACGAGTCTAGATTTCTGGTCAACTATGGGTCCTAGATCCCTCATCTAGGTGGTGACTCTGTCACTCTCTTTTGCGTGGAATTCGGATTGCCTTAGTGATCCCAAGTTCACGAAAAAGATGAATTAAATCACACCTTGCTAGGCTCGACGGCTTACCCCTGCCCTGACGGCTACTGGATTGCACGTTTGTTTGCACCCTATGGCTTGGTTGCTGCCTGCTTGATTGGGTAATTAAAATCAATAATAAAAAGCACACGCCATTCGCGTGGGTACGAGAGACCAAGAGAGAGCGTGGCGGCTCGCGAGCACGCGACCCTCTAGCGAAATCGAGTCCCACAGTTTGGCGACTCTGCTGGGGACCACCTAACTTCATTAAAACTTTAAAGGATAATCATTTGAATTTAATTTAACTGGCTCATAAAAACTCTATTTCTTATATGCTTGGTAGATTAGTTTGTTTACTTTCTCATCACATAATACTCAAACTTAATCTAACAAAACCTGAAGGCATCATAGATTGCACACACATATTGCACACACTGACATTACTTGCATGTAAACCCTTGCATCTCACGTGCACACACATCCTATTTAGGAATCCGGAGTGTTATCTAGCATGGTTGACTGGGATTTCATCACCTGATGCCTCTGTGCTAGAGAAGCATTCCACCCTTAGCCTAGTACCTTTATGGTGCTTAAACGGATTCGTTGGTTCACGTACTGATACGCCGGACACTGGTACAGTATATCGAACACGAATTTGTGCTAAGGGAACTCTTGGCCTTACCCCTAGATTAACCCACACATGCATATAGTATACGAACACACGTGCACCATGTGTGTGAGCCTAGTTTAGGATATCCTACCCATTTTTGTCTAGATTAGGCAATAGTCAATCTTTCAATGGCTACGATCGGTCCTTAGGTACACAAACAAAGTCAAGAGTCGAGATTCTTTCTCCACTCCGCTAGATGAGGATTAGGATTGATGCCTTTAGGTAGCACTTGTAAAAATGTAAGAAGATTAAAAAAACTTTTCCTTTGGGATTACGATATATAAATCCCATCATTCCAAAGATTTCATAGGATAGCTTCCTCTCGATCTATCTCTCAGATTTATCTTGCACGATCTTACTAAATCATATGATTATGATATCCTGATTTCTCTCTCTCAATGGCCTAGTCATGCTTGTGTCATTATAGGTCGTGTGACCTATCGCTTAGGCTTTCCCTAGGGCAGTTCATACATCTGGGATGTAGTTTACATATTCAGATTGTTTAGCCTGGATCATCTTTCTCTTAAGATCATTGCATCCCTAGCTTAAGGTCAATTCCTTCTGACTCTAGGGGGATCATTTTTCAAGATCATCTTCTAAATTCCTTCAGAGTTCATTCCGATAATCCTTAAACCAGAGGCATCCCCATGTGCTATCATGTCATCATTGTTATGTTTATTTGTTTTGAGGAACCATCCTTTTATCTCCCATTCCTTAGCTAGTCGTATTATAATTATCATATCAATCATAGAAAAGAAAAATTCCCTGAATGTCAAGCTTACATCTCGTGTTTATTATTTCTATGTCAGGATTGGTCATCACTGAGAATCTTGGAAAATTTCTTGGGTTTGAACTTATTCTGTATTAGGTGAAAAAATTTAACTCACCATTTGTGTTGAAAGTCTCTCTATCCACTTTTTCCTACCTATGACAGATTCTATGGAAAATTTCCAACTCTTTCATGTCACAGAAACCCTAACTCTGCTTGTCCAACAGATGAAAGAACTTAAGGAAGAGAATCAATACATTAAGGCTCAGCTGGATGAGAAACTTGGCCCAGCCATTATTGCTTCTAAGGACAAAAATCATAGCCTCTATGATGCATTGAAATTGTCTCAAAATGATGCGTTCATAAAGATGGAGAAATTCTTCATGAACCTCTCTCTGCAGACAGCCATGGTAGTTGGTGAAGTCAGTCAGGTGAAGAATCAGATACATTATATGTCCACCCATTGTTGTCAATGTCAAAGTTCTGAGCACTTCATCAACATGGATATTATGACTGAAGATGTCACTGCCCAAGGCAGTATTGCCCAAAATTACGAAAAACCTCTTGAGACTCTAGTCTGTAAGGAAGAGAAGCCAGCTTCAAAACAGAGCAGAAAATTCACTGATTTGCCTATCCCACGATCTGGTATCCTGAAAGGGTTTAAAGAAAAAGCGGATTAACTAGTCACAGGAGCCTATGGTAATCGAATATGATCAACCAAGACCTACACCTCAGCAAAAGCCCGATAGGCAATTCGCCCCCCTCCCGCTTCCACCATCTATTATATTTCAACAAGGGTTGGCTTCAAGCGATATCTATTTACCTCGCATTAGGGATCCTCCTAATCCACTCCCCAGGACGTGGAAGGCAGATGAACACTGCGACTTTCACCGAAGATCAGGGCACACCACCGATCAGTGTATAACTTTGAGACATGTGATCCAAAAATTGATTGATGAGCGCAAGCTATTATTCCAGCAAACGCCAAATGTTGTGTGGAACCATGCCGCACCATCGCCAGATAAGGCTTAGACACATCGAAGTTTGAGAAGCTCAGGTCTAGCTGCAGTAGAACAGGAAGAATCCAAAATTGAAAGTATCAGCCATGATATGATTCAGAACGAACCAGCCTTCACTGAGCCTTCAACACCAGACAGTCGCAACTGTTAGAGTCTTAGTCCGTATGCTATTTTATTGAGTTTAGTCATATAGTTTTGTCTTCTGAAGTTTGAATAAATTTTTATTTCGGTCATGTCAGTTAAGTCACTATCAGTGCCTTGTCCAAGCGAGTCCTTTTTTTATAATGTAAATCTTGAGCTTGTTCAGGATGAGTCCAATAATGATATAATTTCTTTCCATTCAATAAAGCTTGCTTCTTCATACATTCTAGTGTGTTTGCTTCTAACTTTCATAACAATAAAAATAAGACCCCCGTCTCAAATGAGGAAAGAAATGCCGACGAAACTCCCCTTAGTTTGTAGCATATGTGCAAACACGATGAGCGTCGAGCTTGGCCTCTTAAAGATAAAACTGAAGTGATAAACATTGGCACTGAAACTTTGATTCAGTGAATACCGATTAAAAGTACATTACCCTCTGAAGAGTGTGAAGAATTGATAAACTTATTTCAAGAATAAGAAGATTATCTAGAAACGCTACAACCGATACCAGGGGCAAGACATAGATAGAAAGCTCAAGAGAATGAAGAAAGTGAGAGACATATGCTATACAAGGGGCATAGAGTGAAAACAACTTTCATATTTCCAATCAATGACCTTGGTTCTCAAATTCATAACATGAAGCCAACAAATTCAAGATAAGAAGTTCAAGAGCAAGCATTGAAAAGTTATCATCAAATATCAAGAGTTACAAATCCATAGATGGAGGATATCAAATAACAAGTTTCGCTCTATGAAAGTCGAAAGCATATATTAGAATCTTGAAAGAAGAAGATCCATTATCTCTTACCTGGAAATGCTGTCAAACTCCGAAAAAAAAAAGAAATAATAATAAAGAGAACACATCAACCTAGATCAATTCCAAACCTGAACATTGGAAGGCCTCCTTTGGCCGAACAAATCCCAGAATCATAACCCAATGTCAAAAAAATACCAGTTTGCAAACCCTTTGAGCTTGAATAAAATTTTCTTGAAAACCCATCAAACTAGGGGCATCCACCCCGAACTACGCAAGACCTGATCCCTACACTGGGGTACGTAGGCAGCTCGGTTAAACCGAGTTGGGTCGATTCAAAAAAAGAAAAGAAATTCAATCGTTCCAGAAAAAAAAAAGAGGGACAAGTTCCAAAAGAAGAGAAGTTAATCATTCCAAAAAGAAAAGAAAAAAAGAAAAATCAATTAACCTTCAAATAATTTATCTTCAAACTAGGGGCATTCCCCCTGAACTACGCACGACCCGATTCCTACCCTGAGATACGTAGGCAACCTGTTCACATGTTCGGTCGAAATCTTTGTTCAACCGTAAGCCATTCTTTGAAAAGCCTTATCCTACCTATAAAGTCCTTCAGATGTTCAGAATGAAAGATCTATTCCTAAAAAAAAATGATGAATAAGAAAAAGAACGGAGTTTGAAGATCTGCTAGACTGAAAACCTGAAAAGTTGGTCTAGGCAAAATTTAAGATCATTCCCCGGCTAAGTAGAAAACCCGAAAGGGCGGCCTAGGCAAAAGCTAAGGAGATAGCCTGCTGGATCGAAAACCTAGAAAGGCGGTTCAGGCAAAAGTTAAGGCTAGCACGGCCCGCCAAGTTAAAAACCCTGAAGAGATGACTTGGTCACGGTAAGAGAATCATTATAAGAAGGCTACGCCGTTATCAAGACTGAAGATCAAAAAGAAGTTCAAGCGAGTTCAAGTGTCATCCTAGAAATTAGGGCATTGAAACCAAGCAATCCTAGGAATGGTAACCAAATCCTTGAGGCATTATTGTTTAAGGAAGAAGTCCAGTGTTTATTAATTGAGAAACTACTCTTTGAAAAGATAGACTTACCAAACAAAACGTTAACTAAGTCAGAAGCATCACTGTGTCTATCAGTGTAGTTAGTCAATCTTTGTCATTCTAAGTTCACTCTTTCGGAGTTTCTCAATCCTTTGAATAGTGTCATTTACCCAAATTTTCTCTTTAAGATGAGTCAACCATCGTCCTTGTGTCCAAATGATGCAATTGTCTCGGTGAAATAGGCCCGGTGTCATCAGCTCCCTGCGATTGTACCTGCGCCAAGTTAATCCTAAAGAAAAGATCTCGAGAATCTAGTCAAAGAGCTTCGTTCTAAAGAAGATCAGCTCAGAAGCATTCCGAAGCAGAAACATCGGGAAGTGGAGTTTCCATAAGAGGACCATGCCCCAGAAAGGCACCTAAGGCATAGAGAATTTCATATGTGATGATGATTGGGCCAGTTTCTCAGAAAGATGAACCCTTAAAAATTTTAATTTCCTTCCTGGCAGTTGAATATTATCCTGGTCAAGAAGTGTTTATCTCAACACCTGTCAAAGGAAAAATTCAACTTCCTAATTTTCAGTATCCAAGAGAGCCGTTGTTCTAGATTACCAATACCAGGTAGTTAGATCAAGGTTTCAGTTATCAAAATCCCCAGAAGAAAAGACAGACAATCTCTTTGCGAAAAAAAAAATCATGTTGAAGCTTCCTGATAGCGTTCCTAAACCATTCTCGTTAATCATGTTTCATAGTTCCTAAGGTTTGTTGTCTCGTCATTCGTCAAAGTCTTAGTTTCCCATATCTTCATCGGGCACAATTTCTATTGTCCCCGATTTCATCCTACACCAATTTCAAGCATCTAAAATTCATCAAATTCGAGTTTACCTCAAATTCTAGTTTATGAAAAATCTACAAATTCTTCATTGTCGAATTCATTAATTCATCTCAACCGAAGTTGTCTTATCTCTTTTGAACCCGTACAACTATGGTGTCTCATTCTCTTTGAGTCCATATGACTATGGACTCTTATCCTTTTAGGCCTGTATGACTACAGTGTCATATTCCCTTTGAGGCTGTATAACTACAGTGTCTCATTCCCTTCAGGGTCCGTATAATTATGGCGTCATGTTCCTTCCAAGTCCGTATAATTACGGTCTCATTTCTTTGGAATCCGTATAAATACGGTATTTCATCCTCTCTGAGTCCATTCGCAAAATGGTCTCTTATTCTCTTTGAGCATCATATAAATACGATGTCTCATTTCCTTGGAATCCGTATAAATACGGTGTTTCATTTTCTCTGAGTCCATTCGAAAATGGTCTCTGTTTCTCTTTTAGCATCATACAAATATGATGTCTCATTTCCTTGGAATCCGTATAAATACGATATTTCATTTTCTCTGAGTCCATTCGAAAATGGTCTCTTATTCTCTTTGAGCATCATACAAATATGATGTCTCATTTTCTTCGAATCCGTATAAATACGGTATTTCATTTTCTCTGAGTCCATTTGAAAATGGTTTTTTATTCTCTTTGAGCATTATACAAATATGATGTCTCATTTCCTTGGAATCCGTATAAATATGGTATTTCATCTTCTCTGAGTCCATTCGAAAATGATCTCTTCTTCCCTTTGAGCATCATACAAATATGATGTCTAATTTCCTTAGAGTCCGTATAAATACGGTATTTCATTATTTCTGAGTCCATTTGTGAATGGTCTCATCTTCTCCTTGAGCCCGTTTGTGAACGGTGTCTCATTTCCCGAGTCCATTTGTGAATGGTCTCTTATCCTCTTTGAGCCCGTTTGTGAACGGTGTCTCATTTTTCGAGTCCATTTGTGAATGGTCTCTTATCCTCTTTGAGCCCGTTTGTAAACGGTGTCTCATTTTCCGAGTCCATTTGTGAATGGTCTCTTATCCTCTTTGAACCCGTTTGTGAACGGTATCTCATTTTCTGAGTCCATTTGTGAATGGTCTCATATCCTCCTTGATCCCATTTGTGAACGGTGTCTCATTTTTCGAGTCCATTTGTGAATGATCTCTTATCCTCTTTGAGCCCGTTTGTGAACGGTGTCTCATTTTTCGAGTCCATTTGTGAATGGCCTCATATCCTCTTTGAGCCCGTTTGTGAACGGTACCTCATTTTCTGAGTCCATTTGTGAATGTTCTCAGAGCCCATTTGTGAACGGTGTCTCATTTTCTGAGTCCATTTGTGAATGGTCTCATATTCTCCTTGGGCCCGTTTGTGAACGGTGTCTCATTTTCCGAGTCCATTTGTGAATGGTCTCTTATTCTCTTTGAGCCCGTTTGTGAACGGTGTCTCATTTTTCGAGTCCATTTGTGAATGGCCTCATATCCTCTTTGAGCCCGTTTATGAACGGTATCTCATTTTCTGAGTCCATTTATGAATGGTCTCATGTTCTCCTTGAGCCCGTTTGTGAACGGTATCTCATTTTCTGAGTCCGTTTGTGAATGGTCTCATGTCCTCCTTGAGCCCGTTTGTGAACGGTGTCTCATTTTCTGAGTCCATTTGTGAATGGTCTCCTATCCTCCTTGAGGCCATTTGTTAACGGTGCCTCATTGTCCGAGTCCATTTGGGAATGCCTCTTATCCTTCTTGAGCCCGCTTGTGAACGGTGTCTCATTTTGCTACGCTTTAAAAAGAAAGATTCGGTAGTATCATCGAGTCTTGAGTCCGTATTCAGCATTAGATTAGGCATCCATGCATTTTATGGTATATTTCACCTCATTATGGGAGTTTTGAAGTTGATTCGCGATCCTGAAGGTCTCTACGGGCTTCCTTTGGCCTCCGAAATATGTAAAATCAAGTTTCCAAGCAAGTGAAAAAACCTGCTATTTTTAGAATTTTTAGGGTTTCCCTCATTTTTGCCCATTTTGCACTACAGGAGGATTTTGGTCATTCCTGATGTGTCCTGTTTGAACCCCGAGCTGTGTCCGAGAGATCTTGAGCGATTACATGAATTTTGAAAAAGCTGGTATTTTTATAAACTCATGGGGCTTCCACATTTTCATCATCTTATGGATATTTCAATCATTTCTCATATATCCAAAACCATCTCGAGGGTACGGCTGATGGATTAGGAGTAATTTCGTAAGATTTTGGAAACCTGCTAAATTCAGATCTCTCAAGATCTTCTCTTAGTCTTGCACTTCGGAGGTATTTTAAACAGTTCCAATATATCATATTTGGTCCCTAAGTTGTGTCTAAGAAATCTTGAGTCCATTCATAAATTTTCGGAAATCTACTATTTTTGAAATTTCTCCGGATGAATTAGACCAGGAATACCCACTGAAATGGGTCATAATCTAGACAATCGACTCAACGAATCGGGTATGTACAAGAAGGTGACAAATCTATAAATTGACTCAACAAATAATACATGTATATCGGAATGACACAACTGTACACTCACGAAACAAAAGGCCACTCATGGTCAGAATAATGACAAAGGATAATTACTGACCAGGTCTGAAGATTGGAAAGAATGTAGCGAATAGTTAGACCAAAAAACTTTATTGATAGACAAGTCCCGATCTAACAGCTAGCACAATGAATGTGATTAGAATCACGAAATTTAAGTGAAAAGGATAACAAAGAGTCAAGGAATGGCCACAGGAGATAGTGGACAAAACCATCAGCCAAATCTAGGGCTAAAAGAGTAAACAGACTGTAATCGTTGCAATAGACCAAAAAACCTCACTAGAAAGTAAGCCCTAATCGTTAAATTGAATATAAATCTGAGATATATGGAATAATTGGAGATCGCAGGGTAGACCATGGTCTGTATAATGACCAAGCAAGAACAAGGGTCATCGACCAAGTCTGAAAGGATGGAATGACTGAAATAGATACAGAAACTTAATCTAAGAAATAAGTCCTAATAAATATAGTATATACACATATATATACCCTAACCAGGGGCACCAACCCTAATATAATCCAACGGAGTCAAGACACTTGACTCAAGAGTGATATGTGAGTATACTAAACAACACGCCGAGTAACCACAGTGTGACTTACCCTTCTACACTACATGGGTAGGCTGACTTCTATCCTAGGCTCACATGTGTTTCCATCACACATCTACGTCCTATATGAATGCAATATATATATATATATATATATATATATATATATATACACATGCACCTCCTAGTTAGGTTTCACTAAGTCAACAAATATATCTATGGACATAATATATGAAATTAAAGTAGGGCTCCGGGCTCGATCTATCGGGCACTATGCATATGATCCATACTTTAGATGTATAACACAGGTACACTGAGTGTTATACATAGTATGCTTCATTGCTCATCGGCTGCTGTAAACACAGGTACACCGAGTGTTTACGGCTGTAGCACTGGCACATAGCTTGGAAATAGATCCAGCAGTCCCATCAGGGTAATGACCTCCCATGTGGCACGCACTGTATCTATCCCGTGGAGCCAATAATAATGAAAAATAATGAAAGAAATAAAGAATATGATAATGTATGCTGTGCAGTGTGTGAATTCCTGGTTTTACACACTTATTTGGTGCCCCTGGATTTCTAAGCGTTAAAGTTCCCATTTAACTTGATTTTTGCCCAAATTTCTTAAAAATTAGTAAAAATTGCATGTTTATCAGAGTTAGGCAATGTTTCAAGAACTCCCCAGCAGAATCGCCAGCCTGTGGACCCCGATCCTGAGGAGGCGGCAAGAGAACAGGTCCCTCGTCGGTCCTTTGGATCAACACATGAAGGAGAGCTCTACCAAGGAACTCTCAAAATAGGTGTCACCCTCATAGCATAGCACGACTGACGATAAATGAAAGAGATACTTCTTGATCCGGAGTCAGGGCTCGAAACCAAGACGTACCTAGAATAACTCAAAGTCGTGATCCAAGGAAGTCAGCCCTAGAACCCATAAAAATAAATCCTTTGTGCAATGGATGACCAGAAATATATGTGGGTCAGTGCCTGATTACAAATGAGGAAGGTTCGAAGAGCACCCCATCTGCCCGAGTGCAAGCACTTGGTCTCTTATGCCATTTATTATTAACTTTGAAGAGTTTTTGGTGAAAATCATGTGAAATGGGAACAAATATGCCCGAGAAAAATGTCCACCTAAACATGCACGACCAGGGGATAATAAGCACATACAAAATAAAATAAAAAGGAGTAACCTAAGCATAGCTAAGTTATGATTGTCATGCCTAATGGGTGTCTCAGTTCTGGTGGGCAAACACATGCGTGCTACAGCTAAAGGAACAAGGTCTGCACAGGAAAGTAAGAAAACACAACAAAACATACAACACGACTCGATACCACACACGACACAACACAACAAACCCTAGACTCTAAGTGTTGTCGCCCAATTCTTTGGATGGTTTGGTGTTCATCCAAAGCCGCCTACATATTCCCACCTGCACGAGAATCAAGGCAATGTAGTTTTTCGTGCCTATTCTAAGGTATGATGCCTAAGACATCTAGACCACTAAACTAGACTCAATCCTAAAAGACAGGACTGATGGCGTTTGGATCCGGGTCTGCGATCGCGCGGTAGGTAGAGGGCCTCCGCGGGGTCTGCAATCACAAACAAAAGGGGGTCAGGGGGTCCGGGGTGGGTCCCGGACGACCACTTTGACACCCAAGTCAAATCCTTCGACCAGTCAATATAAAGAACAGCTAGAAAGGGAGGGGGTTTTGACCAGGGTTACCAAGGCCGGTGCGCGGGGACATTTCTGGGTGCGTAGATGAGTGAGTCGGAGGGGACTAGCAGGGAGGGCAGGATGGGATTCCTGGCCTCCTCTATTGTTGCCTCGCCTCTTTTTCCGGTGTTGCGGGGTGGAGGATGGGTGAATTCCCTGCTTTTTGGGGTCAAAAGAGAAAAAAAGGTCCCCCTCTTCTTCCTTTCCCTCCCCTTTTAGAGGGAGGTGTGCGGCCCTTTTCATCATTATGGAGGGAAAAACTTCCTTTGCAGGATTGGGCCGTCCCTCTGCCTCGCCGGCGTACGTGGCTTTGGCGGCCATTTCCTTCCCTAATTTGTGATGATGAGGCCTGGATGGCGAGAAGAACTTCCTTTGCAGGATTGGGCCGTCCCTCTGCCTCGCCGGCGCGTGGCTTTGGCGGCCATTTCCTTCCCTAATTTGTGATGATGAGGCCTGGGTGGTGAGAGGGCGACATGTGTCATGAATGTGTGGTTTTTGCCGTTTTCCAACACCCTTCTTCATGATGGTTGGGCTCTGCTCGTGCATGGATGACACGTGGTGATATTTGGGAGCGTAGCCGTATTTGTGCCCCATCATAACTCCCCCTTACTCCTTTGGTCCATTGAATGGGCCAAGGGAGTAACGTTTTGTTCGAGCTAAGTCATGATGAGGATATTTACGAGCGCTCCGGGGTGCGTGGAGACATGCCGTTTTATCCGGCGGCTGTTCTTGGGAAGCGGCGGCGTCGTTAGGGAGGCTGCGTTGTCTCGAGGCACCAGGATTTCTTTCTCGAGTTTAAAAGAGGGGAATTACCCTGGTGTCTTTTTGTGGCTCCTCGTCGCTCTTCTTCTTTCTTTGCCGTAGGGGTTCTTTTCGTATATTCTCCAGCAACATGTCTGGCTCTTCTTCACGAGTTAGGGGCAAGGCCTGTTTCCTCCAGGAGTCGTCGAGCGACCCTGACTTGTCCTCCGATCCGGGGGAGGATCTCGTGGCTCGTCGGAAGAAGGCTAAGAGGGGCCCGGGCGCTTCGTCGGGCTTCCCCCCCCCCTTCGCCTTTCTTCCCTGCCTAGGAAGGACAGATTGTCCAGGTCCCGCGTTGCCCGGGAGTGGTCGTTTTTCTCTCGAGCCTATCGTCAGGGGACGGAACTGCGTGGGCGTGTTTCGAAGATGGGTCAGGAGATCGAGGACTTGAAGCGGGAGAACGAGGTTCTACGGAAGAAAGTTCATTTTCTCAACGAGCAGCTGTTGGAATATGAGGTGGACCCCCTGCTGGAGACCTCTTGGGAGGAGGAGGGGAGCTCCTCTGGGGAGGAGTCGTTCTCCGATTAAGCTTTGGCTTTCTATGTTTTCTTGCGTGTCTATCCCCTTCTCTGGCGTGGATCTCTGAGGCCTGCGTGCCCTGTGCTTGTTTTTTGGTTTCCCTTTATTTTTGTAGGCCTATGGGCCAGGAGGATGTTAATGGGTAGTTTATGTGTATTTGGGCCATATCTCTTAATGTTGTTCTTGGCTTGTGATGGAGAATCTCTTGTTTTTTTTTTTTTTGGGGGGGGGGGGCCCGAACCTGCGTGGGGTCGGGATAGCGAGGCGTGTCGAAT
The DNA here is from genome assembly GCF_043159265.1 of Tasmannia lanceolata. Lineage (NCBI taxonomy): Eukaryota > Viridiplantae > Streptophyta > Magnoliopsida > Canellales > Winteraceae > Tasmannia > Tasmannia lanceolata. The sequence goes on along the minus strand of NW_027518688.1, from coordinate 12,779,222 downwards.
TCGTGTGATTTTGCCCTTTACCCTCTACTTCCTTTATGAAGGTTAGGCTTTATGTAGATCTGGGGGCGACACGTGGCGTGCTCCGGTGATAGCGCCGTCTTTGCATGTTATCGTGATGTGACCTTAGTCCATTGATTGGCCTCGGGGAGCTGGCCCGTTGGCATAGTTAAAGGATAATGTGGTGAAGGCGTTTATTGGAGCATTGGGGTGCGAGCGGATATTCTGCTCCGTCCGGCGGCTCCTTCCCGAGGCGCCGCTTGGTTGTTCAGTAGGAAACGGACACGCGGGTAGTAAGTGCTTCATTTTTTCACACCGGGGTTTCCTATAAGGGTTCTATAAAGGGGTGAGCTTTCCTGAAGTCCGGAATATCGCCCTTTGTCTGTTGTTCGCCTCTTTGATTTCTTCCGGCCTTTCTTCAGGCTTGTCCGAGATGTCGTCGCCTTTCCAGGGTCCCTTTGCGGGCGGCGATCGTAGGTCTGATCGCGACGGGAGTCGTCCGAATAACCCCGAGGCAAATTCTGGCGGGCTGGGGCCTCAGCGAGGGGTTCCGGAGGGGGACGTGGATCATCATCCTTCCCTGCACGAGAGGGAGTCTCACGAAGCGTTTATTCACCGCAACCGTTCCTTCTTTTCCTGCGTCCATCGTAGGGGAATGGAGGTTTTTAGCCGGATGAGGGACATGGATCGGGAGATTGCTGCTTTGCGCGCGGAGAACGATCTGCTGAGGAACCGGGTGCGTTGGTTAAATGACCAGGCCCGTTTGGCTGGGAATCGGCGTTGGGGAAGCTCTTCGGACGGGGAACAGAGTGATAGGGAGATTTCTGATGCGGAAAACTCTTTCGGCGGCCAGTCCCTCTGAGCTGATTGCGGTGGGAGTTCGGAATTTTTGGAGGAAGCCTCTTGTCTTTGCGCTTTCTTTTTTTTTGTCTTAGGGATCTTGGGGGCTTCGGGCCTGCGTGCCTATTGTCCTTACTCCCCTTTTTGTAGGCCTTTGGGCCAGGAGGAAGTGGTTTATGAATGGCGCCTTTCTTTTTCCTGTTTTCGATGTGTGTTTTCTCCTTTCGTGTTTGCTTTTCTTTTGCATGCTTGCTTTCTCGCGCATTTCTGAGCCCTTGTCGCTGCGTCGATATTTTCGGCCCGGTGGTATTTTGTATGGGGTATCTAATCGTACCTTTTTTCATCTTGTGGAAGGGTATGTCGGGCCCTTGTGACGGGGTCCGAGCCCTTTCTTTATGAACGCAGTTTTGTCCATCTGGTGGAGGTGTATGGATGGCTTGCTGGGGAAGTTATGTCGTGGGTAGGGGTAGAGACGTCCTTTCCGTATGGCGCTTCGACTTATGGCGGTTCCCTTGGGTTTCTCAATCGGCGCCACGTGTGCGCGTCCCATCGACTTAGAAAGGGCGGGAGTTCGAACGATAGGTGTCAAAACCCTAGCCCTTTTTAAAGCCTTTTTGGGGATTTCATTTTTTACTTTATTCCTTCGTCTTCCTCGATTAGAACGGGTTTTTCTCCGCGGCGATTCTTCTACGTGTTGCTTGTCGTCCACGCTTCGCTCGGTGAGTTCTGTGTCTTTGTTTCATAGCCTAAGATGTCTGTTGCGATTGTGCCTCAGAGCCCCTCTTCCGCGTCGGTAGAGGTGGTGGAGAGGGCTCCGGTGAGAAAGAGGAGGCGGTTGTCCGTAGAGGGTGGGAGCGGCGTCGCTGAGGATGTGCGGCAGCCCACGGAGTTGAGGGATAGTTCCGGGACCTCAGGGTCGTCGGTGGGGGCCGCTACTTCGGAATCTCCGGCTCGAGTTTCTTATGCTCGTGGGGCGGAGATTGGGGACATTCGGCCTGGCGCCGTTATTCGTCCCGGCCGGGTGGCGTGTTTCAGGAATACTTTGGAAAAAGGGGCGGCGGAGAAAATTAGGAGGGAGTTCCATATCCCCGACGATTATGGGATTAGAGTCCCCTCCTTTGTAGAAGGGGTGTGTGGGGGTACCACGGAGGAAGAGGTAGCTTTCTACGTGGAAGCTTTCCGGGCGGGCGTTAGGTTTCCGCTCTTGGACATTATAATAGAGGCCCTCGAGTTCTACCAGATGGCTCCTTCCCAACTGGCGCCTAATAGTTGGTGCACACTCCTGGCCTTTGTGGCCAAGGCGGGTCTTCATAAGGTTCCCTTCCCGACGAGTCTGACTATAGCAAGTTTGACTTGGGGAAGCTCGCCTCTGGGGAGGCTATTAACGTCTCCGAGTTTAGGTGGGAGAGGAGCCTGAAGAGGTTTGGCTTGGTGGGAGCTGTGGAGAGGAGGGTCCGTTGCACGGGCGAGGGAACGGGGGAGAGTTCAGCCAACTATCGTGGTGAGCCCCTCCCCTCTTCCTTTTTTTTTTTTTTTCTTTTCCTTTTTTTTTTGGTTTTCCTTTGCTTTGAGCGATTGTTATTCTCTTGTTTGTGGCAGGAGAGATGTCTTCTTCTGGTGACGTTGGTAAGGGGAAGGAGGTTGCGGCGGTGACAACGGGCTTGTCGAGACGGAAGAAAATTCCTTCTGACTTTATGGCCGCGGCCAGGCTGGGTCGGTCGCAAGCGAGGCTCGCAACATCTATGCCTTCCAGCCCCTCTGGTCGAGCGGTTGGAGAGAAGGGGCCGGTTAGTTCCTCACCCCCGGGGTCTGAGCATCCTGCCAGGAGGGTCGCCAGCCGCGTGGCGCGTCCTTCAATCTTTGCGGAGGACGTGCCAAGTCGGATGGAAGGGGCGGTAATGACCAAGCTTCTTCTGGAGCGGGCGGAGCTTCCCCCGCAAAGTTTCCAGATGCGAGGGGAACTGTTTAAGCCTGGCTGGAGGATTGGTGTTGAGGACAGCGTTCTTGCGAATCCCCGGGTTGGGGTGGAGCTAGGGGTGACAACTGCCCTTCCTTGTGACGAGGCTGAGCTGAAGGGCTATGATCGTAGGGCCCTGGGGGCTCAGTATTTTCAATCAACTTCCTGCGTAAGTAATGGGTGGCCGGTTTTCTGATGGTATTTTTCTCTCCTCGCTGTTTTCGAGATTGTGTGTTGGAATTTTCCTGATAACGTGCCTTTTGCAGTCCCAAAGTTATGCCAGGAGGATGGTGCAGTGCCTTCTTGAGGATGAGGCTGAGATAAGTGCTGTGGGGGAGCTAAACCGGCAGTTACGCGAGGAATTGGGCAGAGCCCGGGCGGAGAGAGCGACCTTTGATGACACTGTTGCTCAACTCCGGGAAGATCTCCGGGTAACTGTGGAGGGGAGGAGTCGTGCGTCGGACAAGTTGGCGCTGGCCCGACGAACTCATGCCCGGGAATTGGCGAAGGCACGGGAGGAATGGTGCGACTCTGCGGAGTTTTTTAAGGCTGCGGCTGCATTCAGCGTGGATATTGAGATTGATGCGTTTGCTGAATGCCGGCGGCGCGTTCAAGAGGTCGATCCCTCCTTCCCTCTCGATAAGCTGATGCATGAGTCTGAGGTCGATCCTTTGCCGGCACCGGCGGAAGTGGTGGAGCCGGTAGGAGAGGAGGTGGCCGCCCCAGTGGATCGCGTAGTTGCCGAGATTTCCGAGGGGGGCCCAGTGATGTTGTGAATGCCTCGGGGGGCTTGCTCTTTTCTTTCAATGTTCCTGGTTATTTGGTCTGTAATAACTTTTGAACTACCTATTTTTTGTTGTTTGTTGTGTAACCGTATTGACATCTCTGCATATACACGATGCGCCGCGAGGTTTTCGAGGTCGTCAGGCCTTTGCGAATTGTGTTGGTGAGAGTATTCTTAGTGCACCCCGTAGGGCGTCTATTTATGGGAGGACTATCTTCCCCTCGAATGATCAGTTCGGGGTTAATGGGTCCCGCCTGCCCTTAAAGGGGGAGGTCTTTTTTCTTTTTTTTCATGGGGAGCGTTTTAGGGTATTCTCGGGGGGATCGGCCCCGATGTTACCTCTGTCTCATTCCCTGTTTTCTTTCGGGTCCCTCATTTATCGTGGGCCGAAAAGTGGAGATGTACGCTGCTTTTGTAGAAGTGCTTTTCCATTAATTTGTTGATAAGAATACATCTTTGCTTCTAGGACACAAAAAGGAAACCAAAACACTTGTCATATTTTTAAAAGAAAGGCACGGAACTTACCCTGTCGTTTTACTGATAGAACTTTCGGAGGTTGTCCATGCTCCAACTGCGAGGGACCGGGGTCCCATCGAGGCGTTCTAGTTGGTAGGCCCCGGGTCGAAGTGCTTGAACGACTTTGTACGGTCCTTCCCATTTGGGTGCGAGCTTACCCGTGTTGCGGGGGTCTGATACCTCTGCACGCCGTAGCACCAGATCTCCGGGCTTTATCGAACGCTTTTTAACCCGAGCATTGTAGTATCGTGCCACCTTTTGCTGGTAGGAGGCGGTTCGGAGGAGGGCTTGCTCTCTTTTCTCGAGCACGAGATCGAGGTTGTTCCGGAGGAGTTCGGAATTTCCCTGCTCGTCGTAATTCGCGGTGCGGAAGCTGGGGAGGCCAATTTCTAGCGGAATGACCGCTTCGGTCCCAAAGGTTAAGCTAAAAGGGGATTCTCCAGTTGCGGTCCGTGGTGTTGTTCAATAGGCCCAGAGGACGCTAGGGAGTGCGTCCAGCCAGTTTTTTCCGGCTTCTCCCAATCTCTTCTTGAGACTTTGTAGCAAAATCCTGTTGGTTACCTCGACCTGCCCGTTGGCCTGCGGGTGTGCTACAGAGGCGAAACGGTGTTCGATGCTTAGGCTATCACAGAATCTGCCAAATTCGGCGCTTGCGAACTGGGGACCGTTGTCTGTTACAAGGGTCTTTGGAATGCCGAAACGGCAAACGACGTCGTGATAGAAGAACTTCTCCGTCGCTTTGGAATTGGGTTTCACCACGGCTTTGACCTCAACCCACTTGGTGAAGTAGTCGATGGCGACGTATAACATTGTATGCCCCCCGGGGGCCTTGGGGAATGATCAGAGTAGATCCATGCCCCACATGGCGAAAGGCAGGGGTCCTGCTATCGCGGTGTACGGTGTAGCCGGTTGGTGGGGGGTGGTTGCGTACCTTTGGCAGGGGCTGCATTTTCTGACGAATTCCTTGGTGTCCCTAAGGACCGTGGGCCAGAAGTAGCCGTGCCTTACGATTTTCTGGGCTAGGGTCCTGCCGCCTCCATGGTCTCCGCAGATCCCTTCATGTACTTCTCGTAGCGCATAGTCTGATTCGGAGGGCACCAGGCATCGGAGGTACGGCCATGTGTACGACCGTTTGTAGAGCCTGGGCCCGTGGACCACGTAATGGGTGGCTCTTGCGGTTAGGCGCCGGGCTTCCAGCTTATCTGCGGGTAGTATACCGTCTTTCAGGTATCGTATGATGGGGTCCATCCAGTTTGGCCCTGGTGGAATCTCCAGAACTCGTATCTCGTCGATGCTGGGGTGGGGCAGGATTTCTGTGAGCACAGTGCCGAAGTCATGGGTCTCTTCGGCGGCCATTCTTGATAATGCATCCGCTCGGTTGTTCATGTCTCGCGGCACCTGGAGGATCTCTACCTCTCCCATCCCCTGCAGTTTCTCTTTTACCTTGTGGAGGTATTTTTTCATTCTGAAGCCCTTGGCTTCGTATATTCCGTTTACTTGGTTAACGACAAGCTGTGAGTCGCTATAGACTTTCAACTTGCCTGCACCGAGCTCCGCGGCTAGACTTAGTCCTGCTAGTAAGGCTTCGTATTCGGCCTCGTTATTGGAGGCTTTGAAATCCAACCTGAGGGCATATTCCAGTGTGAACTCTTCTGGGCCGTGGAGGACCACTCCCGCTCCGTGTCCTTTATTGCCGGCGGAGCCATCAACGTGCAGGATCCAAGGGGTTTCGTTGTTCTGTTCCGAGGGGTCCTGCATCCCGTCGTCGCAAACCGTGTGCGCAGTGGGGCCCTCGCTGCTCCCCATTGTCGCTGGTTCTTCGGCCGGGGCCGTGAATTCCACTATAAAGTCAGCGAGGGCTTGAGATTTGATAGCCGGCCTTGGGCGGACTTGTATGTCTTCCTGAGGGGCTGGTCGGTTAGCAGGACTATGGGGTGGGCCTGGAAGTAGGGGCGGAGCTTTCGAGCGGCACTGACGACTGCGAGGGCGAATTTCTCTATGTTCGAATATCGGATTTCCGCACCGTGGAGAGTCTTGCTCACGTAGTACACAGGGTGTTCCTTTTTGTCGCTTTGTTTGGCCAACACCGCGCTTACTGCCGTGGGGCTGACGGCCAGATATAAAAATAGCTCTTCCCCCGGCTCGGGTTTGGCGAGTACGGGCGGTGTCTGGAGGTATTGCTTCAGAGAGTCGAAGGCCTCTTGGCAGGCCGGGGTCCATTCGAATTCCCGTATGTTTTTTAATTGTTTGAAGAAGGGTTGGCACTTCTCTGCTGATTTGGGCATGAATCGGCCGAGGGCCGTGATCCGTCCTGCGAGCCTCTGTACTTCTACTGCTGTCGTCGGGGGTTCCATGTCTAGGATGGCCTGGATTTTTTCTGGGTTGGCCTCGATCCCTCTTTGGCTGACCATGAACCCCAAGAACTTTCCGGAAGTTACCCCAAAGGCGCATTTCGCGGGGTTCAGCTTCATTCGGGCTCGTCGTAAGGTGTCGAAAGTTTCCTGAAGGTCGGAGATGTGTCTGGCGGCTTCCAAGCTTTTTACCAGCATATCGTAGACATACACCTCCACGTTCCTTCCAATTTGCGTTTGGAATAGCTTATTCACGAGCCGCTGGTAGGTGGCGCCTGCGTTTTTTAACCCGAAGGGCATGACAGTGTAGCAGTAGACGCCCTGATCGGTGATGAACGCTGTTTTCGGGATGTCTGGCTCGTGCATTTTGATCTGATTGTAGCCTGAGAACGCGTCTAAGAAGGTGAGAAGTTCGTGTCCGGAGGTGGCGTCGATGAGTTGGTCAATGCGCGGGAGGGGATAGGGGTCTTTTGGGCAGGCTCGGTTGAGGTCGGTGAAGTCTATACAGGCCCGCCATCCTCCGCTAGCTTTCTTGACCATCACGACGTTTGACAGCCACTCGGGATACCGGATTTCCCTGACGAATCCGGCTTGTAGCAGTTTTTCCACTTCGGCCTTTATGTGAGTTTGGCGCTCTACTGCGAAGTTCCTCTTTTTCTGCCGGACGGGTTTAAGGGCGGGGTTCACATTCAACTTGTGGACGGCCATTTCCTTGGGTATCCCGGGCATGTCCTTGGCGGACCATGCGAACATGTCTTTGTTTATTCTGAGGAAGTTGATCATCTGGTCTCGCAGGGGGCCTGTTAACATGGAACTTATCCGGACTTGTCTCTCCGGCTGACCTTGGGCCAGGGGGTGGAGTCTAGCTCCTCGGCGGGCTCTCCTCTGATTGCGCGAGCCCGCTGCCAAGGGTCTTCACTGCCGATGGTGAAGTTTTCGGCTGGGGCGTTGGTTCCTTTCAGGCTTGCCGCGTAGCACTGGCGTGCTATCATTTGCTGCCCCCTGACCTCTCCCACTCCGTCCGGAGTGGGGAATTTCATCTTGAGATGGGGGGTGGAGACTACGGCTCCCAAGTCTCTGAGAGCAGAGCGCCCAATGATGGCGCTGTAGGTGAACGGTATGTCTACGACCAGGAAGGTGGTCAGGATGGTTTTCTGCAAGGGGTACGCTCCGAAAGTCACGGGCAAGTCGATCTTGCCGTCTACCTGTACGGATGCCCCGGAGAAACCGTAGATGGAGTATTCCGCGGGTCCCAGCCTTTCCCTGCCCAGCTTCATTTCTTCGAAAGTTTTGAGGTGTAGCACATTGACGGAGCTTCCTGTGTCCACCAAGATTTTTCCTATATCGAAGTTGGCGATGACTAGCCTGATGACCAGTGCATCGTCATGCGGGACTTGCAGCCCGTCGAGGTCTTTGTTGGAAAAAGTGATGATCTGGTTTTCATGGGGTGGATTTGTTCGGGCCTTCTTGGAAGGTATATCCATGGAGAATACCCGTTCCGCGTATGCCCGCCGACCGGCTGTTGTCGGCCCTCCCGCCGCAGGCCCGCCTACGATGATGTTGATTTTTCCTATGATGGTAGGCGGTTGCTCGCGAGCCTGTGGCTGTTCGGGGGGCTCACCCTTTCGGGGGCGCTGGTGGCGGCTCGTGTCGTGTCTGCTGCGGGATCAGCGTCGGCTTCGTGAGTGATGCCTACCGGGGGATCGGTGTCGGCTTGTGGACCGGCGGCGGTTTGGTGACCGATGCCTACCTCTGGGTTCGTCGAGCGGGCGCTGGGCCTCGCATGGGCTTTTGTCAGGACTCCTGAGGTATTGGTTTAGGTGTCCTTCCTCGGCCAGCCTTTCCAGCTGGAGGCGGAGGTGGAAGCAGTGGTCAGTTTCGTGGCCGTGGTCCCCGTGGAATTCGCAAAATTTCCTGGCGGACCTCTTCTTTGGATCTGTGGCCATTTTCTTGGGGGGGGGTCAGGAGACCCTGATCCCTAATAGCCGATAGAACGTGGGAGAGGGGGAACTTTAGTGGGGCGGTTCCCAGTCTTTCGAAGACGGGGATGGGGTTGCGGCCCGTCTGTCTTTCATCGGTTCGTGGCCTTATGGCCCTTCGGCCGTCGTTTTTTCTCTCGTCGGGGCCGGGCCGATTCTGGGAGCGCAGGCTTCTTCTGCTCGAACGAACTTATCAGCCTTTGATTCAAGCTCCTGTAGGTCCCACGGGGGCTTGAGGGTGAGGTGCAGCTTAAGATTCGGATCGGTGGTGGCATGCTTTAGTGTGGCGACCGCTATCTGGACGTCCATGTTGGAGAGTTAGGCCAATTCGGCGTTGAACTTCAACATGAAGTCTCTTAGGGTCTCGTTTCTGCCTTGGCGGAGGGCTAGGAGGGCGTCCGCAGGATCATGGCGGAGGCGGTTGTTGGCAAACCTCGTGCTGAACTTTCGTCCGAATTCGTGGAAGGATGCGATGGAGTCGGGCTCCAATCTCATGTACCAGTCGTTGGCGGTTTTTCTTAGTAGGGATGCAAAGGCTCTGCACATGAATCCATCCGACGCGCCTCGAAGCATCATTACTCTCTTGAAAGTCTGGAGGAACTCGAGGGGGTCCGTGCTCCCGTCGTATAGACCGAAGCGGGAGAGGTCTATGCCTGCTTCTGCGGGGGTCTTTAAGACCTCTGAGGTGAACGGGGATGCCGTTTCCCTTTCCCACTCATCAAGGATGCCGTGGGAGTAGGGTTTTTTCATTTCTAGTTTTACCTCTCGGATTTGCCTTTGCAGGTCCGCTATTGGATCCAAGCTGGGCGGTTGCGCCGAGGTTGCAACTTCTTCTGCCCGAGCCAAGGGCGGTTCCCGGAGACGGGTATCTTGGACAAGGGGGGCGCGGCTATTAGTAACCTGTCCCCTGCTGCCTCGCTGATGTCCCCCGGCTGCGTGGGGCAAGGGGCTATTTGTTGATGGGGATGGCGTTCTGCGAGTCGGTGCTCGCTTTCGCCGGGGATGTCATTCCCCTGATTGTTCCTCGTTGCCTTCGTCGTAGGCTTCTGTCCGGTCCTGTGTCGTCCCGGGCTTTTTCGAAGCCGGGAGAGGCAAACGCTGGAGTAGTTCGTTGCGAAGTTTGTTGAACATCTCCATGGTGGGGACCATCTGCGGCGTGCTGGAGGAGGGTCGGGGTTGGTCCGAAGGCGGTGAGTTTCGCTCTTGGGAGCTTGAGGAGCTGGCTTGTGCGCGCTGGGCCTGACTCCTAGTTATTATCCCTGTTTCTGGCTGTTGGGTGTGGTTTCTCATCGCCATAAGGCGTTCAGTTACTCGACGAGTCCCACGGATGGCGCCAATATGATGGCATCTGGATCCTGCGATCGCGCGGTCGGTAGAGGGCCTCCGCGGGGTCTGCAATCACAAACAAAAGGGGGTCAGGGGGTCCGGGGTGGGTCCCGGACGACCACTTCGACACCCAAGTCAGATCCTTCGACCAGTCAATATAAAGAACAGCTAGAAAGGGAGGGAGTTTTGACCAGGGTTACCAGGGCCGGTGCGCAGGGACATTTCTGGGTGCGTAGATGAGTGAATCGGAGGGGACTAGCAGGGAGGGCAGGATGGGATTCCTGGCCTCCTCTGTTGTTGCCTCGCCTCTTTTTCCGGTGTTGCGGGGTGGAGGATGGGTGAATTCCCTGCTTTTTGGGGTCAAAAGAGAAAAAAAGGTCCCCCTCTTCTTCCTTTCCCTCCCCTTTTAAAGGGAGGTGTGCGGCCCTTTTCATCATTATGGAGGGAAAAACTTCCTTTGCAGGATTGGGCCGTCCCTCTGCCTCGCCGGCACGCGTGGCTTTGGCGGCCATTTCCTTCCCTAATTTGTGATGATGAGGCATGGATGGCGAGAAGAACTTCCTTTGCAAGATTGGGCCGTCCCTTTGCCTCGCCGGCGCGCGTGGCTTTGGCGGCCATTTCCTTCCCTAATTTGTGATGATGAGGCCTGGGTGGTAAGAGGGCGACATGTGTCATGAATGTGTGGTCTTTGCCGTTTTCCAACACCCTTCTTCATGATGGTTGGGCTCTGCTCGTGCATGGATGACACGTGGTGATATTTGGGAGCGTAGCCGTATTTGTGCCCCATCAAGGACTGGTTTTTAAAGCTTCTTGAGCGATATTCAAATTTAAGTGGATTGTGAATTTTAGGACCCTCTATATGCCCTAACTAAATGTAAGTTGTTTTTAACTCTAAGCTAATGCAAGTGATTCCTATATTCTATGTGTAACTAGGCTGTATGTCCTAAGAAAAATAATGGGCAGACTAACGCATCCTATTCTAGTCATCAGTAGGCGATGTGGATCGCCAACTGACCGGATGGAGGCGAAACAGACACCTAGCTATGACAAACTCCTAACTCTAACAAAAAGAAACAACAACCACAACACTCTATCTAAGAAAAACTCCTAACTCTAGATGAAGAGCTTTTTGAAAACAATGTTTATCGAGAAAATTTTAAAATATTTTAATATTTTGAAAGGTTAAAACAGTTTATTTATAAAGTTTGACTGGACTTGGGATAAGTATCCCAAGCTGCCTACGTACCTCATGGGAGAGGATCAAGCCAACGTAGTTCAGAAACCAACTTTCCTAACTACACTCCTAAAAGTTTTCAACATTTTAAATGGTTTTGAAGTTTTCTGGTTTTCAAATGTTTTTGAGTTGCAAATTTCTAATGTTTTTTATGTTAAAAGATTTTAAATATTTTTTGGATTTTAAATTGTTTTCACCCTTAAAGGGAACATGCAAACACAATAACAAACTAAGGCAAAACCCCAAAGCTAAAGGGGAAACCCCTAAACAAGCACACTCACTAAAAGTAAAATGATCCCAAAACGAGTAAATTAGTGTCCCAAGAAAAGTAAAACTGATCTAAGATCTCAAGTAAGTAAACAATGTCTAAAAACTTAAGTAAAGCTCTATATAAAGAAAGAGGAGATAACAAAGGTAAAAGGATAGACTCCTAACTAAAAGTATACTAAAGACTCTAAGAGGGGGTGCAAATAAGTTAAAGAAATGACTAATAGATGAAACAGGAAACAAATAGGGATGCTTGTGAGACTGAGCTAGTCTCCTGAAAAAGATGACAACTATGACCAATGAGACAAGGCATGTCTCCTATAGAGGGCTCCAAGTAACCTTATCATTGCCCTTCCTTGCAATGATAAGTAGGGTTAAGGGCAACGAACAAACCAAGTTGGTCTTCAACTAGTAGGGGGTGCAACTTATGGGACTCGAGGTAGTCTCTTATAAAGGGGTATGCTCTAAATGACAAGGCTTGTCTCCAAAGGAGAACCGCCTAACAAGACAATGCGTGTCTCCTAGTGTAACTCACTAATAAGACTACAATGGTCTCATAAATGGGGGCTCCAGATGACTCTTTCATTACCCTTGAAATGATAAAGGGCTCTAAAAGACTTAGTTAGTCTTTAATTTAACTGGGGTGTTTAATCTGAGACTTGGATAGTCTCCTATGTGTGACTCACTAATGAGACAAAGCATGTCTCCTAAAATGAAAAACTCGTAGAATTTGAAAGGTCTAGACATGATTTGGAAGTGATCCTGGAAGTTTAGATGTCTAGGTTGACATGTAGTACGGGTTCCACTCATTTAACATAAAAAAAAATATTGAAAGCACTCTACACAACATGCAATTTTCACAAATAAGGCTCTAAAATACAAAATAAATCATGAAAATGATCAATATATGATTTGTAACTTGCTAGCATGCTCATCATATCCCAATACAAGCATTAGAATCAATATAGGCTCAAAACAATTTAGAAAAACAAAGAGGCAAAATTTTCACCCAATATGCAATTTTCACAAAAAATGGGCGAAAATGCCAAACAATTCATGAAAATTATTCAATATATGATTTAAAACTTGCTATTAAGCTCAAAATATCCAAAACAATCATTAAAATTGAATAGAGCTCAAGTTGTCTATAATATAAAAAAATGACATAATTATGACTTTAGTGTGAAAATTGCCACTTTTCGTTGAATTTTGGACCTATCAAATATCAAAACCACCAGAAACCTCATGATTCAAAGTTATAGATCCCATCATGAATGACATTCTCTCAGTTGACCACTTCATCTTGTTCCAGCTGGAAGTGACCGGAAAACGATCGTTTCCGGCTCATTGCCATTAAAAAGCACATTAGTGTTTCAGCTGAAAGTTCACGCTCAGTTTTGACACTCAATACATCATTTTTGAAAATTTTGCTCAAGGGAAAAGTTTTAGAAAATCATTCAAGGAACAACTTTGTCTTCTACGGCTCCGGCCAGATCAGGCCAGAAGTGCCCCAAAAATGGCCGACAATCTGCTGTTATAGCAAACAGAGTTTTTTTAGAAAACTGAAATTTTCAAAGTGATTTTTGACTCACCAAACATTGTTTCTGGAAAAATGCACAAATTGATAATGTTTTAGGAAATCTCATAACGAACAACTTTCTCTTCTATGGCTCCAGCCAAATCTGGCCAGAAGCGGCTCAGAAGTTACTCGACGCGATATTTCAAAAAAATATATATATTAGAAAATAAACACATTGAACGGCTGAACTATTCCACACCCTCATGCTACCTAAACATGCCCTCAAGCAAGAATTAAAAGGGAAGCTCTTCTTTTGAGCACACACCTCTCATAATCATATACACATGCACTTTCACAAATGTATACACACATGGACAAGCACACTTACACTCACAGCCACACATATATAACATACACTCGTATGTATACACATGACAACCGTAAGAGAACCAAGTTATGTATCAAATTTACACTAGCAACAAATTGAATAGGAGCAGTACTAAAATAGGATTACAAGAACACTCTTTGGATTGACAGAATCAAAGAAAGACAGAGATGAATGCAAGCACTATTGTGGTAAAAGGGCTGTACATATCAAAGTGAGATAAAGGATGTAAATACCAAAGTGATAAAAGGGTTGTACATATCAAAATGAAATGAGGGATGTAAACACCAAAGTGGTAAGTGGACTGTGAATATCAAAAGAAAGTGGGCTGTCATTATCAAAATGAGAGCAAGGGCTGCCATTATCAAGTGGGTGAGGGCTGCCATTATCAAATGAAAGTGGGCTGCCAATATCTAAACAAAGTAGGATGCCATTATCAAATGAGAGTAGGGGCTGCCATTATCAAGTGGGTGAGGGCTGCCGTTATCAAATGAGAGTGGGCTGCCATGAATTATCTAGTCAAAGGGCATGAAAATGGGCCAGACCATAATGCACTTAAAATTTGGAGAAAACCAATCATTCAATCATCTTCTAAGTGAAGAAGAAGACAAAATGTAGGATACACAAACACCATGTGACCAAGTGAGCATTATCTCGCACGAAAGAAAAAAAAGACAAGTAAAGAGAGGGACTTAACTAAACTACGGATATATGCACCACCACGCTTTGTTAACTGGACTAACATGCGTTGACTAGAGGTAACAAATGATGAAGCTCAGACAAGTTGAGGCCACTATCAAGGAAATGATGACACAAATATCAGTAACCTCATTTTGTTTGTAGACAAAATGCAAAGTCTCAAATTATGATCGCAGGTTCAATGCCAAAATGACCCAACACAAGTAAAGGGTTATTTAGGATCATAAGATCTCAAATTTGTAAAAAGCCATTGGGGATATCAATACAGTTCACAAAAGTCTTTATCAACTGATTAAGGAATGAGGGTCTACCCAGGGAGTGCGATAAATCAACACCATTTCTAATCATGCTTATTTAAACCAATATCACTGATTCAACTAAACTTCGACAACTATGAGACCTACTGATTTCATATAAAGCTCTTCCCAAAACATAGTATTGCTGACATCATTTTCCCACAAGAAACTATATTAATTTGGTTTGATTATCCAAGCATGGCAACGCGACATCAATAACCACCGGCCTTATTATGGGTCATGCTTTGCTCAAATAATCATACCCAGGTCATCTTATTTCTCTTCACAAATCCTGGGTATTCTCAAAAGAGATCAGAAAAATTACTCTAAGCATCAAAGACAGAGCAACTTCTTAAAATTAACAAACATGCCAATACTAACATCAATTCCTGCCTGCACTTTATTTTGGCAATTACACCACACTCACCTCATTTATCATTACTGATGAAAGGGAAAATGAAAGATTAGCAACCAGTCCAGCTTCTAAACATTACTATGGAAAACCAGCCTCACCATGAAAGAAACACATTGATTTTATGCAAATTTTAGAATTTTATACTGAAAATGCTATAATCCAAAGGTAGAGCATTACCTGTTTGGAACGAAACTACCGATGCAAAGGATTCCACGGAGCCTTAGTGCAGGCACCGAAAATGATGGGCGAGTATCTTCGGGATTGTAGCAGCGTCGGATCCAAGTTAGAATTGCGGAAATATTTGATCGGATGGCAAGATCGACGAATCGATAGCTGGAATTTTTGAAGATTGCCGGAATAAATGGCGAGATGGGTTTAATGGTGCAGTTGAAATAGAGGGTTAGACCTGATGGGAGTAAAGGGGTTCTAGATCTAGGAATATGATGGAGATGGGCTGACTGCTCCAAAGAAGGGAATAAGGTCAGAATTGTGGAAAATGAGTAATGGGTTGTGAGGGTGAGAGATAGAGGTGATGAAAAGGAGAAATAAGAGGGGGAAATGGGGTCTGTGATTAGAGGGTTCGGATTCATGGGGGTTTTTGGTTGGATTTGATGGGTATTGCCGAAGTTAGGGTTGGGGTTAAAAGATAAAAATGGGTTTGGAGGTGGTCTACGGCACCAAGGAATGCCCAAGATGGGAGCTCGACTCCCTCTTTTCAATAGGTTTGGAAACCCTAGCCTCTCTCTCTCTCTCTCTCTCTCTCTCTCTCTCTCTCTTCTCTTCCCTATGTCATATTCAAATCAGAAGCTCTTACTCATCTTTTTCTCTCTATTTCCTCATCCAAACCCTAGCTCAATTACCCTCTCTGCAACTTTTAATTTCACTCTTCTTCAATATCTCTCTACTCAAATCTCTCTCAAATGGGGTGGTCGGATTTGGGGTTTTTGAAAGGGAAGTGACCGGATGGGGTTGGGTATGATTGTTACTTACAGGGAGAGCAACAGATTCGACGGTCTATGGTGGTGTAAAGTGAGGAATTAGAGGTTGAAGATGGTGTTGGTAGATAAGGCTAGATCTAAAAGGGGTGAATCAGATCTTAGTTAGTAAGGTTGGCAATGGTGGGTTGTAGTGGTGGTGGAAGAAGAGGGTCGGATGATGGAGGAGACAGGGGTAGAGTAGAAATGGAAGGGGAGTGGCCGGATTCCGGAGGAGTTGTCGGATTCCGGCAAGAATCGACAGAGCAGGGAAAAATTCTGGTGGCTGAATGTATGGAGAGGGTTTAAATAAAAAATGAGGTCTGAACAAGGTGGAGGTGTTCGCCAAGGAAGATGGGGGCGATGGGGCAACAGATCCTCTTCCCTTTTTTCTTCTCTCTCTGCTCCTCCCTCTCTACTATGTTTCCCTAACCCTCCAAAAAAATGGAGAAGAGTATATGAAAAACCAAGCATAAATTGATATAACCTTAAGCCATTCAATAAAAAAAATACCAAATATAACCTTAATGCAAATATGAGACCATATATTTCTTGACACCACCACCAAAGTGGAGCATGGACTAAAGGTGATCCTGTTTTTTCGTAGGATATGCTTGATTGCTCGTCATGTGGGGAAGAAAAAAGGTTTGGATGGAAGATAATGAGTCGATTTTGGGTTTGGATGGAAGAAAAAGGGTATTTAGAGAAAGGAGAAGGGTATTTGGAGAAGGGAGAGAGATAGGGGGGAAAAGGGTTTGAAGGAAGTTGAAGTTTAAAGGGCATCACTGGGCCCGGTTTTTAAAAAAGAGCCGGAAGGTCGCACGGAGCTCCGTAAATTTACACGGAGCTCCATGTGAACTACTGCCTTTTTAAAAAAAAATCTCGCACAGAGGTCCGTAAATTTACACGGAGCTCCGTGTGAACTACTGCTATTTTTAAAAGAAAAACTCTCTCGCACGGAGCTCCGTGTGCGGAGTTTCGTGGAAAATCACGGAGCTCCGTGCGAGAGTTTGTTAAAAAAAAACAGAAGCTTCGACGGAGCTCTGTATAAATGCACGGAGCTCCGTGGGAGCTTCTATTTGTTTAAAAAAACAGTACTAATGGGGGACCTGTTTCAAAGCGTTTCAAAGCTCCGTGGTAGCTTCTGTTACACGGAGCACCGTCATTTTATTACAAAAAATCCAATAATAATGGGGGACCCAATTGTGCTTGTGTAGCTGTCAAATTTCCTACTTCAGCACCCAATTGTGCTTGTGCAGCTGTCAGATTTCAGCACCCAATGGTGCTTGTTCAGCAACATCCCGAACATGTATACATGGGTTTCAAACAACTTAGTCATTGTTTACTCAAACCTGTATATGTACAACTGAAAACACCCAATGAATCTCCATAACAAAAACTCAATTCAACTTCTATAGATCAATGTTTACAACGTCTCAATCCTTTACACAAAAGAAAATGTGTACAACTCAAAACACATTTTCTAAAAATTATAGATTTCAGCACCCAATTGTGCCTATGCAGCTGTCAGATTTCAGCACCCAATGGTGCTTGTTCAGCACTTCACTTACAATTGATAACAGGTTATCAATTCAACTTCCGTAGATCAATATTTACAATGTCTCAATCATTTACACAAAACAAAATGTTTACAACAACTCAAAACACAACGTATACAAGAACTCAATCATCTTTGCTAGCTTTACACTCTCCAAACTCCCCCTGTAGAAATCTTTGACAAAGAGCCTGACGCATGTCGGGGATGTCTGCGGGGCCAAATTTCCAAGGGCACCGCGATAAAGATGGTCGATGAATTGTAGAACAAACAATCCACAGTCAAAGCTGCATAATAAATAATGGAAAAAGCAGTGAGAAAACTTTTACTAAATTTACAATTAAACAACTTTACAACAAACTTTCTATTCTGACTAACCCATTGTCTTGCTGTGGGCAATCACTCCTCTATTCATACGAAAACTCATCTATATTCATACCATGATCCTTGAAATACTGCTTTATGTAGTCTATCTGAAAAAGAAATTAAGGTGTGATACGGTGTTAAACAATTAAATTAGGGTGTCAATCAAACGGTGTTATACAAAAGGTGTTTTACTTACGATCTGTGCTGTCAGTTCCTCAAATTTGAATCTCGTTTCTGAATTGAACTCGACGAAGGCTTTTTTGACCAAGTCAACCCCGAGAAGAGCCTAGTGCATGTTTTGACATAACGGGAATAAGATCATATCCAACTGGGTCAGATCTTCATCCCCAAGAGCATCGGCCAACACCTGCTTCCCGTCCGCCCAGACCTCCAGCTTTCTTCTTATATCCATCTGCTCACAGCCAACCGTTAGATACCCCTGAACAACCGTGTATGCAGATATTAAGTTGAAAAGAAGTGAACATTAATAAATAAAGGTATTATGTAACATGCATATGTAGAGAAACCCTCTTACATGGAGTGACGAACTGACTAATGCAATTCGGTTCTGACCGGTTAAACGGTAGTTGGAGTGAATGGCCTTCGCGCATATGTCTACTATCTGTTAAAAAAAATGATTTGAATTTAATTCAAAACTACTATTGGTGCTAATGCGAACCAAATTTGAAGAGAGGAGTTCAATGCCACTTACAGAGGTTGCGAGGTACCCTCTAAGGCTCCAGAGTTCGTACAAGTCCTCCGCAATTACCCTAGTGCCATCATCGAAGGTAATGACTTCCAAGCTGCATAATCATAGAGCCGTTAAAATTGCAACACACTCGCATTACCGTGAGAAATAAATCTATGTGCTACAACCTCGCATTTACATACTTTTTATTATACTTTATGAGCTTATGAATAGTTGCGCTTCGCCTGCCCGCCCCTCCCTTCTTCGCCCTGGGGGCTCGCTTTCCCTTCTTGGGGGCTACCTTCGTCTCCCGCTCATCGGTTTGAGGTTCCACGTCAAAGGGTGATTGTTTGAACCTACTCGTGGCCCTGGTCCTTCTCTGTTTCACTTCCTTTTCAATACTACCCATAGGAGGAGCTCTAACATGCTTCCTCTTCAGAGGGCTATCCTTGATGTTAATAATGAATGGTGTGCTCTCAACCTCTAGAGGACTGTCATTAATGGTGACAGCCACCGTTTCCAAGGCATTTGAAACTTGTAGAGGACTGTCAGTAATGGTGAGAGCCACCTTTTTCAACTCATCTCCAATCTCCTTCCCCACTACATCCTCCAATACACCAACTCGAGCCTCCTCCAACACATCACCATCCTTCTCCTCCAAAACACTGCCACCTTCCTTCCCCATTACACCAACTATCTCCTCCTCCAATGCACCAACTCTTTCTTCTATTACTTCTTCACCCCTTCCCTCTCTTTTAGCAAAGCTTCCCTCACTTTTCTAAATTCTTCAGTCTCCCTCCTAAAAGAAGCTTTCTCTTCTTCAAAATCCCCCCTCTCTTTTCTCAGCTCCTCTTTTCTCTTTTCTACTTGTTCCCTCTCCTTTGCTACCTCCTCCCTCTCTATCAACTGTCTCCTCCTCGCCTTCCTTATGTCCTCCCTCTCCTTCCTTGTCTCATCTCTCTCCTTCCTTAACTCCTCTCTCTCCTTTCTTAGCTCATCTCTCTCCTTTTCTATTTCGCCCCCTCTCTCATGAGGATCGTTAAAGTCACCACCACCAATTGGCTCGTCTTCTCTCTCATTTTCTCATCTCTCGGGTGGGTTGGCAAATGCAGGGGGCGTAGGGGAACGCGTCAGCGATAGAAGCCCCTCTATCGAACCCGACTCATCATCCTTCTGCCATACAAAAAGAGTAAATAATAAAAGGACAGTAAGGAGAGAAATAAGAGATGAATACTGTGATTACAATATAAAGTGCATTACCTGGTAGCTTGAGGGCAGGTACCGTAATTCCTCCCCATCCGGATTTAATGAGACGACCACCTGATAATTTCAATAACCTATTATCATTGTCTAACCTCATTTAAAAATAACAATTAATGAACAATCTATGTTGGTTATGTCTCAACTCATGTCCACCGATGCGTCTTTTTCGATCGATTGATACTTCGGCCACTCCTCCTTCGACCCGGACTTAGTATTCCAGTCCCACTTCAAGAGACGTGGTCGGCCTTCTGGATTCTTTGGAACCCATAATTTGGTATGCTTATAGAGCCACACCTGCATAATACACCTAATCATCATATAACTAGCGAACATATAATAAACTACATATAATGATTTAAAGAAGCTGAAATGACACCATACCTGAATTACCAAAGAGCAGCCGCCGAGGTATATTCCAGATGACAGGTACTCAACTAACTAGTCATATACTGCGTAGCCCTAGGCGTAGTCGCCTATCTTCTACAGGTCCTCTATGTAGGGCCAGAATAGCTGGTTTGCCCGATGTTCGGTCTGCGTGAAGAGGACCGTCGCAAATAGGTGAAGGAGGACATACTTCACCATTGCATCGATCGACACTTGGTCCTCCCTGTTCACTACCGTCATAATCTTCTTCTCAATTTTTGGTGCCATCGCAGATGCTTTGGGAAACACCCAACCCGGTACAAGAGGAGGGGGATTCCTCTTGTCAGTAGGGATTATCCTAGCTACACTTACTCTTTGTCCTCTCGGTGAGAGGCCTAGCGTCAATGCAACATCGGTCGCTTTAAAGGGAACTGCGATGCTCCCTAGAATAAAGGACTTCATATGTGCATTCTAATTAGAATGCACTGCTCTGATTAGGGGCTTGTGCATCACCACATCTTCTAAATTCATCAAATCCTTGAAGGGAGTCATCTTCAGAGCATTCTTATGCCATTCCCTCAGCTTCATCCTCCCCATGGCAGCTGTAAAACATGCAGGCGAACATCGTGCCGGCACATTTTTAACCTGCATGACAGGTTAAGTCATCAATGAATATAAAAGAACTACTAATACATCAAATAGTAAACTACAATAGAGTACACTTACAGGTTTCTTCCCTCCCTTAGCCATATAACAAATCAACAAATATATCGAGGTCTGTACAAACATCATCAAAAAGTTATAAACAGCCCACATTAAAGAAACAAATGAATGAATTTATTCAGGATACAAATAAATGAATTTATTCAAATTATATTTTCCTTCTAGCTAGACTGAATTCATTCACGATACAAAGAAATGAAAAAAAAGCCCACATTAGAGATTAAAAGAATTGAACTGAATTCATTGCCAACACAATCAATAAACAGAACCCACATCAGAAATCAGCACATCTAAACAAACATAGGGAAATGACAAATAGAAGAACAAGAAGAAGAAAGATTGGGTTTTTTGGTTTCATACCAGAGGTATAAACAAATAATCTACTAGTTTGCCTGTTCGTATTGTGATCTAATTTCAGGAAAGTCACAAGTAATTCAAATGGATAATCTAACAGCAAGCCTTATAAGTTTAAACAAGAGTTATCCTATCATCTAGAGGGCTTATCCTATTATAGACAAGGCTTATCCAATTATACATAAGGGATGCCAAGTTATACATATGGGATGCCAAGTTATACTGAGGTTATCCAATTCTATACTGAGGTTTATTCTATAATGAGGTTATCTATACAAAGGTTATCCAATTCTATACAGCGGTTATCCAATTTATACTGAGGTTATCAATTTATATACAAGGGTTATCCAATTCTATACAGAGGTTATCCAATTTATACTGAGGTTACCAATTTAGACAAGGGTTATCCAATTATATACTGAGGTTTATTCTATACTGAGCTTATTTAGACTGAGGTTATCCAAATATACAGAGGTTATCCAATTTTTACTGAGGTCATCAATTTATAAACAAGGGTTATCCAATTCTATACTGAGGTTATCAATTTATACGATACCAACTTCCTCAGAACACACCAATAAAATGAAAGGAAACTAAATAACTTTTCAGAACACACCAAAAAAGTAAGATTTTCTATGGTAAACTGGGGTTATCAATTAACTACACAGGCTATCAAGAATTTCTCAAGTCCCAAGAATGCTAAAAAATCTAAATATCAGTTATTAGTTGTAAAATAGGTTTCAGATCATAAGAAAAATAATGTTTCAACATATACATGGGGGTTATCCAATATTTAGAGGGGTTATCAAGTCTAAACGAGAGATTTTCAATGGTACCCACCATCCGTCTTCCCGGGAAAGTAGCTGGAAAAACCAGTGAAAAAAACTCTCACTTACTTATTTACGCCGGGAGACTAAACGCCGGAAGGAAGAGGACGGTGAGGGTGACGGCGGCGGCGAAGGTAGATGAAAAGGCAAGGGTTTTGGAGGAATAAGAAAATGAGGGTTTCCAAACGGCGGGACCACCACGATTCTCCGGCCACTCTTGGGTTTCAGAGGAAGAAGAAAATGAGGGTTTGCAAACGGTGAAAAAAAATGACTGAAGTTTAAAGTAAGTCTTGCCTGTTTTTTATTTTCAAACGTGAGGGCATTTCAGTCTTTTTTCCAAGCGGGAATTAAATATCGACACCACTTCGACATGTTGGAATTGGGTGACTTCAAATGGACATTTCCCTATTTTTCGACGTCACTTAGAAATTTTTCCTTTCATTTTTAAACTTAGATACATACCATTTTTCATATTTTAATAGAATGTACTTTTCAAATTGAGCTTTAATGATCCCATCACATCCATGCTATAGTCTATAGGTAAAATAATGCTATACTTATTGTAGACTATATCCTTGTACTTTATTGAATATCATTCTAGAATTTTTAGTCTAAGTGCACACACTGTCTTCTTGCACTTAGTACTCATCCACAACAAAAATCTATAATAGAAAATTCATTGTGAAAACCATATTTGTGCTTCCAGGAAAATCAACCACTCCTTGCCCCTGAGTTCAGCTTAATCTCCATATCAATTTTTGCATTTGCTAGATCTTAGAATATTCAACTTGGTTTGAATATCATTTCTAGCATGATTAAGAAGTTAAAAGCCATGACTAAGAAAATCCACTCAAGTCCTTTCTTAGACATCCCTTGTGCCCTAGGTGAGTAGTCATGTCTATTACTTTACACCTAGTTGTGCTTTAAACCCATTCTTATGTGCTTAATGGTTATTATTAAATGCATAAGGAATCTTGATGGGTTATAGTAGATGTGTTCCAAAGACCTAAAATGAATATACTCTCATGACTAAGATGAAATTATCTAGTCATAGGAATTCATTTTGGAATGCATTTGTCCAAGGTGTTTATCTCTTGACATACTCTAAAAGAATCCTTAGATCATTCCCTAAGTTCATATAAGAATATATTATTATAGGGAACTTTAAAATGAGTCTAGATTCAATATATGATACTCATTTGAGTAAAATTAAAAATCTCATAGGAATCTAGTTTCATTTTTGGGCATTTACCTATGATGATGGTTGACATGCAATACATTGTGATGTGAACACTTATCTCCCTCACATTTTTGTTTTCTATGGGCCTATGCACTTTGTGCTTAGTGCCTTCTCTTTAGAAAGGTGGTATGTGGATGTAAAACATAGATGTTTGGACCATGAACTTTATGTGGTATGACTTTTGTGTCCAAACATGGCAGACTATCCATGGATGTGTTTGTCATAGATCATATCTTTCCCATGAGGTATACTCTCACCTTCATGAGCCGTGGATGTCTCTCTAAGACATGGTACTTTATTGACCATTCTTACTATGTCTTAGCATTATAGATTTGAGCTAAATTAGCATATTTACATAATCTATAATTATAACTATAAGCCCAAGGGTGCACATGGGTTTAATCATTCACCTTACCTTCTTGTTTTGATGCTAGCAAACACAAATTGATTAGCATTGACAGACTAATGTATTGCTTTGAGATGTTGTGTTGTATACAGAACTTTCATGTCATAATCGCCATTACACAACTCTTCACAACACATGACTTATGGATCAAGGATCAAAGGAACCAAGAGCTTGCACCTACAGTGAAGACATCCTCATTTGAAGATGTTCAAGTAAAGAAGCTCACATATAATGAAGACATCCTCATTTGAAGATGTTCAAGTAAAGAAGATCATCATGAAGAAGATCCCACAAGTTTCCTAAGCAAGTGTCAAGAAGAAGCTTGGTGTTGAACAAGTCATTGATAACACCTCATACACCTCACAATAGGGGTGGACATGGTTACGGTTCGAACCGAGGAACCGAACCGAACCGGCACATATGGTTCGGTTCGGTTCAGTTCCATATTTATATGGTTCGGTTCCGGTTCTGAGATCCTGGAACCGATGGAGATTCGGTTCGGTTCTGGGTTTGGGATCCCGGAACCGAAAACCGAACCGAGAACCGACCCTCACCTTAAAACCCAATGCCTCATCGCTTGATAAAATCACCCCACCCCCTTTTAATTCACCCATCTTTAACGTGTTGCTTTGCCTTTAAAATTTTAATTCACCCCCCAAATTTGTGCTTGATTATTCCAAATTTGTGCATGTTTGTAGGTCATATATAATTTTTGCATTGCCCAAATTTGTGCAAATTTGTGCCTAATTATTCCAAATTCATGCATGTTAGTCTTTGTAGTTCATATATAAATAGGACCGAACCCATTATAAATACGATTAGGCAAAATATCTACATTTGGTGAAGGTTGGGTAAACCCAGAACCGAACCGAGCCGATTATATATGGTTCTGGTTCGGTTCGGTTCCAAACATATATGGTTCGGTTCTGGTTCCAATTTCAGGGAACCGATTATATATGGTTCGGTTCTGGGTATACCCCAAAACCGAACCGAACCGAACCATGTCCACCCCTACCTCACAACATGCAGTGAAGATTGGATGATGTCACAAGAACCAAGACAAGGTTAAGATGTTCACCCAAGCTGAAGAAGTCCAAGAAAGTGCAAAGGAGCCAAGACATTCCAAGAAGACTCAAGGTTCTTATTTTTAGAATGTATTTGGAGTCCTCTTGATTTTATATAAAATGCACCTTCAAAAGGTTTTCAAAATGGTTTTCATACTTAACATTTTACATCTTTGAAAACCATCAGCACACCAAAAAATGTGTTAGAAAACCTTAGACTAAAGCCCAAAGACCATAGCCCAAAAGCCTCTGGATTTTAAAGTTAAAATGGAATTTTACTCAGGGCCGGTCTACCGGGCTAGGCCGGGCGACCGCGGGATGGAACCTGAAAATCTAGGCCATCTCAAATTCTATCGAGCCGGTCGACTGGGGCAAGCCGGGCTACCGCTGATACGTTTCTGTTTCAAACAAAAACAATCCAGTATGGTGTGGGCGATCGACCTCCATGGGTCCGGTCGACCGCGATAGTGTTTTGAGCGAAAATCTAATTCAAACAGTAAGCCCTCGTCGGGCTACCGCCATAGGGCTGGTCGACCTCGCCGGTATGAAATTTGAATTTCAAAAGAAGAGCCCCATAAGGGCGGGCGGCCTCGGTCAACCGCCGCGACTGGGAAATAGATCCGTTGGAGCTTTCGCAGGTTAACTTTTTCAACCCTGTAAATTACAGTTTTACCCCCAAACGGTCATATTTCCTTGTGGGCTATATATACACTATCTAAAACCTTTCTACACAACCTTTTGCAAGATAAAATCCCATCTTCTTGAACCTAAACTTTTAT
This sequence comes from Tasmannia lanceolata, assembly GCF_043159265.1. Lineage (NCBI taxonomy): Eukaryota > Viridiplantae > Streptophyta > Magnoliopsida > Canellales > Winteraceae > Tasmannia > Tasmannia lanceolata. The sequence continues at coordinate 12,754,055 of NW_027518688.1, read as the reverse complement.
ATGAAAGGTTAAACCACTTTGAACTTGATTTTTACATTCTATCAAGAGGATCTCCTTAGGCTTTACATTTGTATATATTCCTTGGAGAGTTTATGAGCTTTGAAAGTTGTAATCAACCTATCAAGAGGCATTAAGAGTTCTTTCTTTTTATTTCTTCATTCTATGGTTGAGGGTTTCCGATTTGGCCTGGAAAGAAAGGTAAATCAAATGTATGAAGAAAGTGTCATCGGAAAGGCTTCGTGCATAAAAGGGTGTGATCCCTTTGAAGAAGGAGTTGGTGTAAGGCGTTGAGATTCACCCTTTGAAGAATCTTATTGGTTAGTGAAGAACCCCAAGGAGAAAAACTTGGAAGAGTGGAGTAGGTCAAGTTGTGACCGAACCACTATAAATCTTGTGCCTTGTCGATGCTTTATTCTTCTCCTTCTCATTTGCACATTGTGGTGATTGGTAATCTCTAACCCAACTTGTATCTATGTTTTAATCAAACAATGAATGCATGCTTAAAGTAACATCTAAACCCTATCTCTTAATATCTTTATTGATTGATCAAGGGATAAACAAATTGATTTTAGTAATCCAATTAATTAAGCCCCAAATTTTTAATTAGCCAATTCAGCCCCCCCTCTTGGGTTGTCACCTTGTATTTCAATAACCCCTTTTATGGTATGAGCTTCATGGAAAGATGGTAAACTTAAAATTAAAAGCTACTCAAACGGTACTCTTAGTCCTCTTACCTAGTAAGTTAGAGAGTATACACTCACCTTTAATTAAAACATCTAATCTCTTTGGCTTTGAGCAACATCTTCACCATGATAAGCCATATGTGCTCTGGAAGTGAATTATACCATATATGCACACATTTAGGGGAGCATTAGCCAAAAGCTGAAAATCTGTTGTGCTATGCTTGTTTATCATGAAGAGCTAGAGTATGGTTATCACTCTAATCATGATAAACCGACACTTAGAGAGAAGAGTGCCTTTATAGCCCAAGGGTTGATTGTAAATCATTTATCTATGAATCCCTTGGTAACTATATGGTTGGACAGCCCTTTGGATTCATAATTTGTATGAGTCATTCGCAAAGGGGGAGCTATACATGTATATTGTCTGTCCATCTATCTTATCATATAATGTTTGATGTGTATACTACATCTCATATGATAAGTTAACTCATTTGGAGCCACATCCTTTTTCACAAGGGAAATGATATATTTGATCCCCTCTTCTTATAAGGACAGCCCCTTCTAGTGCATTTTACTACTCTTTTTGCTTCACAAGGGGTGGCTTGAGATGGAAAAGGACCCTAATAAAAAGACTCTAAATATGGCTCCCATTTTCTTCGCTTGGACAGCCCACTCTTTGTTTACTTATAGCCACTTTTAATTCAGAAGGGGTGATTCAGGTAAGAGTAGGGGTGGGACAAATGATCTTTTTCTTCTTGAAATGTTATTGGCACAACCATGTTTTGATAAGTGCACCAATCCGCCCGTCTTTTCTTCTCTTAAGCTTTTAATGACTCCTAAAACAAACCAATAGGGAAGGTGGGTTAGTGAAAATATCGAAGCAAGATTGTACGAGTAAGCCTCGGAGTTTGGGGACTTCAATAGGGGAGTGCCAATACAAATGCTCATGTTTTTTTTTTTTTTGTAATTTTGGAATTTTGCGAATTTCGGGAAAATGAGTATGGGGATCAAGGCTTCGAAAAGCTTCACAAAACTAACTACGAATGAGGACTCTTCGGGTTTATCTATCACTAAGGACTCGATTCTTCGGGGATTTCGGGATCTTATTCGACTTTGGAATTTACTCTAATTTGGGACATGTATTCAATTATGGGGATTTAGGATCCGGTCAAAATGGGGTGTCTACAGCATTCAATATTACATTGAATGTTGGTTTGAAGTGGGCGACACCTTCAAATGGGAGGGCCCCACTCCAACAGATTGTATGACTAACTCTGTCATAATGGAGGTTAGATCTCCACTTATTATAGTGCCTGTCACTCTACAAGGAACGGAGGGTGCTTGACATCATCATCGCCATCACTTTGGGAGGATGGCATTCGTGGTTCCGTAGGAAACAATCTTTAAGTTGGGCTTCCTTAGTATCTTGAAGAAGATGGGCCCATGAGGCCCACCTTCTACTTAAAACCAAGGTTTTAAATTTAGGCCGGATTTCGGTGAGGACTGAAACCACAACATTCTGAAATTGAAATTGCCAAAATTTACCAAATTTCGGTTGAAATTAAATTTCTAAAATTTTGGCCAAATTTTTTATAAAATATTAATTTTGTATTCATTTACAAAATTTCAGTAGGCTAAAATTAACGAAATTTCGGCCCAAAAAATAACATTTGGAGCACCTTTACGAATTTAGGCTAAATTTTCAGTTTCCGTGAGGAGCGAAAGTACCCCCGAAACCGAAATTTAAAACCTTGCTTAAAACAAGCTAACCAGGCAAAAATTCCCCTATGTATAAAAAGGAAAAGGGGGGGCAAATATATCACTTTCATATTTCTAATCATGCGCTATTTATGATCCGACTGTTTGTCAGGTCACCTTTGTGCTGGTCCACCAAATCAACGGTCCTAGTGACACAATTTATCACATAAGGATGATTATTATGGTTGTTGGTCTCTGCTTAGTGGAAAATGGATCATTGCAAGGGACCACTGGACCCAGAAGACGTAACCCATAAGGCATAAAAATAAAAGAATTGAAAATGACACACCTCGAACATCCTCTCTTCATCCATTCATTATCCGCAGGAAATGATATTTCCACCACTGTTGTTTCTCCCTTCCAAAAATAATGGCCGCATTCCCATCTCCATTTGTTGGTCTTTTCTTGAGAAAGGTAGAAAAGCTAATAAAGGGGTGTAAATATCATTTTCCTTATCCATATCATATTATCCATCCAAAAAACGAAGGATAAAAAAAAAGGGGGTGATAAATTCGCACCCCCTGTAGGATGATTCGCACCCAGTATAACGAGAATTGTGGCAGACTTTTATTGCTTTTTGACATCAAATCACGTTATAAGGGGTGCGAATCATCCTATAGGGGGTGCGAATATATCATCACCCTTAAAAAACAATAAAGATTCTGGCACTTGCCGCCTAGTATGCTTTGCTCACTTACGTGCAGCTTCCAAAGTCAATTTTGTTTTGGGTTTTTCTTTTCCAAAAGAAGTCTTCTGCTTTGCTTTATTTGCAAATATAGTCATCTAGTTTGAGTGAATTTTCCAAATTAGGGTCATGCCATCATTATGTTACCCAACTACTCATGGTAGATTCTTTTGAGTCACTGAAAAAGACCAAAATGTCCTTACATGTGAAAAGACATATTTAGACATGGCAAAAAGTGACCCAGACCTGTGGGTCCACCCGGGCCGCCCGTAATTTACTGGCCCGGGTCACTAAATTAGTGACCCGTTGATATTTGACCAAGCCTGTACAAGTCCCGTCAAAACTAGGCCGGGCCGAGTGGACCCGCGGGTGCCCGGAAAAACCCAAATGATTGAGATTTAATATGGTGTAAGCTCTTATAGTTCCATATTTTTCAGAAAGTACTATATGGACCACATCATAGGATGATCTAAACCATCAATGTGATGGAATACAACGTAAATATGGTGTGCCCAAAATATCATTTCCATAGGATGATCCTAGCCCTCCGTTCTATAGAGGTTTCCATAAATAATAATAGTGTAAGCCCAAGGGTTCCCCCCCTCCTGGGTTGTCACACCTGTATTTCAAATATGCAATTCCTCCATGGGTCAGAGGGCTAGGATCATCCTATGAGAATCAATTTTTGGGCACAACCTATTTACGTTATGGCCCATCACTTGGACAGTTTGGATCATCCAGTTATAGTGTGGGAATAAAAACAGCAAAAAAAAAAAACTGGTGACCTACAAGTCTACCCTACCCCTACGTGTGGGGTCCAGGTTCACCAAATTGTGACCCGTAAAATTTCGGGTCATTTATGAGCCAGCCCGTTTTACCCAAACCCGTACGGGTTGGCTGAAACCCGGCCCGCCCCACCCGTTTGCCAGGTCTAGACATATTAGGGGTGCAACTCACGTCGGGTTTGGGTTGGGTTGGGTTAAGCTTTTTTGCAAATCGGGTTGGGGTGTCGGGCAACCCGACCCGACCCGAAACCCGAATTGTCTTTGTTGAATACCAAAATATTTTGAATATGCATTGAAAATAATGGCGCAATCTCTTTTCCCCAAAATTAGACAACTGTTATGCACTTTTCTAGATAGCCATTACTTCTCTTCCCATTTTTAACTTCTCCCAATGCCAAAAAATAAAGTAGGTTTTCCTCTCTTGCTAGACGTGTAGAACAATGTAAGAAAGTTTACTTTTTTAATGACTTTTATATTTATAGCCTCTTTTCCAAAAGACATTTACTCATTTATCTCCTAGGGACACTCGTTTTTTACTTCTAATACCAGCTAAGGCAGGTAAGCTAAGTAGGTTTTCATAAATTATGAAAATATCCTCCATTTTCCTCCCATTTTTCTCAGATCTCTTCCCCAAATCCATTCCATTCCATTTGAAGCTTTGCTCTCTCCCTCTATGTCTCTCTCAATTGCGACTACCTAACAGAGCTTCACGCACGATGGCATCCTCGTTGGATGTATAACTTGTGGAATTTTGCATCAGCTGCATCACACATCTTATGGTTTTTTGAATAAAAAATGGGCTTAGATTAGGGTTTTTGTAATGGATAATGGGTGTAAGCCCAATGGTTTCCACCTTGGCATTCCCATCTTATTTTGATGATTCCAATACACAAGTGATTTATGATCACTAATGTGTTTGATTGTCTAAGTTGTAGATCACATTGGTGCTTGATTGAGAAATTAAATAACCGCAAGTGCACGGATCGTGTAAATACGGGTCGAACTCAAGGAAGAGAAATCTAGTTGTCAATCCTATTCTTTTACCGATTAGAATACTAGCTATGATATAATGTTGCCTGGAATGGACTCAGGATTTCCGTGGACTTAGACCTCGGAGCCAACACTACATATAAGCGTGTATTCTATTCAATCGAAGAATCAAATTCAACTACGATCTTGATTTGGAAATCTTAATTTAGGCAAAGTGTACCAAAATTCTTAATGATCTTTATTAACTACTTATCTAATCTAATTAGAAAACTAAAATTCTAAAGGCCTAAGTTAATTGGAAAATTGCAAAAGTAATTTGGAATAGTGTAAAAATCTTAATTCAATATAAAAGATTACTTAGGGTTAGAATCCATCATGGGTTTGGAATTATATTATTAATCAAACCAATTTCTGTATTGGATAGTGTATTTGATAAATTTAGTCTATGGGGAATAAGATCTATTGATGTCATTGCCCATGAGTGTTTTATCAAATATACTACTCAATTTAAAGATATTATATAAGAAATTATATTTATTTATCGGCAATCACTTATACGACTGGGGAAAGCCAGTGGCATACATGATTGGGATCCAACAAATACAAATCCTTACATAAGTTGTTATATAAGCCACTGGTTTTAATTAATCATCTTTCTCCTTTCCCATGGCTTCATCTAAACCCCAAGTAGATGGATTTAGTTATTCATGGAGAAGGGGAAAGAAACAAAGAAAATAGAGAGAATAGAGAAGAGAATTGCCATTAAGAACTTGAAAAGAAAAATCAAACACAAAGTATTTTCTCTTTTAATTAAAATTAAACAAAAATACAGTTAACTAGGATTGAAAGAAATAACAGAAATTAAAGAACACTTAGTCTTTTTCTCCTTCGAGCAACGGCCAACTTGTCCTTCTCCGTCTCTTGATGTCACCTTGGAGTGGAGCCTTTGATGGTTGATCCTTGGTTGAAGAGATAAAAAAAAACTAGAGAGAGTGAGAGAGGAAGAAAAGCATGAGAGAACGAACTCCCCAATTAGGAGGAGGCAAAGAAATATATATCAAGAGAGTAAGAGAGATCATTTTTTTTAGGCAAGAGAGAGCTGTCGGTTTTTCCATGGAGGTGACAGAGGGAATTACTAACTCTTAGTCTTGAGAAATTCGGAATGTTCTAAATAGAGGTGATACTAATGGAGACCGAAATCTCGAGATTAGCAATTACAACAAGAAAGTGGTAAAGAGGAGATTGGAAGGAATTGCCGAAATCCCATTTTAGCTAGCAAGAGAGTCTTGGTTTCTGTGTATTGTGAGGAGAGAGACAACTTGCCAAAATTGGATGATGTGAGGAATAGAAACATTCTCCAAACATGACCCACTTTCTTAATGTATGAGAGAAAAAGAATCACACAGCATCTTGCATGGCTTTTTGCATGGCTCTGAATCACTACCATGTGTTGGACATTTCCAAATTTGATAGATGCCATTGATAGATGGCCAATTAATCTCACTCTTATGGAAAGTTTATAGATGGGCAATCCACTTCTTAAGATAATCCAAACCATCCATTTTATGGAGTGCAAAATAAATGGTCGTGCCTCTTATTCCATTCCCACAAGTTGATCCAAACCGTTCACTTAATGGGCAACTGCAAAATAGATGGGCCGTGCCCCCATAATTCATTTCTGTTGTTTGATCTCCACCGTCCAATTGGTGAACCATAATATAATTGGTTTGTGCCCTCAAGTCATTTCTATAGAGCAATCCGAACCGTTGAATTGACTAGCCACGACATAAATCGGCCATGCTTCGCAACTCATTGCCAAAGGATGATTCGAACTGTCCGAATGGTGGGTACAAAGATGGCATAGGAGTGGGTCCCATTTGATAAATCAATTATCACTCTTAATATGGCAAGCAATTAAAGACAATGTAACAACTGGGCCCTGATGTTTGACCCAAAACATAACAACCGAAGATATGATGGACAATTTCTTTGGCAAGGGCATGCATTGATTGAATGGGCATGTATGATGGACATATTTAGCAAGAGCTAAAATAGTCGGTGCTTTTGTATCCCACGGGGGCTGCTGTCCAAGCTTCCAAAAATGAGAGCCACACATGGGTGCAAATTGGCAAGTGGGTCCCACTTGATTACATGCTTTAGAAAATACTATTTCCAAATCCAATGGGTGTAGCTGCTGGACATTTTTAGAAAAATGCCAAAATTCGGTGGTTATGGCTAAAATAGCAAGATGCCAACTCATATAAAATCACACCTCAGGTGGGTCCCACATAGAAAGAGAAAGAGTTGCACCCAAAATTCCAAACAACAAAAAAAAACTTTCTTGTGTGGCTGAATCCTATATGGACTAAAAATCGAAAATTCAAGGTGGGCCCCAATTGAACCGACCATGATGCGAATGAGGATGTGTAGCTCATTTTAACCCTACTGTTACTAGTGGCGCATGCCAAGGTTGCACAAGCAGTGGCCCCCACACTAATCCTCATTACACTCCCTCAGCCAGCCCCCTTTTGTTTATTAATAACTACCATTTCATATATAAAAGGGTAACCCATGGTAGAAAAGGGGTCGATATGTCAAAACTTAATTTACCCAAAAAGGGGGTTCGGCTTAGATTGTTCCAAAATTGCAATTTTTCCGTAAAATTTCATCCTCTTAGCATATTTTCCTCTGAATTCCCCATATAATCCTGAAACATCAGAAACAAGCAAATACCTTAGTAGTACTGCCTTAAATAACAAAAAAATGCATGCTTTTCCTACCTACAATTCACACATAAATGTGTTCATCAAATTCCTCCATACTTAAGCTTTGCTTGTCCTCGAGCAAACAAAAAGAAAAACTAAAACAAACACAAAAACTAAACAAAAAATAAAATCCTAACTCACTTTCGTAGGAATCACGATTGCACTTAGCATGTGCAACAAGCCTTTAAACCCCTAAGTTACCCTAGTGGACGAGTTGTGTCTCGTGAGTGTTTGCAGTGAATAAACACACAAAATTCTAAAAACAAACTTTTCTTTTAAATCCCACTATAGAGTAAAGCCAAAAATTTCTAATCCTGTTTCTTTGATAAATTGCTCAAATAGAAGAACAAGAATACCCCCATACTTAAACTTTGCATCCTATCCCAAGTTGGAAAAATTAGAAAAATATTTTAATCAAGGAATCCTCTTTTGAATTTGTCGTACTTTGCTCCCTTAAACTTGCCTCTAATGTAATCGTACCATAAAAGAAATTTGATTCGGAAACTTCGTAGAAAACTTACAAATTTATATGGTCCACCATTCTTTCAACTTTTCCCATAGTTTCTAAGAATAGAACTCATTTTTTTTTTTTGTAATCCTCTACTGCTTTTGGCGTGAATGACATGCAGGGCATGCACCAGACACCCAGGCTACTAAGCAGTGTCCGACTAATCTTTGATTTGCATATGTCATAGACATTGATGCATATGAGTTCAAGCTTTACCTTTGATTATGTGCAATGCTTTGATTCATTAAGCTTTCTAATTGACCCATGTATGGAGTTTTCAGTCAGTTGCTCTCAAGCCAGTTGGCTTTAAGGAACTAGGCATAAAAACCCTTCAGACTTAATAGCTCAAGTCAAAAAGGCTACAAATCAAAACTATAATCAAGAAGCAAACTTTCTAAAAAATCATTCTTTCTTTCTTTTGTTTCAACCTTTCTTTTCTTTTTATCCATACCATATAAAAAGCAAGTTTCTATTTCTATTTCTTATTCAAATCCTTTTAAAAGAAAGATTCCAAAAGCAAACAAAACTAAGAAAGGAAAGTATTCTTTCTAATTTTTCAAATTCCAAAATTAAAATATCCACTAACTTTCTTTCTTAAAATAGGAAAACAACTTTCTTTTTAAAAATACCAAGTTCTTTCTAATTTGAGAAAAATACCAAAAACAAAAGGAAAAGAAAATTTCTAACTTTAAACCATAGAAAAGAATAGAAAAGGAAAGTTTCTAAAAGCCCCCATACTCGATTTATGCATTGTCCTCAAGGCATTAAAAATAGAAAGAAAAATATGAGGACTAAAAAATAGAAAGGAGGGTACGTACCGTATTTGTTTAGGCATGATTCGAATAGGAAGGTTCATGGAGATCCATGACCTCTTCCATATCCGGCTTTGAAAACTCAATAAATGGCTTTAATCTTTGACCATTAACTTTAAAAATCTCACCATTGCTTGGATTTAGAATCTCGACCGCACCATGGGAGAAAACTTTATTAACAATGTATGGTCCATCCCAACGGGATCTTAACTTACCTGGAAAGATATGCAATCTTGAATTGTAGAGAAGTACTTTTTCGCCCTCTTGAAACGATTTTCTCAAAATATGTTTGTCATGAAAAGCTTTTGTCTTCTCTTTATAGATCTTTGCATTCTCGTACGCTTCATTGCGCAACTCCTCCAATTCAGAAAGTTGTAATCGCCTTTGAACACCTGCAGAAGACAAATCAAAGTTTAGTTTCTTTATGGCCCAAAAAGCTTTATGTTCCAATTCAACCGGGAGGTGACAAGCTTTGCCATACACAAGGCGGTAAGGAGACTGACCAAGATCAGTCTTGAATGCCGTCCTATGAGCCCACAAGGCATCCACTAATCTAATGGACCAATCTTTGCGGTTTGGATTCACTGTCTTTTCCAAAATTTGCTTAATTTGCCTATTTGAAACCTCCACTTGGCCACTCGTTTGTGGGTGATAAGGTGTAGACAACTTATGAGTAATACCATATTTCTTCATAAGAGCTTCAAAAGGTCTATTACAAAAGTGTTTACCCCTATCACTAATGATCGCACGAGGAGTACCAAAGCGCGAGAGGATGTTTTCTTTCAAAAACTTGACCACCACCTTGTGGTCATTGGATTTGCAAGCAATGGCTTCAATCCATTTTGACACATAATCTACTCCTAACAAAATATACAAGTTGCCAAAAGAATTGGGAAACGGACCCATAAAATCAATACCCCACACATCGAAGATTTCTACCACTAAGATTGGGTTGAGGGGCATCATATTTCGCTTAGTAACTCTACCTAATGACTGACAAGATCTACATGCCTTACAAAAATCAAAAGCATCCCTAAAAAGACTTGGCCAATAGAAACCACACTGTAAAACTTTGTGCGCGGTTTTCTTTGCACTAAAGTGGCCACCACAGGTTTGATTATGGCAAAAAGATAGAATCGATTGGTGCTCATGATTGGGCACACATCGTCGGACAATCTGATCCGAACAAGTTTTGAATAAATAGGGATCATCCCAAAAGAAATACTTTACCTGTGAGTGAAACCGGTATTTGTCTTGGTTGGACCAATGATCAGGTGTAGCACCTGTAACCAAGTAATTCACAATATCCGCATACCATGGTTCACTAGAAATAGCAAACAATTGCTCATCAGGAAAGTTTTCATTAATTGGACCTTCGTCATTCTTTGCATTAGGAAGTCTAGACAAGTGATCGGCAACCAAGTTTTCCGTACCCTTTTTATCTCTAATCTCCAAATCAAATTCTTGAAGAAGTAAAACCCACCTAATGAGGCGAGCTTTAGCATCCTTCTTTCCAACAAGATACTTGATTGCCGAATGGTCGGTATAAATTATCACATGCGATCCAATCAAGTATGACCTAAATTTTTCTAATGCAAACACAACCGCTATAAATTCTTTTTCCGTAGTGGTGTAGTTGAGTTGTGCATCATTGAGAGTCCTACTTGCATAATAGATGACATGCGGTAATTTATTGAATCTTTGGCCCAAAACGGCTCCTATGGCAAAGTCAGAAGCATCACACATAATTTCAAACGGTTCGGCCCAATTTGGTGCTTGAATGATGGGAGCTGTAGTTAACTCCTTTTTTAAACACTCAAAAGAATCGAAGCATTCTTTGGAAAACTCAAATTTTTGATCTTTTGCTAACAAGTTGGTTAGAGGCCTAGCATTTTTAGAAAAATCTTTTATAAAACGCCGGTAAAAGCCCGCATGGCCTAAAAATGATCGAATATCCTTCACACTTTTGGGCGGTGGAAGATGGACAATGAGATCCACCTTGGCTCTATCAACCTTAATTCCCTCTTTAGAAATCACATGTCCTAGAACGATGCCCTCTTTTACCATAAAATGACACTTTTCCCAATTGAGGACAAGGTTCTTTTCTCTACTCCTTTCTAAGACCAATTTTAAGTGATGTAAACATTCGGCAAAGGTGGAGCCATGAATAGAAAAATCATCCATAAAAACCTCTAAGAAGGTCTCCACCATGTCAGAAAAGATACTCATCATGCATCTTTGGAAAGTTGCCGGTGCATTGCATAACCCAAAAGGCATGCGTCTATAAGCAAACGTTCCAAAGGGGCATGTGAATGTCGTTTTCTCTTGATCTTCAGGAGCTATGGGAATTTGGTTATAACCGGAATATCCATCAAGAAAGCAATAATACTCACGACCCGCTAACCTTTCTAACATTTGATCAATAAAAGGCAAAGGAAAGTGATCCTTCCAAGTAGCGGCATTAAGCTTTCGGTAGTCAATACAAACCCGCCACCCCGTTTGAATACGAGTAGGAATGAGTTCATTGGTGGCGGATTGTATAACCGTGACTCCCGACTTCTTAGGCACTACTTGAACGGGACTCACCCATTGGCTATCCGAGATGGGATATATGATCCCGTTATCTAACCATTTTAAGATCTCTTTTTGGATGGCTTCCTTCATCACAGGATTAGCCCTTCTTTGAGGTTCCCTTGAAGGTTTGGAACCCTCAATGAGGTGGATGTGATGTTGCACAATCGAAGGGCTAATTCCTTTGATGTCGGCCATTGTCCAACCTATGGCTTCCTTGTTATCTTTTAGCAATTTAATGAGTTCCTCCTCTTGAGTGGAGGTTAGATCCGCAGCAATTATTACAGGCAAAGTACAATTATCACCAAGAAAAGCATAACGTAAAGTAGAGGGAAGCGGCTTCAAGTCTAGCTGTGGGGCCTCTTCAATGGAAAGCTTTGGAAGCGATGTGGCTAGTGGTCCCACCGGCTCTACGTTTTGAATGGCAAAAGCTTTGGAAAAGAAATCATCTCCTCCATCATCTCCTAGTGCATCCAAGCATTCTTGATAACCTGCATCAAAGTTGATTTCAAAATTAGTCATAACATCTTCAGGAAAGGCATGCAACATATTAATATCTTCATGAAAATTGGGTTGCTTACCTAATCTAAAAACATTAAAATCTACTGAAGTATTACCAAAGGAGAGTTTCATTAGGCCATTTCTACAGTTAATGAGAGCATTGCTAGTAGCAAGGAAAGGCCTCCCAAGAATGATAGGGATTTGATCCTTGATATTAGCAACAGGTTCCGTATCTAACACGATAAAATCGACTGGAAAAAGAAAATCTCCTACTTTAATTAACACATCCTCAACCATCCCTTTAGGTGTCTTTATGGATCTATCCGCCAATTGGAGAGTGACGGTGGTTGGTTTGAGGTCTCCTAGTCCTAATTGCATATATACAGAAAATGGCAAGAGGTTCACACTAGCACCCAAATCTAAAAGAGCATGCTCAATTTTAGTGTTACCAATAGTGCAAGAAATAGTGGGACATCCCGGGTCCTTATACTTAGCCACCATCTGTTGAGATAAAATGGAACTTATATTTGCGGCCAAGAAAGCCTTCTTGGGCACATTAGTTGTGCGCTTTTGTGTGCACAAATCCTTCAACACTTTGGCATAAGTAGGGACTTGGGAAATCGCATCTAATAAGGGAATGTTAATTTGCACTTGCTTAAACACATTTAATATTTTATCCATGGCATCCACCTTTTTATTATTAGCAAGTCTCCTTGGAAAATGAGCTTTAGGCACATACTCCTTTTCAGGTGGAGAAACTGCTTGCTCTTCACTTACCTGTTTGGGTTCCACAATCGACCCTGTTGGAGGGGAGTCTTTTCTTACCTCTTTGGATGTATCTTGTGGATCTATAGAAGGTTCAGATCTGACCTCCTCATTGTGGTAATCTTTACCACTCCTTAAAGCATATACGACATTACATTCATTGGAGGGCTCTTGCAGCGGCAGAATTGGTTGAATGACATTCAACTGATTTTGCGGTACCTGTTGATTCACATTCATATTCACGTTCCTTGGATTAGGAACGGGTTGACTTGGCATCTTCCCCTTTTCCCTTTCATGCAAAGCCATGGCAAGTTGGGAGATTTGCTTCTCCATATTGTGTTGGCTTGTCATGAAAGTGCTAGTGAGAAGTTCTATGCTCTTTTCTAAGGAAGCTATGCGTGCCGACTCCCCTTGTTTTTGAAAACCCGGTGGTTGCTGATTTGAAACATTATTTAAAATTGGGTTGTGAAAAGGTGGAGGTGTGGTTAGGGGTGGTCGAACATTCATAGAAGGGAAGGTGGGCCTAGGTTGGCCAAATTGGCCTTGACCTTGGAAATTTGATGGCCCTCCTTGATAATTCCCTTGATTCCAAGAAAAGTTAGGATGATTCCTCCATCCCGGATTATAAGTGCTACTATATGGATTATTTAAAAACATGGCACTTGCATTTTCATTAGAATTACCAAATTTAGCAAGAGTTGGGCACTCTTCCATGACATGGTCCGTGGCTTGACACCAATTGCACATAGGAACACTATGTGCAATTTGATGGACCTGTGAAGGTCCTTTGACAACTATTGCTTCTAGCCTTTTGATTAGGCTATCAAGATGGGCCTCTTTTGCCATGGCACCCTCTATTAGAAATCCCTTACTTGAAGTGGCTCTCTCACCGTCTTGAGTGGATTCCCACTCTCTTGTTTTTTCTGCCAAATCAAGTAAGAAGTTCCATGCCGCGGCCTCATCCGTGAAAGATGTAAAACCGTTAGGACACATGGATTCAAGAAGTTGCTTTGTTTGGTAATCTATGCCCTCATAAACAATTTGGCATAAGTGCCACAAATCAATTCCATGGTGAGGACACTCTTGGAGTAGGTCTTTCAACCTCTCCATAAACTTAGAAAATGACTCTAATGGCTTTTGTTTGAATTGTAAAATATCGTTCCTAAGCTTATTAGTTTTATGTAATGGAAAAAACTTTTTTAGGAAAGCGACGGCGAACTCCTCCCAAGTGGTGATGGAGTTCGTTGGTAAGCCATAGAGCCACTTCTTTGCTCCATCCTTGAGTGAAAACGTAATAAACCGCAACTTTACCGCATCATCGGTAAGTTGTTGCAACTTAATCAAAGCACATACATCTTCAAACTCACGCAAAAATAAATACGCATCCTCCGAAGGGAGGCCATGAAAACGAGGAAGCAAAGAAATAAATTGCGATTTTAGCTCAAAATTATTGCCCTGCGCAATCGGCAATCTAATGCAAGAAGGTTGCGCGGTTCGGGCCGGATAGAAGCGATCGCGCAAACTCTTGGGCGTCTCTTGGTCTTCCGCCATGACTACTTGATTTGGATTTGGTGCGATGTCTTCCGCCGTCTCTAACCGGTTTGATCTTTCTAGTCGATTGGCCGAGTTCCGCACCCAACCTTCACTCATAAACACAAGAAAACCAAATAAGAGAGATGGATAGGCAAGAAACCAAAAATATAACTAAACTAAAAATAACTACTAATCTAACACTTCGAATAATTAAGATTCTAATGCAACTCTCTTCCCCGGCAGCGGCGCCAAAAACTTGATTGAGAAATTAAATAACCGCAAGTGCACGGATCGTGTAAATACGGGTCGAACTCAAGGAAGAGAAATCTAGTTGTCAATCCTATTCTTTTACCGATTAGAATACTAGCTATGATATAATGTTGCCTGGAATGGACTCAGGATTTCCGTGGACTTAGACCTCGGAGCCAACACTACATATAAGCGTGTATTCTATTCAATCTAAGAATCAAATTCAACTACGATCTTGATTTGGAAATCTTAATTTAGGCAAAGTGTACCAAAATTCTTAATGATCTTTATTAACTACTTATCTAATCTAATTAGAAAACTAAAATTCTAAAGGCCTAAGTTAATTGGAAAATTGCAAAAGTAATTTGGAATAGTGTAAAAATCTTAATTCAATATAAAAGATTACTTAGGGTTAGAATCCATCATGGGTTTGGAATTATATTATTAATCAAACCAATTTCTGTATTGGATAGTGTATTTGATAAATTTAGTCTATGGGGAATAAGATCTATTGATGTCATTGCCCATGAGTGTTTTATCAAATATACTACTCAATTTAAAGATATTATATAAGAAATTATACTTATTTATCGGCAATCACTTATACGACTGGGGAAAGCCAGTGGCATACATGATTGGGATCCAACAAATACAAATCCTTACATAAGTTGTTATATAAGCCACTGGTTTTAATTAATCATCTTTCTCCTTCCCCATGGCTTCATCTAAACCCCAAGTAGATGGATTTAGTTATTCATGGAGAAGGGGAAAGAAACAAAGAAAATAGAGAGAATAGAGAAGAGAATTGCCATTAAGAACTTGAAAAGAAAAATCAAACACAAAGTATTTTCTCTTTTAATTAAAATTAAACAAAAATACAGTTAACTAGGATTGAAAGAAATAACAGAAATTAAAGAACACTTAGTCTTTTTCTCCTTCGAGCAACGGCCAACTTGTCCTTCTCCGTCTCTTGATGTCACCTTGGAGTGGAGCCTTTGATGGTTGATCCTTGGTTGAAGAGATAAAAAAAAACTAGAGAGAGTGAGAGAGGAAGAAAAGCATGAGAGAACGAACTCCCCAATTAGGAGGAGGCAAAGAAATATATATCAAGAGAGTAAGAGAGATCATTTTTTTTAGGCAAGAGAGAGCTGTCGGTTTTTCCATGGAGGTGACAGAGGGAATTACTAACTCTTAGTCTTGAGAAATTCGGAATGTTCTAAATAGAGGTGATACTAATGGAGACCGAAATCTCGAGATTAGCAATTACAACAAGAAAGTGGTAAAGAGGAGATTGGAAGGAATTGCCGAAATCCCATTTTAGCTAGCAAGAGAGTCTTGGTTTCTGTGTATTGTGAGGAGAGAGACAACTTGCCAAAATTGGATGATGTGAGGAATAGAAACATTCTCCAAACATGACCCACTTTCTTAATGTATGAGAGAAAAAGAATCACACAGCATCTTGCATGGCTTTTTGCATGGCTCTGAATCACTACCATGTGTTGGACATTTCCAAATTTGATAGATGCCATTGATAGATGGCCAATTAATCTCACTCTTATGGAAAGTTTATAGATGGGCAATCCACTTCTTAAGATAATCCAAACCATCCATTTTATGGAGTGCAAAATAAATGGTCGTGCCTCTTATTCCATTCCCACAAGTTGATCCAAACCGTTCACTTAATGGGCAACTGCAAAATAGATGGGCCGTGCCCCCATAATTCATTTCTGTTGTTTGATCTCCACCGTCCACTTGGTGAACCATAATATAATTGGTTTGTGCCCTCAAGTCATTTCTATAGAGCAATCCGAACCGTTGAATTGACTAGCCACGACATAAATCGGCCATGCTTCGCAACTCATTGCCAAAGGATGATTCGAACTGTCCGAATGGTGGGTACAAAGATGGCATAGGAGTGGGTCCCATTTGATAAATCAATTATCACTCTTAATATGGCAAGCAATTAAAGACAATGTAACAACTGGGCCCTGATGTTTGACCCAAAACATAACAACCGAAGATATGATGGACAATTTCTTTGGCAAGGGCATGCATTGATTGAATGGGCATGTATGATGGACATATTTAGCAAGAGCTAAAATAGTCGGTGCTTTTGTATCCCACGGGGGCTGCTGTCCAAGCTTCCAAAAATGAGAGCCACACATGGGTGCAAATTGGCAAGTGGGTCCCACTTGATTACATGCTTTAGAAAATACTATTTCCAAATCCAATGGGTGTAGCTGCTGGACATTTTTAGAAAAATGCCAAAATTCGGTGGTTATGGCTAAAATAGCAAGATGCCAACTCATATAAAATCACACCTCAGGTGGGTCCCACATAGAAAGAGAAAGAGTTGCACCCAAAATTCCAAACAACAAAAAAAAAACTTTCTTGTGTGGCTGAATCCTATATGGACTAAAAATCAAAAATTCAAGGTGGGCCCCAATTGAACCGACCATGATGCGAATGAGGATGTGTAGCTCATTTTAACCCTACTGTTACTAGTGGCGCATGCCAAGGTTGCACAAGCAGTGGCCCCCACACTAATCCTCATTACACTCCCTCAGCCAGCCCCCTTTTGTTTATTAATAACTACCATTTCATATATAAAAGGGTAACCCATGGTAGAAAAGGGGTCGATATGTCAAAACTTAATTTACCCAAAAAGGGGGTTCGGCTTAGATTGTTCCAAAATTGCAATTTTTCCGTAAAATTTCATCCTCTTAGCATATTTTCCTCTGAATTCCCCATATAATCCTGAAACATCAGAAACAAGCAAATACCTTAGTAGTACTGCCTTCAATAACAAAAAAATGCATGCTTTTCCTACCTACAATTCACACATAAATGTGTTCATCAGTGCTAAGACAACATTGGTTGGATTGATTCTCACTTCTATTTGTATTCCCGGAACTCCGAGATTTTTTCTCGGAACTCCGAGAACACTATAACGGTCGGATTTTTAGCCGTTGGGAATTTTCCAGGAATTACCACAATGCCACTGAACGGTCATATTTTGGTTTTCCTATATATATGGGCATTCTAAACTTCAAGACCATCAATCCTAACACTCTAAAACTTCATTTGAACATCCAAAGAGTGAATCAAACTTGATTATGCCTCTCATCCTCTAAAGATTAGGATTTGGATCATAGGCTCAATTTGTACATCTTCTACAATTCTTGTAAACCCTTGTGAGGGAATTTTTGTTCTTTCTTTCTTATCAAGAACTTTGTATCGGGCGAGTGTTCGGAGAAGCGTAGCCCACTCTCCGTGGTGAAGATTGCCACCAAGGTTAAAGGTAATCGGAATTATAATCGGCACCGATCTTCGCCGAAGTTAAGAAGATCACATAGTGAAGCCATCAACGGGTTTGGTTGGTGGAGTGGAGTAGGCCTCGCGTTTTGAGGACCGAACCACTTTAAATCTCGGGTGCACTCTCTCTTGAACTCTAGCTCTTTATTTTGCATTGCACCTCTAGATTTAACTTGTGTGCTTGAAATTCATTTGTGATCTCTTAATTTCCTATATTAGGTTTGAGTTTTCAAAAGAGTTAAAACTTGTTAGGAACCTAATTTTTCCCTCCTCATAAGTTGCCGTACTCGGGACCACCCTTGGAATTTCACTTGGTATCAGAGCCTTGGCTCTTAAAAGATTTTCATTTCTTAAAATCTTTGGTAAATTTTCTTTAAAAATTTCAACAAGGGAAAGATCATAAGTTCTTTGGCAACTTTCTAATTGTGAAATGACGGATAAAAATGGAACCGGACTTCCGGAGGGCCATTCCACAACTAGACCTCCCTTCTTTAATGGGTCCAACTATGGACATTGGAAGACAAGGATGCGCATCTATCTTCTTTCAATAGATGTAGAACTTTAGCATATTGTTGAAAATGGATACATTTTGCCTTCCACACCATTTGAAGAATGGAATACGGTAGAAAAAAGGCATGCAAATTTAAATTACAAAGCTATAAATTCTTTGTTTTGCGCCTTATCTACAGAGGAGTTTAATCGAGTTGCTCTTTTTGATTCCACCAAGATTATTTGGGATACACTTGCCGTTACCCATGAGGGAACATCACAAGTTAAAGATTCCAAAATAAACTTGTTAAAGAGCAAATATGAAATGTTTAGAATGGATCAAAACGAAAGCATTTCCGAAATGTATACCCGTTTTTCTAAAATTTCTAATGAACTAGCTAATCTTGGTAAATCTTATCCTACTGATGAGCTTGTGAGTAAGTTGCTTAGGTCTCTTCCTCCATATTGGGATCCAAAGGTAACCGCCATACAAGAATCAAAGAATCTCAAGACGCTAACCATGGAGGAGCTTGTAGGATCTCTCATCACCCATGTGATGCTCCTCACTAGCCGACAAGAGGAGAAGAAGCCGAAAGAGAAAGAAAAAGAGAGTCGATCTCTAGCTCTAAAAGCCTCCAAAGCGAACTCATCATCCTCTAGCGAGGCGGATAGCGATGAAGAAGAAGCTTTAAGAAAATTTAAAAGCTTATGGAGAAAGAAACATAAAAAGGATAAAAAGAAGAAAGAAGAAAGTGAAGTTGAGGGAGCTTTAAGATGCTACAATTGCAAGAAGATTGGACACAAAAGACCGGATTGTCCACTTCTCAAGTCGTCTTCCTCAAAGTACAAGGGAAAGAAGGATTGGAAGAAGCACAAGGCTCTTGCCGCCGGTTGGGATACTTTGAGCACCTCGGGATAAAGCTCAAGTGAAGGGGAAGAAAAGAAGGATGATCTTTTCCTCATGGCACTCTCCCATGAAGTTGAGGTAAATTCTAACCCCTCTTGTTATTCATCTAGTAGTGAGAGTGAAAAAATATCATATGATGAATTGTGCTCAACCTTGCACTCTCAAATTTCTAAAAATAAAGTTCAAAAGAAATCCATTTCAAAATTAGAAAATGAACTTAATTTTTTGAAAAATGAATCTTCTTCCAAATCTCAAGCTCAATTTGAAAATTTTAAACTTGAGATTGAAACCTTTAAGGGTTGTTTGGATGAGAAAACTTGCCAAATTGCAAAACTCCAAGATGTGGCAAGCTCTTCCAAATCTTATGAAGATGAATTTAATGATTTTGTAAATCAAATAACCCATCTTCATAATGAAAATGAAAGGTTAAGATTATGTCTCCATGGATTCTTAAATGGTGACAAAATTATTGACATAATCTTAAAGAAGACTAGTCAAAGACCTAAACATGCATGTTATGATAGGACTAGCGTATCTAACCCTCATGTTAGATGCCATTATTGTGGAATAAATGGTCATTACCAATTCCAATGTGCATCTAAGATTAGGGATAGCGGTGGATCCAAGAAAGCTTGGGTTCCCAAAGCCCCCATATGATTTTCATCATATGTGCTTAGATTAGGGGCTTGCTCTAAAATTGAATATCTTTCTATGGATAATTAAAATATCCCCTCTTATGTTGAATAAAAATTCTAAATAGGGGAGTTCTAGGTTTATCTTTTTCCTTGAAAAAAGGGGAGCCTTAAATTGCATATCTCATCCCTTTGTTTCTCTTTTACCCCAATCTTTGTTATTGATGCCAAAGGGGGAGAGAATTCTAGTGTAAGGAAAATATGTATGTTTTTATTGGAAAATCTCTTGTGCTTGTCATCATCAAAAAGGGGGAGATTGTAAGCCCAATGGTTTCCACCTTGGCATTCCCATCCTATTTTGATGATTCCAATACACAAGTGATTTATGATCACTAATGTGTTTGATTGTCTAAGTTGTAGATCACATTGGTGCTAAGACAACATTGCTTGAATTGAGGCCAAGAAGATCTCATTGGACCACATATGAAGGCCAAAGACATCGTAGCCCAAGACAAATGAAGAGTTGAAGAATCCATTGAAGATCAAAGTCATATTTGAATGTATAAGATCCAATCTTAGTTTTAGATTTTAAGAGGCATAATTAAGTAAATAAACACACTCCCTAAATGTATAAAAGATTGTCCTTGTGGTGTTCCAACACCTTGGAACCCTCATAGCAACCCCATCTTGGTGTAAAGTTGGAAGCCCAAAAAGAAGAAGTGAAAATCTGCTTGACATAGGCTTCTCGGAACTCCGAGAGATTCCTCGGAGCTCCGAGCTCGAAACTCCGAGAGATTCCTCGGAGCTCCGAGAAATGGTCCAGTAACATTTTTCTCACTTCTATTTGTATTCCCGGAACTCCGAGATTTTTTCTCGGAACTCTGAGAACACTATAACGGTCGGATTTTCACCCGTTGGGAATTTTCCAGGAATTACCACAATGCCACTGAACGGTCATATTTTGGTTTTCCTATATATATGGGCATTCTAAACCTCAAGACCATCAATCCCAACACTCTAAAACTTCATTTGAACATCCAAAGAGTGAATCAAATTTGATTATGCCTCTCATCCTCTAAAGATTAGGATTTGGATCATAGGCTCAATTTGTACATCTTCTACAATTCTTGTAAACCCTTGTGAGGGATTTTTTGTTCTTTCTTTCTTATCAAGAACTTTGTGTCGGGCGAGTGTTCGGAGAAACGTAGCCCACTCTCCGTGGTGAAGATTGCCACCAGGGTTAAAGGTAATCGGAATTGTAATCGGCACCGATCTTCGCCGAAGTTAAGAAGATCACATAGTGAAGCCATCAACGAGCTTGGTTAGTGGAGTGGAGTAGGCCTCACGTTTTGATGACCGAACCACTTTAAATCTCGGGTGCACTCTCTCTTGAACTCTAGCTCTTTATTTTGCATTGCACCTCTAGATTTAACTTGTGTGCTTGAAATTCATTTGTGATCTCTTAATTTCCTATATTAGGTTTGAGTTTTCAAAAGAGTTAAAACTTGTTAGGAACCTAATTTTTCCCTCCTCATAAGTTGCCGTACTCGGGACCACCATTGGAATTTCAATAATGGATGTTGATTTTTAGCTATTTTTCTTTTCTGATTTTTGCGACTTTTTTCCCTTCTTCTGATGTCCATTAGGGTTTACAAATCTAGATAAAATGGAGGAGTAAGGTATAGACTGAAAGAAGAAGAAAACGTCTAGAGAGACATAGAGATTTGTGTGTTCAACTGGGAATAGATTTTGGGCGAGAGAAACAGTGACAGAACTAAAAACATTCTGATTTGGGCAAATGAGAGAGGTAGAAGATGAGGGTATTTTTGTAATTTTCAAAAACCACTTGATAGAGAGGTACGAGCCAGGGTATTTTTGTAGTTTTCAAAAACCACTTGAGTTTCTTCTCCCCTCTGAAATCGGGTTGGGTCGGGTTGAGGAAATTGGAAATCGGGTTGGGTCGGGTTGAACTCAGCCGGGTTGCAAATCGGGTTGGGTTGGAAAAATGGGTTCCTCGGGTTGGGTCGGGTTGGCCTCAACCCGACCCAACCCTACCCGAGTTGCACCTGTAAGACATATTACCTTGTAAAAATTCCAAAATACCCATGACAATTGGAGATTTTATATTGTGGCCAGCCTTTACATATAAGGGTTGGAGAGATACAACCCCTCCTCCCTTCATTTTTATCCAACAGTAGCCCCCTTTTGTGACTTTTTGTTGGATCCCAAATCAAGGGTGACAAGTTTTCTCTCTCTCCGCCCTTGTTTCTACACGGTCGGCCACCATATAATTTTTCTGACAATTGATGATAGGTTTTGAATCATAGGTGTGAGAATATCATTTCTTTATGTTGCGGTCAAAATCTAGATTCTGCTGAGCTGGAGACAAAGAGAGGTGATTTTCAGCCTGTGTGCAAGAGAAAACAATTAGAAGCCGACCCGGAGATGGTTCTCCGGAAAGGCCCTCCGATGCTTAACTCAATGACAACAACAAATAAGGGAAAATCAATAGGAATAGAAAGTTTTAGGAACTATGTCCTTTACCTTTGAGCCTTATAATGCTATTTATAGCAAGGGCTACCTTGGGGTTTATAGTAATTTCCATCTTGTGGAATTACCTTATTACCCTGCACAGCACAGGTGGCAGCCCCTGATTGGGTGTCATTCTCTTCAGGGTTTCCCCATGGTATGGAATTATTTAGACGTCACTGGCCACGCGGCAACCCGTTATTGGGGCGTTATTTTGGGTTTGAATTGAGTTGGTGGGACCCAACCTATCAAAACATAATCACTGAGCATCATGGGTATTTTGGTATTTTTATGAGGTAATTTTCATCTTTTCAAATTAATGTCATGACCTGGGCTGCAAAACTCAAATTGTCAAACTAGAAAACTGTTTTTGTAAATAAACCAAAGCAGAGGACTTCTTTTACAATATCCCCTTTTATTTTTTAATTTCCCGTACTCAAAAACAAATTAAGGAATAATTTTTAGAGATAAAGTTCCAAAAGAAATTCAAAACAAGATTTAGCACAGTCTCCCCTCCTCCTCAACGACGGAGCTGTACGGCCGCGACCCTTCCAAAATTCCAAATCGCGACCTCTGTATAAAACCCTAACCCTAGATTTCAAATCTCCTCAAACCCTTCAGATCTCTCTATCCTTTTCTCTTGACTGGTATATAAACCCTTCATATCTCTATCCTCTTCATTTTTCTTTCATCTACCGATCTTTTACAACTTTGTTTTTTTTAATTTTTTTTTAATTTTCAATGTATACAATTGTTTTTAGAATTACTATTTATTCTTGATTTTCACCTTGAATTTTTGAAGATTTGGGATTTTTCCTTATTTATTACTGATTTTCTGGTGTATGCTTGTCGATTTCGGGTTCTTTCAAGTTTCCTTCAAGGAAATTGGGGTTTTAATGTTCCAATTTTGTAATGTGTGTTTAGATTCAGTCGAATTTTTTTATTTGGGTAGTTGAATTTTTTAACACGTCAATGGTGTTTGCCCTAATTTCGGTTCTACTTGCATTTTCTGTTGATTTTCTTTTTAATACGCATCGAATTTTAATGTTGGATAGTAATGTGTGATTTCCTTGTTGTCTCTCCTTGGAATGGTGTTTTATTAATGAATTTTTGCCTGTGTTGTCTGCTTCTTTTTGCCCTAGTCACTGTTCTGGAATGTGCAGATTTTCAGATAAGACGCTTCTTTTTCAAAATGCATGATTCTTTTCTTAATTTTTGCAGTAAATTTTCTAAAAATAACTAATATCTGCCTCAAATTTTTTCTATTAGTTTCCTCGGTGGTCGGTTTTTTAATTTACTGTACTTATATGTATCACAGAAGTGTGTTGCTTTTCCTTGCTTATTGAATTTACTAAGGCCCTGTTCGTTTAAGATTATGACAACCGATTATGAGTGCCAAACCGATCATTGGACTCAATTTTGCGTTTAAATTTGAGTCCACAAAATAGGTTTTGTTTAATAGTAAATAACTTGACTTTCACGGTCCTCTGGTGCAATATGATTACTAGGGCTCTCTTCAAATGCGATATCAAATGCGATAAACTTTGCACTCACAATGACATTTAAGATTATGACAACCGATTATGAACTGATTATTGGATTTAAATTTACGTTTAGGCCATGTTCGTTTGAGATTGTGACAACCGATTGGTAGCCCCAAACTTATTATTGTACTCAAATTTAAATGTATTTTTAGTCCAATAATAGGTTTTGGGCTCACAATCGGTTGTCACAATCTCAAACGAACAGGCCCTTAAAATTGCGTCCAATAATCGGTATGGCACTCACAATCGATTGTTATAATCTTAAACGTACAGGGCCTAAGATTCTGGAGAGTTTTCTGATTTGTGCCTTGTGTTTGATTTCCCTACCTGCAGTATCAGCAGACTGGCATTTGCATTCAGTGAAGTTCAATTCGCCGTCTGGGAAGTGACCGTCGAAGTCGTTTTTCTTTTTGTACATGTTAGATTAGATATCCAAAATGATGGGATCCTTTCTTACCAGAGGCCTCGCGTATGTTACTACTTGAATTCCTGTTTGTTATCTTCCTTGCGTCTGCTTAGCTTCTTGTTAATGAACAAGTGAATCTCTATTGCTTGTGTTGGCAGGATGGTTCTAGGCTATGCTTATCCAGCTTATGAATGCTTTAAAACCGTGGAAAAGAACAAGCCAGAGATTGAGCAGCTACGGTTTTGGTGTCAATATTGGTAGGTGCTGTTTTTTTTTTTCTTTTTGAAAGTGTGTGATGTGGGATAATATAGATTTTCTCAAGTTATTATAAAGCAATGACCCGGAAACATTGACATTTTATTTTTTCTGATAATGTTGTTTCTTCCAAAATTTCCAGGATTTTAGTTGCTATGTTGACAGTCTTTGAAAGGGTTGGAGATACTTTTGTTTCATGGTAAATGTTTCTTGACTTGAGAATCTGCCCATAATAATTTTTTTCTCCAATGCTTGAATTTACTCAATTGAGCCAATTCTAACTAATTTGGGACAAAGGCTTAGTTGAGTTGAGTTTAATATATCTGCACTTTTCTTGTAGGGTACCAATGTATAGTGAGGCTAAATTGGCATTCTTTGTGTATTTGTGGTATCCTAAAACGAGGGTATGACTTCTGTGCTGAGTTCAGTATTTGATTGTGTTTTATCTCAATGCTCCCTCTCATTATCTTTGAATTTGATTCTGTCCCAGGGAACAACATACGTTTATGATACATTCTTGAGGCCATATCTTGCAAAGCATGAGACAGAAATTGATCGTAACTTGCTGGAGTTAAGGACCAGGGCAGGGGACATTGTAGTTTTGTATTGGCAAAAGGCTGCAAGCTATGGGCAGTCAAGGATTTTCGAAATTCTGCAGTATGTTGCCTCGCAGTCACCCAGTCCTCAACCTGCTCAGGTACCCATTCATAAGGGCAATTAGCTCTTGTTTCTATAAGGGTATTGCCACTATTCTTTTTCTTCTTCAAGTCTATGCTCGGCTTCCTGCACTGCATCAACCTTGCTCACTCAGATACCCTACTAATCATGATGGATAAAGCATGTTGTTTATGCCTCCATGCTAATCTTGTCTTCTGATTTTTTTACCCTGGGCTTTCTCCAATGCATCAATGCATGACACTTCCCCTATGAATTTATTTGGTGCCCACTGGTTATTGTTTTACCAGTTTTTGTGATGCTTATGTTTTGATTTTTGCTTCAATGCTTTTATTTTAATTTTTGCTTCTGGTGTGTGTGTGTGTGTGCGCGCTTATGATGGTTTCTCACCAATTTTTTAATCTAAATTTAGTGCTTGGCAAAGAGGTGGAGAAGATAGTCCTAAATTTAGATTAAAAAACAATTGGAGGCTCTCGGGGTCTCTCCATCAACCTCATATCAATTCAAGATGACTTCAAGATGATCTCTCTCTCTCTCTCTCTCTCTCTCTTCACTTTTTGCTAGTCCTCATGCTTGAGGAGATACTTGTTGAACGAAAATGACCTTGGAAATGGAGTATTCTGGAATGGTCCTCGATTTGCAAATGCAAGACATGTTGTTGCATTGAGAATTTTCAATTTCGAAGATATTCATTCCACTTGATTATGGGGAAGGAGAAATGTGGTTTTCATGAGAATAGGAAGAAGGCAATGGTATATCCTTTTCATAGAGCTAGGGAAGATTTCGATTTTCAAATGACCAAGCGACCATCTATCTATCTCTCTCTCTCTCTCTCTCTCTCTCTCTCTCTATATATATATATATATATATATATATATATATATATATATATGTGTGTGTGTGTGTGTGTGTGTGTGTGTGTGTGTGTGCAAAATCCCCCAACCCCACCCCCATTTTTTTGTTGTGGTAAGAGGAGGGGGGATGGGGGCCGCTTATTAACACCGATTTTTTAAGTTTCAGGTGTAGAAATTGGAGACCGATCAACCCTCTTACCCCCTAAAACCTCTTTTTTCTCTTTCCCCGGTGTGCATCACCGCATGCCTCTTTTTGCTAGTTGTGTATACACAAAGGTAGTGGGTTGCTAGATGAAACACTTAAGTGAGGGCTTCATACATGTCTTAGGCATTAAAATATATAGGGATAGACCCAACCCAATGTTAGCAGTCTTAGGATAAGCACAAATCCTATGGGAACGCTTATTTCAAAGGAAGAAAGACTCAACGATGAGTTTTGTTCAAAAACTCCCAAGGAAAAAGACTATATGGAAAAAGTTTCACATGCTTTAGACCAACATGGATCAACAATGAACCGGCTTACTATCTGAATTGCATGAGAGATTCTGTCTGGTCATCATCGGTTGCACCTGCTAATCTCTAAGGTGAGCAAGAGCGATTATATCTTTCGTGTATTTGGTTTAGCTCACCAAAATCCCATGGCTTAGAGAGACCCCCAGCCCCAAGAAATATGTTAAATGGCCCAAGTCATCAATTGTCATCTCCTAATATGATGACTTGTCAAACATAAATGAGTACAAGGAATAATCAAACTATACCGTGGAAATCCATTACCGATAGCAATTTCTTGGAACTTCTCCAACCATGCATGTAGGGCCTGTTTTGGTTCATGAAGAGATTTTCACATAGGTGGCAAACCAAAGGATGCTAGAAGGAAGTATGGTCCTGGAAAAGGAGACATGATGCAGAAGTGTTCGGATGTCATCTTTGCGACATGTGTTAATAGTCTCCTCATGGTTAGTACTTCCTGTGCATAACCTTATACAACCTTGTGCAACCAATATTGCTTTATATATTGCCCAAACTGCTATTTGGATTGAGCAAACTAGTAATGGAGGCTAGTGAGGAACAAGAAACTTGAAGACGTAAGAACTTGCACAACTTGATTGGATAATTTATGTCACACATGAAGAGCGTCGTTAAATTTAAACACTTTACCAAACAAGTATTGGATAGTTAAATTGGCTATTCTTCCTTTTAGCGACCACCTTATGTTGGGGTGGGTGTGTGGAAAACATTGTTGAGAGAGAATTCCTTCCTATTTTAAGAAGTTTTGAAATTCAGTAGAGTTTTACTCGCCACTGAATCCATTTCTAGGATTTTGTTGGGATGTATAGACAACTTCGTTGTGAGAGAATTTGTTCATCTTTTGGCAAGTTTTGAAATTTTAAAAGGCTTCAGATTTGTTTTGAGATGTACGCTGAAAAGAATTATGCACCTGTGAAAGATCAGATTTATTAAGAAGCAATCCAGATGTAAACTGACAAACTTATCAAAAAACTCAAACTATCATGAAGAGAGGAAGAAAGGAGAGCAAATTTGACACTCAAAAAATGGGGAAAGCAGGGAAATCCTTGCTCCATAACTTATACGGTTATACCCCATTGTATTTATAATACCAGTTGTGGCAATTACAAAAATACTCCTATTGCACAGTACATTTACTAAAGGGCCTATAGGTAATATCCTACTTACATACATAATGTCTGATTCAATCGTGCACAAAAAAACGGAATAGTAAAAACAAAACAAAAACAAGCCAAAAGTTGCACACCGAGATTTTACGTGGTTTGGCCCAGATGCCTACGTCGATGTGCAAGAACACAATATTCCATTATGAGGAAACAAAATACAAAGATTACAACAGGATTAGCCTGCAAACACCTGAACCCACAAACCAAAACCCTTTCCTTCCTCTCTCAACCGAGACCGTATACAAGAGTAACTCGAGAGAAAAACCCCGAGAGAAAACCCAAGAAGAAAACAAGAGAAACCCCGAGAGGAAGTACACATGGGTCAACTTTCCTGAAAATCTCCACCTTAGCTTGTTTCCCACTCACTTGAAGATTTTCTGTTGATGTCTCCACCAATCCCCTGTTGCCACAAACCACCATTGGCCTTCCAAAATGCTATCTACACATACAATGATGCATATTGGTTGGCTATGTCCCACCCTCCCCTTCAAATTGATGCATTGGGTCATGAAGCATCAATTTGCAAATAAGAAATTCATGTTTTGAGCAGATCATTGCCAAGCTAACGTGATAAGGGAACATTGATAATGTAAACCATCTATTGGAAAAACATTGTCGAATATAATGACAATCCACCTCAATATGCCTTGAGCGTAAAAAATCGGATTAGTGTCAATCCGAATAGCAGACTTATTATCTAACATAGAGAGGAGTAGATGGGGGAGCTTATACTATAATATTGTTGGATATTCATATGTGTATATAATGCCATAAGGGCATAGTAGTCTTTTCTCTCTTTCCTCTTTAATATAAGTACTTGAGTGAAGGGGAAAGACGCTAACTTATTCTTATTTTCTCTCATCTCTTTCTCCTCCAACATGGTATCAGAGCCCTAAGGTTAGTGTGCCCTAAGGACCAAATTGGAGCCTCCTCCATTCTCTTCTTCTTCTTCTCTCCCCCCCCCCCCCCCCCCCACGCCACCCACTCATGCCCTAACTCCTCAGCCCTCCATTCTCTTCTTCTTCTTCTTCTTCCCCACCCCCCTAGCCCAAAACCCTCCCTCTGGTGACAGCTGGGGGAGACGGCTGAGGGAGACGTTGATTTGAGAAGAAAAGGAGGGGGCGGGAGGAGGAGGACGGTTGAGGGAGATGCTGAAGCTCCTCATAATCGGTCCTGGTGAACTCAAAAGGGTCCTCTGGAAGGCTAGAACCAGAAAACTGGAATGTGCCATCTGTAGGGGTCGCAACAGAGAGATGAGCAGCTCGGGAACTGAGGAGCTCAGGATGGAGCACAAAGCAAGTCTCAACACAGTGGCCATCCCTCTGATAATGAGTGCAATATGGCCGACCACGACCACCAGTACCACGTCTACCGCCCAACACACGACCGCGGCCAAAACCATGGCCACGACCAGAAGATCCAGTGCCTCGGCCAAAGGAATCTCCAGTATCATAAGTAGCAAGGGCGGAACCCTCAATCGGAAGAGTGGTGGATGAGCCGCCTGGGAGACACTGTTGAACACGGAAGTAGATCTCCGTGAGATAGGGAATGGACCTCGAGTTGATCAACTGCTGGCGAAAGGGTAAGAACTCCGGGCCCAAAGACTCAAGGTAGTGGAATGCCCGAAGCCGGTCCCTCTGATGCGCAAGGACCGTCAAATTTGAAGTAAGGGGCATAAACACGTCCAACTGCTGGCATAGAGAGAGATGAATTTGCTGTAATGGTCGGCGAGGGACAAATCGCCTCACACAAATCAAATCCACTCAGAGTAGGTGGCACAAATGCATGTGAGGTTATCAACCTCAGAGAACATGAGGGCAATATGCTCCCAAATATCCTTGGCAGTTGCCAAATCCATCATCGGCCGAGCAATATTGGGGGTCATACTCTGCCAGAGTAAGGTGCGAACCATCGTATCATCCTGTCGCCACTGGTCATCGGATCAGAGGAGGGAGGAGGACCCCACTCAATGAAAGAGACTTGTCCTCGAGCTAGGAGATAGGTCTCGATAGCCCTCCGCTAGCTAAGATAGTTGGAGCCGACGAGATGCTCCGAAGTCATCTGGGGAAAGGACTGCTCTACGAAGGAGAATACGCCGTCGGATTGTAGCTCGAAGAAGGAGCCGATGGAGGCGCTGTCAGTGGGTCAGGGACTGGCAGGAGGATCCGAAGTAGTCGGAGGATCCATAGGAAGAGAAGGAGCTCTCGGAGACCCGAAAAAGAAATGAGACGAATGAGAACATGAGAAGTCACAAAGTGGACTCCATCAAACGAGCGCGGCTCCGATGATAAAAGAGAATGAGAAGAGGCATAGAAAGACAAGCCTCATGTAGCAGCATGGAATGTCAATCGGAGCCGCGGAGAAGGGGGATAGAAAGAAAGGGAAGATTTAGGTCTATGTAGGAGTAAAAGAGAAGGGTTTAGTAGGGTTTTAGGGTTTAGAGAAGTCTGATGCTGGTCATGTCATTCTCTTAGTCTATGTCGATGATATTATCATTATAGGAATTGACTCATGTGGCATTCAACGACTGAAGAATTTTCTTTAGAAACAGTTCTCTACCAAGGATCTTGGTCGTCTTCGATACTTCTTGGGGATTGAGGTATCTTATTCAGGTACAAATATTTCTCTATCTCAGCGAAAGTATGTGTTGGACCTTCTGGATGAGACTAGATCCTTGGAGACCAAACCTACCAATACTCCCATGGAACCAAATACAAAGCTTCTCCTGGAAGAGGGGGACTTATTAAAGGACCCTGGCCGATATAGGAGACTTGTTGGAAAGCTCATATACCTCACTGTCATTCGTCCTGATATTTCTTATGCCGTGGGAGTCGTCAGCCAATTCATGAGTGAACCTCGAACTTCTCATTGGGCGGCTGTGGTGCATATCATTCACTACTTAAAGAGTGCTCCAGGAAAAGGGCTAATTTTTAAGAAACATAGTCACATGAAGTTATAGGCCTTTTGTGATGCTGATTGGGCTGGCTCTCCAGCTGACAGATGATCTACTACAGGATATTGCACATTTGTTGGTGGAAACCTTGTGTCCTGGCGTAGCAAGAAACAAAATGCTGTGTCTAAGTCAAGTGCAGGGCTATGTCTCACACCTGTAGTGAGCTCATCTGGCTGCGCTCTCTTCTTTCTGAGATTGGGCTCCCCTCATCTTCTCCGGCAGAGTTGTATTGTGACAACAAGGCGGCTATCTATATTGTGAACAATCCAGTGTTTCATGAGCGTACCAAACACATCGAGGTAGACTGCCACTTCATTAGGCACAGGATCTAGCATGGCATGTTACGCACTACATTCACTCGCTCTACCGAACAACTAGGTGACACCTTCACCAAACCATTGAGCAAAGCTAAGTTTATTGATATTTGTAACAAGCTAGGAATGTGTAATATATACATTCCAGCTTGAGGGGGAGTGTTGGATATTCATATATGTGTATGTAATACCATAAGGGCATAGTAGTCTTTTCTCTTTTTTCTCTTTAATATAAGTACTTGAGTGAAGGGGAAAGACCCCAACTTATTCTCATTTTCTCTCATCTCTTTCTCCTCCAACAAATATGAGGGAAGAGAACTAAGTGAAACCACATCTCTAGAGGCTGATTACATAGGATGATTAAAAAAAAAGGGCGGCCCAGTGCACGAGGCTCCAGCCATTGCGGGGTCTGGGGAGGGCTCAATGTAAGCAGCCTTACCCCTGCTTTGGAGAGAGGCTGTTTCTGTGACTCGAACCCGTGACCACCAAGTCACAATGGAGCAACCTTATCGTTGCGCTAAGGCTGTTTCTGTGACTCAAACCCGTGACCACCAGGTCTCTAGAAGCTGATTACATAGGTGGATGAAGACGAAAAAAGGAGACTCCATTCGTCAATGCTACATATCTTATGATCCGACGAATTGCCGAAGATGGGACACATATGAGGAGCATACACTAATTAACTCATTATTTGAACAGCATATGCAATATCTAACCTAGTCATTGTTTAGTAAACTAAACTTACTGAAGTCTTTGATATGTTATAAGATCATTAAGTACATCATCAACCTCTCTATACTAGAGGTTTAGTTCAAGTGGAGTGTTGATTACCTTTTTATCAGTCAAATTGACAAGATGAATCATGTCCCCAGCATATTTTTTTCGATGACCGAGAATACCTTGCTGGATCAATTCTTCTAATCCCAAAAAATACATTAGAGAACACAAATCCTTCATTCTAAAGATGATTGAAGACAAGACTTCAGACGGGCTATACCTTCTGTTATCTCTTGTCATCACCAGAAATAACGATATTATCGGCATAGATTAAAAGTATAGTTATCTTTGAGGGATTTGCTAGGGTCCATCGCAAAAGGCATTTCGCAGCTGGTCTGTCGCATGTCAAACCAGCCACCTCGTGAATGAAGACAACAGCTTTTGTCTCCATTCACGAGGTGGGTGGTTTGACATGCTACAAACCAGCCACGAAATGCCTTTTGCGATGGACGCCAGCAATTCCCTATCTCTGATTTACTATGATATGTAAATAGGAATAATCAGAAGTACTATGCTCAAAGCCATGTGTAACCAATGCTATGCTCACAAAACTTTTTAAACCAGGCTCGTAGTGCATGTTTGATACCATAAAGAGGTTTCTTCAATTTACAAAGTATATATGTAGAGATGTAGGAACTGGTAGTCTAGGAGAAGGAACCTATGAACGGTCTCAAGATCATGTAAGAAAGCATTCTTTACATCCATTTGGTTCACAGGCCATTATCATATGGCGGCAATATCAGTCATATTTCGAATAATGGTCATTTTTGTCACTGGAGCAAACTATTGCCGCAGTCATATTTCGAATGAGTCATTTTTTCCACTGGAGCAAACATTTCTTCGTACTCAATCCCATATTCTTGCTTATAACCTTGGGCAAAAACATGGGCCTTATATCTATCCAGACTACCATCATACCGTAGCTTGATATAATAAATCAATTTGCTTCCAATTACAAACACATCAGGACACAAAACCAAATCCCACTTGTGTCACTTTCGTGGAGACCAATAAGCTCCTTGTCCGTAGCCCGTTTCCAACAATCTTGCTTCGCTGCTTGTTTATAGGTTGAAGGGACAATGTGTTAAATAAATTAAAAAAAAGTGCTTTGGACAGAATCCTTCGTGGTTTAAGGGCCTAGCCTAATGCGTTCCATCAGACATAGAGCTTTTGGCATGTTGATCAGGTACCTAAAATTTTGTGTGAGATCCAATACCTCGTCTTATGTTCGAGTCATAGAAGGAGCGGCCTCGCCGTCGCAGAGTGAGCCGTCGAGAAGAAGGACAACCTATGGAAAGGGTTACATAGAGCAACTAGTGTGAAAGTCACCGTAAAATGGGTCATTGACGGTATGGGCCGTTGGGGAGACCTGTGAAAAGAGCTACCTAGAGAACAACTAGAGTGAGTAGTCACAAAATGGGCCGTTTGGGTCATCTATTGCGGAGCAATGTTACAATTTTAAGTGGTTTAAGGGCCTTGCGTAGTCTTTTCCATTTGTCTCGAGGCTTTTGGCATATTATTTCGTTACCTAACATTTGTTATCAGAGCCAACACCACATCTTGTTGTGTTCAAAACATGAAAGGGGCCACTTGTGAAAAGGGCTACCTGGAGCAACCAAAGTGAATCGTCATAGAGTGGGCCATTGGGTGGAAGGAGCAATGCGTGGAAAGGGCTACCTAGAGCAACTAGAGTGAAAGCTCTCACAAAGTTGGCCACCGATGGAAGGGGCGAATTGTGAACACAAGAAGTGGTGTTGGGTCTGATACCAAATGTTAGGTACCTAACCAATACCTCAAAATCCTTGGGACTGATGGAATTTGTTACACGAGGGCCTTGAACCACTTAAGATTGTAACATTGCTCCACAACCAACATCCCCAATAGCCCACTCTGTGACGGCTTTAATTCTGGTTGTTCTCTAGGTAGCCCTTTCACAAGTCGCCACTTCCGTTGGCGGTCAACTCTATGATGACTTTCACTCTAGCCCACAAGTCACCCCTTCCGCCCCGGCAGCCCGCTATGTGATAGCTTTCACTTTGGTTGTTCTTGGTAGCCAGCCCTTTTCACATGTCATCCTTTCCGTGACTCGAACACGAGACGTGGTGTTGGCTTTGATACCAAATGTTAGGTACCTAACCAATACACCAAAAGCCTCAAGACTGAAGGAACACATTAAGCTAGGCCCTGAAACCACTTAGGGGCAGTCAGGAGGATGAGATTGACGTTTAGAAAAACGTAATTGACACCCATCTAAGTGTTGGTTTGGGATAAGTGTAATACTTGGTCTTGGTGATGGATGAATCTTGTTTTGAAACATGGAGCGGGACACCTTTCTTCCATTTTCACTGATAAGTGATTATGGGTGTCAAAGTAGGATATGGGAACTCATCAGAATGGAACGGACCTTCATTACTAAACGAAGGTGATTAAAAGAAAGACGGAGGCAATGAGTCTTGTATAAGGCGGTGGAAAAACAATGATAAGGAGATTTATTGTGCAAAACATGGGAATTTGGTGAGGTGTATTCAGGCAACTTTTGTGGTAGAGTATCTCTCGACCTGTTATAATTTCTATAAGTTACAAGACTAGTGATCTCCCTGTAAATCAGAGAGAAAAATTTTGATCCCTGATTGAAACTATGTTTTAACCATGTTGAAATATTGAATAGATTTATAACATTAAATTTCTTCTATAACAGGTATAACCTGGTAAACTGGGTTTGATCATCAATAAATATATCGAAATAGTTATTACCCTTTGTGAGTTGATACTTGTGCATCCCACACATCTCTATGAAACAATTCAAAAGGTTCCTTGGTGAAGTGATGACTTAGGGGAAAGGATAACCAAGTGCTTTTACTAAGCAAACACGCATCACAATTGAAAGAAGAAGACGAAGAAGAAATATGAGAGACAATGTTTTTATTCATAGACATTCTAGAATTTAAGAAATGCCTCTTTTGAACTGCTCCAAAAAATGGTTTTATTCAGACATTCTAGATTTTAAGATAGAACTCAGTCTTTACTTTGTGGGTGGCATAAGCGTCTATGCCACAGAGGCCAAATGTTATTATATGAAGATGAAGAAAGGAAACAAACAGGTAAGGGAGTAATCCCCTTAATGTCAAGAAAATAAAGGTGTCTGTCCTTATATCCTTTCTTGGACGAATTCGCACTCTATGGAAGCTACCCTTATTAGTAAGGGCAAGCAGCACCTTCGGATGTTTAAAGTGGCATGTTGTGTTCACTCCTTTAGGGAATATTCAAGGGTATGGGGTATCACGCCTGACTCCAAGTCGAGCGTGACCCTCCATGTGTGCAGGTCTTGTATGTGACATCCAGAATGAGAGAATGAGACAGGGCACTCATTTCTAGTTAATTGTCCTACAAAGGTTATGCTCGTAATGAGAGACAGGGCACTCAAACTAGTTAATTGTCCTACAAAGGCTAAGTTCGAAATGAGAGACACAGCACTCATTTCAAGTTAATTGTCCTACAAAGGTTAAGCTCGCAATGAGAGACAGGGCACTCACTTTTAGTTAATTGTCCTACAAAGGCTAAGCTTACAATGAGATGAGGAACAACAAAGACAATTTTTCAAGGAAA
Source organism: Tasmannia lanceolata (assembly GCF_043159265.1). Classification (NCBI taxonomy): domain Eukaryota; kingdom Viridiplantae; phylum Streptophyta; class Magnoliopsida; order Canellales; family Winteraceae; genus Tasmannia; species Tasmannia lanceolata. The sequence continues at coordinate 12,718,500 of NW_027518688.1, read as the reverse complement.
CAGAGAGAACCTGAGGGATTGGGAAGCAAAGTGGCGTCAAGTCCAGAAATAGGGAGGTAATGTAGAAAAATCTACAACGACGATTCTTAAATAGGTATGAACTAGATAATTCAAATATCGAAATAATTTCGAAGTAAATTACTGCAAACAAAATCACAACTCACCTTTCCTTAAATCATAAACCAGAAAAACAAAAAAGAAAAAGATTGCTCTAAAAGAATTCAAATCTAGATTGATTGCATCCATAGATCAAATTCCAGAGGAACCTTTATTGAACTCTGCAACGAAGCTCTCAAAAATAAATTTTTTCCTAGAAAAATCCACAAATAGTTCTTGTTGGACTGGATCTAAACATGCCGTCTTTACAGTCTGATGACGTCAAGGCATGGTCAATATGGGTCAAACATCTCAAAAAAACCCTCTTCATATAGAACATAAGTACATAGCTATAACTGTTATGCTAAATCCATTACCGAACCTGGTTGTGATTCCATGTCAACAAGAGGTTTCGGCAAAGAAAGAAGCACTCCTTCACTTGGCTTTTCCATATATTATATGAAAACACCCGTCATACATGAGTACATAAATTCTTGAGTGGGGATGATTCAAAGCATGCACAAAAATACCCAAATTACATATCATTAACCAACTATTTTAATTTAATTTTCGGTAACTACTTGAGAAAATCATTGTTCAATGTAGTGACTTCACACACGATTTTGTAAAATCCGTATCTTAAAATATGGCCTTTCAAAATTTTATGATTCAAATTTCTTTTGAAAGTAGACAAGATAAAACATCTCGGTACGAAATTTCAATATTTGTCATTCTACAAATATAGCAGAATTTCTAGCAAAAAAAGGGCGGCCCAGTGCACGAGGCTCCCGCCATTGCGGGGTCTGGGAAAGGCTAGATGTACTCAGCCTTACCCTTGCTTTGCAAAGAGGCTGTTTTCATGACTCGAACCCCGTGACCACCAGGTCCATAGGTCACAATGGAGCAACCTTACCATTGCACCAAGGCTCGCCCTCTAGCAGTATTTCTGACATCGTTTGTTATGCTTTTTTCTGACATCGTTTGTTATTCTTTTCATTAGAAACAAGTTTAATTACAGAATCTGGGGAAATACCTGTGCCAGAATTTTCAATGAATTGCTAGAAATTTTTCCCCAGATTCTGTAATTAAACTTGTTTCTAATGAAAAGAATAACAAACGATGTCAGAAATTTATGGAATAAGTTAAATTTGAAAGGGTCTTTTGTGTAGAACAAAAGTCAATAGACTTTCATTTTTCATTAGACTACAGTTAACTATAATGGAAATGTCATGGAGTTGTCAGATTCAAGATTTTTCCACCTAGGATTGTTGATGCAATTTTTCAGAAAAATCCCGAAATCCAAATCCTTTGAAAATTTTATCACTTTTATCACTCACTGTTAACAAGTCAAAGATGATTAAGAAAATTTTTAGGAGTTTAAAACAAGAAAGCTTTAAAAGAAGTGAAGTGATATATCTTCCTCTTTTCATTACTTGGGACATCCAGCTGCAGTGTATCGATATGACTGTATAAGGGCTGTTGTACTTCACATGGGAAGGATTCAACAGATTTGATTCCCAGCCTACACTGCATTCTGCTGTCCCAAGTAATGAAAAGGGGCAGATATATCACTTCCTAAACGAATTCAGATCTACGTTGATTACATCGTAGGTCAAATTCCTTAGAAAACTTCGTTGAAATCTGCCGCAAAGCTCTCGAAAGTGAATTTTTTCCAAGAACAATCTACGAATAGGTTCTTTTCTGAATGGATCTGAATTAGCCGTCTTTACGGCCTGATGACATCAATGCATGATCTAGTATGGGTCAAACACCATCGAGAAAGAAAAAATCTCTTCATATAGAACAGAACTGTAAGTGTAATGGCTGAATCCATCACTGAACCTTGTGATTCCATGTCAACAAGAGGCTTGGGGCAAATATAGATTGCGCATAAGAGAAAGGAGCTACATGTTGAAAGGCATTATTTAGATAGCGCATTATGGTGGTACTAAAAGCTTGAGAGAGGAGTCAATGTAATAAGAAATAAGTAGAAAATTTGTGACAAAGGTTGGAGCACTCAATCACTTCTCTTTATTTAACATTAGATGATGTGATATATATACATGATAATCATGTGAAGAACCACTTGTCCATTCTTAGCCATATGCTTACGAGGCCGCATGTTCAGATCTAAAATAATTTACCAGCGAGGGTGATGGGATTAGGCTTTATTTATTGTTTATCTTCCCCCCAAGCTAAGATTTGGTTCTCGCATGAAATGTTTGGTTTGCTAATACTGTTATCGTGATTTCAGTGGACGCAATTGATTTATCACTTGTGATGTATGATCTAGCAAATGTAAGATATTGCAAGCCTCAACAAATGGTCTTGTGTCTAGCTAAATCTTCTAGCTGGACCCTCCATTGGCTCTACACATTTCGTTGACACCAATAGGTCCAAAAGGGTTTAAAGTTCTCCATTTCTTCACACCACTTTAGCAAGTTGTGTGCTTACCCCTCTTAGTTCGTGTTTCTCTAATTAGTTCTGATAGCTGGTTTTACCAACTGTCTTGAATGTTTTCATCATGGCCCCTAGCCATATATTTTATATTGACATTTGTATCCAAAACCTTCTATTATGTTTTAGATGATTCTTCATGTGATCCATCCTCATGTCGGGCTTCAGTGAAGAACTTTATAATTTATAAAGAATATCTGACCGCATCTGGTGAATTCATTATCTAGTGAATTTATTCAATTAATAAAATATCACGATGTCCAAAGGGGATTTGGGAACCATGTAATGTGAGAAAATAGTAAAGAATTTCATTCTCTGGTTTATAGGATACATCTATACCTTAACATGTGGGAATAACAAATTTCCTTTCATTGTCACTAACATGATTTCTTATGCTTTGGCATTTACAACCATGAGGAATTGGATGGTTGTTTTGAGCGCAGTGATAACACCATAGTGTTTTGTGCTCTCTCATTATATTTTCCATGCCTTTGGGCTTTATAGTCATGGCTTCTAGAAAGATTTTGATTGATCATTCTGTTGAGTGACTCTTCAAGATCATCCTCCTTGCCTTGTGCCTGGGATTGCACGAATCTAGCTGCTTTAACTTATTCTTGAGTCTTAACTTGCATGTTCTCAATTTTCTAGCACAGTGCACATTTTTTGTGTGGTAGGTAGTTAAACTACTTTTTGGTATGCATTTTGGTCGTGTCTGAAATGTCCATTTTGGTTTCGGATGGAAATGTCTTTTGAAGGTTGCTCCATTGTGACTTGGGATTCCATTAGGGATTTCTACCTTAGTAGATGGAAGACCAACCAAATCTCAATTAATAAAGAGAGAACTTACTTCTTTCAAGCGATCGACGAAAGCTTTCTTTCACAGGCAGATCAGTGCTCTGATTCTACTTATGAGATTTTTCTAATGAAAAGCTTTACCGTGACATACTAAAACCCGTGGTCACGGATTCGAGTCACGGAAACAGCCTCTCTGCAAAGCAGGGGTAAGGCTGTATACACATCTAACCAGCCCTCCCCAGACTCCGCAATGGCAGGAGCCTCATGCACTGGGATGCCCTTTGTGGAAATGTCTATGGAAATGCTGTAAAATCATGAAAACAAATTGAAACAGATGTAAATTAATGATAGACATTTAAGATAAAACTCCAGGGAGTGCTTGAATAAGGACAAATTTAAATAATACATATATCAACATTTCACATGCAATTTATAGGAAAGGAAAAGTGTTTGTGAGCTAGAGTTCATATAAGATTATATGAGCAAGAGCTCACAAACATAGGGGGCCTCACATTGTTTGGATGATCCAAAGCATTCATTTGATAGGAAAAGTGTTTGTGAGCTAGAGCTCATATAAGATTATATGAGCAAGAGCTCACAAACATAGGGGGCCTCACATTGTTTGGATGATCCAAAGCATTCATTTGATAGGCCCTCATATGGATAGGGTGTGCCCAAAAAAACAGCTCCATAGGATCATCCTAACCCTTCCATTTGTGGAGGTTAAAAATGGGTAGATTTATGGAGGTTTATACCCGTCCATTTTAAGCTCCACAAATGGAAGGGTTAGGATGATCCTATGAAGCTGATTTTTTGGGCACACCTTATCTATATGAGGGCCTATCAAATGAATGCTTTGGGTCATCCAAACAATGTAGGCCCCCTATGTTTGTGAGCTCTAGCTCATATAAGCTTATTTGAGCTCTAGCTCACAAACACTTTTCCCATCCTTATAAATGGGACCCAAAACACTTTTCCCATCCAATTATTGGACTCAAAACTAAACGTAAATTTGAGTCCAATAATAGGGGTTTTGTGCTCACAATTAGTTGTCATAATGTTAAACGAACACATCCTAAGTAGTTCTATTATCAGATGGTCTTTCTTCATGCTGCTTGAGTGTGTTACTTGCGGTCCAGTGAAGTGCCCCCTTTTCAGCTTGCTTAGCATTAGCAGGAGAACCCTTCCTATCAGGAAGCTCAATTGCTGTTCGGTGAATTTCTAATGCCTATATATTTTCATGCTTTTCCCAATTAAAATCTTAGGAAATGATATTTCCACCCCCTTTTCCAGCATTTCCACTGCCCCTTTTGCTCGTCTTTTGGGCTCCTTTATATGGATGGTTAGTACCCTGAAAATCATCCACATTGGATAATTCTCTGATGTATGGCCTACAAAGGATTTGGATCATTTTTCGGAGAATATTTGTGGGGCATGGTCCTTCCATAGTGGAGCTCAACAGATGAATGGTTTGGACTGGTTTCAGTCTTGTTAATGCCATGTGGAGTGGGGCTTTTAAGAAGGTAGTAGCTTCTACCATAAGTCAAATAGCAAGGGGCAATGTTTGCACACAAGATGCAGTGGCTGTAGCGGAGCCAAGTTTGAAGAGTTGCACAGATTTATCATGCAGGTTTTGCATTACGTAGTGTTGTGGTTTCTTTATTTTCCTTAATTTAAGATGAGAAAGTGGGAGGAAGATCCGAGTCAGGATCAGGGGGAAATAAAAAATACAGAGACCCAACTCAAGCTCTTTCAGGAGGATGAGAGAGTTCGCGATCCATGGCGCCAAGACCCAAAACTAGGTCGACTCCTAGTGGATTCGGAATTTAGGCAGAGCAAGGGAATCGAAACGGGAATCGAAAGCGGGAATCGAAGGCTCCCAGGGAAGAATCCTACTAAAGGTTGCCAGAGCGGGAATCGAAAGCGGGAATTGAAACGGGAATCAAAGCGGGAATCGAAGGCTCCCAAGGAAGAATCCTACTTCCTTGAGGCAGAGGTCTAGGCAAAGTGGCGACTTTGTGGAGGAGGTGACCGTAGGCCTTTTCAAGGGGCTGGAGGGTTTGATGTAACCCTTCGTTCTATATTATACCACTGGACTATATCGAGTTTGAAGACTTGCACTGGTTTATTCTGCAGGTTTTGCATTTGACGTCTTCGTTTCGTTGCTTTCCAGACTTTTTGGCTTAATCATGTTTCTTGATGACTAATTTGTTTTTTTTTTTGTTTTTTGTCTTTTTTAACTGAAGGCTTGGGATTGTCAAATGACTTGTACCGCCTTTTTTTTTTCTTGAAATTTGTCAAATGACTTGTACCTGAAAGGGATTCAGAAGAGTAGCCATAGCCATGTTTCTAACTGAAGTTAGGAGCTTTGAGTAGATTAAGTTCTATTATCGGATGGTCTTCTTCATGCTGCTTGAGTGTGTTACTTGCAGTTCAGTGAAATGCTCCCTTTTCAACTTGCTTAGCATTAGCAGGAGATCCCGCCATATCTGGAAGCTCAATTGCCGTTCCGAGAATTTCTAATACCTATGTCTTTTCATGCTTTTCCCAGTTAAAATCTTGGGAAATGATATTCCCACCCCCTTTTCCAGCATTTGCACCACCCCGTTTGCTCGTCTTTTCTTAGAAATGGTTGGCATTGCACCCCCTACTTTTCAGCAAAAGACTGGAAACCAGAGATGCACTGCTAGGGGAAACAGGGTGGAAATATCATTTCTCTAAGATCTTTTACATGAAAAATTGCAAATGCTTGATCCTCTATTTTTTACGTGCTCTCAAAATTTCACCTTCCACCATCACTGATATGAACTGAGCAGCACACTATCACTCTCAATTAGAAGTCTCAATTCCTTTGTAAGTAAGAGGTCACAAGATTGAAAACCCGGATACATATTACTTTCATATATTGTCAATGATGCTACTGAAACTACAGCAACGACGACAAGTTGGAGTTCGTCAACCTCCGCCCACTGCACCGACCCACCAAACTGCCACCCAGCAGCCCCAACAGCCACCATTGCGACCACCACCAACCACGGCTACCACAACCACGGCTACCACAGTTAACCAAGAACGTGAACCGGCCAAGGAAATATCAGCAGCCCCTCCCTCGGCACCCCATGAAGCATCACACTCGCAAGCCACAGATTCCGTTCAAGCTACTACTCAATTGACGCCACCACCAAGTGAGGGAGAAGCAACACAGGTTGACCCAGTGGTTGCTATCACAAATGGAAATGTAGACCCTCCTCCTTCCTCGCTGGAAACAGTCATGGACGAAACCATTCGCGAGACACGTGCCCGGTTGAGGAAACATCGACCTGCCGGAAATCGTTAGTGAAGTCTCCATTTCTATTTTTTTTTCATTTCTTGTTAGTGTTGTTCGTAGTAGATAAGATGATTGAATTGAATGTCCAGTTTCCAAACAGATGGTGAAGCAGTTGGTTAGATGTATATTAGCTAGAGTAATTCTGTTGATACTGTTGTTCAATTCATTCCTTTGCTGTTTTACTAGCCTTTTAACACATCATCTGGCTACATTATTTCCAGTGGAAAGTGCGGGGTTGGCTGATTTATATCAATATTGCAACCTCTTACAATTAGGGTGCATCTCGGGCTGGGTTGGGTCGGGTTGAGGCCAACCCTAGCCCAACCCGAGATAGCATTCCCTCAATCCTAACCCAACCCAATCCAAGCCTCTGGTCGAAAATGGTCAACCCTAACCCAACCTGCCTGAACTTCTCAACCCTCAAAATACATGTCTAACCTGTGTTTTCCTAATCGGGTTGGGTTTGGGTTACAGCAAAAAAAAAAAAAATTCCTATTCGGGCGCTTACAGCAAAATAAAAAAATACAATAAAATCACAATAAAATTAGATGATGGAGGTTAGGTTGGGATGTCTCGACCCGAGGCATCGACCTAACCCAACCCAACCTGAGAATCAAGTTGGCTTTTCCCAACCCTGACCTAACCCAACCCAAGGAAATGTCAACCCAACCTGAGCCAAAATTAAGTTGAACATGTCGGATTTGGTTAGAAACGCTCTATTCAGTATTTCTCCCCGGCTCTTCAATCCTAGTATACGAAAGGGCCTTTATCTTCTATCTAATGACTTTTTTTTTTTTTTTTCAAACAAAACAAAATGGAAATCAATCGTTTTTAGAACTCAATCCTACCTTGCCTTCTAGTTAACCTGTCTCCTCTCCTAAGCTTCAGAAACCTTACCAGTTTTTCCACCTTGTCGAGTCCATGTATCATATCAATCAAGTGAATCTTGTCCTGATGGGTCGGGTCAATAAAAGCAAAGAAATTAGGATCGGCCCTGAAACAATTCATTGCATTGATATTTATCAAATATCAATAATGACCCAAGTTGCACCCCTGCTGTGTATGGTTTGAACTTATGTGAAGCTCTGTGGTTTGGAGTTGTGGTAAGCTGGTCTCGTGGATAAGATGTTTCTATAGCATAAGATGTTAGCCCTATTATTCTCATAGTTACAGTGAAATAAATATGTTTGTCGACTTGTTGGCCAAGATTCCTTATGCCCGAACTCATGCAAAAAATACTTGTCATTAACTGGAGAGTTGAAACCGTTCCCTATTTCTTATCAGATTTGGACTAAAATCTGCATGGATTTAATAGATGGGCTCCAACCTATGCAACGAAAGAGTGTTATAGGGTTGCATTGTATTAATTTTAAAAGTAAGTCCAACTCATGTCTCAATTATAGCACATATAATCACATTTTCAAATTACATAGCAATCTGTTATCGATAGTTAGTGACCACGACCTACTTTTACAGTGCATTTAGCAAGAACCCTTAAAATTGCATGGACTTGCTCTTAATTCAACCTACCATTCCCAAACAGATGAATAATCTAAAATTGTGAATAAATATCTAGAGAATTTCACCAAAGTAAGGCCTAAAGCATGTGTCAAATTTGACTAGTACAACACAAACACCCATTCCTCTACCATGCTAATTGTCACAGGGTAATTTTGCCCTCCTCAAAGGCAACCAGTGATGGCACTAAGTCTGCCAACTTTCTCAGCCAACTCACATTCGAGGCTCCATGAAAATGCATTTGAAAGCAATACACAAAGATACAACAGTTTTTTAATTCTTGCATACGTCCACGGGCTATATTAT